>NC_139549.1:13763401-14363401 GCF_965153285.1 Podarcis tiliguerta
ACCTGATGGTGAAGAACATAAGAGCTGCCATGTTGGGTCAAAGCCATGGTCCATCTTAGCAGTGTGTTCCACCCTTCAGCAAAGGTGTGCTGGGTACCCTAGTGAAATTCACCAGCAGAACAGTGTAATGGGTTGAGAACCAGGACATAGGACATCATTCAGACAACTGGATGGATTTAAACCAGAGAGTACTAAGGCAATGATAGGAACTATTCTTATTATATAATAACAATATAATATCAGTGCTTTGGTGATGGTGCTCACCAGTACAGTGTACCATCCATGTTTTTTGCCACCTATGGCAGCCATTATTTGTGGCACCCATGACACTTTTTTCAATATATGAGTACCAGCACTTTATTTTTATTTTTTTAAAGTTGTTGTTGTTTTTAGCATTTGTATTAAATTTCTAACCCGACCTTCCTCCCAACGGAGCCCAGGGAGACAAATGCCAAAGTGGTTAAACAATGCCATTAAAAATAAAACAAAAACATATTTAAGACCTTTAAAACAATTCAAAGCAACTAAAAATATTAAGAGCCTCTAAAAACATGTAAATGTTCTGCATCTTGGAATGCCACTCAGAGTTAAAGAAATGACTTGATTAGTAGTGTGAGTTTTAATTAAGTTGTTTTGCTATTAGTTAATAAATACGATGCAGACACACACACACAAATGCATTATTACAATTTCCGCCCAACCAGCAGGATAAAATTTCAGGTTTTCAGATCACAGATTTAAAGGGCAACTAACATGTTTTAAGGGGCTGGAGCAATTTCCCTATGAAGAAAGGTTACAACTTTGAGGGGAGGAGGGTTAGGTTGCTTTAGGGGGGAAAGAGAAGTGTGTAAAGTGATGTAAAACTCTCCCCACAGCTCCCCGCCTACTGCATTTCCCCTCCTGAAAAAAAATACTCCTTGTTTTGCAGAGGGGAGAATATTTTGGGGGAACTGGGAGGGTTGGCGGAAACCTCAGTTCCTGGAAACCACAGGAGTGGGGAGAGGGCTCTTGGGCTTGAGTTCTGCTCACGGGCTTCCAACAGGCATCTGGTTGGCCACCATAAGAACTGGCCAACCAGCCACCAGAATTGGCCACCAGCCCTGATGTAGCAGGTTCTTCTGTTCTTATGGGTGAGATTTTGGCCCAGTCGAATTAATGCAAAGATGGCGACGGAGACAGCAGCCTAGTCAGACTCCTCCGCTTTTAGTTAAGCTTTTAAGTAGTTTTTAAGTAGTTTTTACGTAGTTTTTAGCCACCTCTTGGTTTTAAACTCAGTTTTAACGTCTTATCGGCTGTTTTATTACCTCCTCGCTTCACTTTGCTTTTAGTTTATTGTTTTATTGTTTTACTCCCCAACTTGTCGTGGGAGCAGCAACCCCTTACTGATTTATTGGCATTTGGCTGTTGGAGGTTGCCTACTGCAACGAAACATCCCTCCTGCTGGCGGCCGCTATGAGCTCTCCCCCCCCACAAGTTTTAAGTTTGTCGGAGATGCTGGAGAAAAATCTTTAAGCTGCACGAAGAGAAAATCCCCTGTTCAAGGATATTTTCAAGACGAGTGAGATCGGTGGACTGCTTCCAAGATGGCTTCCGTGTAAGGTTCCTCCTTCCAGTTCTCTCCGACCTCTTCTCCCAATTTGGATCTTACAACCACTGGAGTAAGCTATTTACTTTAATTTTGCATTCTGCCAGTCAAGTAATTACTGGACTTTCCACTGATGTGATGCCAGATTTTAATTAAGTCTGACGAAGGAGGATTGCTTTGGATTGAACGGGGGATGTTGCTGTAGAAATGGCGACAAGGTAAGACGCATCTGCTGGAGTTCATTTCGAACCCTCCCTAAAATTTGTGTTGTGGCTCCCAGCCTTTCAAGTTCTTGCTGAAGGTTGCTCCAGGGTGTTGGAGCCCACGCCAGGAGTTCACATTGCCGATAATCTGCAAAGCCTGCATCGCAAATCAGCTTTAACGAGCAGATAACTGTATCCTTCAGCAGCCTTCGACACACTGGTTTTTTCGCCAGCTCATATTAGGTTATATTTCTATTTTTATTACTTTTATTACCTTTTAGCACCGTTATTTTAAAAGACTCACAATGATGGGCCAAGGCAAACGCCTAAGGGACTGTGACGAGGCTCTGTCCTCCCCAAGAGCCAAACAACTAAAAACCGACCCCCCTGTGTCTGGCAAATGGAGTGTCCCCACTGATCACCACTATAGGGTGAAAACTCAGAACCGTTTTCACCCCCTAATGTCACCAGAAACAACGTCAACACCAGAGGAATTACCTTTACTTTCATCCCAGATTAAAGCTGTGGATGGCAGACTCGGAGGAGGAGGGAGTGCCTCACTGGGGGTGGTGCAGGATGCCGGAGCAAGACAAGAACAACATGAACATCTCCACCTTGTGGTCAGAACCCTAAATTGCATATTCAAGAAGATTGATGTGCTATCCTCCCAGCTATGTAACCTTGAACAGAAAATTGATAACCTCTGGCCAAAGTCTGAACCAACTGTAGTTACGGGGGAAATGAAGTGCCAGAGAACCTTACCCTCAATTAAAAAAGGAAGTGGGATCCCTAAATACAAACCAAATCCCGCACTGAAACATCAAGCATTGTCTCTGCAACCTAAGAAAATCTGCCTAAATATCGGGGTAGGGTCAGCAAGGTGGCTCACTCTCGATGGGGTCAAAAAGCATATAAGCAATCTCCTAAACATAGAAATCACACAATGCGATCTCATTGCAGTATTACCTTTGAACCAGCATTTCAGGCAACAGAAAGTGATGCTTGCGTTCTACTCTCCAAGGATCCCTTCAGCTATCATCAGGCAGAAATCACTCTTGGCTAGATACGATATCATCCCAACAAGAGTTTTTATGGATAGCATGATTCATCCCCTCCTACTTGCCGGTTACGACTCGGAGCGGACCCTGTCGGAGAGGCCGGGAGCACCTCGGGACATCGAGCCTCCTTCTCTGGAGGATATCCATCCATTTCGAAACTGGACTTATCCCACGTCCCCACGAGCCTTAAAGGATCCCACTGGCACAAGTAATTCCCTGACCCCACCGGAGGAAAGAGAGCTTTTAGCCACCTTTGGCGACCTTCCACCGAGGGAACAACAAGAAATAATTGATAGACTAGAAGTACTAAATCATCAGCTCATACACGTCCAGAAGAATGGAAAAGTCCTGTCCACTGTTCAGGACAACCTTGCCAGCTTTTCGGAGTCGTGTTTTAAGGAAATAGGAAGTCTCCCACACCTCAGTCCAGCTCCTAAAACCATGCCTCCCCCACTTGTGGATAAATCCCACCGACGCCTGGTAGAACCAGGTCTTGCCACACAAGTCGGCCTCTCATCCCAACTCTTGATAAATTTTGACTCGCCCTCCAAGAGTCCCCCGCCGAAGAGTGTAACTCAGAGTTCCTCCCTCCAAAACAATTCCTTACCATCTAATCCATCTATGCCGGAACTGGAGTCCTCATATTCCCCTGAGCGGCATAGACCCGTCATACAAACGGTACCTGCACGCCGAGCATCCCCAGCACCTTTGCTGGCAGCTGGTCAGGGGAGTGTTCCACCTACATCAAAAAATGGCCCGGTTTTGACTGAAGATCCGGCTGGACATATAAACCAAATGGTTTCATCGGCGACCTTTAGACCTCGCGGTGGGGCAGCCTCAGCTAATCCAGTGGTGTCTCCCACTGAAGTGTCCGCCCTTGGGTTAGTTAGCGGGAGAACCGTTCTGTCACCCCAGTCAGAATATCTCAATACCAACTTCGAGACCAGGTCCCTTCAGCAGGTGCCTGCTATGCAAAGTAAAATAACTGACTTCTTCGTGGGGCCCGCCCTGCCCCCAAAGGACTCACATCCCTCCCTGAAATGACAGCGAATCGGACTCAACAGGAATTCCCCCCTATCAGTCCTGAGCTGGAATATTGCGGGCTGGAGGGGAAAAAAACTTGACCCAGAATTCCTGGAGTTTATTAACCCATTTCACATCATCTTGTTCCAAGAATCGTGGGAAGTAGAGAAAATTGTCCTAGATGGCTTTGAGCTTCTAGAACTCCCCGCCTGTCCCTCCCTGAAAGGAGGCCGCCCTAAAGGGGGCCTAATAATAGGCATTTCTCTCAACCTTCATTCTAAATTTTCCCTAGTACAGGCCTTACCCCCTTACGCCCTCACCGGGCTGATAGTGGGGGAAAAGATCTCACTCCTAGTCACAAATGTTTATTTGCCTCCTGGGGGTTCCTCTCTTGAACTGGGCTCTAAATGGGGCTCGCTAGAAGATCACTTGCTCTCATGTTATGTTAAGTTTCCCAACACCCCGGCCATAATAGGTGGCGATTTTAATGCCCGCACAGCAGCAAACTGGGACTCGCTGACCAAAGCCAAATGGTGGGTTACCCCAAACCTTGATAATTATGATCTGGAACACATGATGAGGAGATCCTCTAAAGACCACAGAGTAAATGAGGCTGGTGTACTCCTATATCAAATGGCCATCCGTTTAAATCTGGCCCCCTTAAATGGCGCATGTCTCCCTGATATCCCAGGGGAGTTCACTCACCTGAGCGTTAAGTCAAACAGCGTCCTCGATTACCTGTTGGTCTCCAGGGATCTACTTAAGTGTATTTCCACCTTTAAGATTGAGAATGTACAATCCAGTGATCATCTCCCCCTGGTAGCCAAGCTTTCCCTGAACTGGCAGCCAGAGTCGGATAGACATGCGACCCAGATGGTAACCAACGAATCTTTCCAAATAAGAGGAATCAAATGGTCGGAGACCCAGGCTCAAAGGTATCAGGAATTCTTTCATAAAGAAATCCTTGGGCCTCATCCCAACATAGGCTCTGCCTCAGATGAGCATAGCATAGTGTTGAATCGCTTCCACCACCATACGACTGTTCTTACGTCCTTCTTCAGGTTACCACCCAAAAATTCAATTCGAAACGAGTATACTCACGGTGCCCCCTGGTACAATTCTCAGTGCAAACAAGCAAGACAGCGCCTTCGTGCTATATATAATGTATATAAGACCTCCGATGCATCTACTCTGCCAGCTAGCTACGCACAAGCCAAGCAAGTTTATAAACGCATGCAAAAAATTGCCAAACGTGAGTGGCAACATAATCGTTGGCAGGCCTTGATTACCGCTTCAAAACCACACAGATCCAGGGAATTCTGGTCTCTGATTAACAGAAGGGTGAGGAAATACCCAAGGGCAGTCATCTCTGCACCGACATGGGAACTATTCCTGAAGAAATGTTTTTCACAAGCAGATGCTCCCTCCGACCTTCTGATGCACCTGTTTACCCACCTACCCATTTGGCCTCCCACCGATCCGGACGAAATAGTCAAGCTAATAGCTCAGCTGAAACCGGGCAAAGCCCCTGGGCCCGATCTGATCCCTGCCGAAGCCATTAAACTACACCCAAAATGGTGGGCTGGCATCCTGGCCAAAACCTTCGACGCAATCAACGCCTCTGGTCTCATCCCCAAAATATGGAAGGAGGCCATCATAGTACCAATTCACAAAAAAGGTTCTCCAATGGAGCCGGAAAATTACCGTAACATCAGCCTCCTTTCGATTATAGGGAAAATTTATGCCAGCTTTTTGCTGACTAAACTATTGCGATGGGTAGATGAGACTAACCAGATTGGCCACGAACAAGCAGGGTTCAGAACTAAACGTTCTACAACCGATCATGCGATAGTGCTTTATCATCTGGCACGGAAGTACTCCTCCCCTCCTCGGGGCTACCTCTGTGCGGCCTTTTTAGATCTAAAGGCAGCCTTCGACAGCGTGCCTAGAAACATTCTTTGGGAGAAACTCGCGAAACAGGGCATTGATAGAAGACTCTTATGGCTTATAAGTCAACTCCACGAAGGTACCCTTGCCAGAGTAAGACTCACTCCTGCGGGCGACCTCACAAACCCGATACCAATAAACAAGGGAGTGCGCCAAGGTTGTATATTGGCTCCCTGCCTATTCAACCTATTCATCAGTGACATGCGAGCACCCCTAGTTAACTCATCTCCAAGTACACACGCGCCTAGACTAGCGGATTATCGTTGCCCACTCCTTTTATATGCGGACGACGCAGTAATTCTATCTTTTACACGTGTTGGACTAACCAGAGCTCTGAAGATCTTTGCCACGTATTGTCAACTCAACCAATTAACCATCAACTATGCCAAATCCAAGATTCTGATTTTCTCCAGAAGTCGGAGATTATATAAATGGAAGCTTGGTGGAGCAAAAATAGAGCAAGTCTTAAAATTTCAATACCTAGGAGTTATTTTCCAATACAATCTGGGGTGGAAAGCTCAAATCCAACACCTACTTAATAAGGCCAAAACTCTGTCATATGCGCTCCTCCGATTTTTCTTTTCGGATGGAGCTTTGCATGTTCCCTCGGCCCTAAAGGTGTTCAAGGCAAAAGTGGTGGCTGTGCTCGCTTATGCTGCCCCGCTCTGGGCCGTGTTGACAGATCTTGCCCCCCTTGAGACTCTGCAAAACCAATTCCTACGTCGGCTCCTAATGCTCCCTATGTGCGTTAGCAACACAGCCATGCGACTAGAATTGAAGATCACATCCTTAGAAACTTGCCTGTGGAAGCAAGCCTTCAATTACTGGTTATCATTGTGGCACAGATTACCAAACCATTACCTTGTCCAATGCCTATGGCGAGATGAATTCTCTAGCCTTTGGTCTAGTAGAATTCATGCCAAACTCTTGAGCTATGGAATCTCTCCCTCAGATTCCCTAAAATTAGATCAAATCACAGCTCAAAGACTGATCCGCCAAAGACTGGACGACATCGACTTACAGCGAAATTATATGCTGGGGGGAGGTGTTTGTTCGCCCCAGAGCATTGGTATCACTTTAACTTACTGCGTCCCATCATACCTTTCCTCCCTTTCGACTGTTGCCCATAGACTGGCCTTCACCAAAGCGAGGTTTAACGTTTTTCCCTCCAATGTCCTGAGACATAGATTCTCAAAGGGCCAAGTCCCCGCCATGTGCGAATGTGATAAGGTGACGCCGGAGTCGCTCCAGCACATTATGTTCTCTTGCCCCTTGTTTAATGTGCTACGGGCAAATTTGCTGGGATCAATCATTCAGAAACTAGTGGGTACCCCTCCAACATTCCACCTTGCCCAAATCTTGCAGGATAAGGATACCCATACGACCCTGAAAGTGGCTAGGTTCCTGGCCGCGGTCCTTACCCAAAAGCGACGCCAAGGAGCACTACAAGCTAATTAAGGTGTAGGATGCCATTCCATCTTACAGTATTTTATTGTTATAGGGGCGTTTTAGCGGCTGTTTATTTCTATTCTTTTTTTTTTTTTTTCTCTTTTCTTTCCCCACGTCCACAAGCTGTTATTTATGTTTTTTCTGTATGGGCCCATGGCCGTAATAAACTTGATTGATATTTGGCCCAGTCTTAGGCTGCTCTTCTGACCTTGATATAGGCTGGGATAGGGAACCTCAGACCTGGAGGCTGGATGTGGCCCCTCCATCTTTTCCGTCTGGCCGTCTCCCTGGGCCACACCCTACTGGACTTGCTTCACATCCTGGGTGATTTTGTTTGGCTGGGATGTGCCCTTGAGCTTCTTCTTTGCCTGGATGGAGGAGAGGTGTGTGTGTGTGTGTGTGTGTGTGTGTGTGTGTATAGACTGTGCAACAAGTAACAGTTACACTACTTGTTCCATCCACTTTAGCCTCTGGTCTTGCCCACCACTGACACATTAGCTGCTTGGCAAGGAGGGCTGCCCTCCAGCTGAACAATCCATGGTTTGGTTGGTACACAACGCAGTCTGGCAGGTGTTTTCCCATCCCCAGGAGATGGCAGGCAGGTGCCAGCAGCTCATCCCTGGCAACAGTTGCTGGCAAAACAGTGGTGGTTGTTTCCCTGACTTATTTTTTTCAGCGCATCTCTAGAGCTTCCAGAGGTTACGTCACAATCTGATTTCCACCCACCCACACCCTGTGCCTCATGGGAACTGGGGGAAGGGCTATGTCAGTTGCCCCCATTCTGCTCTTTTATTATTGATTAGCGTTGTTCTGAACACTGACCCACACCTCCTGAGTTCTGGTTCCAGGTGTGACCTGTTTGTGTGTTTGTGATGAGGATCAAGATTCACAGACGTGCTGTTGATTTCCAAAAAGCGTTTGCTAGACTGGAATTAGTCATTACTGGCTGAAATCCCACTGCTTTCAACAGGGGTTGAGTTGCTACAAATCGTAGGTGGGTTAAGAAGGACGGGCCCTACCATTGCAGGCAGTGAAGGGGGCTGCCTTGTGGGACAGGTGCTATGGGCTGCAGAACAGATGGAACTGTGGGTCTCATGCAGCCTGCCCTGCCCCTGATGGGACAGAGATGCCATCCAATTGCTAGAGTTGAAGTGTGATTCAGTGGCCAGTCTGGATGGCTTTTGATGTTGTTGGCATCTGTCTGTCTCAGGAGACAATGGAGGAGTACACCAAGGTCAAGCTTTTGGATGCTGTGGTTGTAGAGACTGATCCAGGAGAGACATGTTTTGTTGCAGCTGGGGCAGATGAAGGCAACCGGTTGTGCTGCTGCAGATGCACCCGGGCAAGTCTTCTCTCTGCACTCCTCCCAGCGGCCATTCCGCCTCTGATCACACTGTGGATACACAACTTGACGGCCTGTCTCCAGGCACTTTGGTCATCTGCAAGGGATTCCCACATGGCAGGGTTGATATTTCCAGGGTTGATTTTGCCAGCCTTCATGTTTGCAGACATTTGGAGCGGAAAGGGTGTCATCTTGCCCTTGGCCTGTGCAGAGATTTGGCAGGTACCCTGAGAAGAGCTCTGTTTAATCAAGTCAATGGCTCATCTAGTCTAGCATCATATTCTTACAGTGGCCAAACACATACCTGTGGGAAGCCTGCAAGCAGAACATGAGCTCAAGTGCATTCTATGATTCCCAGTAACTGGTACTCAGCATCACAATGCCTTTGAAAGAGAAGACATCGCCTGGGGACTTTTTAAAAAATGCCAACAGACCTTGGCAGCTGTTCATTTTTTATTTTTCACTGGCAAGTCACCTTAATGATTCTCTGGACTTTTTTTGTTTTTCTTTAATTGTATTTTATGTTTTAACTTTGTAAAGGTAAAGGGTAAAGGGACCTCTGATCATTAGGTCCAGTCACGGACGACTCTGGGCTTGCGGACCTCATCTCACTTTACTGGCCGAGGGAGGCGGCATACAGCTTCTGGGTCATGTGGCCAGCATGACTGAGCCACTTCTGGTGAACCATAGCAGCGCACGGAAATGCCATTTACCTTCCCGCCAGAGCAGTACCTATTTATCTACTTGCACTTTGATGGGCTTTTGAACTGCTAGGTTGGCAGGAGCTGGGACCGAGCAATGGGAGCTCACCCCGTCGCGGGGATTCGAACCGCCGACCTTCTGATCGGCAGGCCCTAGGCTCTGTGGTTTAACCCACAGCGCCACCCATGTCCCTATTTTAACTTTGTACATCACCCCAATATTTATTTGACACGGCAGCGTAGGAATATTTCTACAAATATATAAAGGGGGAACTTTGGCTCCAGCAGCAGGTCTCACTTTGTTGCTGAGAGTCTTGGGTCTGCGTTTCCCCACCTTCTCTGTGCCCCTTCTGCTCCTTCAGCACTGGAATCCCAGCGTGGCTGAGGCCCACATTGCATTAGGAGACGAGCTTACATCCCTGTCGCTGCCGTGACCCCATTCTGTCAAGGGCCAGTGGGTTACAGCCGGGGAGCTCTTTTAATTAAATCTAGCTGGCAAGTGGGGAAGGGAGCTTCAGCGCTCCCATCTGTTAGTTAAAGCTGTCAGCCTTGCGAGCTGCTCGAGGCCGAACAGCGGATTTGGGTCACGCCTGAAGGTGGCAGGCAGTTGGGCGCGCTCAGTGAAGACGAGGAGAGTGTGGAGGGAGGTTGTGAGCAGAGGCAGCCTCTCCCCACCCCCCACCCCGCATCAGTGTGTGGAAACCTCAGAATCTCCCTGCACAAAATAGGGGGCAAGGGGGCAGGATCCCTGCACTCTAGCTGAAATGTATTTGCTGCTTCAAAATGCCCTGCAGTGGTTTCTTCTCGTTGCATCCAATGCGCTCCGGTTTTATCAGTTCTGTGCCAACACTGACATGTGGAGAGGAGCCAGCTTTGCAACAGTTTCATCAGAATACAAAGGGCTTGTGCCCCTTCCGATGATATTTTTGGGGGCTGGGGGGTGGAAATAGCATTGCAAACTGTTTGAGGAATTGCTCAATTCTCTGTAGCTACGATCGCCAAGCAGGAAGCTCTGTCTTTCCTCTGCTGGGCTTAATTTTCCCAGCTTATTTCATCAATGCACTCCGTGGTGGAGAGAAATTGAATTTCCCTGAAGTTTTGTGGGGGGTCTTTGTGTTTTGCTTCACCTTGGTTTTAAAGCAGGCCCAAATGGCCAATAGGGTGTATTTTGTTTTGTGCTTTGAAATCATCCAGGTGTTCGCTGTAGGATTTGTGAGGCAGCCTCCAAGCTATGTTTCCTGGGCCCAGAGTGCCATGGGAACAACACTACGATATGTAGCTTTTTTTTTTTTTTTACACTACAAAAAACGGGGTGCTCAGCCACTTAGTCCGCTAAGCCAGCTCATTAAAAAGTGGGGGGTGGGGGTGGAATCCCTTCCTCTCCCAAAGCAGGCCCCAATTCCTCTTTTCTTGGGTAGGAGGACATGTCTTTAACATCAGCACACCGCAAATATTTCTGGCTACATGTCTGTAACTGTGGGAACTCCATCATATCCAGTCTGTTGTCCCTGGTTGACTGGGATCATTTGACAAGGGATGAAATAGAGGAGAGTGAAATGACAGGCAAGGGCGTGTGGCAAATGAGAGATGCTGGATGCAAATAGTTTCAAAAAGACATGAAAATTTATAGAAGTAAGGACTTCTTCCCCCAGCCCAGGGATTCCCTCCAGAAAATATATTTATTATTATTACATTATTTATTAAATTTGTATACCACCCTCATCCGAAGACCACAGGGCAGTTCAGAAACATAAAAATACAAAAGGAAAACACAAAATACATAAGAAAACAAGAACAAAACAAGCCAATAACCCCCCTTCCCAAAGGCACATTTAAAAGGCCACAGGATGTTAATCAGCCAAATGCTTGTTGGAAGAGAAATCTGCTGTCCTTGCTGCCATTTTGTGGGTGCCGCCACACAGTCCACGTAAAGGAGGCTTCTGCAGGGTGACATGTGATAGCTTTCCAAACTGTGTGTCAAGACACGTTAGCACGCCGGCTGCAGTGTGTGACGCTCCCTGTACTCTTCCCAGGGCTGGAAAAGGGGTTCGTTTAACCTCTGGGTTGCTAGTAAAACTGAATTACGGTGTTGCAAAATGATACATGACTAAAAAGTGTGTCACCAACATGAAAAGTTTGGAAAACTCTGCCCTGAGGGTTCATGAAGGACCATCTGATCCCACATGAACCCTCCTCAACCTCCTAAGAGCTTGGTCCAAGCTCTTCCTCAGCACTTTCCCCCACCTTCTAAAGTGAGCTGAGGGCAAGAATGAATGAAACCTTTTGAAGATTCCTGCATTGCAGGGGGTTGGACTAGATGATCCTTGTGGTCCCTTCCGACTGTACAATGCCATGATTCATAAAGCCTGCTAATCATCTTCTTCTTCGGCAAGGGGGGGTATGTGAATCTAAGGATGGCGCAGCTTCTCCTGCTTTTCATGGGATATGCTGGAGCTGCTGTTTCTGAACTGCACGTATTGATCACTTGATTTGTTATTGTTAAGCTTTCATTGTGATGCTATATTTTGTTAGCTGCCTCGGGAATTGCCAAGATGAAGAGGGTAGAAATATTCAAAATAAATCAATATGTCAGCGCCGTGATGCGTGCTTGCCTCTGCACCCGTTTTAATGGCTGCTCAAACAATACATTGGTAAACAACTCACTCATTTATTACAGTGACATTGTAAGTCCCCAATGCCTTCTCCTTCAAACGGGAATACCCTATTAAAGGGTGGGCTTGTGCTTAGGGAAGAAGAGGCACCCACCAGCATTTCTGAACAGGGCCAGAATTCTTTTCTACTCATGCAGAGTTTTTGTTTATCGCCTTTTTGAAACACCACCTTTTCCTCCAAGGGGCTCAAGGCATTGCTCCCCCACGCTCCCCATTTTCTCCTCACAACCACCCTAGGAGTAGGTTAAGGCTGAGAGGCCGTGACTGGCCCAAGGTCACCCAGCTGGAGCTGGTAGGAGCTGGAGTTCCAAGAACATTTGGAGGGCCACAAGTGAGCTAGCCTTGGAATAGACAACGCTGGGACAGGTGGACCCATAAGAAGATAAAAGAAGCACCTGCTGGACCAGGTCAGTGGCCCCTCTAGACCAGCATCCTGTTTGCTCCATGGCCAACTAGATGCCTATGGAAAGCCTGCAAGCAGGATGTTAGCACAAGAGCCCTCCTTGCTTCTGTGGTTTCCAGCAACTGATATTCAGAAGCATTCCTGCCTCTGACAGTGGAGAGGGAACACAGCTTTCTCCTCCATCAATGTGTCTAAACCTCCTGCAAGGCCATCCAAATTTGTGTCTGTCGTTCCATCTTTTGTGTTGGCGAATTTCATATGAGCTGCATGTCTGTCCTGAATCTTCCACCATTCAGCTTCGTTGGAAGCCCTTGTGTTCTAGTGCTGAGTGAGAGAGAGAGAGAATACTTTTCTTTATCCACTTCCTCCAAACCATACATCATTTTACACACCTCCATCATGCCTGGCCTTGGTATGATCCAGCTATAGGGAAGGGATTGCCAAGGGGGAACCCAGGAAGCGGACTGGGGCAGAGTATAGCTTCCACCTCAAGGGAAGTAATTGTATCTCCCTATTCTGCCTTGGTTACGTGGAGCTCCAGGGCAGGGAATTTAAAATGTCTATATAAGGGCAGGCACACCTTTGTTCTGGGTTCCTCCTCCTTTTCTGCCTGTGAGGGGAGCACCCTATTGCAACAGATCAATAAAGATCAGGCTTACTAGCTGCTTTGCTTCTCAATATTCTCTGGTTGGCCTCTGTTATTTTCTCCTACCACTAGGGAACCTACGTAAGGACTCTATATGGGCTCTTGGATACCCCATAAGGGGAAAGGGGCAGATTTGTTGTTTACAACAGTTAGAACCAACCTAGAGCACTGCATCACAGTGCTGGGCACCTCAGGTTAAGAAGGATATTGACAAGCTGGAACGTGTTCAGAGGAAAGTGACCCAGATAGAATCATAGACTTGGGAGGGACCACAAGCACCATCTAATTCAACCCCCTGAAAGGCAGGAAACTTTCACCCATCGTGGGGCTCAGACCCACCACTCTGAAATTAAGAGCCTTATGCTTTACTGACTGAGCTACCAAGACATGAGGAAGGGTATGGAAAGCAAGCCTAATGAGGTGCGGTTGAGGGAATTGCATATGTTTAGCCTGGAGAAGAGGAGACTGAGAGGTGATATGATAGCCATCTTCAAATATCTCACATGGAAGATAGAGCAAGCTTGTTTTCTGCTGCTCCGGGAGGGTAGGACTCAAGCCAATGGATTCAAGTTGCGAGAAAGGAGATTCCGATGACACATTAGGAAGCACTTTCTGGCAGTGAGAGCTGTTTTGACAGTGGAAGAGACTCCCTTGGAAGGTGATGGACTCTCCTTCCCTGGGAGTTTTTTTTAAAGCACAGGTGGGATGGCCACCTGTCAGGTAGCTGCGATTCCTGCATTGCAGGGCGTTGTGCTAGACTAGATGACCCTTAGTGTCCCTTCCAGCTCGGCAGTTCTATGATTCTATGAGAGTTAAGCAGCTCTCCAGCAAACACCTCCCACCTCGTCGCTTTGCACCTCGTAGTGTTAACTTCAGCACCTCTGGCGGCTGTGACGATTAAGCCGTGTGCTCGAACTGGAGGCATCTCTGGTCCTCTAACACTGCCTGGGCGCTGTGAAAAGCTTTGCCATTGTGGATGGCGCGGCTGCGGCGGCGGCACTTCCGCCACCCTCCCGCTGGTGCCTGAATGGATTGTCTCCACTGGGCTCGTTTGATCTCGACGTGTGAACCGCTTCGGAGTGGCTGGGAGGACTGCGAAAGGAGTGTGTGTGACTCAGCGGAGTGGGAGGCAGTGGGTAGGATCATAACCGAAGGGGCGGAGGAGACCTCAGGTCAGAAAGCGGTGATCTCATGGCAATTAGCTCAGAGTCCTTTATTCAGGGAGGCCGAGTCCTCTCGGGAAGGGCTGGGGGGGGCAGGGGAGGTTTGCCAAGTTCCCGAACCTGCCAAAACAAAAAAAAAAGGCCCTGCAAGGCGGGCAGGAAGCCATTCTAGCAGAGAGCTGGTGAATGCAAAACACACATAGCTGCACACGCTAAAGCTATTTTTGTTCACCTGCAATACTATCCCTTGCTTTTTCCTGTAGGGCTAGCTGCAGTCCTTAACAGTCGTCGACAGGTTTATCATACCCATTGAGCCAATCACCCATTTCCTACTACCCTTCAAAAAAAACCCCACCCCACCCAGTGGCGTAGCGTGGGGGGTGCAGGGGGGCCGACCGCACCGGGTGCAACATCTGGGGTTAGGGTTAGGGGGCGCAAATCCACAGGTTAGGGGGCGCAAATCCACAGGTTAGGGGGCGCAAATCCACGGGTTAGGGGGTGCAAATTACTTGCCTTGCCCCGGGTGCTGACAACCCACGCTACGCCACTGACCCCACCCTCCCACGATATATCAGGGTCTGGTGACTTCTGTTTCAGTGTATCTGAAGAAGTGTGCATGCACATGAAAGCTTATACCTAGAACAAACTTAGTTGGTCTCTAAGGTGCTACTGGACTAATTTTTAATATATACATATATATTTACATATAGCTAGGGTTGCATTAGAGTCTCCGGAGAGCAGAGGAGCTGCATCAGGACTGACAAAAGGCAATGAACTCTCCTTCCTGGGAGGTTTTTAAGCAGAGGTGAGGTGGCCACCTGTCGGGGATTCTTGAGATGCAGTTCTTGGGTTGCAGGGTGTTGGGCTAGAGATGACCCTTTGGGTCCCTTCCAACTCTACAATTCTATGGAAAGGAAGTTCTTCTTCAGGCAGCTATGGAATTACTGCAAGAGGTAATTTATTATTTGTACCCCAACCCACTCTGGGCAGCTTCCAACAAAGATAAAAAATACATTAAAATGTCACACATTAAAAACTTCCCTGAACAGGGCAGCCTTCAGATGTCTTCTAAATGTCAGGTAGTTGTTTATCTCTTTGACATCTAATGGGAGGGCGTTCCACAGGGCGAGTGCCACTACCGAGAAGGCCCTCTGCCTGGTTCCCTGTAGCTCTGGTTCTCGCAGCGAGGGAACCGCCAGAAGGCCCTCGGCGCTGGACCTCAGTGTCCGGGAGAACGATGGGGGTGGAAATGCTCCTTCAGGTATACTGGGCCAAGGCCGTTTAGGGCTTTAAAGGTCAACACCAACACTTTGAATTGTGCTCGGAAACGAGGGTTAGACAAATGCATGGAGGGTGAGGTGATCAGTGGCTACTAGCCAGGATGGCTAAATTCTCCATCTGCTGCTGGAGGCTGTATATGTTTCTGAAAGGCAGTTGCTGGGAGTCACAGGTGGGGAGAGTTACTCTTGCTCTCAGGCCCTCCCATGGGCATCCTTGTGGCCTCTACGAGGGCAGGACGCTGGGCTAAATGGGGTCTCACAAAGTCCATCAGCAGCTTTTCAAACCCCTGCTCAGATGGTGAAGCTCACACAGGATGCTTGTTTGTCAGAATGAGTGTGTGTGTGTGTGTGTGTGTGTAGAAAGTAGCTGTATTAAAACCAATATGCACTAAGCACAATCACTAACAATCACTTTAAAGCAAATACAAGACTGGCCCAGCTGATCTTGCCCCCACCAAAAGAAGCCACAGATACTTAGAAACCCTTCAAACAAGGCCAAAAGCTTGGGGCAAAAATGGCCCTGAACCCAAAACCAGGCAGAGAGGGTGCCAGGTGAGCCTCTCTGGGGAGAGACTTCTGTATGAAGTTAAAGCTGACATTTGACTGCACCTCCCACTTTTGCCACTAGCTCTGCTCACCACTGGCAAGTGACCCCAGAAAGGACCATGGCCCTCAGGTTGAAGAGGGCTCCCCACGCCTGCTTTGTATACAGGTCTATACCCCCATCTCTACCCACTCCCAAGATATCAAGGGATGGCTACTTGCTTCTTCTTTTCTCCCTGAGCTCCCAGTGAGATTCGATGACTTCCTTGAAGGTGGTGGACCTTCCTTCACTGGGTGTCCCTGTGTCAGGGATACTGTAGCTGTGATACTCTGGCGTTGCAAGGAGTGGGACTGGATGACTCTTGGGGCCCTTCCAACTCTACAGTTCTTTTAAGGTATAAAGTATCCAACAAAGTTTTGCTCAGAGAAGACTCACTGAAATGGATGAACCTAAGTTCGGCCTATTTATTAACTTCAGTGGGTCTTCTCTGACCAGGACTAGGGAGCTGGGTATGTTCAGTACTATTTTGCTAGACAAAGAGGTGCCATAACTGAGTTCTGGCTGGGGAAGAATGCCTGATTATGTCTAACCTGGGCAAGAGGAGACTGAGAGGTGATATGATAGCCATCTTTAAATATCTGAAGTTCTCTTACATGGAAGAAGGAGAAAGCTTGTTTTCTGCTGCTCCAGAGGGGAGGATCCCCAACCAACAGATTTAAATCACAAGAAAGGAAATTCTAACATCAGAAAGAACTTACCGGATAGTAAGAGCTGTTCAGCAGTGGAATGGAAAAACTTGGAAGATGGTAGCCTCTCTTTCATTGATGGTTTCTAAGCAGAGGTTGGGTGGTCATCTGCCAGGGATTCTTTAGTTGTGATTCCTGCATTGTACGGGGTTGGACTAGACGATGCTTGGGAACCCCTCCAATTCTACAATTCAATGATTGGATGACTAGCACTGGATGCAACCCATAATCTGGGCTTGGAGCTAACCCCACCTCTCCAAAGTCCCCGACCAACCTTTCCCAGCCAAATTGCATCTCATCAGGACTCTTAAGAAGCCAATAAGCATGAAAGGGTATGTGGTTTTTTTTCTTCTTCCCCAGAACTCTTCCTTGGGATGATAACAATGCTGCCTCTTTGTTGACAAGCCCAAAGGAAGATGAAAGGAAGAGAGATAGATGTGGGGCTCGCTGGGATTCTGTGCGCCGCATTCGCTATGGCACCTGTCAGATGCCCAGTGCTTATAATTAATTCAAATTGGCTGGGATGTGGGAGCTGTCATATCGGCACCAGACTAGCTGCAGGGCTATCAACAACAAACAAAAGAAAGAGGGGATGGGGAGAGAACGCCAGCCTCCTTGTGGGTGGGTGGGTGGGTTGGCAGGAATGGAAGATGTCTATAGTCAAGACTGTGGGAGTCGGCACCAGAGCTCTTTTGATGGTGCATTTCTCACTGACAAACCAGGACCGCATAACTGGAGGTGGGAGGCAGGATGGATGGGCGAGAAAACCCTCATTACGCTGATCACCGAAATAGTACCTGGGCCAGATGGTTGGTGGAGGATGTCAGGGCCACCAGTAGGAGGAGCCTGTGAACCTTTCACTCATGGAAATTGAGATGGGCTGATAACCCACCAACCCCGGTGCTGATGCCAAGAGTCAAGGCCCCTCCCTCTCAATTATTCCACATCGCTGAAGACTCTTATTCTCACATTGCTATGTCATTCTCCATTTACCAGCTGCAGAAGCCTGTCCTCTCTATTGACTTAAAAGCTAACAAGCCAATGGAGGTGCTTTTTAATAATAATAATAATAATAATAATAATAATAATAATAATATAGTTTGTTTGTTTATGTTGCAAAGAGCAAACATGAACAATATAGGAAAAAGAAAACCACAGCAGCAAAGCATGTCAGTTCATAATACTGCAAGGAAAAGAAGACACCTGTAATCTAAGCCAAAAATAAAAATAAACAAAGAAAAATGTGTTTGGGGGAGAGGAGAGAATATATTGAGAGGGAGGAGGCTCCAGAAAAGCCCACACAGTGAAAATATCATGCAAACAGCTCTAACCAGGAGCCCTAGATTTCTGTGTATTTAGTCTCTATCTTCCCTCCAAGTAGAAGTGACTCTTTCATTTGCTGCAAAGGAAGAAAGGTCCTCCAACCAATAGGGGGAGCTGTTTGATCCTTCCCTAATGTAAAGGCCAGACTCGTGGCCACCTATAAAGTGTGCAGGGTCCAGCTGCAATGCCCCACAGTCAGATTCCAGGAGTGTCCAGGATATAATGGGCAGCATGAACATCAGAAGGTTTTTAGGGATGTCAAAGGTATCTTGGGGGAGTCATTGATCTAGATCAGTGTTTCCAAAGCTTGGCCCTCCAGCTGTTTTTGGACTACAACTCTCATCATCCCTGACCACTGGTCTTGCTAGCTAGGGATGATGGGAGTTGTGATCCAAAAAACAGCTGGAGACCCAAGCCTGGGAAACACTGATCTAGAGCGAGGGTAGCCAATATGGTGCTTTCCATTAGGCTCTGGCACCCTGGTGTGGCTGGATGAATCTCTGTTTTTGGTCCCTCACACCCCACATCTTCCCCAGCAGTTCCAAGGGGCAGCTCCCAAATTCTGAGCCCCAGCACTCTCCTACACCCCACAAGGTTTCAACAGAACCTCCCGGCAAAGGAGACTGTTCCATTTGTGTTCTTGTAGCAACATCTGGGCTGAGAATGGGGATTCCCAGAGAGATGCTGAGAATAGATTGACCTAAATGTGCAAATGGATGGAGCCTGGGGAATTAAGAGGACAGATTAAGGTCAGGGCTTCGTGCTGTGTGTGTGTGTGTGTGTGTGTGTGTGTGTGTGTGTTTGGCTCTGTGTTTTCTTTCACTTAATCTGGGCAATCCTTTATAAGCAAACCCCCACCTTCACTTCGGTGGGACAGTCCTCTGAGTCATAAGAAACAGCCTTCTGCTAAATCAGATGGTGGGTCCATCTGGATGCATATTATCATCATCATCATCATCATCTTCCACACACATGTCTCAAGGCAATGTACAAAATTCAATAAAAGCATCTTAAAAACAATTCAAAGCAACACAGAAAATAAATGCAGATAAATTTAAAACCAATGCAAAATAGGCACCCATGGCAGGGACCTTTTTATCCCAATGGAAAAGCTTGTGGAAATAAAAAGGTTTTCCGTTGTTTCTGGAAAGTGCACATAATGGGTGGGGTGCCTGTCCTATCTCAGAGCAGACCCCCCCAAATTTTTTTTTAATAAAGATGACTTAGGTCCATTAATTTCAACCCACAGGATTGTGAAGATAAAATGGAGAGGTGAGCAGGAGAACCATATGTGCCAACTTGAGCTCCTTGGAGGAACGGTGGGATATAAATGTGATAATAGTAGATGGAAGGATAGCTCAGTCAGTAAGAGCAGGAGACTCTTAATCTCAGGATCGTGGGTTTGAGCCCCATGTTGGGCAAAAGATTCCTACATTGCAAGGGGGATGGGTTGGACTAGATGAGCCTTGTGGTCCCTTCCAGCTTTAAAATTCTGTGATTCCATGAAACGGGGCTAGGGGCTGCCAGGAATTTGGCAGAGGCCCGACAGGCCTTGGTGATTGCCCGACAGTGCCAACCCTAGAAGATGGTCCTGCTTGGAGACCTTTGAATCGGAGGCTCCGCAAGGCATCAAGTAAGAAAGATTCTGGGGGCTGCATTACCCACCCACCCCCAATTCTGTTCCTCCCTGGAAGGTCTTTCTTCTGCCTCAAGAACCCCAAGCCAAAATGGAGAATTTAACTGAGAAGAAGGTTATGGTTTCGAAAGGAAAGCGAACGGAACATTAAGATGCATAAGGGAGGGAGGGTGGGTGACGGAGAACAGTGGAGGAAATATTACAATGCCATTATGTAAATCGGCAGATTGCCCTTATCTAAGGCTGCACCATGCTTTGCGCCCGTCATGGCATCTAAAAAAGCAGCAGCAGCAGCTAATTGACAAATTGGGGTGAGTTCGGGGAATGGCAGCAGGGTAGATTAAGTGTCTGGAGAAACACCCAGACAATCATATTATTTACCATTTCAATAACGGCTTTCTGAGCAGTGCTGAAACAAACAGCATTTTCCAGTGTGTTTTTTCTTCTTCTTTTCATTATTATTTCAGATTCGAGGAATGCAATTTGCATTTTTCCCACTCGGCTTATTCACACAGTTGCTATTCTGAATATAATGCTGGGATCCAAAAGGCAGTGCTGTCATTTCGCTGACTGAGGAGGGCTCAGAATGGCATGCCTTCCTTTCCACTTTTAGAATTAGCTCTGGGAGGAATGTAAGGACATAAGAAGAGCTTGCTGGATCATGCCCATGGCCCATCTAGTCCCGCATCCTGTTCTCACAGTGGCCAACCAGATGCCCCAGGCAGATGATTCAGTGGGGCAGGCTCCCCTTATCTTCTTACATTCTCATTCTCCATTGGTCCACTGAATAAATGTGCTTTACTGTGCTATAGAAGGGATGTGGGTGGCGCTGTGGGTTAAACCACAGAGCCTAGGGCTTGCCGATCAGGTCGGTGGTTCAAATCCCTGCGACGGGGTGAGCTCCCATTGCTCGGTCCCTGTTCCTGTCAACCTAGTAGTTCAAAAGCACAAAAGTGCAAGTAGATAAATAGGTACCGCTCTGGCGGGAAGGTAAACGGCGTTTCCGTGTGCTGCTCTGGTTTGCCAGAAGCGGCTTAGTCATGCTGGCCACATGACCCGGAAGCTGTACACCGGCTCCCTCAGCCAGTAAAGCGAGATGAGCGCTGCAACCCCAGAGTTGCTCACGACTGGACCTAATGGTCAGGGGCCCCTTTACCTTTACTGTGCTATAGGCTGCAGGTAAGGGGAAAGTTAGACCAGTCTGGTAGGATGGTTACCTTCACCAAGCCACTGAACAAGCTGGTGTCTCAATTTTTTCAGCCACCAGCTTGCAAGGATGTAAAAAGGCATTGCTTTCCGTTGCACCCCATCTGTTCCGCACGCAGCAGCATTTCCGTTCCTCTTCAATTTGGATTCTGCAAAAGCAATGCTATTCGGCTCACCGTTCACTGTGACCAAATTTAATAACATAATGAATTATGTGATTGCTATGTGATTCCACACCACTCTTTATGTGAAGGGGAGAAAGGCATCAATGATGTACCGAAATAAATAACGACAGTGAATAGAGGATTTGGGGGGGGGGGGGGGAGGAAATGACAAGAGCAGATACCGATCACATCTCCTTACCTGATTTCCGTTCCTGTTTGCAGACAGACACGCAAGCTGATGCAATTTCCGGGACTGCTTCCCATTTTGATGGAATTCTCTGACAACCCTATCAGCTTGACAAGAGTCTGAATTGCTCTATACTGAAAAGCATAGTCCATGGTCCTAGTGCGGCGGCAGGGGAGACACCTTGGACCAGGAATTGCTTAAGTAGCAGGAAGCAGAGAGTAGGACTAAATGGACAGTTCTCTGAATGGAGAGATTGAGAACGTGGAGTCCTCCAAGAATCAAGAATATTGGGACCCATGCTTTTAAACTTGTTCATAAACAATCTAGAGCAGGTATCCCCAAACTTGGCCCTCCAGCTGTTTTGGGACTACAATTCCCATCATCCCTGACCACTGGTCCTGTTAGCTAGGGATGATGGGAGTTGTAGTCCCAAAACAGCTGGAAGGCTGAGTTTGGGGATGCCTGATCTAGAATTTGGAGTGAGCAATGAGGTGGCCAGGTTTGCTGATGGTACTAAGTTGTCCAGGGTCCTTGGAACGAAAAGTGGATTGTGAACAGCTCAAAAGTGACTTCTCCAAACTGAATGAATGGGCAGTAAAATGGCAAATGCATTTCAGTGTAAGTGTAGCATGATGCACGTCAAGGAAAAATAAAATCTTAATTTCATATATACAAGCATGGGGTCTGAACTGGCAGAGACTGACCAAGAACAAGATCTTGGGGTCATAGTAGTTAGGTCAGGGAATATGTTGGCCCAGTGGGCTTCAGTGGTGAAAAGGGAGAATTCCATGCAAGGAATCATTAGGAAAAGAATTGGAAATAAATTTTGCTGATATCCTAATGTTATTGTACAAATCTATGTTGCACCTGCATTTGGAATACTGTGTCCAGTGGTGGTCATGATTTATATCTAGGGCTGGGAAGAAAAATAAACTAAAGAAATGGGTTAATTACCTTGACTTACATTTGCACTCTCATCCATTCCCAGAATCATCTGTTCCAAATATCCAGAGGTGCTGGATTTGATTTATTAGAATTAAAAGATATTAATTTCTATGGTCAGAAGCAATCGTTTGTGAGTGGATGTGATTTGCATATTTGCTTGCTTTGGGGTGTGTGTGTAGAACATTTGAATATTCATCAAGGTATGTTAGAATCCAATATTTTTGTGACTGCTTAAGAGCTGGGATAGCGTTGTAGTGTAATGTGTAATTCTATGCATGTTTACACACAGGTATAATTCACACTGAGTCCAATAGGGTTGACTCCCATGTGAGAATGCATAGGTGGTATAGCCTTAAAGGTAAAGGTACCCCTGCCCGTACGGGCCAGTCTTGACAGACTCTGGGGTTGTGTGCCCATCTCACTCAAAGAGGCCAAGGGCCAGTGCTGTCCGAAGACACTTCCGGGTCACGTGGCCAGCGTGACATCGCTGCTCTGGCGAGCCAGAGCCGCACACGGAAACGCCGTTTACCTTCCCGCTAGTAAGTGGTCCCTATTTATCTACTTGCACCCAGGAGTGCTTTCGAACCGCTAGGTTGGCAGGCGCTGGGACCGAACAACGGGAGTGCACCCCGCTGCGGGGATTCAAACCGCCGACCTTTCGAACGGCAAGCCCTAGGCGCTGAGGCTTTTAACCACAGCGCCACCCGCGTCCCCTTATACCTTATACCCTTAAGGTATAGCCTTACTTCCCAGCAAACGCACCTAGGTTTGCAACCTGAGCTATGACCAGAAAGTCCGGGGTTCAAATCTTTCTTCTCTACCATGAACACCCTAGGTGGCCTAAGTAAGCTATTTATATCAGCTTCCGCAATAGATGGAGCAATCGGTCCATTTCAGCTTTTCCCCATTTCTCTTTTTTCCCTTGTCTTAAATTCCATTCCTCACATTTTAAAAAATGTGAAAACTTGCCAGCATTTTAATGCCTATTTCTGCTAATAAGCCCATTTTTTCTGTAAGCAGCTTTGACTAATATACACCTTCTTATGAGCCACAGAGTAGGGCTTGTGCCAGCCCTGCCTGTAAACATCTGGTCATCCACTATGATTAGAGAGTGCTGGGCTGAATTGGCATTGGCTCCTAATTCTGCCCTCAATCTGATTTGTTCAGTGTTCTAAATGCCATAACAAATTGCCCAGGGGCAGTGATTTCATCCAGCCTTATGACCTACTTCATAGGGTTGTTGTGCAGATGTATGGGAAGTGCTTTGAACATCCGAAAGCAGAGGTGGGAGAGGAGCCTGTGGCCCTCCACATGTTTCTGGAGCACAGCATTCATTGTCCCTGACCGCTTGTAATTATTTACTGAATTTATATCACACTTTTCCCTCCAAGGAGCTCAAGGTGGCGTAGATGGTTCTCCCCCTCCTCATTTAATCCACAGAAACCCCTGCACGGAAGGTTAGGCTGAGAATCCAACCCTCCACAATGCAGGCATCTCAACAAGGGGTCTCCCATCCAATTTGTTAACCATACTGGACCCTGCTTAGCTTTGCAAATGCGCTAGCAGTTTTTAGTGCTGCACCACTCTCAGGAGCCATGGTCACCCAGTGAGCTACATGGTCAAATGGGGTTTCAAACCCTGGTCTTTCCCAGGTCCTAATCCGACACCCTATGCTGGCTGTGGCAGATGGGAGTTGGAGTCTAGCAGGTCCCACCAACCCTGCTCAAGCACTATATATGTGCAAAATGTTACTGCTGAAACACAGAGGATTCAGCTGGATTGTAATTAAGGCGTTCATCGGAAGCTGTTAAGTGGGAACAACCGAGCTGCTGATTTAATCACAGTTTTTAAAAACATGGATTATTCCTTGGAAGTGATTGGGAGCTGACCCCTCTGAGAGGCTGCGTGGAGCCGATAGCAGCATCTTGATTTAAGACTCCCCTCCCTCCCAAGACTAAATGATTTGTCTGTATTAATTAGTCAAGGAAAACTGTCATCTTAGATACCATCACCTATAGCGAGAGACTGTAATATTTATAGTAATTAGTTAATTAATTAATTTGCTAAAACAGAGACGGTTAATGGATGTGGGGGAAGAGGGGATCCTGCCGCTGATTGACAGCCAGAATGAAGGCTCTCGTGCAGCATTTCCGACAAAGCACAAGAGTTTTGGATGAATTCCGTACCACTGTGATGACTTGTGATTTATTGAATGGGCTTGTTTTGAAAGCTGCAGTCAGGGTAAGATGGACAAATGGGCATGTCTGAGTTATGCTAGAGCAGCCGTCTAGGCAGTTTATGGAAATCAAGTCATTTGAAGACCTTTATAATGTATTTTTTAAAAATAAAATAAAATCCACAATTAAGTTTTTTGCAGCCTTAGGAGCTTTTGACTTTGGAATGATGTTTTCAAGGCTGTTAATTGATGTGCCTCCCCCTTTTATTTTTTGATGTGGCTTTTATGGAACACTTGTAAGCCTCTTTGAAGGACTAGGAGGGAAAAGTGATAATATTTGTATTACGACAGTGGTGCATTCTGAGAGGGGCGACCCTTGCTCCTGATCTGGAAGCTACAGGTAGTGCAGAATGCTGCGGCACGATTGATGACACCTGTGCTTGGAGGTCTGCGCTGGTTGCCAATTTGCTACTGGGCCAAGTTCAAGGTGTTATGTAGAAAGCCTTTTAACAACCTGGAACCAGTATACAGTGGTACCTCGGGTTACATACGCTTCAGGTCACAGACTCCACTAACCCAGAAATAGTGCTTCAGGTTAAGAACTTTGCTTCAGGATGAGAACGGAAATCGTGCTCCGGTGGCACAGCAGCAGCAGGAGGCCCCATTAGCTAAAGTGGTGCTTTAGTGGTGGTTAAGAACAGTTTCAGGTTAAGAACGGATCTCCGGAATGAATTAAGTACTTAACCCGAGGTACCACTGTAGCTGTGAGATCTCCTTAGCCCACCCAGTCACTTCAATTTGAGGAACTGGCACCATTGCAGGTGCCACGTAATACCCATTCCACATTTGTAAGAAAACAGTCTTTTCGTGTTCCACTTCGGAACTCCCTGCCTATTGATACCAGGCAGGTGCCTTCATTTCATAGCCAGCTAAAAACATTTTCGTTTAGACCAACCTTTCTCAAACCTGGACTACCCAGATGTTGTTGGACTACAACCCCTATGATCCCTGGCCGCTGGTCCTGCTAGCTAGGGATGATGGGAGTTGTAGTCCAACCATATACGGGGACCCAAGTTTGAGAAAGGCTGACTTAGACAAACCTACCCAGATATTTGGGATGCGGGTGGCACTGTGGGTTAAACCACAGAGCCTAGGACTTGACGATCAGAAGGTCGGCGGTTCGAATCCCCACGACGGGATGAGCTCCCGTTGCTCGGTCCCTGCTCCTGCCAGCCTAGCAGTTCAAAAGCACGTCAAAGTGCAAGTAGATAAATAGGTACCGCTCCAGCGGGAAGGTAAACGGCATTTCCATGCACTGCTCTGCTTCGCCAGAAGCGGCTTAGTCATGCTGGCGACATGACCCGCAAGCTGTATGCCAGCTCCTTTGGCCAAGAAAGCGAGATGAGCGCCGCAACCCCAGAGTCTGCCACAACTGGACTTAATGGTCATGGGTCCCTTTACCTACCCAGATATTTAGAGCACTGGTGTGTGTTTGCACCACCAATTGCCACACATTTTTATTGTGGGAAGTTCTTGGAGTTTTGTCCCAACATGTGCTTAACACCATAAACCAGGGAGCTGGAGAACTTTTGGTTCTCCAGATATTACTGGACTCCAGCTCCCAGCAGGTCCTGCCAGTGTGGCTAATAGCCAGGAGTGATGGGAGTTGTTGCAGATTCCTCATCCCTGCCATAAAGCATAGGTGGGGAATCTTAGGACAGATGTCCAGATGTGGCCCTCCAGGCTTCTCTATCTGGCCCTTGAGATTCTCCTTGGGCCACACCCTTCACCAGCCCTGCTTTTCACCCTCTTTGGTTCCTTTAATTCTCCCCAGGGAGACTCGCCTGGCGCCTTCATTACATATCTTTAGGCTCCAGGCAAAAACATTTATCTTCTCCCAGGCTTTTGGTTAATTAAATAATCTGTGGCCTTTTAAACTTTTAAACTGTGTGTAAGGGGCGTTATTGTTTTTGTTTTTAATTAAAGTATGTATTTTTGTGTTTTTATGTTGTAAACGGCCGTGTGATCATCTGATGAAGGCCAGTATAGAAAACAAACAAATTATTATTATTATTATTATTATTATTATTATTATTATTATTTATTATTTATACCCCACCCATCTGGCTGGGCTTCCCCAGCCACTCTGGGCGGCTTCCAACAAAATATTAAAATACAATAGTCCTTCAGATATTAAAAGCTTCCCTAAACAGGGCTGCCTTCAGATGTCTTCTAAAAGTCTGGTAGTTGTTGTTCTCTTTGACATCTGGTGGGAGGGCGTTCCACAGGGAGGGCGCCACTACCGAGAAGACCCTCTACCTGGTTCCCTGTAACTTGGCCTCTCGCAGTGCGGGAACCGCCAGAAGGCGCTCGGTGCTGGACCTCAGTGTCCGAGTAGAACGATGGGGGTGGAGACGCTCCTTCAGATATACTGGACTGAGTCCATTTAGGGCTTTAAAGGTCAGCATTGTGCTCGGAAACGTACTGGGAACCAATGTAGGTCTTTCAAGACCGGTGTTATATGGTTTCAGCAGCCGCTCCCAGTCACCAGTCTAGCTGCCGCATTCTGGATTAGTTGTAGTTTCCGGGTCACCTTCAAAGGTAGCCCCACATAGAGTGCATTGCAGTAGTCCAAGCGGGAGATAACCAGAGCATGCACCACTCTGGCGAGACAGTCCGCAGGCAGGTAGGGTCTCAGCCTGCGTACCAGGTGGAGCTGGTAGACAGCTGCCCTGGACACAGAATTGACCTGCTCCTCCATGGACAGCTGTGAGTCCAAAATGACTCACAGTTCAACCCCCAGCATCTCCAGTTACAGCAGCTGCCAGTCAGAGTTGGCAATACTGGACTCAGTAGACAAAAAGCTTGACCTGATATAGCTAAGCAATAACCTCTAAGCGAAAATGGATCAAGTCCCTAATGTTCTTAACCTGTGTTATGAGTTGCAATGATTTTTTTTAAAAAAAATTTATGTATTCCCCCTCCCAACTTATTTTGTGTCTTTATGGCATAAAATGTCACCTAACAACTCTAACATGAGTCTGGAGGGAAACTTTGTTCCAGAAAGGGAAATTCTTCTGTACGTGGAGGGAAACATTGATGAAGAAAATCGACAAAATGCTCTTCTTCTGCCTGAACTGTGTCACTCACCCAGGGAAGCCTCTCGGCTGATCCTGTCAGCTCCCCCCCTCTGCTCATTCCCCATTTATCCTGCCTCTTTCAGCCCATACAAAGCAGCAGCAAAGGAAGATATTGGTCCATCTAGCCTCATATTGTCTACACAGACTGGCAGCAGCTCTACAAGTTTTCAGACAGGAAACTGGAGATGCCCAGGATTTAACCCATGACATTTTACATGCAAAGCATATGCTGTACTACAAGGCTTGACCTTTCCACTAAAATTAAATGAAGGTCCCGGTCCTCATTGTTTTGAATGAGGGGCTGATTTTAAAAGGAATACAAAAAGCTGCCTTATCAGACCATTAGTCATTCTAACTCAGTGCTATCAGCACCAGCGTTGTGGACCCTCAGGCCCAGGATCCGAATGCAACCCTCCAGGTCTCTCTGGCTGGTCCTCAGCACTTTCTGCTGGCTGTACCCTGAGAGTATTGTCTGGCTGGATTGTGTCCTTGAACTCTGATACAGTGGTACCTCAGATTAAGTACTTAATTCATTCCGGAGGTCCGTACTTAACCTGAAACTGTTCTTAACCTGAAGCACCACTTTAGCTAATGGGGCCTCCTGCTGCCACTGCGCCGCTGGAGCACGATTTCTGTTCTCATCCTGAAACAAAGTTCTTAACCTGAAGTACTATTTCTGGGTTAGCACTGTCTGTAACCTGAAGCGTATTTAACCTGAGGTACCACTGTAATGCTTCTTGCCTGCCTGAATGGAGGCTAGAGAAAGAAACTCTAACATACTGGTACAGAAGTAAACACCTGTGTTGCTCCTCCCACCTTCCCCTCTGGCCGTGTCCACAGCTGGAATGTGGCCCTCGGAAGGTTGCACAGAAGGTTATGTGGCCCTCCTAATGTACTAAACTCACTGGAAGCAAATTCCATGATTTTAGACTGGCATATTTCCCTTCTCCTGCTCGTGTTCTTCCTTTAGCCAATTTGTGATTGGAGGAATTCCACAGCATTCCTTTTCGTGGGTGTCAATAGTTGGGAGTCTGAGGACACACCATGGTGCACAACAGTGGCGTAGCATAGGAGGACCACAGGGGTGGTTGCCCGGGGCACAAAATGGTTAAAAAGGTAAAGGACCCCTGACAGTTAAGTCCAGTGTCGTGAACGACTCTGGGGTTACAGTGCTCATCTACTGGCCAAGGGAGCCGGCATTTGTCCGCAGACAGTTTTTCCGGGTCATGTGGCCAGCATGCCTAAGCCGCTTCTGGCAAAAAACCAGAGCAGCGCACAGAAATGCCGTTTACCTTCCCGCCAGAGTGGTACCTATTTATCTACTTGCACTTTGACGTGCTTTTGAACTGCTAGGTTGGCAGGAGCTGGGACCAAGTAACGGGAGCTCACCCCATCGTGGGGATTCGAACCGCCGACCTTCTGATCAGCAAGTCCTAGGCTCTGTGGTTTAACCCACAGCGCCACCCGCGTAACAAAATGGTTAGGAGCACAAAATTTCAACATCCAGTGCTACCTCAATACAGCTGCATGCTTCCGTCGCTGGGCTCCATTGAAAACAGCTTCTCCATGCGAACCAATAAGTGACCTCTCCGAACAACAGAACAACTCTTCTTATGTTGTCTCTGTGGTTGTGATCTTCCAGGTGACATAGATGCCATTAGGCAGTTGAATGTGCATGCATACTCCATCTGTTTCCCTAACCACCCACCCTGCCGTTCGTGTGGCTCTAGACACTAGCAACCCATGCTACACACACACACACACACACACATACACACAGCATGTATATATGCTGAAAGCTACCAGAGTGTCTAGGGCAACCCTGTCAGATGGGCATGGTATAAATATAATAATAATAATAATAATAGGGCATCCCTAATTTTCATTGCAGAAATGTTGGAAGGTATGTATAACGCAGCTACCTATGTTCTTAAGTAGGACACGCGGCCTGTTTTCCAGTCTCCCCCTCCTTCCCTCCTGCTCCTTTGTCTCATGAGCAGGCGTCTGCTCCACTGCCCTTGGAGCGGAGCGAATCCATAGCATCTCGCCGCCTGCAGGGTGTCCACAGTTGCCTTGCAATCCCCAGGGAACAGCAGTTGGACTGGCTCCAAAGCTCTCTGCTTGCATTCCTTGTCAGGGGCAGCTGTTATCACATGCAAGCAGGTCCTGGCAGCCGTCGCCTCGGGCAGGACTCCGTTCCGGGCCTTGCCGGCATCTTAAGCCAAATGCTTTGTGATCCATTGCTCCATTCCCTTGGCATTTTTTTGTATGCTCTCTCCCCCCCCCCCCCGCCAATGCCTCCAGTGCCAGGCAAGCATGCAGTTTCCACAGGTCCCCAGTCGGAATCTCATGACTGGGAGAAATGTAATCTGGCAGGGTTTGTTTTATTTTATTTTCTGAAGATATAATATTGGGTGGGGAGGGAGAGAAACATTATCAGATGACACTAACAGTGAAAACATTTGTTCAGTAAAAATATTCTATTCCTGACTAAAACCTATAAATTAATATAAGCAAACCCACAACCCTGAGATTATGAGTCTCATGCTCTTATCCTTCCATCTACTATTTATCACATTCATATCCTGCCTCTAAGGAGTTCAAGGTGGCATAAATGATGCTCCTGATCACGTCTTCATTTTATCCTCACAACCACCCTGTGAGGTATTTTAGGCTCGGAGACCATGGGTTGCATCCTGTGCTCAAACCCACAACCCTGAGATTAAGAGTCTCATGCTCTACCAACTGAGCTATCCATGGTAAAAAGGTCGCTAAAGGATCCCTGGATGGTTAAGTCCAGTCAAAGGCAACTATGGGGTTGCGGCGCTCATCTCGCTTTCAGGCTAAGGAAGCCGGCGTTTGTCCTCAGACCACTTTCTGGGAGATGTGGTCAGCATGACTAAACCACTTCTGGTGCAACGGGACACCGTGACGGAAACCAGAGCGCACAGAAACGCAGTTTACCTTCCCACCACAGTGGTACCTATTTATCTACTTGCACTGGTGTGCTTTCGAACTGCTAGGTTGGCAGGAGCTGGGACAGAGCAACAGGAGCTCAGTCTGTCTCAGGGATTCAAACTGCCGACCTTCCAACTGGCAAACCCAAGAGGCTCAGTGGTTTCGACCACATCCCGTATCCATGGTATCTTAACAGTGGCCAGGATAGACAACCAGATGGCCACAAGAAGCCTGCCGACAGGGCCATTTTGGTTGCAGAAAGGGCAAGAAGATGAAACCAGCTAACATGGGAGACTTTCTGAAGAAGAAGGTCAATAGGGCCTGAGTGCTGGATCAGGCCAAAGGGGCACCATCATAATGCAGATCCTGTTCTCCCAGTGGCCAACCAGATGCCACGATGAGGAGTCTGTGAGCAGGACACACACGCGTATCCTTGAGCCCAGGCCACTCGGCTACGCCCTCGGCTGCCGCATGTGTCTTTGTTTGCCTGTGACAGTTTCACCTCCCTTTGGGGCATCCTGCCTTTTGTTTTGTTTTATCTGTCCACGCTTGGTTGCTTTATGTCGCTATAGCAAAGAATAACAGCGATACAAATAGTGTTTTGTCGTGGTTTCAGACCATCAACCCCTGGGATTTTCTTGGCTGCCTGGGAAAAAAAATAAATTAAATCACAGTTGCTATTGTTCCTCCTCCTTTGCTATTTGCTGCATTGTTCCTCTCATTTGCTGCCTCCTTTTCTTCCTCTGGAGGTATTTTCCCAACCCACCCGCCCCACCAGCCCCCGGTTGTATTGATTTGGCCCCTCCCTCCTCCACATCGATTATGACTCCTCCACCCCTCCTTCTCTCCTTCTCTTTCACATTCTGCCCTTCCGTATCCGTGCTGGTCTTTTGCTGCTTCCCGGCATCATTAAAAAATCTCTCTCCCCGTTGTGCATGAGACACATTTTTGATCCAACCTCCAGTTGGTCAAGTTTATTCCAAGGGGAAAAGGCTGTTTCCATGCTTGACCCTCATTTAAAACACCCACTAGGTTCTTATGTTCTTAAGCTCAGGATGTGAAATAAATAGAGGGTGAAACTTGGAGTGTGTTTTGGAAGAAAGAATCAGCTTATTTAAAGAAACCATTTAAAGTTGCTGGTTATTGTTGTTTTCAAATGGCTTCCTTAAATAAGCTCCTTCTCTCTCTCCCACTCTACCCAGCCATTCCATAGTCCACCATCTATTTATTTCACATCTTGAGCTTAAGAATGTAAGACAAGCCCTGCTGGATCGGGGCAAAGGGGCCCCATCTCATCCAGTTTCCTGTTCTCACAGGGGCCAGCCAGGGGCCTATATGGGAAGCCCCCAAGCAGATTGTGAGCACAAGAGCAACTCTCTCCACTTGTAACTGTCGGCATACAGAGGGCAGGGAGGCCAGCTGGTTTGCCCCGGCTGGGCCATCTCCTTCCAGCCGTCCCGCTGCGAAGACCATCACTTCTGCTCCGATGTAAATCAGTGACCCGGGCTTCAAAGCCAGGGCACACTATCAGCAGATCGAACTGCGCACACAGAATAGGCATGAGGCTTGTGGAAGCATACTACAACTACAGATTTATTAATCATAAATCAGGACAAAGAAACATGTTGTCTCTCTCTCTCATGTCGTCTCAGAGAGAACAGCTAAAAGCAAAAGCTAAACACACAACGGAAGTTCCCAGCATACTGTGCTGGAATGTAAACAGACATGTGGCATGCAACAGTTCCACACGCCTGTTCCTTAAGGTGGAATGGAAATGTCAACAGTGATTCCCAGCAACTGGTCTTCAGAGGCACATACTGCCTTCAACAGCCATATTGGCTGGTACCCATTGATAGCAGCCTTATCCTCTCCAGTCCCAAGGACTGAAGGTAGGTATAATTAATATATATCTGCACCAATATAATATATATATTGGCTCCCCCTCCAAGCTATCCTGCTTTGGGGAAGTTACACTGAGCACTCCTTCCCTGGATAGATCCACATGTTGGAAATAATATTGTTGGAAATAATTTATGATGTTGCTGTTCTTAACCTGCCTTTTCTCCCTACAAGGACTCAAGGCAGCTTACAGATAAAAATAAAAAATACAGATAAAAATAACAACAGCTAAAAAGATGAGGGGGAAATCATTAAAAACAATTACAGTTGTTCCTTGGTTCTGGAACGCCTTGTGACTCGAACATTTTGGCTCCCGAAATCCGCAAACCCGAAAGTGAGTGTTCCAGTTTGCAAATGTTTTTTGGGAAACCGAATATCTGACTTCCGTGGCTTCCGATTGAGTGCAGAAAGCTCCTGCAGCCAATCGGAAGCCGTGCCTTAGTTTTTGAACATTTTCGGGAGTCGAATTGACTTCTGGAACAGATTCCGTTCGAGAACCAAGGTATGACTGTATTAGAATCATAGAGCCGGAAGGACCATGAGGATAAATCTTGCCCAATGCTCAACAATGCAGGGATATGCACCTGTCCCATCCAGGCATTGAACCTGCAACCTTGGCATCATCAGCACTACGCTCCAACCCACTGAGATATCCAACTGAAGTGACTCCCAATGAATTCTATGGAACTAGAGTCAATGGGTAACCTCAGAATCTGCTTTACAGTGGTACCTCTGGTTGCGAATGGGATCCGTTCTGGAGCCCCGTTTGCAACCTGAAAGGAACGCAACCCACATCTGCGCACGCACGGGTCGCGATTTGCTGCTTCTGCACATGCATGTGATGTCATTTTGCACGTCTGCACATGCGCGAGTGGCGAAACCCGGAAGTAACCCTTTCCAGCACTTCCAGGTTGCCGCAGGACGCAACCTGAAAAAACGTATCATGAAGCAAACGTAACAAGAGCTATGACTGTATATGGAGTCAGATCCTTGGTCAGTCTAGCTCAGAGTTGTCTACCCAATGACTGGCAGCAGCTAAGAACATGAGAAGAGCCTACTGGATCAGGCCAATGGCCCATCTAGTCCAGCATCCTGTTCTCACCGTGGCCAACCAGATGCTTGTGGGGAACTCACAAGCATGATCTGAGCACAGGAGCCCTCTCCCCTCTTGTGCTTTCTGGTATTCAGAAGCAACTGTGGAGGCAGAGCATAGTCCTCATGGCTTGGTAGCCTTCGGTAGCCCTCTCCTCTGTGAGTTTGTCTAATCCTCTTTTAAAGCCATCTCGGTTGCTTGGTGGCCATCACTTCCTTCTGTGAGAGAGAGTTCCATAGCTTATGTGCTCCCTGGAGATGGAATCTGGGAAAGCAAATGCTCTGTCACTTAGCTTTTCCCTTTGCCACCTAAGATGCAGCGGCGAACAGCCAAAACCACCAAGGGGGCCATCCATTCTGTCCTATTGGGGGAAATAAAGCCCAGCATTATTCAACATGCTGGAACAGACCATCTGCTCGCTGCCCCCATTGCTGAGCAGCCCAGGTCCCCTCAGGCAGGCTGCTCACTGGAGGAGGTATAATGGGCTCCCCGCAATATATAGATATTCTCCATCCAAAGCACAGGCACTTTTTTTGGTCGTAAATAATAAAAACAGGTCCTGGGGCAGAGCACCTGAATGAGCTCTGCTCCTTTGCTCTCTCTCTCTGAAAACAAATGGCGCAGGTTTCCCCCCCACAATGCACCTGGGGTTTGGTTCATTTGCTCCCCCTTGACCCAGTTTCATACAGAACACGCTCCCCGGGTCCCCCTTGTCCCTTTTAGACGCAAGTCAAGAAGATTGACAGCCATGGGGCATTGGTGGCGTCTTCCAAAGGGGGTGGAGAGGCACTGTTTTTCTTCGGAAGATGATATAAAGATCAATTCTTTTCCATGGCAACCGAAGAGCAGAGAAAAGGGGATGAGATTTGACAGCAGAAAATAGACTGGAGCCTGGTTGCATTTGGGCAAGGAGGATTAAACATTGGGCAGCAAAGATTCACTCAGCAGGGAGGAAGGGAAATCTGTCCATTTCAGTTTCTCTCTGTTCCTCATTTCTACAGTCCTAAGTTTAGTTCTCTGCATCAGTTTGTGGTTTTTTAAAAAGTCGTTGTGGAAATCCATCAACGTTTTCATGCAAATTTCTCCATCACTGTACCCAACTTTGCCTAGCTACACATTTTTGCAAAGGAAGTTCCACTGGTACAAAGCATTTGGGTGCATACTTCTTACTAGAGAGCGAGCATGGCGTAGTGGTTAGTTTGTCGGTCTAGGACCTGGGTGACCAGAGTTCGAATCCCCACTCGGCCATGAATAGAGTTGCTGTATTTCAAATACTGTAGTGTTTGAACTGGCAACCCTAGCCATGGTCTTCGGCTAGTCACTTGCTCTCAGCCTCCTCTACCTCCCATGGTTGTTGTGAGGATAAAATGGAGAGGAGAACTGTGCAAAAACCACACAGAGCTCCTTGGAGGAAGAGTAAACATAAGTCATCATCCTGTGTGCATTGTGATGGGCCCAGGTATGCAGTGCTGAGCTGGAGAAGTGAATTGCAAAATTCAGACAAGTGTGAATTTCAAAGAGGGGATGCGTTTCAGTTTGTGTACTGTTTTGGGAAGTGGGGATTAGGTAGCGTTGCCTTTAAATGTGAACAGAATTGATTGTCTCTCCTTTCCCTACTGGGAGATGAGTTTATGGTTTCTAGTACAGGCTGTTTTCAAGGATTTAGGTCTCTGTCTCGCTGCAGTTCCTCCTCCCCGTCGCCAATAATTTACACATGGTTTATGAACCAGGCTGCCAAGAGTATGGTTCAGCAGGGGTAGAGAACTTTTGTTGGGGTTGAGGGCCACCTTCCCTAGTGGACAGCCTTCCAGGGGCCACCTGCCCATGGTGGGCGGGGCCAGAGGCATCAATCTGATTCTTACCTTTGTACAGAAAGTGACATTCCAGCCGTGCAAAAGCCAGATGTTTCTACACACACACACACAAACTTCCAGCCTCCTTCCACATACTCCTCAACCCTCCTGATTTGAGCAGAAAACAACAATTATTTTATTATTTATACCCTGCCCATCTGGCTGGGTGCACCAGCCACTCTGGGAGGCTTCCAACACATAAAAACATCAAACGTCAAACATTAAAAAACGTCCCGATACAGATCTGCCATCAGATGTCTTCTAAAAGCCAGATAGTTGTTTATTTCCTTGACATCTGATGGGAGGGTGTTCCACAGGGCAGGCGCCACTACTGAGAAGGCCTCCCTGTAACCTCACTTCTCACTAAGGCCCTCGGAGCTGGACCTTAATGTTTGAGCCGAAACCATTTAGGGGCTTTAAAGGTCAGCACCAACACTTTGAATTGTGCTTGGAAACATACCAGGAGTCAGTGTAGACCCTTTACGGCTAGTGTTATATGGAATTGACAGGAACTCCACTGTGTCTCTGATGAGGTTTTGCTGCTGGGGCCATTGCCATGCTGGCTGGTTGCTTGCCCATGAGCCAGTGAAGTCCACACTGGCAGGCTGGCCTCCAGGTTTTCAGAAACCCCAGACATGCTGTATCCAGGTCTGGGCACCACAGTTTAAAGAGGCTATTGACAAGCTGGAATGTGTGCAGAAGGAGATGACTGTGTGGAGAGGGCTGCAGAATTCATGTCCTGCTTGCCAGCCTCCAAAGAGGCATCTGGCTGGCTGTTGGAGTGTGCCATGCCAACTTCTGAGGGAAGCAGTTTGGTGGGGAAATGCTTTACTGGTGAGAAGAACCTGTTTTGCATGCAGAAGGTCCAGGACTCAATCTGTGGCATCACTTGTCAGGGCTGGGGAAAGACCCCCGTCTAAACTCCTGGAGAGCTGCTGCCAGTCAGTGCTGCCAAGACTAAGCTAAATGGATCAATAAGGCACCTTCCCCTGTTGGGAAAGGTCTGTAACTCAGTAGGCCATCTGCTTTGCCTGCAGAAGGGTGCCGGTTTCAATCGCCGAAATCTCCAAGTAAGGCCGGGAATGTTCCCTGCCTGAAACCCCAGAGAGCTGCTGCCAGCCAGTGTCAACAACACTGAGCTGGACAAACCAATAGCCCGGCTTGGGGTAAGGCAGCTTTCTGTGGGCTCCATGGGCTTTTTGGCATAGTTCAGCAGGGCTCTTGATGCATCCTTACAAATCAGGATACCTGCTCAGGTACATTCCTGAATTGTTCCCAGGGCTGGATTAACCATTAAGCAAAATAAGCAGGGGCACCACAGAAATTTCCCATTGCCAGATTTTTAGCATTAATGGTCGCCAGTGGCTCAGCTGAGCATTCATTTTCTCAATTGAAGTATATTTTTAAAATCCCAGCAGAGCAACTAGGCAACAAGGTGGGCTGGCTGCCTTATCACAACTAAGTATAGAAGCAGATGCATTGCATAAGATTAGTTTTGAGGATCTGATCAAAGACTATGCAATGGGGGGGGGGGGAATCAAATATAAATAAAGTGGAAGTCTACAAAAACAAACATTGTTTCCCACCTGACTGTAAGTTCCGTTTCATTTTGACAAATAGAATTTTACTTTACAATTTATTGTTGTTTATGTTTTGAATTAGATATACCGTATATGGGGGCTCCAAAATCTTTTAAGTGCTATGGGCCCCGAAAAGTCTTAATCCAGCCCTGACCGAAGTGATTTTGATGCTGCGGTCGATTGTGCCACAGCCATGTGCTGAAATGCCACTGCTGTGCATACTTTGGCTGTGTGGGAGAAGTGGACACAGGACAAGGGGCTGCTGTTTTGCCAGGCAGCTGAGGCTGTGCGCTAGGGGCGATTTCATTCTCCAGCCGTTTCTTGCCTGGGTTCTTTGGGCAGAGCAGAGGAGGGGAGGAACTTGGGGCCGTGACCCCGGCCAACAAGGCGGGATGGAATGTGCTTAGCGGAGACGCCCACAGAGCCCAGAGGCAACAGAGGCAACAACTTGAGAAGGGGAGCTGGCAGCAAAAGCACATTCTTAAAATATGTTTATTTTACTCGCGCTGCTGATGGCTTAGCAAGGAAACTTCCAGCAAATTGCTCAATGTCCTTTTTTCCCCCCAGGGAGGACTCAGCAGTGATAGGTCCTCAAAGAATCATAGAATTGTAGAATTGGAAGGGGACACACGAGTCATCTAGTCCAACCCCTTGCAATGCAGGAATCTTTTGCCCTGTGTGGGGCTGAAGCCCATGACCCTGAGATTAAAAGTCTCGTGCTCCACTGATGGAGCGATCCCAACAGTAGGCTGCTTAGCTGTTCTTCACTGGGGAATGCGCAGTTCGAGACAGGTTGTGCCATGGTGCAACTGCCAGAACCTAGACCTGGAAGGCAGACATCGCTTCAGGTTTCTAGTCCTTAAGATGGTCAGGCAAGGCTTTTGAGTGGTCGGCTGATGCCTGGTGAAATCTTGGGAACTAAGCGGGGTTTCTTTCCATTGGGAAGGGGCCACTATTTATTTATTTGCAGCACTTACACACCATTGGCCCAGAGCAGCTTACAAAAATTGGCACTAAAAGAGTTCCCGGCCATCAGGCTCGCAAATCTAAAAGAGACACAGCGCACAAGGAAGAAGGAATGGTGGGAAAGCAAGCTCAAGCACAATTTTTGCCATCTGTCTGGGATTTTTGAGTTGTGGTTCCCTGCACTTCAGGGGGTTCGACTAGACGATCCTTGGAGTCCCATCCAACTCTACAATCCTATGATTGTGTGAGGAGGAGGAGGAGGAGGAGAAGAAAAGGCGGAGAAGGAATAATCTGGCTTTGTTGCACACTATTCTGGCAACTAGCCCAGAGGCCTAAAGCCTCTAAAACCGGCTGTTGTTCTCCTTCTTCATCGTGTTTCTTGACTGTTTGGCACCTTTGGGATCTTCCAAATGACCTGTTTACTGAGCATTCATCCTGACTTGCCGACACAAAGCTTGCAGGTGTGGTGAGGGGCTGGGAGGATGGTTGCTGTGTTAGTGAGCATTTGTTCTGATTTCTTCGCAGAGCAGTTATAAGGGCAATGAACATTCCTCCCGCATTTCTCCCAGTTTTGCTTGTAGGGTCTCCATACAGTATTTCAACATCCTTTTCGTGTGTGTGTGTGTGTGTGTGTGTGTGTGTAAAGTTATATATATAATTACCTCCACATTTGCTGGGTGTTGATAGAATTTGCATGTGAAGGGAGATGGATTTTTTAAGCTTAGCTTTTCACTAACATGACAGTTTTCACTTGTGCAGGGGACTTAATTTGTATGCGGGAGACATTCTGTGATGTGAACTTTCTGCTGTAGCCCAAAGTGTTAGAGCCCCAGACACACCCCAATGAGAACTAGGGTCTTGCATATGTTTATGTTGGTAGGTTGTTCAGCGTCTCTCCCCACCCCACCCCACCCTTCTCTCTCTCCTTATGTTCAACACCCCTCTTGATTTCCTGCAGGGAGCCAGCCGACGACGACGAATGAAATCGTGGTTGCAGGCTCCAAGGTGCTCCTCCAGTGTGAAGTGGAAGACCCTGATGACTCCTCCCTACAGTGGTCCAATCCTGCTCAACAGACGCTCTACTTCGGGGAGAAACGAGGTAGAGAATCTGCATTCCATCAGGGTCTTGAGCTGGGCAGAAGGTGCCTGGAGCTGTCTTTGGCGATGGGTGCTGAATTTATTCATTGTTCTTGATTTGTGCTCTTTCTCAGTCCCCTTCCCATTAGAAATCCTCATCATCCCCTCACCAAGGTGTTGCACAGTATTAAAACAGGCTACCTAATGGATAACAATTTAGGTCCCACTTGGCTGTTCCATCACCCTCAGAAGCGCAGGAAACGGGGTTCCGGAAATTAATTCCCACAATAAGCAGTGATGCCCACCAACATGGGTGGCCATTTTGAATACCCATGGCTGGGTGGAGTGTTATTGTGTTTGGGTTCTTATGTTCTCGCCATGAGCATCTGGGTGACTACTAGGAGAACAGGGTGATGCCCTAGTAGGACCATTGGCCTGATCCTAGAACAAGGCTTTTCTTGCACTTCCCCACAGAGATGTACAGTTTTTAACATGCACATTTTGGGTTTTGTGCCCACCTGCTTTGCTGAATTCACGTCACTCTGTTCCATTTTGGAGCGGTTTTATGGGTTTTACAATTACACTTATTTTATCTGCCTTGAAATTGTATTTCCGACGTGCTGGAACCTACCCTGGGAGCTTGTGGCGGAGGGCGAGTAATAAATCTTTCAAATAAATAAATTTGAGAGACCACAATTAGTAATGAGCAAATGCCTCACTGGCTCGGTTTGAAATTAGACTATGCAAATAAAATGTTTTTATATATATATATATATATATATATATATATATATATATATAGGCATATACTCTCCGCATCAGAAGGGACGCTGGTGGCGCTGTGGGTTAAACCACAGAGCCTAGGACTTGCCGATCAGAAGGTTGGCGGTTCGAATCCCTGCGACGGGATGAGCTCCTGTTGCTCGGTCCCTGCTCCTGCCAACCTAGCAGTTCGAAAGCACGTCAAAGTGCAAGTAGATAAATAGGTACCGCTCCGGCGGGAAGGTAAACGGCGTTTCCGTGCGCTGTTCTGGTTCGCCAGAAGTGGCTTAGTCATGCTGGCCACATGACCCAGAAGCTGTACGCCGGCTCTCTCAGCCAATAAAGCGAGATGAGCTCCACAACCTCAGAGTCAGGCACGCCTGGACCTGATGGTCAGGGGTCCCTTTACCTTTACCTTACACTCCGCATCATCAGCCCAGTTCTGAGTTTGGACTCTGCTGCCGCCATAAGGAACCTGGCAAGGTCCTAATGCCTTCCTTGCAAACCTTTCCCCCTCCCACAGCAGCAGGCAAGCTTGGAAATGTCATTTCCACTTAAGGCTGAGATTTGCAAGCATGAGGCCTCGGTAGTCAGGCAAGGCAGAAATTGTATTCATAACCTCTTAGCAAGGCATCCCCTGAAGGCGAAAACAGAGCTGGTGAATTACCAGAAACAGGAGGCAGAAAATAAGGACTGTCCTTGATAAGCAGAGAAGATTTTAGCTTATGTCCTTGGAACCTCAGTGAACCCAGGTAAATGATACAGCGCAGAGAACAGTGTTCCTCTAAAGCCCTCAAAGTCTGGGGAGAATCCATAAAACAGGCATGCGTATTTTCAGTCTCCTGCTCACCTGCAGCGATTCAGAATTGCCTCCAAATGACCAACACAGAGACATTTTTTTTTTCAGCTGGAAGGGAGTTGGTCCTCCCTGCCACTACTGAATATAATTTTTTCCGGTAAAAATTTGGGTATTTCTCAGCCGAAAGAGCAGCACAAACAGTCAAGAAGAGCAAGAGGAGATTTAACATATCAGCCTTTCCCCCCCCCCTTTCTGAGCTGTCAATGTGTCACAAGCGCAACGCAATTTGTTTGCTTGTTTGCTGCTTATTGTTTTCCATAATTTATACCCTGCAACTTCAGCAGTCATTTTGTGCTAACCAATTCAGATAAAGCAAAAATACAATATTCGGAATGTTAAATAAACACAAAAGGCCCAACTTGTTTCCCATGAGACTACGGCATTTGCAATAAAAGTTTTTTTAAAAAAGCAATTTTTTTAAGACTGAGAAAATGAAAATGCATTTGCTTAACACCTAAAAGATGATAATGTGAGTGCCAGGAGGAAACTCACTAGGTCCATATATCTGATTCTCGTGATGAGCAAGCTAAAATTATATATTTAATGTCTAAGTAAGATAAATTTGCAACAGATCAAGTAGTCGGATTTGCTGTGGATGCCCCAGAGCTGAGGACAATGGAGCTAATCTGGTGAATTTTAGAGATGCTGTCATCTGAAATATGATTTATTGATTAAAAGCCCAGTCCTACATATCTGAGGGGGAAGTATATTGATTTTAATTCTGTAAATTGCAGGGCAGGCAAGCACACATGCATGAACACGCTGTTAATAGTGTTTTAGTAGTAATTTTAAAACACTGTTTATAACTCACAATGTTAAAATGGAATTTTAAAGCCACTGGTCAGGACCATAAAAACAGAAGGGAGTAAAATGTGGAGATCAACAGGATGTCTGGAAGAAAGAAACCTTTTGACTTGCTTTTTAAAAAGGGCAAAGAGTAAGGATTCTGTACCTCCCTGATTGGGAACCAGTGAACCTTCACATGCCGTTGGACTACAACTCCCATCATCCCTGTGATCACTGATTGATGGAAGTTGAAGTCCAACCATATTTGATGGCCACAGGTTCCCTATCACATTATTGTCATTGAACAGCAGTATTGTGTAATGGTTAGAACTCTTTCATCTCTTACCATTTCACTTTATCACTGCACACACCATCAGAATGCACTGTTTCCAAAAAGCTGCAGGGAAAAAATATTTATGATTTTCAGTTTTATGCATTTCAATAATTTTGCAGTCATTTTAACATTTCAAAACTTGACTTCCTTCCCCCTCTTTCTGTGGTTCCTTTCTTTAAAAATATATATATATTTTCTGCATGTTCCAAAGCGGCACTTTCTTCCCTCTTCCAACTAAGTTGGAGTAGACCTACTGAAATTAATGCAGCCCATTGCCTCTAATGATAACCATTCTCAGTTATCTCATGTTATTGTGGTAGCTATGAATTCTGTGGTGAGTAACTTAGAGACTACCATAGGCAATTATGACTACAACATTTCCAAGAGAGGAAGTTACTGAGAAACCACCTTTATAGCTTTTTTTCCCTGGATTTCATAGAAGCCTATTTGGGGCATTAAATAACTAATAATAATAATATATCAGGCTTTAAAAGTGTAGGAATGTTCAGGGATGCGGGAGAGGATATATTATTTGATTATAGTCTTTCCAACTTGTGTTAACAAGTTTCACAATTTAGCAGAGTAACATTCCCCTTTTAAACTTACAGCAGATGCGTTTGCTCAGGCTCGCTAAAGCCTTTATAATAACTGTCCTGGTATTTTCCCCTTATTCCCTTATAAAAGATAAGACACAACACAGTCTTCTATAAAAGTATAAAAAGAATTTACTCACGTTCTGTTCACAATCGGATCCCAGAAGGCAGACTTAGCTTACAAAAGTAACATACACCTGGAAACTATCTCATAAGGAGACAGTCCCTGTCCTCTCTTGGCTGGCCAAGAGAGCATCTTTGGCTAAGCAGATGTTGCTTCTTTGATCCATGTAGTCAAAAAAAGAGAAAGGTGGCTGCCCTGCCCTGTGCTTTTGTCGTTACCTGCACAGGTGAGGCCACGCCCACCTCTAGTCACATGCAGAGGAAGTCTGTCCCAGCCCAGAAGGAAACAGGAAGTTTACCTGCTGGATGAACAAACATTCCTCTCCATGTGTAAACATGTTCACTCTAGGAATGTTGTACTTGACTGCTCTTGTGTTTCATGTCCCACAAAAAGCAGAAAAAAGAAAGGTGAGTTTCTCCAACAGGGCATCCTCAATTTCAGTATTAGAAACCATTACCATGTGCTATTTTAGCTTTTCTTAAAGCAACCTCACTCACCCACTTTGCAACGCTCCTTTTTCTCTGCTCCCCTAGCGCTGAGAGATCTCCGCATCCAGCTGGAGAGGTCTACGCCCAACGAGCTGACCATCAGTATCGACAATGCGACCCTGGCAGACGAGGGCGAGTACACCTGTTCCATTTTCACCATGCCTGTGAGGACTGCCAAGGCCATCGTCACTGTGCTGGGTGAGGCCAGGGGAGCAGGGAGGGGGTGGCAAGGCCAGTCAGTGCCAGAGGGTAGTGAAGGCAGGCAGGGGCCAGCATGCCCAAGGCTAGCAGAGGGCCTCCTGCCCTAGCCACACTCCTGTTTCCATTTCTCCAAGAGCATCCAGGAATTTCAGTGGCAGCCTAAGGGAATTCTTAGCTTGCATGTCCTGTATCTTCCAGGTTAGGAGGCCTCCTGGAGTGGGTGCTAAGTCTAGGGAACACCCCCCCCAAAAAAAAATAATCATGGAGCTACTAAGGGACAGTGAAAAGAGAGCAGAGAGAGGAGGGTGGCTAGAACTGATGTGCAACCTCAAGGGTCCTTGGCTGGGAGGGCTGCTGGGAGGTAGAAGCCAAAAGCACAGTCTGCCTCTGGGAACTACAGAGAGGTTTCACTATAGAAATGCGAAAGGATAGAGTGGTCCCGCTCCACTCCTGCAGAGAATTTCGGCTGATGGTTGCTTATGTTTTTTTTTAACTAGACACTAAGCCTGTGTGTTACTGCCCTCCATCTCCAGCGTCTTGGAGGGTTGCTACGTAGCTGAGGATTCTCCAACCAAGTCGCTAGTCCTCAGCGTCCCAGGTTTCTTTCCCTTCTTGCAGGAATCCCGCAAAAACCCCAGATCTCTGGCTACTCCGATCCTCTTAAAGAAGGAGACGTGGCCCAGCTGACGTGCTTCTCTTCCGGCAGCAAGCCGGCTGCTGAGCTCCGGTGGCATAAGGGGGACAAGCTGCTCTCAGGTATGAGGCCACGGGACAGCTCTGCCCTTCTGGCAATTCGGGGTCCCCTGCCCCCTGAATCAATCACTTGAAAGGCAGGTAGTTAATCACCTGTGGTGAGTCGAAAACTGCTTCCAGGCGACTTAGCCTGGATGAACCAAGGAACGATTCTTTCATTTGTTCAAGAATCCAAACTGTTCTCTTTGCCACAGTTCCCTGTGGCCACTCAGCCCTTCTTACTCCATCTTCCCCCAAACAGCTGAACCTTCGGAAGTGGAAGAAGATGCTAACGGGAAGACGTTCACGGTCACCAGCCGCGTAGAATTCACCGTCGGGAAAGAAGACAATGGCGTGGAGGTCACCTGCACAGTTGACCATGAGTCCCTGCAGAACTCCGATAAGTCCACCTCCCAGAAGCTAGCAGTCTTCTGTACGTGAGCTGTGGGCAATGGAGTGGGCGGGTGGGGGTCAAAGGAAATGAAGGTGGCCCAACCTGGTTGATGCTAGAACCCAGGAGTGGGGGACATAGCTCAGTGGGAGAGGATCTGCTTTGCGAGCAGCATGTCCCGGGTTCAATCCCTGGTACCTCAACAGTGTTGGGCAGCGGTTAGAGTGTTGGGATAATATTAGAGTGGTTAGAGTGCTGAGCTAAGACCTGGGAGACCAGGGTTCGAATCCCCACTTGCTGGTGAAGCTCTCTGGGTGATCTTGGGGGGGGGGCAGTCACTGCCTTTCAGCCTAACCTACTTCACAGGGTTGTTGATGGAGAGGGGGAGGAATGTGTGCACCGCTTGGAGAAAAGTTGGGGTGTAAAGGTATTAATAGATAACTAAAGAACAACAATCTGGGATGGAGAACCTGGTGTCCTTCGGAAGTTGTCGGACTCCAGCTTCCATCATTCTTCACCATCAATCCTCACCTTGCTGGCTGGGACTGATGGGAGCTGGAGTCCAGCAAGATCTGGAGAGCCCAAAGGTCCCCCAGCCCTGGCTTCTCCTGCTGCAACTGTAGGAAGCCTGGAGCCCTTTATACATTGCTGGCCCACTGGCCCTGCTGGTGAGGCAGATTGGAACTGGAGTCCTCTTCTGCCTTCTATACCAGAGAATTCAGTGCTTTTTCTTTTAGAAAAAAAAGGTGTGGTTACTCACCAGGAAGTAGTTACAGTTAAGCGCCACGCTGGTGGGAAAAGGTGCCCATACTCTTGAATACCCCCAGAAAAAAAGCACTGCCAGAGATAGGAAATATCCCTTCCAACTCTACAACTCTGTGATTCTATGATGGTTTCTGGGGGGATCCCATAACATCTGGAGGGCCACAGGTTCCCCATCCCTGATCTACAATGACTGGTAGCAGTTCTCCAGGATTTCAGACAAGAGCCCTACCTGGGGATTGAACCTGGGACCTTCTGCATGCAAAGCAGATGCTCCACCACCGAATCAAAGGTCAAAGGTGGATCTGGTTGTGACAATGACAGCGGTTTCCCTTCTTTCTTCCTCTGTCTCTCTCCCCAGACAAGCCAACAGCTGAAATCAAATCGTATCCCGACAGCCCACGAGAAGGACAAAATCTGAGGCTGCGCTGCGATGGACGAGGCAACCCAATGTTAGTCTCCTTCTCTCCTCTGATGTGTAAAGGGCAGAGAACCTCGTGTGCAGTGAAGGTTGGTCCATCAGGGCCTGTGTGCCAATGCCCCACCAACCTCAGTCTGCTCTGAGCCAGCCCCCACCTGCCTGCCTGTTTACTCACATCCAGTCCAGGGGGTGGCTTTGGCAGCCAGCTTTCTCCTCCTTAGTATGCTTTTATAGAACTCCGCAGACCCTCCAAGTGTCCCTATTTTCCAGGGACAGTCCCAGATTTACAGAAGCTTCTGATTTGATCCCGGAATGTCCCACTTCTCCTTAGGATGTCCCTATTTTCATCAGAGAAAGGTTGGCAGGTATGCGACCCCCGAGCCAAGGAGATAACTATACAACCTTCAGAAGACATTTGAAGGCAACCCTGTATAGGGAGGTTTGTTTAATGTCTTATTATGTTTTCCTATATGTTGGAAGCCGCCCAGAGTGGCTGGGGCAACCCAGTCAGGTGGGTGGGGTATAATTATTGTTGAATAGGACATCCCTATTTTCATCAGAGAAATGTTGGAGGATATGACTCAGCAAGGGAAAAGGATTATAGGGGCAAAACCAAGGTGAGTTGGCTCCGCCTCTCCTTGGCTCTGGCTCCGCCTACTGTTGGTCATACCAGTCCCAATGAATCCTAGCCACCGCTCTTCACTTGATCACGTTATTCCGGCCCACCTCCTAGGTGGTTTACATCAGGGTCAAATGTGCTCTGCTTACTGGTCATTAAACAATCAGTTAAATTTATTTATTTATGGAATTTTATGTCCCACCTTTTTGTCTGAGCAGCTCAAAGGGGCGTCAATGGTTCTCTCTCTCTCCTTTTTTTAATCCCCACAACAACCTTGTGAGGTAGGTTAGGCCAAGAGGCAGTAACTGGCCCGGGCTCACCCAGTGAGCTCCATGCCTGAGTAGGGGATTCGAACCCTGGTCTCACAGGGCCACTCCAGCTTTTGCACCACATTTGCTCTCTAAATTGTCTTATCCTGTGTATACCACCCCATTAACAATGCCCTTTTGATCTTTTTAATGATTCGAAAAATTACTAAAAAGCAAACGAGAAGCTCTAAAATAAAATCATGAAAAACGACTCCAGCACAAAACTAGATAACTGAACGGAAGCCACCAGGGAGAGCTGAAAACACCAGCAATGTTTAAATTATCTCAAGACGCCTAAGGTGGCACTGAGAAGAACAAAATGAGGCTACCGAGTGAGACTGTTTCAAATGGGCATCCCACACTGGGGGAGCTATTTCCAAAAAAGGTCCTTTTCTGGAGCCCATTGGGATTGGTAGAGCCAGAGCCAATGGCAGGCAGCACCAACTAGACTGTTTTGTCTCCATCCTCTTCTTCCCTGCTGAGTTTTTCAAGAGCAACCTGGAAACTGAGGGGGAGGAACCTGGCAGGCTGCGCCATCTCCTGATTTGTTGGAAGCAGGAAAGCAGACAGGTGGAGAGCAAACTGTGGTTGGTGGGGCAGTGTCCCCTCTGCCCGAATGGACCCGCCTCCACTGCTGGGCACCAGTTGGTCCCAGCCAGACCAAGGCAAGAAGACGAGGCCTTGCTGTTTCACCGTGTGCCTAGAACAGCTTTGTATCCCCCAATAGACGGGGGCCTCCAGATCATTGAAGGGCGATGTGCAATCCCTCTGATCTCAAGCTCTGCTGACTCTCACCAACTCTCTTCCCTCCCTCACAGCCCTCAGGAATACAAGTGGGAGAAGCAGGGAGCTCAGGCGCCCCTAGCCGAGGCCCAAGACAACATCCTCGTCTTCGACAGTTTGAACAAAAGCGACAGCGGGACCTACATCTGCTATGCCTCAAGCATTATGGGCATCTCCACGGCAATATACAACCTGAATGTTCATGGTAAGCACTGTTTCACGGCACCCTCTGCTGGTCGGAGGACTACATTCTTTGTGTTTCCCAGGATTGCTGGCCAAGGTGGGAACAGGTCTCATGGTCTCAGGAGGCTCTTCTTATATTTTTGTAATAATACTCTTTTCTTCTCAGCCTAGAATGGGAAACAGCGTTAAATCATAGAATTGTAGGGTTGCGACCATGAGGATCATCTACTCCAACCCCCTGCAATGCAGGAACCTTTTGCGCAACATGGGGCTTGAACCCACAACCTTGAGATTAAGAGCAGTGGCGTAGCGTGGGGGGTGCAGGGGGGGCCGGCCGCACCGGGCGCAACATCTGGGGGTTAGGGTAAGGGGGCGCAAATCCACGGGTTAGGGGGCACAAATCCACGGGTTAGGGGGCGCAAATTACTTGCCTTGCCCCGGGTGCTGACAACCCACGCTACGCCACTGATTAAGAGCCTCATGCTCTACCAAGTGAGCCTAGCTTATATATCTGAGTTTATAACACTGCCTATGTGTCAGGGAGTCCATATATTTTTTACTGAACTTTTAAAACTATAGGAAAATGAAACATTTACAGAAGGCAAAATTAGAGAGAGGGGGATACTGGGGGTGGGGAGAAGTATTATGCAACATTAATGCAAGCATGAAGCATGAATATTCTTGAGGTCTAACAACTACTTCTACATATTTTGAAAAGAAAATACCACAGTAATTGCCAACATGTTCAATTCGAAGGGAATCACACGAAAATGTTAATCTCAATTCCCTTGCTGTCTTATCTTGTGCACACCATATGAATAGAGCATACCATGATAAGATAAAAATAAAGCATGGGTGTGTTGCATCTCGTGTGTGTGTGTATGTGTGTGTGTACACACATACACATATGATTTGACATTATATAATCTCGAAATAAGCTTCATTAAAAATTCATCGGAAACAATGCAACGGCCATTAAAAATTAATCTGGAACAATGCAAAAGTACCTAATAAAATAACAAAACCGCAACAGTTGACTCTGTTTGTCAGTTTGCTTAAAAGGCAGGAAAGCCTGATTCCTCGGAGGAAGGTGGGATACATAAAAAGTCTCTTGAAATGCAGTATTGATGGGGGGAATGTGAGACAAGACTTTTTCTTTTTTGGAGCAAAGGGATTTGCGCATCTGGCATGTGTGTTTAGTGCCTCGACCAATTTCGCTGCATGCGACAGTAACCGCTTGAGAGTGTGGCATCAGGAAGGAGGCCAAAGGCGGTTGTGCTCTGAGGACGCATCAATCAAGTGCTCTCTGAAGTGTGTGTGTGTGTGTGTGTGTGTGTGTGTGTGTGTGTGATTTTTCTCCCTAAACGATTCCTGCACTATCAGACTCTGAACTGATTGCAGACTTCTTAGCAGCCCCAGCCCTGGTGTAGCATGCTGGCTAGATGGCTGCGCTAAGAATCAGGAAGTCCCTGGTTCAAATCCTGCTGTGGTAGCTTAAGGCAAGCTGCAGCCATTCGGACTCAGTCTCCCCATCTGCGTTATGGGTGGGGATCACAATGTCAACCCACCTTGTTGTAAGGAAGATGGCATGATTTCCACGTTGCAGGAAGTTGGGCTAGATGATGCTCAGGGTCCCTTCCAACTCTATGATTCTGGGATAGCACATGCAAAGTGCTTTGAGCACATGGAAGCACCATAGCGTGCTGGCCCCCACATGCTGGAGCCAAATGTACTTTCTCTGCCTTGCCGGCACCTCGTCTGCTCACCCCACAGCTAGTCCTCCACCTTTAAAGGTCCACCGATTATGTCGCCATAGCAACCACTTAACCCCTTCACTCAGGCTGCTGTGTTGAGTGAGCATCTTCATTCCCAAATAATCCCCCCATGGGTTCTGGATGGGCACTTGATTGATAGGAGCCGGGGGGGGGGGAGCCACCAGGGAGCCACCTGCTGAGGCATCTCAGCCAAGGATTTAGCCGTCTTATATTTGGGTCCATGGCCTGGCCTATCTTGCATCCATATCTTGCATGGCTGGTTTTCCAGATTCAGGAATAAGAATGGCTTTGCTAACACTTGGGTCACTTTATTGCTCTCTCCTGCAGGATGCTTGGTTGCTGCAGAAATAGTCATAGTTATTTACTTACTTATCATTGTTAATACTACTACTTTAATTAGGCAATTTATATACTACTGGCTACTACAGAAATATCACAAGTCATTGTTTTTTATCACAATTATTTTAGGGAATTTATATGCTGCTTGCTATAGAAATATCACAAACTATTGTTGGTTATATATTTGTATATATATTATTAAATTTGCATACGACCCTTTGTCACAAGATCTCAGGGCACTTCACAGAATAAAATACAAGATAAAGAATTAAAGCAAAAACAATACTCCCCTGCTCCCATAGACACATTTAAAAGGCTGTGGGATATTAATCAGCCAAAGGCCTTGTTGAAGAGGAATATTTTCACCTGGCGCCTAAAAATATATAATGGAGGTGCCCGGTGAGCCTCTCAGAGGAGAGAATTCCACAAATGGGGAGCCACTACAGAAAAGGCCCCTTCTCGTGTTGCCACGCTCCAGGCCTCACGTTCTTTAAGTACAAGTCCACCACAAACAAGGCATTATGGCAGAGCCTCCTGTTTTCATGTACAGTGGTGCCTCGCAAGACGAAAAGAATCCATTCAGTGAGTCTCTTCGTCTAGCGGTTTTTTCGTCTTGCGAAGCAAGCCCATTAGCGGATTAGCGCTATTAGCGGTTTAGCGGCAATTAGCGGCTATTAAAGGCTTAAGGGATTAGCGGATTAGCTGCTAAAAGGCTATTAGCAGCTTAGTGCCTTAGAAAAAGGGGGTGGGGAGCGGAAAAAAACCCCCAGGAATCGCAATACCTTTTCGTCTTGTGAAGCAAGCCCATAGCAAATTCGTCCTGCGAAGCATCTCCAAAACGGAAAACCCTTTTGTCTAGCGGGTTTTCCGTCTTGCGAGGCATTCGTCTTGCAGGGCACCACTGTACTTGGGAGAAAACAGAGACCTATTGCTATGTGGGGCCTATTATTCAGCTACAGCTTTCAGTTGCCCTTCAACATGGTAATGATAAGTAAGAGAGAAAACATTAGGAACGTCAGAACAAAACCATTCAAAAGCTTCAAGGTTATACGTGACGTTCATGGCTGAGGGAGAATCGAACCCTTCTCTCCGAAGTCCTAGTCTTCTGCTCTAAACCACTACACCACACTGATACTTACTACATTGCATTGGTGTCTTATTTTTTAACCCCCACAAAAGTTACTGGATGCAATCCTGTATCTGTGGTGCAGGGGTAGGCAACCTAAGGCCCGTGGGCCAGATGCGGCCCAATCGCCTTCTCAATCTGGCCCACGGACGGTCTGGGAATCAGCATGTTTTTACATGAGTAGAATGTGTCATTTTATTTAAAATGCATCTCTGGGTTATTTGTGGAGCATAGGAATTCGTTCATTTCCCCCCAAAAAAATATCGTCCAGCCCTTCCACATGGTCTGAGGGATGGTGGACCGGCCCACAGCTGAAAAAGGTTGCTGACCCCTGTGTTAGAGTAAAGAAGTGTGTCTTCAGCATCAGACAGAAACTATGTACAGTGGTACCTCGGGTTACATACGCTTCAGGTTACAGACTCCGCTAACCCAGAAATAGTACCTCAGGTTAAGAACTTTGCTTCAGGATGAGAACAGAAATCGTGCTCCGGCAGCGCGGCGGCAGCAGGAGGCCCCATTAGCTAAAGTGGTGCTTCAGATTAAGAACAGTTTCAGGTTAAGAACAGACCTTCAGAACGAATTAAGTTCTTAACCCGAGGTACCACTGTAATGAAGGTATGGAGGACAGGGAGTTTCACTGTGGCCAGCATGGGGAGTATTTCATCTTCCCTTCTGTATATTCTGCTTTCTTTCTTCCTCCGGGCCTCACTCCTCACCCGCTTCTGCCTCGACTGCTCTGGTTTGGGTGCTTGGAAGGAAAAGCCACTCAGTGAGATATGTGGATTTTCTTGGCTGCTTCTCAGCTAACTTTTTTCTCAGCCAACTTTTTCTCCTTTCGCTTTTCTCCTTTCCCTCTGGATAGATGCAAGCCCCATGACCCACAGTGGGAGCACGTACCACGCCATCATTGGGGGAATAGTGGCTGTCATTGTCTTCCTGCTCCTTATCCTCCTCATTGTTCTGGGTCACTACCTGATCCGGCACAAAGGTAGGCTTCAACTCAAACCTGCACAAATGTTTTCTGCGTCTTGCAAACCGGGGCTGCGTAGACCGCAAGGGTTGACTGCGGCCCTCCAGGCATCTCTTATCTGGCCCTTGGGACTCCACATACCCTTCTCCAGCTGCATCCACACTCTGCTCAGGCTGCTCCCCTCGCCAGCCCTGCTTCACACCTTCCTTGAAGGCTTTTGGAAATGTCTGAAATGTTGGCCTGGATAGGCGATAGAGAGGTGTGTTTGTTTGTGCGGAAACTAACCTACAGTGCAAAGATTTTGAAAATTGCATTCGTTGCTCTGCCTGCTTTGGCCTCTGGCCCCACCCACCAGTTGCATATGGCCCTCAAAGAGTTCTCCAGAAGGAAATGTGGCCCTTGGGCTCCAGCTCTAGCTGGAGTTATTGGAAAAGGGGGTGTTGAATGTGGGCGTAGCCAGGATTTGTGTTGGGGCAGCAAGACACCCACCTGTCCTGTTCCAGTACCGAGCTACCTGTGACGCAATTGGTCAGTTTGTGGAAGCCACGCCTATCGCTCTGTCAGGTCACTAGAATGTGCCACAACATCATCACAGTGACATTGGCGAACATTTCCATTTCAAATATTGTGATCATTTCTAATTTTGGTTAGGTAAAGGTAAAGGGACCCCTGACCATTAGGTCCAGTCATGGCCGACTCTGGGGTTGCGGCGCTCATCTCGTTTTATTGGCCGAGGGAGCTGGCGTACAGCTTCCAGGTCATGTGGCCAGCATGACTAAGCTGCTTCTGGCGAACCAGAGCAGTGTACCTTCCCGCCGGAGCGGTACCTATTTATCTACTTGCACTTTGATATGCTTTCGAACTGCTAGGTTGGCAGGAGCAGGGACCGAGCAACGGGAGCTCACCCCATCACAGGGATTCAAACCGGCGACCTTCTGATTGGCAAGTCCTAGGCTCTGTGGTTTAACCCACAGCGCCACCTGCACCCCAAGTACTTAACCAAATACTTTTGGTTAAGTATTTTTTATTTACTTACTTGATTTAGGGGGACAGTTGCTGCCCCTGACTATGCCCATGGTGCTGAACCTCTGATCTTCTGCATGTAAGCCATGTCTTTTGGAGGTGTGGTTGGGTGAACCATGCAAGTCCCATGTTCCCTTGCGGTGGTACAGACCCTTCCCACTTTTCTTAGCCGTCCTAAATAAGCTCCACTGTTGCTCTAAGCCAAATGACCCAATTTGGTAGCTTCCCCTCTTTTTCTGTGTCCCTATGCAGGTACCTACCTGACCCACGAGGCCAAAGGCTCGGACGACGCCCCAGACGCAGACACAGCCATTATCAACGCCGAGGGCGGTCAAACTGGTGGGGATGACAAGAAGGAGTATTTCATCTGAGTGGGGAGGGTGGGGCCTGGCGGCCGGGCAGCAGGGGGGAGGAGGAGGAGGAGGAAGTGGCGGATCGGAACCCAACCTCGACTGAATGACAACAGAACCCACCCAACCAATATGTCAAAGGAATTTCTCTCGCGCCCAGGAAGGAATGGACGGACAGACAGAGGGATGATGGTGGGGGACCGAGATCGGCGATGGGACAGAGGAGGAACGAGAGAGAGAAAGAAGATCAGCTTGGCTCACAATGCTTCTTTGAACTTGTATAAAACATTGTTACTAAATGGGGGGGACACGCACCCGAACATTGAGAACCCCTCAAAACCCCTTGTTCCTGCTTGCTTGTACCTACATATCTGCGGCTGCCAAAATCGCACTAAACACAGACCTGGAGAGTGAGTGATGATACCTTTCTTTCTTCCTTCCTGCCTTCCCTCCCTTCTTCCTTCCTTCCTTCTTTCCCTCCCTCCTTCCTTCCTTCCGGCTCCTTTTGAGGCTGTTTTATCTTCTTTTTCGATGGCGTACTCTTGTTTTTGACTCTTTTTTTCTTTTCTTTTTACAAAAAAAGAGAAAAACCTCTGTTCTCGTTCCCTTATGTTTGGAATGTCTTGAAGTGGGGGCACTGTAGGGGTTTGTTGGGGGGGGTTCGGATGGTGTATCTCTTGCTTTCCTTTAGAGTTGTTCTGCTTTTTCTGTTTTGATGTCGAAGGATCAAATCCGCTTGTGTTTGGGGTGGGGAGAACGGACGTTGGGAGGAGACCCCTTAATCCTAGGGGTCAAGCAAGGTGGGCTGAACTCTGAGCAAGGGATTGCTGGGTTTATCAAAATCGGGGCCCCGGCTCTAGGGCCTGGAAAGCCCCCCCTTTCCTACTGGAAGAGGAGGTGGACACAGCAAAGGGAACTTTCCTCCATGCTGCCTCCAACTTCCTCAGGCCTTCCTCTGTGATGGTCTTCATTTGGGAAGGTTTTGGGAGCCAGGCTGATGAAGGAAAGGCTCAGATTTGGGGGGCAGGTTTGCTATGGAAAGCTCTGCCGATTTTATCCTTCGACGAGATTTCGTTCCTCCGGTTGCGTCTCTTTGTTTGGAGAGGAGAATGTCGTTGTGTGGTCCGTGTACCAAGGGATGCCAGCTAGCCGGTTGCAGTCCCGACCCAAACCCATGGCAAAAAGAAGAAGAAGAAAGGGGGAGTTTGCTTTGAGGCTTCCCTGGTGTCCTTTATGCTTCCCAGTCACGAGGGGGGGGGGGATTCGAGAGCCAAGTGCTTCTAAGGGGGCCGCTCAAAGAGAGAGGACTCCCATCGCTGGGGTTTCCTCTTGGTTTGGAGCCCCGGTTTCTCAGTGCAAAAGGGTACCCGCTACCCTCCTGTGTCTTCCTTGGGTTAGAGAGGAAGCAAGGCATTCCAGGGGGGTGCCCCATAGCTCAAGGGCAGCTTCTGGTGCCATCAGCCCATTGGTGGGGAGAGTTGAATGAGCAAGATTTGTTGAGTGATGCAATTACAGTTCCCCAATCTCCAGTGTTTGCTACTGATTAGACCACAGAGGGGGAGGGGAGCGTCAGCTGCGGTTATTTCAACATGCACACAAATACACGCCCTGCCAAATTAATTCAAGCCTGGATCCAACACTGCAATCAGAAACAGTGTTTCTTCCTCACAGGCATACATCTGAAGGTTGCACTCGTTGCGAATGATTCAGATGCCCTGTTCACCACCGCCACAGAGGGATAAACTAATGCCTTTCCACTGTCAATAAAAACTTGAGGGTGGGGGTCCACCACTGTCGTCCCCCCCCATTCCCCAAATCATGAAATCTTGCTTTGTGATCTCCAAAAGAACAACCGCCTCTGGTTCTTCCTTCCACTTTGCTTTCTGTCACAATAGCCTCTCCTCCCTCCCAACTCACACACAGACACAATTGTCGCACACAACTACTGCCATGGTTTTTTGAGATTTCCTCAAAAACCTCAGGGAGGGCCAGAAACTTGATGGATTGTAAAATGAAACAAAAGCAGACTTTGAGGGGAGGGCAGTTGTTCTCGCCATGAAAATGGTAGGCCTTTCGAGTTTTAAGGTGCCTGCTTTTTTCTTTTCTTTTGTTTTCTTGGAAATAGTGTAGCGGCTGAACACTTAACACAACAATTGGCATGGATAGGTGAAATATTTCGCCTTAGCTCTGTGAGTTCACATCTGTCTATTTTTCAAAGTATTTAGTGCAATGAACATGCATGCAGAGAGCATGTCCCAGCGATGGCATCTTTTGCTGCTTTTTTGTAGTTCTGTGACGTTCACACATTTCATCTCAAACACAGAGCCAAACACCACTTTCCAGCTTGCGATGTCGTGTCTTGAAGATACTGTTGGTCCAGGTTTCACCTAAGATAGGCTAAGTAGCTGGTGATTGTCCTTGGTAACTGGGCTGGCTGGAGAAAAGGGCTTCTGAGCATGTGCAGAGAACTTTCTGTTGTCAGAGTCGTTGCAGACATTCCTGGGAACTGCAACTCTTCCAGTGGAGTGAGCATATGTATTCTCCTCTTGATAGCTTGGCAATATTGATTGGCAACATACTCAGGACAAAGCAAGTGCAACAGAACTTCTGGCATGGTGTAGCGATGATGGCTGTGAAAGAGGGGATTAGACAAAATTCATGGAGGATAAAATAACCAACAGGTACCAGTCCTGATGACTATATGCTACTCTTAGGATCGGAGTCAGGGTTGGTTGGGAGCAGCAGCAAGAGAGAGCTGTTGACCTCATGACCTACTTGTGGCCTTCCTAAAACACCTGGTTGGCCACTGTAGGAACAGATTTATGGACTAGATGCACATCTGGCCTGACTCAAGAGGACTCCTCTTTTGTTCTTACCGGCCACAGAGGTTAGGAATGGTTCCTTCATCTTCAGATGCAGGGCTACCTCTAAATATCCAGTTGCTGGGGATCTGTGGCAAATGAGGGTTACTGCCTTCAAGCCCTGGTGGTTGATGGTGGACTTTTCAGACTGAGGCACCTGATTGGCCACTGCGGCAAACAGGAAACAGAAACTAGAGGATGCTGGAGCTGATGGTGGTCAGTTCGAGGAGACTTCTCAAGTTTGTTACATCGGTGTTGTCAGGTGTTAAGAGGTCAGCAGGTTGGCCCAGATCCTGCTCTGGCTGAGGGTCCCTTGAAGGTCAGAACTAGCGTCTCAGGCAGTTTGGTCTTGGGCAGCGATGGGATCCTTTGGCCCCATGGGCCTATTTGAGTTTGCAAGCATTTCTCATTTGGCCTGCAAGGCTGTTCTGACCAGACTAAGCCCACCTATCCTACACCCAATGTCAGGTTTTGGACAGGTAAAGATGGGCCTAGTCCAAGAAGGAGGCAGGGAATTTGTGCTATGAGCTGTGTTTTGAAAATCCTGGCAACCAGCTGATCGCCGGGGCTTCAAAGCACCCTGGTCATCAGTGCTTGCAGCAAGAGCTGCGTGCAATCCTCTGAAGTCGCCAACGATCAGCTGGTTGCATTTGCACTTGTATGGTTTGATTTCAAAACCCTGCAGGCAGAAATGGGTCTCACCTGTGATGTCAGGTGTGGCTAACTTGGCCTGTGGCAGGGAAGATAGGTAAAGAGCTGGATCCAGTTTCCTACTCCTGGTGTAAGAGGACCTTTTTAAGTGCCTATGGAAAGTGGGGCTCAGGGAGAAGGAAGGCAGGAGGATGCAAGGCTAGGCAAACTTTATCAGCTGATTGTTGGGGGCTTAAAGAAAACCACACATTGCTCTGCAAGCACTGATGGGTGCTTTGAAGCACCAACAATCAGCTGATTGTTGGGACTTCAAAGCACAGTCCACAGCACAACCTTCCCCCGCCTTTTATGGACCACGTCCACCTTCACCTGCTCAAAAGCTGACATCAGGTGGGAACTTCCCAGGGTTCCTGCAGTGAATCATAAAATCACAAGCTTGTAGAGTTGGAAGGGTCACCTAGCCCAACCTCCTGCAAGTGCATTACTTTGAAGTGGTGGGAATCTTGCTCCTGCCTCTGCCAGCCTCTGAACTGATTGGAAATTTGATGGAAGTGTTGGCTCTTCGATTTGATCAAGCCAATGACTGATACCTCCCCACCACCACCAAAACCTCTGCTCCGTCGGACCCCAGCCATGGATGGATCCCTGTAGATGTTGTTGGACCCCCAGTTCCCATCAGCCCCAGCCAGCAGGGGATGATGGGAGCAAGAGTCCAACAACATCCACAGAGCCATAGTGCGCTGTGGGATCTCCCCTGCTCTCTTCTTTCGCCTGGTGACTGAACAGATTATCAGCACCTCTGCAGATGGATTCAAGGCTGTATCAATGTCAGTGGCCTTCAGGGAGCCTACAAGACAGTAGACTCCCCTCTATTCTTCCCTCCCCTCCCCATATCTGCTCTTTAGAGCTAGACTGCCCCTGGACATGGAGGTTCTAACACAAGGTCTGCCATTCTATAACTGCTGGGCATCTTGAGTTTTCAGCACAGGGTGGGATCTATTTACTTATTTGGGGTTGCAGCCGATGTTTGTCCTACTCAGAGGAGACCCATGGAAATTAATGGACATGGCTAACTTAAGTCCATTAATGTCAACGGGTCTATTCTAGACAATATTTAGTTGGATACCACCCCATAGATCATGTATTAGGTTGGGTTACCATGTGGCTGATCCATGTGAGAAGATTTGTCTGGCTGGGGGAAATTTGCCTTGTGCACGTGAGAAGGAAAGCAGAGTAACCTGACCAAGTCAGCCCATTGATGCATCTAACTCAGTGCTGTCTACACTGACCAGCAGCAGCAGCAGGTAACTCTCTGGCATTTAAGGCAGGTGTGTCTCTGCCAGCCCTACCTGGAGATGCTGGGGATTGAACTGGGGACATTCTGAATGCAAAGCAAATTCTCTGCCCCTGAGCTGCGGCCATTTTCTAAATAAGATTCTAGTCCTCATGTTTCCAGAGAAAGGACTGTATTAAATAGGAACAAGAGAAGCTGCCTTATACTGTCTTCATCAAGCTCAGTATTGCCTACACAGACTGGCAGGGTTTCAGAGGGGATATTCTGAGCCCCACCGGGAGATGCTGTGGGTGTTTGAACCTGGGGCAAGGCAGCCTGTGCTGTATCAATGAGCCGTGATGGAGAGAAAGCGAGAGAGAAGGAATTTTATCTCTGTGTGTGTAAGAGAGAGAGAGAGATGGGGCTCTTACGTTGCACTAATTAAAGGTGATATCTTCAGCTCAGCAGGGTTAACAACAGTTTTAAAGCCCTTGTTGTCTCTTCCAGCACGAAACAATTACTTGTCGTTTGAAGCTTTGCCTGCCAACATGCATGTTGACAAAACCTTTAGCATTTTTTTCCCTTTTAACCTGGCACTTGGCAAGCAGTCACCTCCTTTGAACTGACAACGGAGTCATGCCTTCACGTTTAACCCTCCAGTGTTCTTTTCTCTCCCCTCCCAATTCCCCTGGGTGACTAAGCCGCCTCGATTTCTGTCCTCCTGCCAGGCAAACTGGAATATTATTTCAACAACGCCTTGGCGACTTAACTGCCCCTCGTGCACCGTTTAAAATGGGATGCATGGACACAGGGTTGTGTCCAACAAAGTCCTGCTCAGAGCAGGCCCATTAAAACGAACAAGCCTAAGTGAACCATGTCTGTTAGTTTCCATGGGTCTACTCTGAGTAGGATTGGAGGCACCCTGCTGTTGCTGCTGCTTTAATGCAACAGCATTTGTCAAGCTGGTGCCCTGCAGATGTTTTGAACTGGGGCTGATGGGAGTTATAATCGAAAATATCTGGAGGGCACCAGCTTGGCAAACCTTGTTTTGATAAGACAGACCTGCCCAGGGAGGTTGTCTCAGGCAGGTCTTTGTAACAGATCGAAAATGAACTGAAATCTTTTTGTTAGGAGCGTTCAAATCAAAAGTGTGCCGTCTAAACTTTTAAAACACACAGGTGCCTTGTGTTTCTTTCACATAGAAAACATTGGAATGAGCCAATGAAAAGAAACCAGGCAGGTAACTCCTGTTGTATAAACTTTTCTATAACTGCGCTCATATGAACTAGTACCAAGGTTATTTCAGATTTGTAAAGATATAGCTTGTGGGGAACTGTGATACTGTGGAATTCATGTGTCCTGCCCTCCAAGAAACAGAGTCAAAGGTTCTAATTCATGCAGCAGCTACAGGAGTGAACTGAAATGTAAAACTGAACTGTGATCATAGCACAGAGTCATATAATTGTAGAGTTGGAAGGGAGCAACCCTGTGCAATGAAGGAATCGCAGCTAAAGAGCCCCTGACAGCCAACCTCTGTTTATAAACCTCCATTGAAAGATAGTCTGCCACCTTCTGAGGGAGTCTCTTCCACTGTCAAACAGCTCTTACCTTCAGAAATATCTTCCTGATGTTTCGTTGGAATCTCCTTTCTTGCCATTTGAATCCATTGGTTTTGGTCCTAATGCCCTCTGGAAGAGGAGAAAACAAGCTTGCTCCATCTTCCATTAGACAGCCCTTCAGATATCGTATCACCTTTCAGTCTTCTCCAGGCTAAACATTGCCCAACTCCCTCAACCGTTCTTTAAAAGCTTGGTTTCCAAACCCTTGATTATCTTGGCCTCCCTCCTCTGCGCACATTCCAGCTTGTCAATATCCTTCTTAAACTGTGCTGAGCAGGACTGGACTTAATACTCCGGAAGGGGTCTGGCCAATGCAGAACAACAAAGTTGTCCTATTATTTCCCTTGATGTGGGCTGTGGGGTAATGCTTGTTCTTCAGACATTTTAAACACTTAGGAAGCTGCCTTATACAGAGTCAGACCATTGGTCCACCTTTCTCAGGTAGCCTAGAGGCATTCCTAGCCTTACCTTGAGATGCCAGAGATTGAACCAGGCCCTTCCTCAAATCACTGTACAGAAATATTTATTGGTGAAAAGGAGGGCATAGAAATTAAGTTTGGTTGATCTCGCCAAGGGTGCAGCAACAACTTTAAAGTGTCCCTGGCTATGACTAACCTTACTTTTTTTATTATTGTGATTTATCGCATTTTTATTCCCCCAAATTTATTTCCTCACAAGAACTCTGTGAGGTGTGATAGGCCTTACTATGTCATTCACAGGAGAATATATATATATATATATATATATATATATATATATATACAGAAAGACATGCCAATATTGTCTCTGTTTTGACATATCATTCAAACACAGAGACGAGATCGTTCCTTAGAGACAAGCCGTTAAATTGCAAACCTACAAAGATTTATTGACCATTTTATTAGCTGAGCGTGGAAAGATTCAGCTCAATGGTGTTTCCCGGCCTGTTGTCCAATAACTTTAAAAAAATTATGTTGGTGTCATTTTTGGAGTTACACGATTCATTCTCCAGGAGCTGAAATGGATTTGCCCACCTTCAAATAATCTTGTGTCAAATATTCACTGGATATTCTCTGAATATTCACCAAATACCGGCCTTGACACCTGACAAGATTTGAGGGGTCTCTCCTGCTCTCTCCCAAGGCTAGGGGACCTGTGGCCTCCCAGATGTTGCTGGTCTACAACTCTCACCATCCCTGACCATAGACCATGCTGGGTGGAGCTGATGAGAGCTAGAGCTCAACAGCATCTGGAGGACCAAAGGTTCCTCATTCCTGATCTACCTAACCTATCTTCTCCAGTTCCCAGCATGCACTCTGACACACCCTTAAAGCCCAGGATTCCACCACATGCTGGGATCACACCTAGAAACAGAATGTGGGTGGAGCTATGCAGATTTGAGGGCGGGGCTAAGCCATCTGAGAGGTGGGGCTATTCAGATCAGGGGTGTGGCATTCAGTGGTTTCCATCTACAGGCTAACTGTACATCTGTATCTGGTTTGCTTTGGAGAAACTGGGCAGGCATTTTACATATGGCGGAAGTTTCTTTTTGTGTCCCCTTTTTCCTTTCATCACACTTCTCTATCTGCTTTCTCATTTCCAAAAAAAGAAAACGGGATCAGAGCTCACTTATGCTTAGCCCCTGAACTTTTTCTTCAGCTCCACCCTTGCTTCCGGAGTGTATAAAATCATTTTCTTTATCATCCAGATCCTCAATCCTTTCCCTTTGTTATATGTTGGGTGTGGCCAAGAAATGGAGCCTGGGTACAGATTAAAAAGTGGAGCTATTATGTAGATCAGGGATGGGGAAATTCAGTCCTGTTGGCCCGATTAGCAATCCCATTTGGGAAAATCCAAATCCAGCTGCAGCGGCTGATTTAGGGCAGTGTGACCAGTTCTACCACACTGGGCACCAGGCTTGGGGGGGGTGTCACAGGGCATCACAAGGATGGCATCACACAGGTCACGGCTGAAATTTAACAGACCAGAGTTCGCTCCTGCCAGCTGTCAGTAGGGATAGGATAAATTTGGTTCAATTAGCATTTAAGGGAAACCTACCTAATTCACATAATACATTCACATAATGAAAACTCTGAAAAAATAGCCATCCTTTGACATTCACACTTCTCTGAATTTTTGCAGTGCAGTTTTCTGGCCAAGTAGTGTGTACAAAAATGCATTTTCTCAAGTAAAGTGTGCACATATATTAGTGAAAATAATATACCAAAATGCATAGTATTACGGAATTTTGCTTTACAAAAATGTGTCTATTGTTTAAAATTTCGTACAGACATGTATATTAGGGGAAACTTGCATTAAAATGCTGTTAAATTTTCAGGAGGACCTTTTCAATTAAAAAAAATAAATGGCGACATTTCCCCACCTTCGCCGCATCAAGCAGTTGGTTCCTTACCTTTCCCACCCCGACCTGGCCACAGTGATCCATGCGATGGTCACCTCCAGGCTTGATTACTGTAATTCACTGTAAGACAGAGTTGTTCCACCTGGCCTTTGGCTCAGAATCAGTTTGATTCCCCCCCCCCTTTCTTTTTCCTTTCTCCTCCTGTGATGAGGCTGCATTTTAATATTTTAATGTTTCAATATTTTAATGTTGTATTTTAATCTTGTTTTTAAGTTGTATTCATTCAACTTGTTTTTATTATTGCTTGTTAGCCACCCTGAGCCCGGCCTTGGCTGGGGAGGGCGGGGTATAAATAAAAATTATTATTATTATTATTAAAGCAATGTGGAAATGTGGAAAACTGAACTTAAGATCAGGAAAATGAGAAACGGAGGGCTTACCCACACTTCCTCTTGTGCTCTGCTTCCCCCGGGGAATACCACTCTTTAGCACTCAATCAGAGCAAATGGCAATTTGGGTTTTCTCCTAATTGATGTCTGCTCCGATTTAGAGATGAAGAGTGGGTTTTCCCTGGGAGAGGAGCAGAGCAAGGGGAAAACTGCTCAGACTCCATGCTTTCTAGGTAGGGGATAAGCAGAAGTGTGGATGAGGTCTGAGAAAAACCAGAATTGACAGATTCACCCATCCCTACCTGTCAGATATCTGTCATCTTATGATGCCAGGCACAAAGATCTGTTATCTCTGATCTTAGCACTAAGCAACAGAGCACTAGGATCTACCTGCTCTTTGACAGTATTTCTTTTTCTGAATGGCTGCCTTCAGATGTCTTCTAAAAGTCAAATAGTTGTTTATTTCCTTGACATCTGATGGGAGGGTGTTCCACAGGGCAGGCGCCACTACCGAGAAGGCCCTCTGCCTGGTTTATTTCTAGATGGGTGGTGAGATCGGAGATAAATCTATGCCTGTGCTTGACTTGAAATTTGAACAACCTGGCATCAGAGGACATAAGATGATTGACAGGTCAGTGGCACTACCAAACTGGGCCAGTTGTGGACCCGACCCTTAGACTGAAAAAGTTCCCCGACTCCTGATGTTAATAGTAGCAGGCCCAAGACTTCAGGGAGGGCAAACCCTGGCTGTGGGTGATTCAGTTTGTAATGGGAGGCAATTCGTTATATGTTGAAATACGTTTGTACAACTCTCTTCTGGGATCTCTGCAACATTCTCATATTCTCCACCCATCATCCATGACAGAGCATTTTGCTAGTATTTGACATCTGGCAGTATTTGATAGCTGACACACGTTGGCATTTAGACCTTGGCAGCTGACGGCTTATGAGATTTTATATCAAACCGAAACACCCGGGAGATTCCAGGAAGCCACTAAACTCCCTCTTGAACTATTTTGAGGTTAAGCACATCCCCGTCGAAAATTAAAATCCCAGTGTCAAATCTTGAAAATGGCAGATTCCACACTTGTGCGACAGAAGTGGGAGATGTTGCTGGATTTTGAATGGGGCTGGGTTTCGTTGCTAGACAGAGTCAGCAAACAGACCAAAGGATTCCCCACTGATGAACCACTGAAGATTTTGCCCCTTCCTGCACTTGTGGAGCATAGATTAACCATAAAGCAACAGTGACAGAGTGTCCTTCTGCCTTGACTGTAGAATACCGCCATAGAGATGAAAAGGGCCTGGCGGGCTATCTAGTAGCCCAACTTCCTGTTCTAAGCAGGAACTCCGATGGTAGAACTTCTCAAGAGGCTCGTTGGTCATTGGTTCCATGGTGGAACTGCTCTTATCATCAATAAATCTCTCTTAAATGTTCATCTGAAACCTACCTCCTTGCATCTTAAACCCATTAGCCCATGTTCTGCCCTTTGGAGCAATAGAGAACAAATCTTTGCCTACTTCTGCATAACAGCCCTTCTGGTTATTGAAGAGTGCTGTCTCCCCTCAATCTTCTCTTCTCTGTGTGAAAAGCATGCCCAGCTTCTTCTCTTTTTCCTCATACAGCTTATTTTCTCCATCCTGCTGAGCCCTCTTTGTGGCCCTCCTGTCAACCACTTTTTCTATATGTCCTTCTTTAAAGAGTGGTGCAACATTTGGAGGTTCCCAGAGAAGCAACTGGTCTGTCTAGCTCAGTATTGTCCACACTGACAGATAGCAGCTTTCTGTGATTTCAGACAAGAAATCTTCCCCAGTCAGGGATTGAACCTGGGACCTTCGCATAGGAAGCAGATGCTCTAACACTGAACTGCAACCCTTCAAACAGCTGGAAAGATACCTCCAAACAAGAATGGCTAGTGAAGAACAAAGTGCAATGACTTACTTCCTACAGTCTCCATCTGTAGGACCATGGGACAAACTCCATCCTCAGCCACCAGGTGGCTCTTTTACCTGGTGGTTGTCAAATCCCTGTGCTACAAGCTAGTCCACAATTTTGGACCTCAACATCAGGTAGTCCTACAGCCTGGGAATCTGTCACTCATGGGAATGAGCACAATGATTCACTAGTCATGCACAAGCCTTCAAGAATATGAGGCACGGCTCTCTGGATTGCATCCCACAATCAATGAATAGCCTTAAGGCAGCCTGGAGTTTTCTCCTACCTCATCTCTTTTAAATATTGGGTTGCCAGGCCTACTCAGAGTAGACCTGTTGAAATTAATGGCCATGGCTAACTTAGACTTATTAATTGCAATGCGTCCTCTCTGAGTAAACGTTAGTTGAACACAGCCCATTGTTTTTAATGTTCAGAGGAAGAAAATCACTGGTCGATAACATTCACATGACAAAAAGACAACATATGGGGAAGGATCCTGCCATTTCTATATGATGGATCTGCAAAGTCCACAAAACGGTGGTTCCTGCATTTCAGGGGGTTAGACCAGATGACTCTTGGGTGCCTTCCAACCCTACAAGTCTATGGTTCTATGAAAACAGTACTATTTTTCTAGTCATCGGAATAACATTTCCCTTTCTTGAATATATATGTTACTTTTTTAAAAAGTATTCATAATTAGTAGTAGTGGTAGCAGCAGTATTATATTTATAGTTTACCTTTCTTCCAAGAAGCTCAAGGTGGCAAACAAGGTTCCCCCTCTTCCCCATTTTATCCTTAAGCTGAGAGATTCTGACTGGCCCCTTAAGATCACACAGCGAGGTTCATGGCTGGGTGAGGATTTGGACCCTGATTTCCCAGGTCCTAGTCCAACACCACCATTGGCTCTCATGATCATTGTATATCACACTTTCTGGAGCCGATCTGCTTTTGGCACTTTTTAGAAGTCTAGGAACGTGTAGAACTACCCACCCAAGTTATCCCAATGGCCCCAGGGCTGGCATCACAGATTGGCACAGTTGGGCACCTTCCAAGGCCCCCTTTGCAGCACAGGGCCCACTAACAACTAGACATCTCCCCACATGTTCTTAAAATCTGCTGTTGTTACCTAGTCACCCGCTTTCTTTATTCTACTTCATTCTCATTATGGCATCCCTATTCCACATCTCCTCCAAACGGCTCAAGGTTCTCTCCCTACCAAGTTCATCCTCACACAACCCTGTGAAGTGGGTCAGGCTGAGAGGCTCATTGGCACTCAGCAAGTTACATGGCCAAGTGGAGATTGGAACTCTGGACTTCCAGGTCCTGGTCCAACATCCTAAGTGCTACACCACACTGTCAAGTAGCAAGCAGTATCTGGAGTGAGGAGGACCTCCATTCACCTCTCCATCTAGGGCAGGTGTGAGGAACCTGCAGCCCTCCAGGTGTTGCTGAACCAGAATTAACCTCTTACTACTGGTCGTCCCAGCTGGGGCTGATGGGAGTTGGAGTACATCAGTAGCTGGAGGACCACAGGTTCCCTATCCCTGGTCTACAGAGCTGAATTGATTGGACTCAGGCCACATTCACACCAAACATTTCAAGCCCTACACTACCTCTTTCAACAGCCATGGCTTCCACCCACAAAGAATTCTGGGAGCTGTAGTTTGTTGAAAGTGCTAAGAATTGTTTGGAGACCCCTATTCCCCTCACGGAGCTACAATTTGCAGAGTTCCCTGGGAAGAGGGACTGACTGTTAAACCACTCTGAGAATCGTAGCTCTAGGGAGTTTCCAAACAATTCTGAGCACCGTTAACAAACTACAGCTCCCAGAATTCTGTGGGGGTTGAAGTCCTGACTCTTTAAAGTGGTATCATAGTTCTTTAAATACATGATGTGAATGTGGGCTTAAAAGAAAAAGGCAGGTGACCTGGAGGTGGTGACTGCAAAGAGGAAGAGTTGGGCCACTCCAGAAGGGAACCCACGGAAGACCTTTTGCCCAGGGGTCCCCCAAAATTCAATTAGCTTCACACTTGGCTGTTTTGTGCCCCAACTGGAGCCCTCCAGTAGCCTTCACTTTTGACAGTAGCTTAGGAGCAGATGGTCAAAGCCACAGTGATGGGTGAACAGGAGCTGGCCTAGACACACAACTCTCTGGATCACAACAGGGAGATCTGTCTGCCCTTGTTCCTTAATGGTCAATGTCCATGCCGTACATCTAACAGAGGGGTGGGGAACCTCAGGCCCAGGGGCCAAATGCAGCCCCCCAGAACTTATCCCAGGCCACGTCCCCTTTCTCTGGGCCACACCCCTTTGGCCCAGCTTTGCCCCTGTGTGTTTTTGCCTGGCTGGGATGTGTCTTTGGACTCTGATGATGCTTCTTGCTTGCCTGGAAGGAGGATAGAGAGGCGGGGTGTGTGAGTTGTGCGTGTGCAGAATCTTGCCTACTGTAAAATGCACGCTGCATGTTGTTGCTCTGGCCACTTTTGCCTCTGGCTATGCCCACCACTGGCATTTGGTCCTCACTGCCTGGAAGGATAGGCAGCCGTCAGGCTAGAAGCCCACCCTTGGCTTATGACTCGAATTCCTTGGGGGCGTCACTTGAACAGGGCTCTTCGCATTGACCTCTTTACTACAAGGTGGTCATGTGTCCTACTTTACAGAGGGTGGTCCTCTCTTTGAAGGAGTCATCTGGCAGAGCAGCTGTCTGGTCTTAAGTCCAGCTTGTAGATAAAAGGTGATGTCCAACGAAGTTCTGCTCAGAGTAGAGCCATCAGAATTAAGACACCTAAGTTAGCCGTCTCTATTGATGCCAGTGGGTCTACTCTGAGTAGGGATAACATTGGCGACAACCCAAAGCAATTTAAGAAGGGGGAGGTCTTGTAGTTGTGCCTCAACACTGAACACCTAGACTGCAAACTGAGCTGTCACAGAGGCTACCTGGTCCAATTCTTGTTCCCCACTAAGTTAAGATGTATTTTCTTTCTGTTTGAATTATAGTGATTCTTTCTAAATTTGCATAAGTACACATAAATTAACATATGCAAATTGGTGTCCTCTTTTGTCCGTTTTTTGGGGAGGGGCAATGCATTTCCTACTCTCTTCTCATCTTTTGGGGGAATTCTTGGTACACAGTTGACCTCTCTTTTCTAATGGTGTCTCTTTTGGGGAAGTAGGAGGAGAAAGAAGGGTTGCTTCATGCAGATCATTGCTTCCCTAACTTGGGTCTTCCCCTGTTTTTGGACTACAGTTCCCATCATCCCTGACCACTGGTCCTGCTAGCTAAGGATGATGGGAGTTGTAGTCCCAAAACAGTGGACGACCTAAGTTTGGGAAGCCCTCGTACAGATCAAAACCCTCCCAACAAAAAATCATGTTCATTTGGATATGTGTCATGATGGATCTTCCTTCCAAGTTGAAATCTCTGTAATCTGCCTCAACGCTAGTGCAAGATACACATCATTGCACACCCATGAACACAAGACACCTCATGCCCTCTCCCCATATTCAGGTGGTGGATGTGCATGTGAATGTATTTGCAGTTCTAAGTAGTTGTGTCGTAGGATTTCAAGCTTCCAGTAAACATTTGCAAACTGGAGAGCTATTCCAACCACTTTACTAGCACTCCAGAAGCCCACAGTGGAGGCTGGTCCACTGCAGCTAATGGAGCATTGCCTCACCAACCTCAGTCTGCCCTTGGCCAGACCTGAGCTGCCTGCCTTCTTCCTTATAACCAGTACGGGTGGGGGGGGGGCTGCTTGTCTCCTTTCTCCTCCTCATAGTCTCAATGTTGCCTTTGCAAAACTCAGCAGAGAGGAGCTGGGGGCAAGACTTGGAATGAATTGGCTCTGCCTGACCTTCACTCTGGCGCCCCCTACTGTTGTACTCCCTGCCTTCTGCCCTACCAGTCTCAAAGGGCACCAGCCATACAGGGCAAGCTGTTGATGTGTGTGCGCATGGGCATGCGCAAAGGCCTGCAGCCAAGGGCTTTGATGTGAGAATCAGGCTGTTTTGGGGACACAACCGTGTTTCTTTCTTCATCCACAACCTGCCAGAGGCTATGAACTCATTTGTGTCGAGTCTGCTTTGGCCCAGCCTGTGGCGCATTGATTTTATATCAAGCATGCCTGTTGTTTGTATGTATTTCTGCAACACACACACAGAGAGAAAAAAATATCCACTGCAGTTTCTCAGCTGGGGAGATTTGCAAGCTAGGAGTGGAGATTCCAGACTTTGGTTATAAAACTAGGGGAGGCGGGCAGCTGAGGGGGAATTGGAGCCAGTGACACTCCAATGGAGCGAGGCTTCTGTTTCACGGATAACAGGCCCCATCATCAAGGAAGATGGAACCCGCCGTGTGACAGCAGGAGAAAGGAAATGCTTAGGTTGGGGAAAACGAAGGCTGGCGGCCATACCGTGCTTGTTGTTTTTTTCCATCGGTTCTCTTGTCACTGTTTGCTCAAAGCCCATTGTTGAGGGTGTTGTTTTTCCCTGTAAACCTCCCAGCCTGGCTGGATAACTAGAAGAGCTTTAGAAAGTCTACATAGGCTCGGTGACTCGAAGGCAAATGGCAAGAACCCAACTTTGATTGAATAGAAAGCCGGTCCCAGCGATGTTGAGCCAGATAAGCTACATGCATCAGCAGTCCTTCTCAGAGTAGACCCATCAAAATGAATGGGCAGGACTAACTTTGGTCCATGAATTTCAATGGGTCTACTCTGAGTAGGGCTGACAGTGCATATTACCTGAAGTTGTGAATCGGGGTATGCGTTCTATTTTCTTCTGCTCAGTGGGTGGTGGTTGTGGTTTTATTTAAGCAACAGGGTGGCGATTATTGCAATGGATGCAGAAGACCATTAAGTGGGTGGGGAGGCCTTTCTCTCTCTTTCGCATCGTCGCAGAACTTGGGGATACCTTGTTGGGAGAGTCAGGACAGGCACACAGTACATGGTTCAGCGATGTGATCTGCTCCCAGAAAAGGTGATTATGGCCATCAACCTGGATGGCTTTCAAAAGGGGTTAGACAAATTCATGGAGGAGAAGGCTATCAATGACCACTAGCCATGATGGCTATGTTCTCCCTCCACTGTCAGAGGCAGTATACTTCTGAATGCCAGCTGCTGTGGATCACAAGTTGGGCAGTGTGTTCATGTACTGCTTGCACGTTTTCTAGAATTACCTGGTTGGCCACTGAGAAGAGGACACTGGAGCCCCCTTTGGCTTGATCCAGCAACAAGACTCTTCTGAAGCTGCACCTGGTTCAGCTTTTCCCAATTTGGTGTCTTTCAAAGGTTTTGCGCTGCAACTCCCACAACCCCTGACCCTCGGCCATGCAAGCCGGGGCTGGTGGATGTTAGAGGGTACCTGTTGAGGGAGGGGGAGCAGCTCCATTTTTATTCAACATACATCAACCAGAGAAATTTGCAAGTAGGACACAAAGGGGACGGTAGTGAACATCCATTGTGATGTTTGTTCCAGATCCATGGTGTCCTGGTAAGCAGTCCTCGCCCCCTGTTCCAATCATGTAGCTTCCATAAGTCCCCACCACCCAAAAAAGTTGGTCTGATTCCAAGGTTGTGCCTCCCTGCTAAGATCCCCTTCACTTGAATCCTGCAATATTTGCAAGTTTGGATATTGGAGCTTTTTCATGAACATTTTGCCCTCAGTTGTGCATGTAGGCAGGTACATATGATGAACATTGCCAGGTGTGATGGGAGCAGGGGTACATTACTTTGGGGGTCCACTCTGCTTTTTGAAACATACAAGCAGGGACTCATTCTTGGAACCGGTGAGCAATGCCCATGGATGTGTTTGTTCTTCAGACTGAAGGTCTGCACCTCATTTTACACTAGGTATTTTTCTCACCCTGACTTAGCACCAAAGCTAAGCTTGCTTGGCCACCTTAGGATGCTTTGCAGTCTTTGATTCACCCATTGAGCAAGTACCTCGGAGATGGGGAGTCTGTGGTCCTCCAGATGTTGCTGGACTACAGCTCCTGTGATCATCCCTGACCACTGGCCAGGCTGATGGGAGTTGGGAGTCCAACAACAGCACAAAGCTCCCCATTCCTGAGGTGCATCGACCAGAGATTTTTCAGGGTGTGCTATCCCAAAGCAAAGGGAAGACACACCATGTCTTATTATTGACCAGTAAACATTCTCCTATGTTTGCTTGTTTTCTGGAGGGGGGATGTTGGGCAAGATGCCACCAGGAGGCAATCCTTAACTCTGAGGCCAGCCCACCTCTCTGGCCAGAGGTCAGGAGCAAGGCAAAAGGAAACACCACATTTTCTCCTTCCTCTTTCTTGGAGAGTGGACAGGAAGTGGCAGTGGCAGGGTTGGGAGGTTCTGCGATGGAGGTGGCAGTGGGCACCCCTTGCTTTGGCTGGGGCCTCAGCGGATACCCAATAATGTCAAGCACTAGCGCCAACCCTGGAATGCTCATCTCTGTGTGGCAAACATGGAAAGGATCTTTGCATGTTTCAAGGACTCCTGGGGGGGTTGTGGGGAGGCAATGTATGCACCACACCTATGCTCAGAGATGCATTGCACCCCTCCTGCTTTGCCATGAGATCTGTCAGTCAACGCCAGAAGTTCCACAATCTCCACCTCATTTGTTTTCTAGCGTCGGCCAAAAAAATAGCAGGCCATTTTTATTTTTTTTCCGGGAAGAGGGGAATAAAAAGACACCATTTGGTTATGTTTGCTGTGGGGAGCAGACAGACTACCAGCCCGAGGACTTTGCTGATGAGAATCGGGCCTGCTGTTTTGCATAAATCTCTTTTCAGTTTCTGTTTCTTATTCACACCAGGTTGTGTCCAAAGGCAGGGCTGACATCTGTATGGCTGCAGTGCTATAATTGCTAAAAGAAAAACATGCACACCCTAGAATAATTTTTCTTAGGGCTGATGAGAGGCAAGATGGGCTAGAGGAAGAGCCTAATAACTTACTTATGCTTCACATCTAGGTCTTCCCTTTTCTCCCAGAGAAGCAGAGGCAGGGTGGAGGGTGGAAATGAGAAACAGGACTAGTTAAAATATCGTCTTGTCCTCTACCCGTGGCAACTGGCGCCCCCTACTGGAACAGGTTCTCTATGCTTCCTAGTTGGAGTTAGACTCTCCCAATATTTACACAAAAGCCATATTTGTACTGAGCTAAAACAAAAAAGAAAACACACCGACACACAAACTCTTCTTCTGGGTGGGCAGTGGGGACAAGAGAGGATGGCGGTCTTGGATTGTTGTGTTGTGATCTTGTATGTACATAAAACTTTCAGGGGTGTGGGGAGGAGAACAAATGAATTACAACAAATGTCAATGTTACTTTATAACCTTTCTAAATATCCTGTGCTAATCTCAGAAGATAAAACCTATAAATATATCTGGATTATACATGTTACCCTGCCGTCTTCTTTGACTGCTTTCCCTGCCTCAAACGGCAGAGTGAGTTGTGACGGGACAACTGGTTTCCTTACAAGTTTTTCTTCCTCTCTCGTAACACTAGAACTCGTGCCCATCCCATGAAGCTGAACGTTGGAAGTGTCAGAACAGGTAACAGAAATGGCCTCGGCCCAGTATACTTGAAGGAGCGTCTCCACCCCCATCGTTCAGCCCAGACCCTGAGGTCCAGCTCCAAGGGCCTTCTGGCGGTTCCCTCACTACGAGAAGTGAGGTTACAGGGAACCAGGCAGAGGGCCTTCTCAGTAGGGGCACCCGCCCTGTGGAACGCCCTCCCATCAGATGTCAAAGAGAACAACAACTACCAGACTTTTAGAAGAAGAAGAAGAAGAAGAAGAAGAAGAAGAGTTTGGATTTGATATCCCGCCTTTCACTCCCTTTAAGGAGTCTCAAAGCGGCTAACATTCTCCTTTCCCTTCCTCCCCCACAACAAACACTCTGTGAGGTGAGTGGGGCTGAGAGACTTCAAAGAAGCGTGACTGGCCCAAGGTCACCCAGCAGCTGCATGTGGAGGAGCGGAGACACGAACCCGGTTCCCCAGATTATGAGACTACCGCTCTTAACCACTACACCACACTGGCTCTGTCTAGAAGACATCTGAAGGCAGCCATGTTTAGGGAAGTTTTTAATGTTTGATGTTTTATCGTGTTTTTAATATTCTGTTGGAAGCCACCCAGAATGGCTGGGGAAACTCAGCCAGATGGGCGGGGTATAAGTAATAAATTATTATTATTATTACTTCTTCACACAGCACATAGTTGAACTATGGAACTCGCTCCCAGTGAGAGCCACCAACCTGGATGGCTTTAAAAGAGGAATAGACAAATTCATGGAGGAGATGACTATTACAACTGCCCCCGTGATGGCTAAGAGCCAGTGTGGTGTAGTGGTTAAGAGCGATAGACTTGTAATCTGGGGAACCGGGTTCGCTTCCCCGCTTCTCCACATGCTGCTGCTGGGTGATCTTGGGCCAGTCACACTACTTCGAAGTCTCTCAGCCCCACTCACCTCACAGAGTGTTTGTTGTGGGGGAGGAAGGGAAAGGAGAATGTGAGCCGCTTTGAGACTCCTTAAAGGGAGTGAAAGGCGGGGTATCAAATCCAAACTCTTCTTCTTCTTCTAAGCTCTATCTCCACAGCTGGAGACAGCAACACTTCTGAATTCCAGTTGGTGAAAACCACAGGAGATGAGAGGGCTCTTGTGCCGAAATCCTGCTTGTGGGTTTCCCACAAGTGTTTGGTTGGCCACTGTGAGAACAGGATGCTGAACTAGGTGGGCCACTGACATGATCCAGCAGGTTTATCCCTACTCTTCTTCTGCCTCTGAGGTAGAGATGGTCTCACCAAGGAATAAGGGGTAGGTGGTCACTCTGGCCGTGGAACTGGGGCAGAGGGTGACATCCAAGTAAGTCCTATTCAATAGCCACAACTCAAGTCCATTGATTTATCCCCCTGCTTCAAGATTTTTACTGATTATAACGAATGTGCAAGAATTGATCATAAGCAAAATGGCTATTTCTTTATCTCTCACACAATATGCAAGAAGGCTGCAATTTCCATTCCATCCTGTATTTGGCACAATCGGCGCCGTTTCCATACTGCTGCAGTTCAGCTTTGGTCAGATACTATGTTATTCTTCCCACTGCCCACTATTACGTAAGTATTTACAATAAGCTTGCATTCATTTCAATGCAAAGGAAACATTGAAACAATGTAAAGAAAGTCATTAATTATGTATCATCCGTGGACTTAAAAACCACCTGAACCAATACTGATCATATCGGCAGGGCTGTATTTCCACAGCTGACCACAAAGATGCGAAACCCCAGCAATTCCTTTTCCAGCGGAATTCTCTGACATCCCTACAAAAATAAAAAGGGAGGCGGAATAAAATCTGTGACTGAGCGGGTAAAAAGAGCAATATTAAGTTGACTTGAGTTAAGTGATGACTGTATTACGTCTGGCAAAATGTATGGTTGAATGTGGTCTGAATTTTTTTGCAAAAACAAATGTCTCTTGGGAAATTGTGGGTCAGCTCCAGCTCCAGGCCGTCCTCAGCACACAAAAAATTGCATTGCACTGGAAAGTTATCCTGCACAGATCCAAGGTGAAATCACAGAATCATAGAACTATGAAGTTGAAAGGGACCCCCAAGGGTCATCTAGTCTAACCGCCTGCAATGCAGGAATCACAACTAAAGGATCCCTGACATGTGACTATCCAACATCTGTTTAAAACCTCCAATGAAAAAGAGTTCACAGTGTTCAAGAATGGTAGTAGGGCTGTGCATCAGATCTGGCCAAATCCCATATCCTGAACCAAATCAGGCCAACGTGGTCTTCTCTTCTTCTTTGGCGATCACTCGTAGCTGACTAAGATTGTCTTCCATAAACACGGTTTTAACAATGAGTCCGTAAGTGACTGGGAGGGCAATTCTGGATCCACACGTCCTTCCGCAGTGGGGACACTGGTTTCCAGGCGGGAGTTGATCACGGTGTGGATTTGCCAAGCATGTGGATTTGCCTTCCTCTTAGCACGTTTCTCCCTTGCATCCTGAGTTCGAGTGATTCTTCAACATCAACTTCGTTGGACTGGTTATGTTGTGCGGATGCCTGATGATCGTCTTCCAAAGCAACTACTCTATTCCAAACTTAAAAATGGAAAGCGTAATGGTGGTGGTCAACAAAAGAGGTTCAAAGACTGTCTCAAGGCAAATCTAAAAAAAATGTAGTATAAACACTGACAACTGGGAAACACTGGCCTGCGAGTGCTCCAGTTGGAGAACAGCCTTTACCAAAGGTGTCATGGGCTTTGAAGACACTCGAACTCAGGACGCAAGGGAGAAACGTGCTAAGAGGAAGGCACGCTTGGCACCTGAGATCTGGCCACATCAGGATAAGGAAGCCCCAGATCACTCTGGCTCACCTCAGATCTACCCAGAGTGATCCAGGGCTGCAAAGTGACTGGACAGGGGGTGGATTTAAGCTGCAAGGAAGGAGGAGAGAAGGAGACACACACAAGCTACTTTCCCCGACCACATATCTAATCAACACTGATCAAACTCAGTTCATGGCTCAGATCCAGTTCAGGGTGGGTATGTCAAAGTGGAGTTACTCTGGATCAGGTCCTGAACTGGATTGGGCACCCCTGTGCAAACCACTAAATGGTAGCTGTGCAAGAGGCCAGTTATTCCCCCCACCCATTCAGCTCAATGGGGCGTCTGCAGATTGTGCTCCATGTTTGCTAGCGGGAAGGGCTGAATTTTCCAACTCGTGAACACGGATGTCTTTGCTGACCGTGCCAAAGCAAAACAAGGTCAACACTTCTCAGTTGCATCATCTAAGTGCCTATTTGTGCAGCAAAGACATTGCTATCCTCCTGAGGCTGGGGCTGAACACACCATCTGATACAGAGACCAGGCATTCAAGGTACTTTACACCAGAGATGCTCAAGGGCTTTGCTTCCTGTGAATTCCAATGCAAACTGACCTGATCTGCTCCTCCCGGACCAAGGTGTGGATTGGAAGGCAATTTACAAGGCATCTCTTGGCTCCAAAAACATGCCCAAACCGGTAGATGCTGGTCTGTTAAGGGAAATGGTCACACTGATGTAACAAGATCCCTCACTTAGGAATGGGCGCTAGGGTGTGTTATTGGCTAAGTCCCAGCAGAGGTTTTGTATTAACTGTTCATGGTAGTGTGGTTGTTTACTACTAGTGGGATGTTACAAACAGGAGAAGGGGAGCCTGTGACTCCTCGCCCCTCGCCCAGAGGGTCTAAGTAAAGACGAGGCACTTTTAAAAGGAACTTCATTTGTTTATGCCCAAGGAGGGTATAGCTTAGCAGTTACTTTTGAAATTCTTTCAAACAGACCCTCTTGACAGAGCTGTTTAATCTCTTTCCACCTGTCGCTGGACAGAGGACTTGCTTCAAGGACAGCGATTGTTTCATCCTACCAATAACAACAACAACCATCATCATCATTGTTTATATGCCGCCCATCTGACAGGGTTGCCACAGTGGGAGACTTCCAACAAGCCTTAAAAACTTCCCTATATAGGGGTGCGTTCAGACATTTTCTAAAAGTCTGTTAAGCAAAGGAGAAGATCCCCACACATACACACACACCTCCTGAGGCAGCCTCTTCTACTGTCCAATAGGAGTCCTTAAAGCATAGAATTTTAAAGTTGGGAAGCATCTCAGTCACTGGTGAAGGAAGGCGGGTGCGGGGGTGCGGTGCGCACCGGGTGTCAGCCGCGAGGGCGGGCGACATTGCTGTGCCACCCCCACCCCACCCGGCTCCCTGTGCAGGCGGCGGGCCACTAGGGACGATGCTGCCGTGGGCAGCTAGCGGTGCCCCCGACACGCACTGTGCAGGCAGCAGGCGGCTAGGGGCGCTCGTTGTGTGGATGGCCAGCCCCGCCCCTGTGGGCCAGCTAGCCCCGCCCCTGCACCACTCTGGGTGCCGGTAGCTCCGCCTCTGATCTCAGTGTGTCCCCACCCCCAGCAGAGGACCAGCTAGCCAGCCAGCCAGCCAGTCCCAAGCAGGACTTCTAAGCAGAAATGCTGCAGTTTGTGCCATCAGTTGATGAGGATGGACTAAGTTAAATAATCAATTAGGTTTGAATCTGATTGGAGGCGAGAATCCTGAAGCAAAAAGCAACCTGGTGAACTGCGCATTGGCTTTATGGTAGTCGCAGGAGGCTCTGCAAATGTACCTGTGTGAGAGGTGGCATGTCTAGGGTCCCTTGCTAGGAGCTGTGTCGGCACCCTCACCCACCCCCAAAACTTTGCTGCAAGCCTTTGTGGCACAGTATGGGAAGAATGGGAAGCTTCTCCTACATTTGATCTTGCCACGATGGTGGCAGCGCTCCATCACACACGTAAACGTCACACACGCCACAGTCTGATAGGTGGTTTTTGTGCCCCTATCAAGGGTTGGTTTCGCAAACCCCTAGGGACGCCTCTGCTGCTCGTTGACGTTTGCCCTCTGCCCTTTTTGTAAGGACTCATGTCGTTAATAAGGTTCAAAAGCAAGCAAACAAGCAAAACTAATTGGGGGCAGCTTTTTAGCTGATCGAGATGTTTCTGATCAATTCATCTAAATCGATTAAGCGTCGCAGCTGTACCTATAACTCTTTGCAACCTCAGATTCACCCCTTGACTGTGTAAGTCAATCAGAAGTTAAAATAAGTTCAGGGATTGTTAAACCAAAGGCAGATGCTGCTAAATCATCATCATCATGTTAATTTACAAATTGGTTTCCTTCCCCATGACTCTCAAGGTCTTTTGCCATAAATACAACAACCCTAAAAATACTGGTAGCTTTATAAACAGTTTAAAGAATATAGCTTTTAAAGCACTAAACACAAACACCTTTTTCTTTTTCTCTCTCCTAGGAAAGTGTGTTGAAACATAAATGTCTTCATTCTGCCAGCCCCGCCCCCCAAAAAGTACAACTAGTGGCCACTCATATCACATCTTGACTGTGACGCTGTTCCACAGAAAGGGGCAGCCACATTGAAAGCTCTGCCCCAAGTTCCTGTGAACTGGAGTCAGTTATTTCATTGCTGAACTAATGTGGTGCAGGGATTAGAGAGTTGGGCTAGGACCTCGGAGATCAGGGTTCGAACCCCCACTTCACCATGAGACTCACTGCACGGTCAGTCACTAGCACTCAGCCTAAACTACCTCACAGGGTGGTTGTGGGGATTAAATGAGAAGGGAGAGAACCTTGGAGGAAAAGGCGGTGTATAAATGCAACATAAAGGTAAGTAAAATTGTTTTGACCCTCACTGGGACCTGATGGGGAAGCGTGGGCCAAATATAATAATAATAATAATAATAATAATAATAATAATAATAATAATAATAATAATACAGTCGTACCTTGGTTTTCGAACAGCTTAGTTCTCGAATGTTTTGGCTCCTGAATGCCACAAACCCAGAAGTGACTGTTCCGGTTTGCGAACTATTTTTGGAAGCCAAACATCCGATGGAGCTTCTGCAGCTTCTGATTGGCTGCAGGAGCTTCCTGCAGACAATCAGAAGCTGCGCTTCAGTTTACGAACATTTTGGAACCTGAATGGACTTCCAGAATGGATTCCGTTCAACTTCCAAGGCACGACTGTAATAAAAATGCCACCTCTGGTAGTGGCAGATTTCACCCTGTCAAACTTCTGGAAGCTCTCCTTGGATTCTGCCGCCTGAGGCAGCTGCCTCCCTCTGCTTATGGACAGGCCGGCCCCTCAGCTAGGCCAAAACATTCAAAGAGGGTGTGGTGCAGGACTAGGGAGGGGTGTGGCGAGTCCCGAGGGCCAGGTAGAGAGGCTTGGGGTGATGCTAGGAGCTCCCCACCCCTGTGCCAATTTATCCAGCCTTCTAAGCTCGCTTGCTAAGAAGGTTGTGGGTGCTGAGGGAAGGGTGCAAGGGAGGGAGGAAAAGACATTGCGTTGCAAAGAGGGAAGGCTGGTTGGGAGGGGACGAAGCTGCCGACCTGTCAAAGCAGCCGGGGAAACGGCACGTGCTGAACCATCACGTTCCAGAGCACAGAGGCAGAGAGACCGCAGCTCTCTGCAGCTGAACCACACCTGGGAGAGAGACTGGGATGTGTGTGTGTGTGTGTGTGTGAGAGAGAGAGAGAGAGAGAGAGAGAGAGAGAGAGAGCATCACACGCACTGTGCATAGTGTGTTCTGGGCATCTCATTATTGGCAACGGCTGACAGGATGGAGGCAGTTCAAAGAGAGAGAGGGAGAGAGAGAGACTGCAGCAGGGGGAAGGGAGTGTGGGGAGACCTACCGAAATAATAAGGGCTCTGGAGGGACTTGGTTCTGGGGGGAAAGATTAAGAGAAGCAAATCTGGCTTAGTGCAGTGAAGGGAGCCAACGGTGGGAAAAAGGACTAAAAAGGAAGGCCCAATTCCAAGCAGCCAGGAGAGCCTCAGGCTAAGTTAGGATTAAGGCTGAGAAATAGTTCCCCCTCTCCAGAGCAAAAGAATAAATCAAATTGGTAAGGAAGAAGGGAACCAACTGCATCTGGCTGGGAGTTTATAGAATCGTGGAGTTGGAAGAGACCACGACCCCACAGGGATCCCCGTACGAACATTTGGGCCAAGCTAAAAGGGGCAAAGGGATGCGGGTGGCGCTGTGGGTAAAAGCCTCAGCGCCTAGGGCTTGCCGATCGAAAGGTTGGCGGTTTGAATCCCCGCGGCGGGGTGCGCTCCCATTGTTCGGTCCCAGCACCTGCCAACCTAGCAGTTCGAAAGCACCTCCGGGTGCAAGTAGATAAATAGGGACCGCTTACTAGCGGGAAGGTAAACGGCATTTCCGTGTGCGGCTCTGGCTCGCCAGAGCAGCGATGTCACACTGGCCACGTGACCCGGAAGTGTCTCCGGACAGCGCTGGCCCCCGGCCTCTTAAGTGAGATGGGCGCACAACCCTAGAGTCTGTCAAGACTGGCCCGTACGGGCAGGGGTACCTTTACCTTTAAAAGGGGCAAAGGGAAATAAATCCCATTCAGTTTGCATGCAAAGGGAAGCCTGCCCGATTTGCACTTTGCAAAACAAAAATGATCTGAACTGCAGCCATCCTTCGAAATCTGCACATCTCTGAATTTTGCAATGCAGCTCTCCAGTCAAGATATGTGTGCAAAAATGCACGTGCGCAGGTAATGCGGGCATAAAAATGCATACACATTCATTAAACTATGACAAGATGCATTATATTAGGGGAAATTGCTTTCCAAAACTGTGCATCTTAGATAACATTGCCTCCAAAAGTGGGTCTACCACAATACATTCATGCTAAAATATTGCTGGCAAATTCTCACGGGGACTTTTCTATCCACCAATCAATCACAAACAGATTGAACCTTAGGAGAAGGAGCTGCTGTCATCGCTGCCCCTGCCCTGAAGGCCAGACCCAGCTTCCCCTGCCATGGGGGCACCTGGTTGCACCCCCAGCCCCTCCCCCCCAGCTAGGCCACTGGTGGGATGTGTGCTTTTTAACTTGCTCACAAATGGTCTGGAGTTAGGAGTGAGCAGTGCGGCCCCCAAGTTTGCTGCCGATACCAGTTTTGTTCAGGAACATTGAAACAAGATGGGATTGTGAAAGGCTCCAAAAAGATCTCTCCGGCAGAATGGGCAGTAAAATGGTGAATACAATTCAGCCTGAGCATATAGTGAGGTACAATGGGGCGTAACATCATATATCCATTAGTCAAGTCTGAACTGGAGGTGACCGATGAGGACTGAGACCTTGGGGTCAAGGGGTCAAGCTTGCTAAAAATGTCAGCCCACAATGCAGCAGCTGTGAACAAGGTCCATTCCATGTTGGGGGTCATTAGAAATGGGACCAAAAAACCAAACTGCTGGTTTCATCAAGTCTTTATACCAATCTATGGAATATTGTGCACGGTTCTGGCCACCTCTGGGTATTGTAGAGCTGGAAAACATTCAGAAAAGGGCAAGAAAATTTTTAAAGGGTGAGGAAAAGTTACAACATTGGGGCTCTTTAGAAAAAAGGCGAGAAAGAGGTGCCTTAAAATCTTGCATGCTGTAGTGAAAGTGAATAGAGCTAGGTTTTTCTTCTTTCGTGATACTAGATTCTGAGATCATCCAGCGAAGCTGAAAGTTGCGAAATTCAGAAGAGACCAAAGGAAGGATTTATTCAAGCAGGGCTTAGTTAAACTATGGAACTCACTCCCACTAGATGTGGCCAACAACATGGAGGGCTTTGGAAGAGGATTAGACAGATTCAGGAAGCAAGGGAAGGCTATGAACAATCTCCAGGCACAATGGCTGTGATTTCCACTTTCATGTCAGCTGCTGAAACTCACAAGTGGGGAAATTGCTGTTCTGCTCAGGGTTTGCTTGTGGTACTTGGGTGGCCACTGTGAGAACAGGATGCTAGACCTCATGAGTCTTTGGTCTGATCCAGAAGTCTCTCCAGCACAACTTTTCTAGTACAGAATAAACACCACATCCTAAGAAGTTGAGATTTCGTTCAAATAAGATCCAGTCCTATTTGTTCATAGAAACACTGGAACGCAGGCAAACCTGAATTCTAGAATTTCAAATTGGGATGGTGACAGCGAGACCCCTTTCCCATTCAAAATCGGAACGCACAATGTCTGCAAAATGCTGATGTGCTATTAGAGAACCGCTCCTGTTTCCTTATAAAGAAATCTAATTGATCCAGGCATTTACGACGGGCAAGATATTGAAGCAATAAGCAAAACTTCTCTTCGCTTAATCTGGCAACTGGGGATATTCAGAACCAAGAGCCAGGCAGGAACGAAGGCCAAATATCTATCGGCCGGGGTCCAGCGCTCCCAAAAAGAGCTCATCAGCAAATATTAAGAATGTACAGTGAGTTAGACTATTGGTCTACCTAGTTTGGTAACTGGCAGGGACTCTCCAGGGTGTCAGACAAGGGGACGGTCCCTGTCCTACCTGGAGATGACTTGGATTGAACCAGGGACTTTCTGCATACAAAGCAGGTGTTTTGCCGCTCAGCTGAGCCCCCTCCCCTGTTTGATTTTGTGATCAAAGAGGCATCCAAGGACAGCCTCCGCACCGGCCTCTGCACGACAAGCATCAACCTTGCACAGTATTCTGCAGAGATGGACGGGGGCGCCCATTTTCAGCTCACTTGCCTGCCACTCCCTCCTTAATCTCTTCCCCTCCTTGGGGGTGAGGAGGAACCGACAGCCTTGGAGTAGCTCTTTATCTCTGCGCTTTTGGTGTTTTGAATTTCTGGCTGCGCCCATGTGTGTGTGTGTGCGTGCGTGCATTTTCTTCTTCTTCTTCTTCTCCTTCCCTTTGCAAAAGCAATTTCCCGCCTGGACCTTGAGGAACCCATTCGCGGCTGACAAAAGAAAAGCGAGGGTGCTCTATTAAACTCCAGACCTCTATCAATCTCGGCTGCGCAGCATTAGCGTCTGGCGTGCTCCGGCTGCACTCTCGGCTGCGCTCCGCTGCTCAACATGAATTTCAATAGTGCCCATAATAAAACGCTGGCTCAGGGAAGGCCCAGGCCAAGGCCCGAGGGGGTTGGGGGATGGCAGAGCAGAGGAGCTAAAGGTACCACTACGATCACTCGGGCATGGGGGAACCACACCTCCACTGCTCTAGGGCAGGTGTGGGCAACTATTCAGCAGCAAGACGGAGGCACAGACCCAAGAGTGGTCAAAGGTACCCATTTTTCCTTTCTTTTTTTACGGGTGCAAAAGTTCAATACATGGGCATTTGATTGCAGCAATCGGCTACTATTGTGAAGCTATCATGAGGGCTCCTAGCTAGTGTGAAATTTGTTGTTGTTTAGTCGTTTAGTCGTGCCCAACGCTTCGTGACCCCATGGACCAGAGCACACCAGGCACTCCTGTCTTCCACTGCCTCCCGCAGTTTGGTCAAACTCATGCTGGTAGCTTCGAGAACACTATCCAACCATCTCTTCCTCTGCTGTCCCCTTCTCCTTGTGCCCTCCATCTTTCCCAACATCAGGGTCTTTTCCAGGAAGTCTTCTCTTCTCATGAGGTGGCCAAAGTATTGGAGCCTCAGCTTCAGGATCTGTCCTTCCAGTGAGCACTCAGGGATGACTTCCTTAAGAATGGATAGGTTTGATCTCCTTGCAGTCCATGGGACTCTCAAGAGTCTCCTCCAGCACTGTAATTCAAAAGCATCGATTCTTCGGCGATGAAAATACTCTAACCTTTTTTGGGTAAACTCTATGTCTCCTGTATCAAGGAAGAGGAATGAAAATCAGTACCCCTTTCTTGAGACATTTCCTAATGATTCCTGCATTGCAGTGGTTTGGACTGGATGATCCTTGTGGGTCATCTATGATTCTATACTCTCCCCCCCCCCCATTTTCTGCCACACCCTTCCTCACCTTTCCTGCCACTCCACTCTCTCTAGCATTTTCTGCCACCCTGTCTCTTTCTCCCTGTTTCTTCCACATCCTCTTTCCTTCCTCCCTTCTCACTCCTTCCTCCACCTCCTTCCTCGCTTGCATGCTCTCTCTGCCTCCCCTTTCTTGCTGCCTCTCTTTCTTCGCTCTTCCCCCTTGCCCTCGCTCTCTCCCCTTCTCCACCCAGCGGGCTGCCAGGAAAGGGAAACGTTCCCCTTTCCCTGAAGTCTGAACTGACAGCTTTGCATAATGAGGCTGAGGGGCTGCACATGGCCTTTGGGCTGCAAGTTGCCCACCACCTGCTCTGAGAAAATCACAAGCACACACAAACCTGCCCTTTTAGCTGTTTGGCACAGACGTCCACCTGCTCTCGGTCAAAATGCCTCGCTTCCCTGCCTGAGAAATCATCTAAGGGTTTTCCTTGTCAGGCTCTCCTGGACTGCTGGGGAGAATGTTTTGTGAAATGCCCCATAATGCTTCTTTGAGAGCCAGTGTGGTGTAGTGGTTAAGAGCAGTGGAGTCGTAATCTGGTGAACTGGGTTCACATCTCCGCTCCTCCACATGCAGCTGCTGGGTGACCTTGGGCCAGTCACACTTCTCTGAAGTCTCTCAGCCCCACTCACCTCACAGGATGTTTGTTTTGAGGGAGGAAGGGAAAGGAGTATGTTAGCCACTTTGAGACTCCTTCAGGTAGTGATAAAGCGGGACATCAAATCCAAACTCTTCTTCTTCTTCAACCACAAAGAATAGGGTGGGAAATCTGGGGCTGTGGATCCGACCCAACATTGCCCAGTTCAACCCTCCCGTCTTCCCTTCTGCCATTCCTGGTGATAATAACCAGAAACTTGCTGCCTGTCTGGGGCATTTACCCATGACAATGTGGTGGCTTTTAAATTTTTATTTATTTATTGCATTTCTATCCCACCTTTTTCCTCCAAGGAGCTCAAGGAGGTGGCACACATTTAATTCCCACAACAACCCTGTGAGGTAGGTTAGGCCGAGAGGCAGTGGCTGGCCCAAGGGCACCCAGTAAGCTTCACAGCCGGGCAGGGATTCGAACTCTGGTCTCCCAGGTCCCAGCCTAATACTTAATACCACCACATCTTGGGGGTACTATATACTGTTGTACGCCACCCCAATCTCTGAGTGGTGTGAGATTCAAGGGGTTCCAGGAATTTACACTTTGGAATGAGGGACAGGGGAGACTCTGCTATCTTTAGGATATATGGTTTATTTACATCTACAGTGGTATCTCAGGTTACAGACGCTTCAGGTTACAGACGCTTCAGGTTACAGACTCCGCTAACCCAGAAATAGTACCTCGGGTTAAGAACTTTGCTTCAGGATGAGAACAGAAATTGTGCTCTGGTGGCGCGGCGGCAGGAGGAGGCCCCATTAGCTAAAGTGGTGCTTCAGGTTAAGAACAGTTTCAGGTTAAGAATGGACCTCTGGAATGAATGAAGTACAGTACTTAACCCGAGGTACCACTGTATATACAACCTGAGCCTGCGATGGAGGGACTCCCAGCATTAACATCTTAAGAAGGTATTGCTTCTCCCATAGCCACAGCCTTGGATCCCTGCAGAAATCAAGAGACTCTCTCTCTCTCTCTCTCTCTCTCTCTGAGTCTTTCCAGCCAGCAGCCTTTGCTTCTATTTCACATCACAGCCATAACCTCACTACTATAAACCCTTGCTTTTTCTCTTGAGGGAGGAGGGCCACACCCATTTGCCATCTGGCACAACCCTCCTGATCCTTTGTCCTCTTCATGGCCAGGCAATCACCTCAACACAGGAAACTAGCCTGGCTTAATTTGCTTTTGACACTTGCTGGATCCTGGGATTAGAAGTGTCTGGTGCACAGTTTAGCACCCCAAGCCTTAAATTAAATTCTAACACTTGCTGGATCCAGGGATTATAGGAGTCGGGTGCACACAAACTCAGGGCAATCCTCTGCTAAAATGGGAGGGGCGGGTTTAGGGCTGGGCGATATCTGATTTTCAACACCATGATATGATATATACCACCAGCTAAACATCATGATATACAGATGTCTGAAATAAGGATGGAGCTACGTAGAGGCATTGGCTGACTTCACTGTTTGTCCTGCATGGTGTTTTTTGCCGGCACCTGATCTTGTGATTCGCTGCCCCCCTGCGTGAGGCAGGAGAGAGCTGCGCCAGCAGAGTTAAGAGGGGCTGCAGGAGTCAAGAGAAGCATCGGCTGGCTGCAAGGTTTTTCTCACATTGTGATTTCTGCATGGCACACACACATCCATCGTGATTTGTGATAGATGCCTCCTAGGGCTAGGCAATATACTGATACATCGTCCAGAACCGGTTTGAAGTCCATATTGTGTTATTGTTTTCATAATATCTGACCTGGCAATATGTGTTAAAAGGGTTTCCCTTGCCAACTGCCTTCTGAATCAGGATTTGTACGGAATCTGGCTGAACTAAGCAGGATTTCACCCCCACTCGTCAGCTGACGATTGGGGGTTAAATCCAGCCCCTGTTCCCCTGCTGGGAAATAGCTATGGGCAGCCAAGGCATCAGAATTTAACCTTGCCCATCTGCCCGTCCAATGACATCACAAGTGATGTCAGTCAGTGGGTGGGTGTGGTTTGGGGGAAATGGCCTCACAGGCTAGGTTGGACTCCCCTGGCACCCCAAAATCAGCCTGTGGGCCAGAGGTCCTCCATCCCTGGTTTACACTGACTGGCAGCCGTTCTTCAGAGATTCAGGCAGGGGACTTTCTGATCCCTTCCGGGAGATGCTGGGAATTGCGACCTTCTGCATGCAAAGGAGATGCTGTACAACTGAGCAGCGGCCCTTCCCTACATATAATATCCATTCATTCGTGACATCCCTCCTGCAGCTTCCTCCCTCCACCTCCCTTAAGCAGATGGATAGATGGAATTTAGGGAAGGGGAAAAGAAAGAGCGTGAAAGTGGAAGCAGATGGAGTGAAGTTGAGGGTGCAGGCAGACGGGCCTTGGGAAATTATTTGCAAAGCTGGAGTAGTCTTTAAAACACGGGGAAAGGGGGGGTGAGAAAGGGACTGTGAAAGTGCTTGAGAAGCCCAATTAATCCATGCACACACACATTGATCTGCTCTGCCTTTCCGGGAGATTTGTATCTGGTAGCAGGCAGCTGATTGGCAGGCTTCGAAGTTGTGATTCTCCTGAGTGTGGTTGCAAACAGAGAGAAGCCACCACTGGCCAAGATGATGCACCACTGAGTTGTGCAACCGGAGGCTGATCCATTGTGGCACTGCCCCACCAACCGCAGCCTCACTTACCTTCTTACCTAACTACCTGCCAATCAATCGAACGATCAGGGGTTAATGCTACCTATTATTGGATCTGGTGGTTTTACCTCCTCCTCGCCTTCTGCCCTGCCACTGGGCACCAGCCACCATGCAGCCCAAACTTCACACTAGGTACAGAGAACGTCAGCTTTTTAAAAGTTCTTATAGGTGCCGCCATGTTGTTGAAAGGGTGCAGGAAGGCGACAAGTGTTGAAACGTCATGCGCCAGAGAGATGTTTTGAGAAGATTTCCAGGCAAGCAGGGGGAGAGTCTCCTATGACTGCACACACACTGTGTGTTTAAAGAACATTGAAGCACATGTCTTCCTGCAAAGAATTCTGGGGAATGCAGTTTACCCCTCACAAATCTACAATTCTCAGGACCCTTAACAAACTACAGTTCCCAATATTCTTTTTATTTGGGGGGAGGAGCCATGCACTTTAACTGTCCTTTCAACCTAAGGTGTATATGCCACCTTTGACCTTCATGATACACCTTTAGGCACCAGGCAAAAACATTCCTCTTTAACCAAGCCTTTGGTTGACTTACATTCAATGCCCTTTAAAAATGTGGTTTTTTGCAGGGAGCGTTATTGGGTTGTTCTGGTTTTTATTATGTATTTTGTGTTTTTATATGGTTATTTTATCCTGTGAACTGACCTGACACCTGCGGGTATAGGGCGGTATACAAATTTAATAAAGAAGAAGAAGAGGACTCATAAACCAGGAAAATCAACACACTATCATGCAGTGAAAGCTATGCAAATGTTATTTATGTAGAGAATTTGTAGCACCTCTCACCAGCCAACAAGGCTCCCAGAACGGCTTGCGTATGATCAGTTAAAACAAGACAGTCCCTGCCTACAGGCTTACAATCTAAAAAAGACACAACTTACAAGGGGAAAGGGACAGGGCGGGAAGAGGAAAACCAAAAACTCAGGCACCAGTTTCTAAACAATTGTTCCTGTAATGACCAGCCAGCACAGTTCAGGAGCAGGAGGTGCTTGGTGCAGTGGCAGAGGAAGGTAGGTGCGGGGTGTGCAGGCCGTCCCGGTTGTCATCGCTGAGGGGGCGGTGACAAAATGACAAAAATATGAGTTTAAAAAAGGATTTTTTAAAAAATTGGGCTCACGAAACTTTTTAGTTCAGTCAACAAACGTAACAAAACGCAGCTGGCACTGGGAGCCACACCGTAGGGGCTGGCACTCACCAAGGGGCCTGCAGTGTGCCTGAGCCATGCGTCTCTCCTGGGAGTGACGTGGTGGCTTGGGCGCCCGCAGGTTCCATACTGCCTCAACCTCAATACAGCTGCACGCTTCCGTCACTGGGCTTTGTTGAAAATGGCTTTTTCATGTGAACCAGGAAGTTACCTTTCCAGACAACAGAACGACTCTTCTTTTCTTATCTCTGCAGCTGCAGTCTCCTGGATGACACGGACACCGTTAGGCCCTGGGTGCTGGCAACCCATGCTATGCCACTGGCTGCAGTCATTTTCAGCAGATGAAGTGTACTGGGTTAGGAGGGCTATTTAATCCCTCCATCCTCCTTTGATACTGAGTTAAAGGGCTGTTCCTCCCTTGACAGAGGCAGTATACTGGGTTGGAAGAGAGCAATTCAACCTTCCCTTGACAGAGCTGATATATACTGTCTGGTTCAGAGGGCTCTATTTAATCCCTAACTGACAGAGGCAGCCTACTGGGTTTAGAGGAGAGTGATTCAGTCCTCCCATGAAAGAGGCGATATACTGAGTTAAGAGGGCTGTTTAATGCCTCCCTTGACAGAGACAGGATACTGGGTTGGGCAGCGCTCCTTCCCGGCTGCCCTCCTCCACTCCCGCGTGTCATCTCCTCCCCTCGTCACACGCGCTCCGCCACGGGCTCCACGCCGAGGCGACAGCCACGTCCCGGCTCTCTGTGTGACGAGGTTCCGAATGAGCCTGGAGCCCGCCAGGAGCAGCCGCCGCTCCCCGATAGCGGCTCTTTGATCTCTCCGAATTAGCACTCGCCTCCAAATGGGCCGCGATTGTTTTTTAATTAAGTTCCATTCAAACAGCTGCCACCGAGGCCGTTAGTATTCGGGGGAGGAGAGCGAGCCGCAATAACACTCTGGGATTATAAATCAGCCACGGGGGCTCCGGCTGCACGTTGTGACTGCAAACAGAGAGAAAACGCCACCCGTGGTGCGTGCATGGCGGGTTGGCTGCATCCCTCGCTGGTCTGGAGAAGGGAGACGACTGGAATGGCAGGGGAGCCACACAAAAGGCTTCTCACAGAGCCCGGTCTAGGACCAAACACACAAATTGCAATAGTTTCTAGCAGCTTCAAAAACTTCCCTCCCTTTTTCTCCCAATTTTCCCCACCCCTCCCCAAAATGTCTATTTTGTTGGAATGCTAGGAGAGGATATATTTATTAGATATTATATTTCCTTCCTCGTGTTTGTGAGCTCAGCAGAGTGCATCCCTTTGTGTATTAAAAGGGAAACTTAGTTTTAGCCTTTTACTTTAAGCAATCCAGGTTGTCTTAAGGCAGACTGGATTTTCCTAATATTTCCCCCTTTTCTCCCCCTTAAAAAAACAACAATTTTCTTATTTATACCCCTCCCACTTGGCGGGAATAAATAATCACGCAACCCGTCTTGGAAAAAGTAAAAATAACATTTCCTCACTCAAAATACTTGTTGAAGAGTAACAGATGCAGCAGCTTTGTTCAGGCAGACTTAAAATGGTAATTCAGCTACAGTGAAATACTTAGGCCTAGCTTAAAATGCAGTCTGAGATAGGAGCTCAGACAGGCAGACGTTCTCACATTGCTGAGGGGATGGAAGGAGATGGGGAAAGAAGTAAGAGAGGCAGGTAGGAGAATATATACCGGTAGCTATTCCCTCGCCCTGTTGGGGTACTGTGGAAGTGTCTCTCACAGAGTCCTCTCTAGCAAACTTACAGGAAATAGTCTGTGAGCTTCAGCTTCAGCTCCTGTCATGTGCCTCTCTAGCAAAACCCGCATGTTGGTTTGACTGCTTTTTAAATATCCCACGTATTTCGGGGTAGCCAATGCCATGCAGATGCTGTTGGACTCCATCACCCATCATCCCTGACCACCATCAATGGAGAGCATCATCTTAGCTGCCCTGGTTGCACTGCCCTCGCATCCTCTCACGTTCCAAAAGGTAAAGGGACCCCTGACAGTTAAGTCCAGTCGCGAACAACTCTGGGGTTGCAGCGCTCATCTCGCTTTACTGGCCAAGGGAGCCGGTGTTTGTCTGCAGACAGCTTCCGGGTCATGTGGCCAGCATGACCAAGCCACTTCTGGCAAACCAGAGCGGCACATGGAAACGCCATTTACCTTCCCGCCGGAGCGGTACCTATTTATCTACTTTCACTTTGACATGCTTTCAAACTGCTAGGTTGGCAGGAGCTCACCCCATTGCGGGGATTCGAACCGCTGACCTTCTGATCGGCAAGCCCTAGGCTCTGTGGTTTAGGCCACAACGCCACCCGCATCCCCTCACGTTCCAAACTTCTGTTCAAAAGGGTCCAAGGTCCCTGTCTAATATGAAGCTAGAGCTTCCCTTGTCTTGTTTACGTAGTCATCCGATTCTCTGTCTTCCTCCATTGCTTTCATTCCTCCCTCGGCCATCTCTGCATCTGCGGAGTCCTCAGAGAAAGCTCCGTCAATTTCTTCTTGAAGGTTGGGTCTTGCTTTATGGACCCCGGAGTCAATGTAGCATTACTCTGCCAGAGCAGGGATGAAGCCTTAAAATTGTATGCATTTAGAGTCCACTCAGCACCAAAGTAACCCTGAGGCGATTAGAGACCATAAACGATGCCACCATTTAGGTCCTCGGCTAACTACACCCCCATGCTCTCACTTTCCATTGACTTCACTGGCCCCTCATGACATCCCCCCCCTATATTTCCTGGGGATTCATGCTTCCCAGCCCCCAATGATTCCTATTGAACCAACCCCAAAATAATAAAGTCTGCCCTTGTGGGAGAACCACTTGCAGCTATCATTCTGAAATTTGGCAACCGGTTTTGTCACCTCAGAATGGTGACTATGTCTGCAAATTCCATTCAGTTTGGGCAGAAAATGAAAAAAAAAACCTTTTAAAAAAAGCAAGCCAACAAAATTTAAACCTGATCCTTAAGAACTGCATGAAACCCTGGCTACTTGCCTCTACAATTTGGCAAGCTTAATCCACCCTGGAGGGGTTGACCTGCCTGCAAAGTCCATCCACTTCTGTGAAAAGGGAAAAACATTATAAACATGCTTAGATTCCCCATTACAGTGAATGGGAAAGAACTTAGCATCATTTTTATCACATTGAACTGAGAACGGAATAAATGGATCAAGCTGCTTTCCAATGTTAAGCACTTTGCTTCAGGATAAGAACAAAAATCATGCTCCGGCGGCACGGTAGCAGCAGGAGGCCCCATTAGCTAAAGTGGTGTTTCAGGTTAAGAACAGTTTTAGGTTAAGTACGGACCTCCGGAACAAATTAAGTACTTAACCTCAGGTACCACTATATGTAGTTTTTTGTGGGTTTGAGCCCCATGTTGGCCAAGGTTTCCTGCATTGCATTGGCTTGTACCAGATGACCCTTGTAGTCTCTTCCAACTCAACCACTCTACAATTCTCTACTTTCCCCCCAACATACCTCCTCCACCACAAAAACCCAACAGGTTTTTATCATCTTGGCAACTCCATAAACACACAAACGAACTTTTCAGAGCAGGGTGGAGAACTTCAGGCCCAGGGCATAAATGCAGCCCTTCAGGCTCTCTACATAACCTTACAGAACCTGCTACACACCGGGAGTGTTTTTGCCTGGCTGGAATATGTCCTTGAATTCTCTGATCATGCTTGCCTGGAGGATAGAGAAGGGTGTGTGAGGGTGTCTAGAAACTAGCGTCTCCTCCCCTAACATTCAACCCGGACACTGAGGTCCAGCTCCAAGGGCCTTCTGGCGATTCCCTCACTGTGAGAAGCGATGTTACAGGGAACCAGGCAGAGGGCTTTCTCGGTAGTGGCACCCACCCTGTGGAACACCCTCCCATCAGATGTCAAGGAAATAAACAACTACCTGACTTTTAGAAGACATCTGAAGGCAACCCTGTATTTTTTAATGTTTAAGGTTTTTAATGTTTGAGGTCTTACTGTGTTATAATTACTTGGAAGCCACCCAGAGTGGCTGGGGCAACCCAATAAGATAGGCATAATAATAATAATAATAATAATGTCCCCTGGGACATTCCCAGGGGAATTGAAGGAGGCAGTGGTGCGCCCGCTCTTAAAGAAAACATCATTAGATCCTTTAGATCTATCCAATTACCGCCCGGTTTCGAATCTTCCGTTCCTGGGTAAGGTGATTGAGAGAGCGGTTGCTGAACAGCTTGGTGGGTTTCTGGATGAAACATCAGCTCTCGATCCATTCCAGTCCGGCTTCCGCGCTGGTCATGGGACCGAGACGGCTCTGGTTGCCCTAACAGATTATCTTCGTAGACAGCTGGATCGAGGTGGGTCGGGGCTGCTGATTCTTCTAGATCTGTCAGCAGCTTTCGACATGGTCGATCACGAACTTCTGGACCACCGCCTTGCCGACGTGGGGATCCAGGGCACAGTCCTTCAATGGCTGCGCTCGTTTCTCTCTGGTCGGGGACAGAGGGTGGCGCTTGGGGGGGAATTGTCATCGCGCCACTCCTTGGTGTGTGGAGTACCTCAGGGTGCGATACTCTCCCCGATGCTTTTCAACATCTTTATGCGCCCCCTCGCCCAGCTTGTCCGGAGTTTTGGGCTGGGTTGCCATCAGTATGCTGATGACACCCAACTCTATCTGTTGATGGATGGCCATCCTGACTCGGCCCCAGACACACTGGCCAGATGTTTGGAAGCTGTGGCTGGATGGTTACGTGGGAGCCGGTTGAAGCTAAATCCTTCGAAGACAGAGGTCCTGTGGCTGGGACGGGACGATATGGGATTGGGGGGGCAACTCCCATCTCTTACGGGGGCGCAATTAGTGCCAGCATCATCCGTTAAGAGTTTGGGTGTAATCTTCGACACCTCCCTTTCCATGGAGGCGCAGATTGCAGCTACAACAAAGGCGGCATTTTTCCATCTCCGCCAAGCTAAGCAGTTGGCTCCTAACCTCTCTCGCCCTGACCTAGCCACAGTGATTCACGCGACGGTCACCTCCAGACTGGATTATTGTAACTCGCTCTACGTGGGGCTGCCCTTGAGACTGACCCAGAAACTCCAGCGGGTGCAGAATGCTGCAGCGAGACTCCTTACGGGGTCTTTGCTGCGAGATCACATTCACCCAGTGCTATACCAGCTGCACTGGCTCCCGGTGGAGTACAGGATCAGGTTTAAGGTGCTGGTTTTAACCTTTAAAGCCCTATACGGCCTAGGACCCTCGTACCTACGGGACCGCCTCTCCTGGTATGCCCCACAGAGAAACTTACGGTCTTCAAATAAAAACATCTTGAAGGTCCCAGGCCACAGAGAAGTTAGGCTGGCCTCAACTAGAGCCAGGGCCTTTTCGGCCGTGGCTCCGATCTGGTGGAACACTCTGTCACAAGAGACCAGGGCCCTGCGGGACTTGACATCTTTCCGCAGGGCCTGCAAGACAGAACTGTTCCACCAGGCCTTTGGCCAGGGCGCAGCCTGACTCCCTCCCTCGGTTATCTTTGCAGAGCTCTGGCCCAATGGTTGCCAGTGGCTTGAATTAATTAATTTTATAATGAATGATTTTAGAGTGTTGTTTGTGCTGTACTTTTGTACTGTTTTATTGTTGTTAGCCGCCCTGAGCCTGGCTTCGGCTGGGGAGGGCGGGATATAAATAAAATTTATTATTATTATTATTATTAATAATAATAATAATACAGTGACTCAGCGTGTCTGGCTGTTAACCAGAAGTTTGGTGGTTCGAGTCCACCACCCAGGGATGGCTATGGGCAGGATTCCTGCATTGCAGGGGGTTGGACTAGGTGACCCTTGGATCCCTCCGACTGTGTGAGTTATTATTATTATTATTATTGTTGTTATTGTTATTACCTACTGTACAAAGGCCCTCATGAGGTTGTGCAGAAGGGCGTGTGGCCCTTACCCTGCAAAGGGTTTCCCCTCCCCTTGATTCTGAGTAGCAGGACCAGCAGTATTTCAGAACCATTTCTCCTGCTTGCCATCTCCTGGGGGCAGGGCTGAACTTTTAAGCAGCGCACAGGCACAAACTGGTGCATTAATCACGGCTCACATTTCAAACTCCCCCATCCCTCCCTTCTATGAGCAGCTCTGCTCTTTTGACTTTCAGCTGAAGGAAGGTCAGAGAGAGGACATTTCTCATTTGGATTTGCAGGTGCCAACGCAGAAGATTTGCTTGCCTCCGTCAAGTTGTGGAGGTTGAAAAGCTGGGGGGGGGGGGCGGCAGCACAGTCCTCTTCCCAACAGGCAGCTCAGGTGATCTATTCACCAACAACTCCTTTGTCTCAGGTTTAGGTGGATTAAACTTATACATCGCTTCCCATTAAAGTCCCAGTTTGCAACCAAAGTGTGTGTGCAAATACACAAACACAGAGAGAAATAGACATACAACATACTTAGGGTTGCCATATTTCAAAAAGCCAGGACACCCCAAAAGTTGTTCAGCTTTGTTTTAGGAAGACCCCCCAAATGGTTGAGTTTTTCTAGACAAACCCCAAAGTTGCTGAGCTTTTCTTTTTTTCCCTTTTCTCTTTCCTTTTTTTACAAAAATGCCAAGAAATGCGATTTTTCAATTGACTCCAGGACAAAGCACTGCCTTTCGGAAATTCCAGTCAACATACTCTCCAACGTTTCTCCGATGAAAATAGGAAAGTCCTAAATAATAATAATAATAATAATAATAATAATAATAATAATAATATCATTTATACCCTGCTCATTTGACTGGGTTGCCTCAGCCACTCTGGGCAGCTTCCAAATATATACAAACATAATAAATCATTAAACATTTTAAAAATTCTTATACAGGGCTGCCTTCAGCTGTCCATACCCTCCAACATTTCTCTGGTGAAAAGAGGAATGTCCTAAGGAAAAGAGGACATTGCAGGATCAAATCAGAAACCGGGACAGCTTCTGTAAATCTGAGACTGTCCTTGGAAAATAGGGACACTATTGTATTGTCTGATACAATACATTTTAAAATGCATACATTTTAAGAGCAGCTGTAACAGCACAATGGCCTCTCAGCTCGTGGTTGGCTTAATTCCCGAATTTCCACTCACACACAAGTTAGTGGTTTTTCATACACAACTACTTCATCCTCCTTGCAGGTCAGCAAGAGGCATGATCACAGCCCAAGGGCACATTCCAGCCAGGTAAAGGTGCTCTGCGAAGGTGTGGCTTGGGGAAGTAGGTGTGGCCTATGAAGGGGTGTGGCCTAGACAGAGGCCTGGAGGACCTCCTTTGTCGCCCAGTCCTGAGTTTTCCCACCCGCTCCTCTTCCTTTTTCCTCCTAAGAGAAGGAGTCGTCACTCTAGCCAGCCGACTCTGTAGCTGGATGCCATTTTGAAAGCAGATCAGCCTGCCTGGCTCCTCACTACAGCTTTAATTCCTCCCTAGGTGACTTCCTGGGGAAGGAGAACAAAATCCATGTTTTCCTGTTAAAAAATAATCATCATAATAAAGTAAAGCCATAAAGAGCCTCATCCCCACTGGAGATTTTCCGTTACCTTGTTGATTGATGACCCCCCCCCCTTCCACTTTGCTCCCCCTGGACGCTGTGTGCAGCTACCCATCAGTCACCGGGCTTGAAATGCTTACCGTTTCCCTGACCTGCAGGGGGGCCCATCTGTCATTCTCCATAATAAAACAGGAATGGAGGTTTAATAAAGGAATAAATAGCAGCGGATCACTCCGTAAAGATGCTATAACTTTTATTCCTGGCTATAAAAACGGCGGAGGATGCCAGTGGAGTCGGAGGCAAGTAAACAAAAACGGAGGAGGTGCAACCAAGGCCTAGCCAAGGTGGACGGGAGGCTGGAGCATTTGCCCTGGAATTGCCAAAGGGGAAGGTGCTGAAAGGGGGGTGGGAATATTTGCAGCGGCCCTGGAAAAGCAACCCCGCTCAGCTCCAAAGTGGACCCCAAAGCATTTCCCCATTCAGAGTGAGGGCAGCATGGACCCAGGCGGCCGCGCCATCACTCCGAGTTGTCTTTGCTTGCTCTCTGCAATGCCACTGCATCGCTGGATCTGACTGGCTACGTATTCCCAGTGTTACCATCAGATTCGCTGATGCGATTCCCGATTTGCTGGGCTCGTCTAGCGAAGGGCTGAGGCAGCAACACAACGGGGAAGAATGGTTATGCACAGGCACATCAAAATAAGGCACATACACAGAGAGGAATGAAGAGGGCAGAGGGAGTAGACAAAAGAGCCTGAAATTGTTTGGGAAGGACCCAGAGAAGGAGGAGACTTAGAGAGCTGTGGGAAGTCCTTGCAACTGCCTCATTGGGGCAAGACCTACTGGGAAGAGTTCCTGTGATCGCAAGGTCTGCGCTGTGCAGTGGCGTAGCGTGGGGGGAGCAGGGGGGGCTGGCCGCACCGGGCGCAACATCGGGGGGGGTGCGCTCGCACTCGCAGCTCTCTGCCCCTACCTGGCTCACTCACTCTCTCTCACTGCAGTGCTGGCTGTGCGAATCCGATCCGAGCCGCCGGGTCGCCGCCCACTGTGGAGGGGAGGGTGCCAGGCGTGCGGTGTGGTGCGGTGCGGTGCGGAGAGAGAGCGAGGGACTATCTGGGGGAGGGACAGTGCAGCGGGGGGGGGCGCAAATTACTTGCCTTGCCCCGGGTGCTGACAACCCACGCCACGCCACTGGCGCTGTGTTGGTCTCTTTGAAAAAAGAGTTAACTTCATGGACGCCTCATGTTTTATTGCTCCTGTTTTATTGCCTGACTCTGCCTCCTGACACCCATTGAGCTTCATGGCTGAGTGGGTATTCAAACCCTGGTCTCCCAGGGCTTAGTCCGACACTCTAACCACTATACCACACTGGCTTTCAGATGTGGGTGGCGGTCTCTCCCAGCTCTATCTTGGGATTGCGGGATTTGAACCCGGGGCCCAGATGCTCCTCCACGGAGCTACTGCACTTCTTCCTGGTGTCACACAAGCGGAGAAGAAGGCAAGATCAGGACGGGAGGCGGCAAGGGCAATTGGCTGCTCTCATTGCAGTGTGAAAAGCCTGTAGATGGATGGCTCTAAAAGACACGAGGAGGATAAAGTCCTTACCCTTATAATCGCTGAGCATCGTCCTCTTAACCAGGAAGCCGATCCATAGTATGGATAATATCGCAGCACGCCTGCTGCTGGGGGGAGCAGGGAGGAAGCTGGCCGCAAAGACAAATGGGCTAATTACCGTCCATGATCGCAGTGATATATTCCCAATTGTGGCCATCAACCCGACAGGAGGGTGGAGAAACACAACTTTAAGTTGCCTCTTCAAAGAGCGCGAAGGCTCAGTTGCTATAGAAATGCAGAGATATTCACACAGTTTGCATGTACCACACACACATCCCCCTCACCTTGACTTGGGAAGGACCAGCCTCCACCTGATACGGAAGGAGGGGGCAGAATGCCGGATCGTACCAACGCAGGTTGCAGGAGGGGCTGAGGAGAGAGACACAGCAGCTGCGATGATGGCCGCAACAACTAGATAGAGCTTCCATGTTCAAGGGCAGTCAACACGATAGCTAAATACCAGATACGGGAGCAGGGGCGTAGCAAGGGTTGCCAGTCCCCGGGGCCACACAGAGGGAGGGAAGCAGACAGAATATGCATGCGCGTTCAGCTGCCTAATGGAGTCCTCCTCACCCAGATCATAGCCACAGAGATAGGAAAAGAAGAGTCACTTCATTGTCTGGAGAGGTCACTTCGTGCTTCGCATGGCGAAGATGTTTTCAACAGAGCCCAGCAACGGACGGGTGCAGCTGTATTGACATTTTGTGCCCCTAACAATTTTGCGCCTGGGGCGACTGCCCCTGCGCCCCCCTTCGGTGCTATGCCACTGTGCTGGAGAATAGGCCATGGGTGAGGAGCATATGTAGACTTGGTTGTGGGGTTTTCCAGAAACATCAGCCTAGCCGCAGTTGGAAACAGGACACTGGGGTAGGTGGACCTTTGATCTTGACTAGGGGTCAGCAAACATTTTCAGCAGGGGGCCGTTCCACTGTCCCTCAGACCTTGTGGAGGGGGCGGACTATATTGGGGGGGGGCAAATTCCTATGCCCCACAAATAACCCAGAGATGCATTTTAAATAAAAAGGCACATTCTACTCATGTAAAAACACACTGATTTCCGGACCGTCCGTGGGCCGGATTTAGAAGGCAATTGGGCCTGATCTGGCCCCCGGGCCTTAGTTTGCCTACCCATGATCTTGACCAAACACAGCAGCTCGTTTGCTCTTATGGGACAGGGGCATGTCAGCAGCATTCCTGATGGATGGATTTAATGTATTAGTTGCCCAGCACAAGGAAGTCTCTACACAGGGTTGCAAGCTGCCTGAAAGCTTCTTAAATTCCATCAGATACCTGGGTGAAAAGGAACATAAGAAGAACCATGCTGGATCAGGGCAAACAGGGTCTGGAGGGCCAGGAGCGACATCCATTAATTCATTGCAACCTTTCTGCCAAAGCACCTGAGTTGATTTGCAGTTTTGAGAAGCAGATCAAATGATATAACACATAAAGTTTTCCAGAGAGGGGGCAGCCAGACTGTTGTTGTTGTTGTTGTCAAGGCTAGCCCACCCATGATGCAAAGCCAGGCAACAACCTCGGGCGGCAGGATCCACAGGGGCAACAAATGTGGCCTCCCAAAATTGCATCGCCTGCTCCCACTGCCACCGCAGCTGCGATGGTTGCTGTACATTTCTTGGCACTGCCTCCTTGGCAGCATGCCTCTTTGGCACTGCCACCTCTACAGTGGCCTCTTGGCAAATGTGAAGCACTGCTGGTCTCCTCTCACCTCTAGGGAGGAAATGGGAGGCTGCCCTATGTCGTGTCCTGGGCTCTGTATCCACCTGACATGATTCAGAACAGACCCTTTTCTCCCACAACAGTCTCTGATTCCCAGTTCAGCTGTCACGTAAGGATGATTTGATTCCCCTGTCCCCAAGTTCCCTATGTAGATCTTCACAAAGCCCTTTGTTCCTATTGTAGATCTTTATTCCCACCCCCACCCCAATCTAGATCTTCACTCACCCCTTCTTCCCTGGAAGTGGGGGGGGGGAGAGAGAGAGAGACGCCATGTTGTGGTTTGCCTCAGGTATCAAAATGCCTTGGAACAGCCCTAATTATTATTATCTTAAAAATCTGATTGCCTGCCAACCCACGGTTTTCTGAACAAAGGTTGAAGGCTGCCTTGAAAGAAAATCTAAGGGAGTTGGGTTGGTTTATCCTGAGAGATGACATAATAACCACCATTAAATATTTGAAGGGCTGTCACAAAGATGATGGAGTGACATTGTTTTCTGCTGCCCTTTAGGGTCGGACCCAGACCAATGAATCCCAATTGCAGGAAAGGGGGTTTTTGCTCAACCTTAAGAGGATGTTCCTGGCAGTATGAGCAGCTTGTCAGTGAAACAGACTGTCCCAGCTGCTGGTGAAAATCTCCTTTGCCAGAGGATTTGAAGCAGAAGCTGAATGGCCACATGTAGGTTCCTGTTCAGCTCAGATATACAGGAGCCCGTGATAGACCTGGCATCCTCCTCCATGGATCTGACAGGCTCTTTCCTTCTTCTTCTTCCATCACAGCTTGTGGCAGTGAGTTCCATAAATTCACCACACCTTCCAACCAGGTCTGAAAGCTCCAGCTGGGTCAGAATGCAGCGGCTAGACTGGATGACAACATGTGACACTCATGCTAAAACATCGACACCTGCTGCCCAAATGCTACCAGGTCAACATCTTGGATACCCTAAAGACCACTTGAGGGTCCTTACATCCCAGCCTGGTCACTGAGATCATTCCAGTGTTTCTCAACCTGTGGGTGCCCAGATGTTGTTGGACTACAACTCCCATCATTCCTAGCCAGCATGATCAGTGGTCAGGGATGATGGGTGTTGTAGTCCAACAACATCTGGGGACCCACATGTTGAGAATCGCTGATTCAGAGGAACACTGCTAGTTGTTCCCCATGTTACAAAGACCCAACTGGCTTCAACTAGAAGTCTCTTGGCAGCTTTTCTTATACGATTACAGACCTATGCAGTTGTTGATTCCCCCCCCCCCCTTGAGCAGCCAGTCACTGGGAGGACTGTTCTGTACTGCTTTTAATGCTTGATTTCTTTTTTTGCTAAAATATTTTTTTATATTGCTCTGCACAGCCCTGACATTTTATGAGAGGATGGTTATAAATACTTTTATAAAGCAACATAGAGATATGCTCTCTTTCCTTGGCATATCAAATAAGTCTAGCTTTTTCTGAATTCTAGCTTTTATTTTATTTTATTCTAAAAAAAAAACTGCAACAAAATGTTGCTGTTTGGCCCACAGGGCGCCCTATCTATTCCATTCTCCTTTTTCTCCTTCCCCAACAGGAAGGTGCCCATAAACCTTTGCCTTTGATCACAAGAAGCCCAAAACATTCCAGCCGTTCCTTCTGGGGAAGGTGTTTCTCCATCCCTTGGGCTGCCTGAAACCGTTCTCTTCTGCATCCCTTTCAGCTTCATGTTACGGCCCTTATTTTTTAATTTTGGGGGGAGATTGGGCAATCAGAACCGTACAGGGTTTTCATAATGCGGCTGCAGAACAGAACAGCCCACACAGAATATTTATACCTCCTAATTATGACGGCTTCTGTTATTAGTAGACGGGGGTGGGGGTTGGTAATTAAATAAGTCCAGGCTTCAAGGCCACCTGAACGAAACAGGAAAGGAAGAATCTCTAGATCCTGGGACTCTAAGATCAGGTGCTAGAAACTGGGGGCTAAGATGTCAGGGATGCGCAGGTGCCGGTATGTAGATGGTTGCTGCTTTGTTTTCTTGCGTTAAGTAGAGAACGAAAGACAAAGAGAGCTGACCCAAATTTCCAAGGCATTAACTACACGGACGGCGAATTATATACATACAGGGAGTGTCTCTGCGTAACGGCGGCTCCATTCTGCCACCTAGTGTCCGATGTACACGACAGCCCAGGCCCTAACTCAGAGCTGGGCAGAGGGCCAGCTGTTTTGGCAGAGCCTCCCTTAAGGCTTCTTTTCCAGATGTGCAGAAGCTTTTGCCCCAAACACACCTGAAATAGGAGGAGGTTGCACGCATGCAATAGTGGCTGTGTTAGCAGAAAGATGCGCACGCTTTAACCCCGGAGAGTTTCGAAGCCAGTATTGGCTTTAACACTTTCCTTTCTTTCTTTTTTAATGAAGAAATCCAAATATCTTTTGCATGCACAATGAAAGGAAGTTGAGCAATTAGCTCTCACACCTGGCTTGGACTCAGTACCTAAGAATAGTCTTGTAACTGGGAGAAGGATCCATTTCGTACAACAGCAGTTGGGGGGGGTGTGGAGAGAACCTTTCCTGCTCGAGGGCCGCTTTGTCTTCGGGGCAACTTTCCGAGGGCCACATGCCAGGGCCTGGTGAAGCCGGAAGCAAAAGTGGGTGGAGCAATGAATGGAATTTTTGCCCTCGTGCAGAAGGATAGTTTCAACACGTGTCTTTTTCACCCCCCATAATTTTTTGTTCGTTTTCAAACAATTTAACCAATTCCATTCCATTTCAACCCAGTATCTGAAGTCCCATCCTTATTTCCATGATGCTTCTAATTCAAATCATTTATCTCCTGTCATAAATGGAATATTTCTCTAAAACATATACCCTACATTGGATTCCTTTATCACAGTGGCGTAGCATGGGTTGTCAGCACCCGGGCCAAGGCAAGTAATTTGCGCCCCCCCCCCACTGCACTGTTCCTCCCCCAGATAGTCCCTCGCTCTCTCTCCGCACTGCACCGCACGCCTGGCACCCTCCCCTCCACAGTGGGCGGCGACCCGGCGGCTCGGATCGGATTCGCACAGCCAGCACTGCAGTGAGAGAGAGTGAGTGAGCCAGGTAGGGGCAGAGAGCTGCGAGTGCAAGCGCGCCCCCCCCCAGATGTTGCGCCCGGTGCGGCCGCCCCCCCTGCACCCCCCACGCTACGCCACTGCTTTATCATTCTCGTACCTTAACTTACATTTTAAGACCTGCCTGCCATTTCATTTGGCTATAATATTTTCTCAGGGCCTCGGGGGTCCCTTCCAACTCTACGATTCTTTGATCCTAGGTCCAGTCGAGGTGGGTGGAGTCAGTCCAGGACCCGGAGGCTGAAAAGTCTGCCCCTGGCATTTCAGGGATTTGCAGCCACACAGAGATCCAGCAAGTCTTGCCCTGAAAAGATGTTCTGCTTCTGCGCCCTGGAATGGATCATGCTGAAAACTGCTATCTCTAGGAGCGACACAGAAATTGTTGTTCCCCTTCTTTTTCCTTAACTTCCAGCGACAGTGCTTTGCATACCTAACACTTTCCCTGCAAGGCTTAATTTTTGATGGGGTGCGGTTTTGTTTGGTCTCCACGCATCAGGCAAAAGAGGTCACATATTATGCTTGCTTATTTGCAGAGGGTCTTCTTAAGCGGGTTTCTTCTTACTGAAAAGAGGGGGGGGCGGGGAAAGGAAAGGGAGGTGGGGAAACAAGATGGGCAGATATATGTTGTCATTCCTCCAATAGAGGTAAATCGGTCTGGATCAATAATTCAACACATTCCAAACAGGTTGGTTTGTCCCAGGAGTAATCCGTCTTAATAGTCGCTCGTGGAGATGATAAGTGGTGAATAATTTAGCGCGCACACACGCACACCCAAACACACGCGCGCCGGCACAGGCGCTTCCCCGCTGTAATTAAAGCGTGTGAAACTTCGTTTGTTATACAAAATTATTGCTGAATAATTCAGATCCTCAGTAATTACTAAACGGCGGAGGAATTCGCCAGCAGAAAGGTGCCCCTTCGGAGGCTGAGTCTAGGAGGGATTTGCAGCACAGCCAATTACCTCTGAACCGCGCGCATGATTTAAACCCACCGTGACCTGGGGATTTTCAGACATCTCCAATCTGATTTTTTAAAAAAAGCTTTCATCTATTTATCTTAAACTAATGATTCCTAATATTGTCCTAGGCACTGTCTAAATTAAATACAGGCAGAACTATCCCGGCATAATTTACACCGGGGAGGAGGGGGGCGGTAAATTACGCTGGTGTAAACTGTTCCTGCTCCCAACCCCATTCAGGAGCGTGGCTGGCCCAAGCCTGGCAGACCTGCTATGATCGCACCATCGTTCTTTCACCAGAAGGAGTGGCGAAGGTTTCCTCAGCTATGCATAAAACCTTCCAAGCGATACAAGGCAAGGAGGAAATCAAGATGCCGGCAAATTCTTTCTTTTTTTGTAGTATAATTTTTTTATTAAATTATTCAACCGTTTTCACAATAATCCTCACCTCAGATAGTGACATTGTTTCATAAATTGACTTCCCACCCCCCCTCACTCCTACTTAAACTTTTATATTTGTATCTATTACCGAAAGCTTCTCTATTACAGTTATTCTATCATTTTCCTTCTGTTGCTCTTATCTCGAATCCTGCCCACAGTTTCATTTGACTGTAGTATCTTTTTAAAAAAATATTCCACAAAAGGCCTTCATTCGAAACGCTGCCAAATTCATGCAAAAGTGTTTCAGTGACACCAGATCACTCTAGGGTGGTCCATTACAGTGAATGGGTCAGTCACCGACCGCCCCCCACCTGCCTATCTTCTTACTTGCAATAACCCCAGGGGGTGGTCCTGCCGGTCAACCTGCCGCCTCCTCAGTGTTGCCCCTTGCAGAACTCAGAAGGGAGGAAGAGAAGGATGGGGGACAAACCTAGACTTGGTTGCCTCTGCCTGTCACTGATTCTGGCTCCACCTCTCTCACCAGCCTTCCTTTCTTCCGCCCTGCCAGTTCCAAAGGTCGCCAGCCCTGACTGCCCCATAGGGCTCATGTCAGGATGTCCACATCCTCATTTCCCACCATCACTTCCCCATTATTTACACCCTGGCAACTGTCTCCGGCTTTCAAAGTTCCCGGCAAGTCGCTGGCATGAAAAGTCCTTTGCTTCCTCTCTCCTGCTGAGGAAAGGAGAAGATGAGCACACATTTCTTGTTTTTCTTTCCACCTTCCTTATCTTATAAGAACATTCGCTCGCCTCTCGCAGGCAGTCGGGTCAACAACAGCATCGCCCTCGCAAGACACAGCCTGGCTCTGCATCACAACCATGGGCAATTGTGTGAATATGGTGAGTCCTGCGTCTCAGTGCTGCCCTTCTTCTTCTTCTTCTTCTTCTTCTTCTTCTTCTTCTTCTTCTTCCTCTGTGATCACTCGTAGCCGATTGTCTTCCATAACCACGGTTTTAAGAGTGAGTCCATAAGTGACTGTGGAGGCCAATTCTGGATCCATTTCTCTTAGCACATTTCTCCCTTTCATCCTGAGCATCTTCAAAGTCAATGACACCTTTGGTAAGGGCTGTTCTCCAATTGGAGCTCTCACAGGCCAGGCCTGTTGTCGCTCTTATGGAAGTCTAGACTCTAGAACCATTCCCCTTTAAATAGGGGGTCCACTAATAAGACCATTAAATGGGACCGAGTCTGATTTCAGTCACATCAAAAATGTGGCCCTCTGTTCTGCTGTGTCTGGGGTCCTAGACGTCCAACCTTAAGCCCTACACTGACAGTACCATTTCAGGGTCTTCCTACTAATGCTGAGCTGAAAGGTTTTAAAGAAATAAAGAAAAGTTTTAGGCTTGAATTTGGGGTGGATGAGCAAAAGAGAGGCTGAAATAGCCTTCCTATTTGTGGCAGGGGGCAATGTTATTCTGGGACAGGGCGGGGAACTTTTCCCCCAACTTGTGGGTCTTTCTGGGCAACCTTCCCGGTGGACATAGAAGCAAAAGACGGCAGGGAAAATGGTAATTTCCACCTTGGTAAAGTAGGTTAGGTTCAACATGCACCTCCACAACCTTCTCTATCCTGTGTAGAGGGAAAGCGAGAGGTGTCCTCAGAGTTAAGGACACGTTCAACTGACAGATAAAGGATCCAATGAAATCAGGCCCCAGTTAGCTGCCTCTGCCAATCAGAACAGGCAGCACCACGCTGGAGAGAGTGAGGCCAGGGGACAATAATAATAATAATTTATTATTTATACCCCGCCCATCTGGCTGGGTCCCCCCACCCACTCTGAGTGGCTTCCAACAAAGTATTAAAATACAGTGGTGTGTTAAACATTAAAAGCTTTCCTAAACAGGGCTGCCTTCAGATGTTTTCTGAAAGTCTGGTATTTGTTCTTCTCTTTGACATCTGGTGGGGGGGCGTTCCACAGGGCGGGTGCCACTACCAAGAAGGCCCTCTGCCAGGTTCCCTGTAACTTGGCTTCTCACAGCAAGGGAACCGCCAGAAGGCCCTCGGAGCTGGACCTCAGTTTCCTGGCAGAACGATGGGGGTGGAGACACTCCCTTAGGTATACTGGACCGAGGCCGTTTAGGGCTTTAAAGGTCAGCACCAACACTTTGAATTGTGTTCGGAAATGTACAATGGAGTTCGCCTCCGGGTGCAAAGTCAAACTGCAGGAGAATCACAGCACCTGCTGTGGCTGTAGAGACCGGTAACTCGTAACAGCTGCCTCCTGTGTTGTTTTTGCTGCGTTAGCAGCACTGATGTAACCTCTCAGGGGTGCAAGTCTGGGCGGTGTGCATGAACGTCCTGGGCTGCCCAAATGACAAGACGACCCCCCCTCTTTCCTTGCTGATGTGGTCCAAAGAAAAGCAGAGCAATATGCTTGACACCAGCTTGGCTGCAGGAGTTGCCAGAAGGAGGCATACTCCATGTTTGTGTAGGGCTTGCTCCTTAGCCTATTCTTCCCCCAAAGATGACCCACAAGGCAGCAGGTACAGATTTTTATTCACGGTTTACTCTCACGAATGAACGTAGCCACAAGGCAGCAGAGGTTTAGCTACGGAGTTTTCCTTCTCCTTGATTGACAGGTTGACAAGCCCCGTCTGCCCCTCACTTCCTTCTCCACAGCAGAAGCCACCTTCAGTGCAAAGCAGACTCAGTATAAAGCAGATATATTTGTTCAAGATTGTAGTATATTGGGTGATTTAGTGCTTTTAAATTGGGTTTTAAGAGGATCTTTTACGTGCCATGAGAGAGAAAGATGGAAGGAGGGAAAACGTCTTGCTGAGCCCCCACCCCCCGCTCTGGAAATAACAATATTTATATAAACTAACAAGAAAGCCAGAGAAAGAGGCTGAGCAATCAATCCATAAACACTGAAATATCAATATAGAAAATGACCCTGTTATACGACATCGTTCAAGGCAGCAAACTGCATCGCTCTTGACGACACCCTCCTTAATTTCTGCAGCTAAATTTGCAAGTAAAGCCACTTTGGGTACAATGGCTGGGTTGCTCTGGCAGGGTTCGGGTTTTTGTCTCAAAGATCGCAGAACTGTAGCATTGGGAGGGAGCCCAAGGGTCATCTAGCCCAACCCCCTGGAAAGCCTTTGACACACTGCATAATCCGCTTGCCAAATTTGTTGTTATAAGGTATGCTATTCATAGACTCATAGAACCATAGAATCATAAGAGTTGGAAGGGAATCTGAGGGTCATCTAGTCTAACCCCCTGTGATGCAGGAATATCTAGCTGTCCCTTATGGGAATTGAACCTGTGACCTTGTTGTTATCAGCACCAGGCTTAGTCTAACCAACGGAGCTATAGCAGTCATCAGCCTATAGGGGAAAAGGAGGTTTGCTAGACAAATTCTCAGAGAATAAGTCTATCAATGTTTTCTAAGTACAAGATAGGAACATAGGGAGATGCCTTACATGGAGTCAGACTATTGGTCCAGCTACCTCAGTACTAGGGACGTGGGTGGCGCTGTGGGTTAAACCACAGAGCCTAGGACTTGCCGATCAGAAGGTTGGTGGTTCGAATCCCCGCGACGGGGTGAGCTCCCGTTGCTCGGTCCCTGCTCCTGCCAACCTAGCAGTTCAAAAGCACGTCAAAGAGCAAGTAGATAAATAGGTACCACTCCGGCAGGAAGGTAAACGGCATTTCCGTGTGCTGCTCTGGTTGACCAGAAGCGGCTTAGTCATGCTGGCCACATGACCTGGAAGCTGTACGCCAGCTCCCTCGGCCAATAAAGCGAGATGAGCACCGCAACCCCAGAGTCGGCCACGACTGGACCTAATGGCCAGGGGTCCCTTTACCTTTACCTCAGTACTGCCTGCACTGACTGGCAGCAGCTGTCCAGGGTTTCAGACAGAGAGCGTCTCCCAGCCCTACCTAGAGATGCCACTGGGGACTGAACAGAGATCTTCTGCATGCACAGCAGCTGCTCTGCCACTGAGCGATGGCCTTCCTCTCTCTTCCTCCATCTTCAGAGGAAGTTTACCTCCAATTACCGGCAGGGGAGGCCTGTTGCTCGTGGGCTTCCCTGGGGGGGGGTGCACCTGACTGGTCGCTGTGCAAAACAGCACACAGGAATATTGTTGCTCTTTGGTCTAGAACGAGCCAGGCTCGCTTGCTGGTCTAATTGCTCCAGGGCTGCTTCTGAGTCTTTATTACAACGTGGCTCCTTTCTTTATGCTGTCCTCTGTATTTTACTGATTTTATTGAGTTTGCAATTTAGCCATTGTACTGTCTTTTAACGATCCCGCCCTTTCAAATCCTTTGGAAGCCAGCTTGAGATCTTTTCAAAAATGAAAAGATGGGAGTTTGCAATGTTTCGAATGAATAAAATCAGAGGGAATGAAGGAAGGAAGGAGTAGGAATTGGGGGTGCAAAAGAAGAAAGAGGAAGAGCGCTTCCAGGGGATCTGTTTATTGAGCACTCATCCTGATTTATTTGCCCGGGAGATTAGATGACGTCGGAGCATTTGCCTTTGGGGAAGTTATGCAACGTCGTATCATCACACAATCACTATGCCACACCTTCCCAGTGAATTTCCTTATTGCAAGGAGTCTGGTCTTTGGGGAAAATGGATTTGTTCAGAGCCAAATCCACTTTAACTTTGGCAACCTGAATCTGCCAGTATGTGACAGAAGCCTCACCTCTATTACAGTGGTATCTTGGGTTACAGACGCTTCAGGTTACATACGCTTCAGGTTACAGACTCCACTAACCCAGAAATACTACCTCAGGTTAAGAACTTTGCTTCAGGATGAGAACAGAAATCGTGTGGCAGAGGCAGCGGGAGGCTCCATTAGCTAAAGTGGTACCTCAGGTTAAGAACAGACCTCCAAAACGAATTAAGTTCTTAACCCAAGGTACCACTGTATACAGTGTAAGCACGGTTATACTATTTAAAGAAGAAAGAATCATGGGAACTGTAGTTCGTAAAGGGTGCTGAGGGTCCTGAAGAGATCCCACCCACATTCCCCTCACAGGACTACAGCATGCAGAGTTCCCTGGGGAGAGGGAGCAATTGTTGCACCACTCAGTGGCGTAGCGTGGGGGTGCAGGGGGGGCCGGCCGCACCGGGCGCAACATCTGGGGGGGGGCACTCGCACTCGCAGCTCTCTGCCCCTACCTGGTTAGGGGACGCAAATTACTTGCCTTTCCCCGGGTGCTGACAACCCACGCTACGCCACTGGCACCACTCCTCGAATTTTCACTCTGTGAGGGGATCCAAGGGGCTCCTAACAACTCTCAGCACCCATAAGAAAATGTGCTGCTTTCAGCTGAGCAGTTGATCCGTCAATCACTCCCTAGTTTTACATATGCACTCATGGGGTCTGAACTGGCAGTGATTGACCAGGAACAAGACCTTGGAGGTCATACTGGACAGCTCACAATCATAGAATTCACAAGGGTCATCTAGTTCAACTTCCTGCAATGCAAGAACCACAGCTAAATAAAAATTATTATTATTATTATTATTATTATTATTATTATTATTATTATTATTATTAAATAATTTATTATTTATAACCCGCCCATCTGGCTGGGTTTCCCCAGCCACTCTGGGCAACTCCCAACAGAATATTAAAACATGATAAGACATCAAACATTTAAAACTTCCCTAAACAGGGCTGCCTTCAGATGTCTTCTAAAAGTCAAATAGTTGTTTATTTCCTTGACATCCGATGGAAGGGCGTTCCACAGGGCGGGTGCCACTACCGAGAAGGCCCTCTACCTGGCTCCCTGTAACCTCACTTCTCGCAGTGAGGGAACCGCCAGAAGGCCTTCAGAGCTGGGCCCTTGCAGATGGCCAACCAACTTCTTCTTTAAAAACCCCAACCATCTGAGGGACTCCATTTCACTGTTGAACAGCTCTTACCCTCAGAAAGTTCTTCCCAATGTTTAGTCAGAATCTACTTTCTTGGAATTTGAATCCGTTGATTCAGATCCTACCCTCTGGAGCAGCAGAAAACAAGCTTGCACCCATCTTCCATGTGACAGCCTTTCAGCTATTTGAAGGTGGCTATTGCCAACAAAGGTCCGTATAGTAAAAGCTATTGTTTTCCCAGTAGTGATGTATGGAAGTAAGAGCTGGACCATAAAGAATGCTGATCGCCGAAGAATTGATGCTTTTGAATTATGGTGCTGGAGGAGACTCTTGAGAGTCCCATGGACTGCAAGAAGATCAAACCTCTTCATTCTTGTGGAAATCAGCCCTGAGTGCTCACTGGAAGGACAGATCCTGAAGCTGAGGCTCCAATACTTTGGCCACCTCATGAGAAGAGAAGACTCCCTGGAAAAGACCCTGATGTTGGGAAAGATGGAGGGCACAAGGAGAAGGGAACGACAGAGGACGAGATGGTTGGACAGTGTTTTCAAAGCTACCAGCATGAGTCTGACCAAACTGCGGAAGGCAGTGGAAGACAGAAGTGCCTGGTGTGCTCTGGTCCATGGGGTCACGAAGAGTCGGACACGACTAAACGACTAAACAACAACAACAACAATTGTACCACCTTCTCCAGGCTAAATATACCTGACTCCCTCAACCATTCCTCATAAGGCTTGGCTTCCAGACCCTTCCGCCCTCCTCTGCACACGCTCCAGCTTGTCAATATTTTCTTAAACTGCGGTGTCCAGAACTGGACGCAGTACTTGATGAAGGTGTTGGCTGTGCAGCAGCTGTGGGGGGAAAAGGCAAATTCCATGCAAGGGATCATTAGGAAAGAAATTGAAAATTAAGCTGCCAATATCACAATGCCTTTGTACAAATCTATGGTGACGCCACACATGGAATACTCTGTACAGGTCGAAAAGTATGCTGTGGAGATGGGGGCAAGGTTCAGAAAAGAGCAAGATAAATAATCAAGGGGTTGGATGAAGGCAAGTTACAACATATTGGGCTTTTTAGCATAGAAGAAAAGCCAAGCTGGAGGGGAGAACACAAGAGGTGTGGGAAGAGAGCACAGACAAGATGTTTTCTTCCTTTTCCGCAACACGAGAATTCAGGAATATCCTCGGAAGCTGGAAGCTTCCTAGAATGGTAGACATTACATAGAATCATAGACATTCGACCATCTAGTCCAACCCCCTGCAATGCCGGAACATGCAGCTATCCCATAAGGGGCTCAAACCTGCAACCTTGGTGTTATCAGCACCACGTTCTAACCAACTGAGCTATCCAAGACAGACCAAAGAAAATACTACTTCACACAGTGACTAGTTCAAGTATGAAATCTGCTCCCATAAGAGGCGGCAATAGCCATGAACTTGGGTGGCTGAGCGTTAGATTAAACCCATGGAGTATTCAGCTATCAACTCGTCATGATGGCCATGTGCTCTGTCCTCTGTCGAAGGCAATATGTCTCTGAATGCCACTTTCTGACAATCAGCAGTGGGGAGAGCTGATGTTGCACTCAGGGCTTCTCATCTGCATCTGGTGGGGGAAGAAAATCTTGCATTTGTATGTAGAGAGAGAGAGAGAGAGAGAGAGAGAGAGAGAGAGAGAGAGAAAGGAAGGAAGGAAGAACAGAGGGAGGGAGGGAGGGAGGGGAAGGAGGGAGGGAGGGAGGAAGGAAAGGACAGAGGGAGGGAGGGAAGGAAGGAAGGAAGGAAGGAAGGAGGGAGGGAGGGAGGGAGGGTAAGAGAGAGAGAGAGAGAGAGAGAGAGAGACAGACTTAGGCTAGCTTTAACCAAAGTCTGGTTGAGGAAAAGTTGGATGAGACCAGCTAGGCATCTCATTCCAATTCAACCCTGCAATCTTATCTGAATCTCAGGAGACCTAGTGAAAAATTGTTCCATCTTCGTTCACACTAGGAAGGAGATCCCAAGGGTGCAGGAAGGAAGATTATTATATTTATAAAATAGCCACTCTTCACACGCTGAGGCGATTGGGGGGGAATATAAATGAAACCATTTTCATTCAGCAACCAGTATGCAGACCTAAATCAGCGCTTAATTTCTACAAATTAGAAATAACAGGCCTTCAGTTTGCCTGGAAACCTCCAGTCTCTGATCACCAGAGTCTCTTTAGAGAGGAAAACTGTGTATTAGCAATGAGGAAAAAAATGCATTCTGCTTTGTTCAGCTCTGACTTAATAGGGTTGAGCACTTTCTAAAGCATACTATTTAAAAAAAGAAAGAAGCACAAAGGCTAAGGCTGCGAGCCTGTAGCCACTAATCTCAAAAGACATGTGTAATTTGCACTGTAAGAGAATGATCTAGCGCAAGGGTTTCCAAACTTGCCCCCTCCCCGCAACCACTTGAAAATTACCGAGGGTCTTAGCGGACCACTTAATGGTTTATCTGCCCATTGTAGCAATTGTAATGGACTGTGCTGCGTGATTTATAATAGTATTTTATTGCTCCTTTTAGGCTATAGTCAACTAATGTTTACTCAGAGTAGACGCACTGAAATTAATAAGTATGGCTAATATAGATCTATTAATTTCCAATGGGTCTACTCCAAGTAAAGGTTTAGTTAACTATAACTATTTTTTGTTTTGCATTTCAGTGTGGATTCAAACTGTAACACAATAAATACAAGAAATGGAAGAAGCAATGAAAATGTAATTAAAAATCAATATAAATATTAAACTGATAGGTGTGCTATCTCCCATCTACTACCGCAAATTCACAGACTGAGGCTGGATCTATACAGATATTTTTTTAAAAAACTGCTATGAAAAAAACACTATGGAAAAATATAGCTCCCAGTGCAATTTACCATTGACTTTGGATCGCTGCTCTACAGCGCCATCTGGTGTCACATTTTTATAACACATTTATAACGTTATAATTGACCTGTGTAGTGGAGTCCCCTGTGTGAATGAATCTCTTGTTGGTTTATTTGGGAATCCCCAATCTAGGAGTGTTTTAGTTTGAATCTTGTCTCTGCCAAGCACCCAATAGGTAGCCTTGGTCAAACCTCAGTTTCTCCCCCTCACCACATCTGTCATATGAGGAAAATAACAGCAGCCTACCATGTGCTCCATGTCGATGTCTTATAAATTAAGTCTGCATTTCTGCATTTGTTAGATTTTTTATAAAAAATGCATGAAAATGAGATTTAAAAATATGTATTTACTAGGGGTGTGCAAGGGCCTAAGATTTGCCTTGAATCTGTGTTTTTAAATAATAATAAAACCCAATCTATTTCTGAAGCACTCTGTTTTCTCCTTGATCTGTGATTTAAGTTCCGAATCACTCTCTATATAATATAGAATATAATAATATAATATAAGTTCTATGTTCCTCACTCGTTCTTATGGCAGATCTAAAACTATCTATGCTTTCCTTCTTTTGGTATAAGCAGATGAAATTTGCAGGCACAGGAGCTCCACTCCTCAGTGGATTGCACCTGCCAAATAGCAGGCAAATAGGTTCAGGAGCCTTGAAATAGATGAGGTTAAAAAGGGATTACCGTATTTTTCTGTGTATAACATGCCCCCATGTATAAGATGGCCCCTATTTGGGGGGACTCCAAATTAAGAAAATGGAGGGAGATTGCCCAGAGTTGTTGAGCTCTTCTTTTTTTTCTTTTTCTTTTTTTGAGATTTTCACAAAAAAACAGAAAACATACAACAGAAGAAAAAAAAAGGCATATAAGAATAGACAATGAACACTCTTATCTATCAGTGTTTAGTGTCATTCACTTATTTGCACTGCGTTAACACGCATTGTGACCTCCCTCCCCTCCTGCTGCGGTTTTCTTACATTTTTTCTTCTCCTGCAGTTTCTATGTCAAAAATTTACGCATAACAAGGATTATGTTAAGCCTGTTGTAGTTTTTAATTTACCACAATTACTCTCAATATAGGTCACAAATTTACTCCACTCTTCATTAAACTTTGTTTCTTTTTGGTGTCTGATTTTGTTTGTCATTCTTGCCAATTCTGCGTATTCGAATTTGCCTTGTTCTCCAGCCCCAGTACTGCATTCTGTTATGTTTGGGTGAACAAAGAACCGCATCACAAAATCCAGACAAGTATTAAATCCAAAAAGTAATTTCATTCTGATCCACACATTTGTCCAAGAGATGCAAATCAGGCCAGGCCACGTCAGAATTCACAAAATTTGGAATTCCTAAATTCAAATGCCCATTACTGTATTGTATTGTATTGTATTGTATTGTATTGTATTGTATTTGCGATGTGCAAATATTACTGACCTACTGTCGTCTTCTGCTTCCGTTGTTGTTTTTAAGCAACGTTCTAAAAATAAAAATGGATACGTGGATCAGTTTTTAAAACAGAAGTTTCATACACAGTGCTTTGCAAGCAAGAAACACATGTTTATATTCCAGTTGTTATGAAATGCAAAAAAAGGTGTGCTTTCATCCAGGGATGATAACAGAACTGCCAGACCCTGAACTTGGGAACACGGAGAGAAATACCTTTCCATTATCCAAAGATAACTACATTTCACTTCACACATCAACAGAACTATTCCTCTCCTCTTGGACACGCTTTTAAATAGCTGATCGCTGTCTCCATCCGCTCTGCCAAAACTTCCCTCCCCTAATTGCATAGAGCCCCTGAGCACTACCAGACCCTGAAATACATCCCCTGACTCTTTTCCTCGCACTTGAGCTGGTGAAACATCTTCCTGCCTCTTATTCTCTGCAATCCCGCCCCGGCAATAGCTCAAGGTACGATAATTGTCCTGCCCTGTGTTGCTAAATCTCTTAAAGCAACTAAACTGGTTGCTGGTTGTTTTCTGGGCCCAATTCAAGGTGCTTTCTTAGACATTTTAAGCCCAAGAAGGAAATGTTATTCCACACTGAGTTGAGCTGCCTATGCTCTAAAGCCAGAAGATGGGTGGGCCTGATGGTCCTTCCTCAGTTTGAGGAGTGTGGCACAGAGGCCCAGGAAAGGGCCTTCTCAGTGGTGGCTCCTCATACTAGCCCTCTCTGGCTTCATCTCTTTATACTTTCAGCTGGCCTGTTAGGACAAACCTTTTCCAGCAGGGTGTTTTGAGGAAAAGAGACCCAACCGCTGCCTCTAGTAGCAGTAATAACCACTGTGGTATAAGGGAAAAGGGCATATTTTTATTTACAACACCACCGTTGTTTGCTGACTTGTTGCTATGTATGTTTTAAAGCAGGCACCCCAACCTTCAGCCCTCCGTATGTTTTGGACTACAATTCCCATCATCCCTTACCACTTGTCCTGTTAGCTAGGGATCATGGGAGTTGTAGGCCAAAAAACCTAGAGGGCCGCAGATTGGAGATGCCTGTTTTAAAGGATTCTGCTGCTTTTATTTATTTCCCCCCTCTATTTGCCTGTTGTAAACTGCCCTTGGGTTGCGCAAAGGGTGTTCGTATGGTCAAAAGAACGAGTCTAAATGCTTAAAAGAAGATAAAGGTGGCAACAGCCTCTGAAACGATGAACCCAGTTCCTGCATTAATGCAACTGGCATGTGCTGAATATTTTTCTCCCCCACCCCCCAATGGAAAGTGTTTTCATGAGAACGCAAGTCCAGACAGGGCAAAATTGGCAGCCTTCCTAGGACAATCTCTGAGTTTGTTTGCACTGTGGAGTCACAGGGGAGACTGGTCCTGCCAGGCCATTGTTCTCAACTGTTAATTACCGTCAAAACAGAAATAATTTGTTTTGTTCCTGGAGAGTCTGGTGTGGATTCTGTGATTAGAGGAGGCCTTTCCTCCTGAAGCTGTGTGTCTTGTCGCCGTCCAAACGCATAACAGAAGGAATTCACTTTCCAGAAGATGGGGGGCGGCAATTTTAGCTTAGCCGCGGGGGGGGGGTTTTTTAGGAACTGGAAAATACCAGCTCTAGACCAACCCAGGGAATACCCAACCCAATCCTGTCAGCTTCCTCCCCTTCCTTGGGCTCAGTCTTGCCTTTGAGCAGGGAGAAGAATGGGGACCAAACAGAAATGAGTTGGTTCTGCTGAGGGCTGGGCAGCCCATGAGGTGGACTGAAGCCGCCATCTTGGGTGGTGGAATCCCATGCTACAGCTTCAGGTCAGATCTCACCGCCAGCCGCTGAGCAAGGCCTTGGCGAAGGGCGCAGTCTCTCTCCACCTCACCTCAGGCAGCGAAATGGGACAGGCCATCCCTAGATTTGCCTGCCATTTACCCTGGTTCCACCTCCTGTTGGGCTTCCTGCTTTCTGTTCTATCAGTCCTAAAGGAAACCAGCCACCAACTGGTGTTTTCTCTTTCTTGGTGATTTACGTAGGTGGACCTAAGTTACACTGGGACCCTTTAGGAAAGCTCCTTGGTGTAGTGAAATGGGTCCATTTGGGAAGCTGCTAGACTATGCTGAGTTGGATAAAATGACTGGGAAAATTAGATACTTAAGAGACCAAAAGTTCACAGAAGACTGGGGAAAATTTGTGGAATATCTGGAGAGTATAAGTGATGGTCAAATAACGCTAGAAGGATTTTAAAAAGCACTGTGAAACGCGAGAAGTATTGTTAAAAGGGAATAGAAAAATAAAGGTTTAATTAATGACAATACAAACCTAAGAAATGCGTAAATTAATAATGACTACGAAAGATTTACGGAAAAGCTGAAGGAAGTTCAGAAAAGAAAGATTTTGTGAAAAATTGGATATGAAATGATTGTATGATTTGTTTTTGTTGTAAATTAATAAAAATTATCATAAAAAAAAGAAATGGGTCCATTTGAGGCCCAGGGAGGGCATGGCTGTACTGAGATTGTGCAGAGGCTTTTAGAGTCTGATGCAAAGTCACAGGCCTGACAGAAGCTTTCAGGCTATCTATCAGACCTGTTGCACTGACATCATTGCCAAAACTCAAGTTTCCATTTTCATAGAATGGTAGAGTTGGAAGGAATCCTGAGGGTCATCTCAACTAAAGCATCCATTTTGTCAAAGGTTAGCCAACTGACAGACTGCTTTGCCCACACTTTATATTTCCTGCTACTTGCTAGAGATGAAAATGGATTCAGTTTGCCTCCAAAAGGCAGGCTTCTCCTAATCTGGAGTTTCCAAAACAATCTGAGAACTGAAACACAGCCATCCCTTGAAATTTGTGCTTGCCTGAATTTTGCAATGTAGTTCGCCGGCCAAAAAAGGGGGAAAGAAACTGCATAGTGCTCAATAGGCAGCCTATTGGTGAAAATAATGCATTGCATTAAGGAGGATTGCTTTGCAAACATGTATGTTAGGCAAGATTGCATACAGAAATGTGCACATCCAGAGAAGTTTGCACTAAGATGCTGATGATTTCCACGGGGACCTAAAACAAAACCTGCAAACTGGTGTGGAAATGTGGCTCCCCCATCTTTGTTCCTCCTGGTCCTCTGATCCCCCCTCCACCTTCTGCAAGTTGAACCAGTCTCCAAAACTTTGCTCCCCTCTTTCCCCAGGCCACCTAGTATGCAACAAACAGAACTCCCAGGCAATTTGCTTGTTTAAGAAAAGGCTAAGGTGGGAAATAAATTTCCATTAATTCAGAGCCGCAGTCTGACAGGAGAGGCATAAAGTTATCAAAGCAAATATGAAGGAGGGAGGCTCATTTACATGCTAGCTGAGTGTGTCCTTCAGTGATGACTTTTTGGACCAAATAGATCTACTGCTCCTTGAGATCTTCAAGCCACGTGTGTGTGTGTGTGTGTGTGTGTGTGCACGCGCGCGCACGTGTGCGTTCGCATGCACACACATGCGCGCACACGCACACACACACACATTTTCCTACACCTTTCCCCACAAAACGCTTCCCTACATCCAAGAATGCCTGATCAGTCTTTCAAAGGCTTAATTTGTGTAAGGGATGCAAACAGCTAACTCTATTATTATTATTATTATTATTATTATTATTATTATTATTATTATTACCGCCCTATACTTGAAGGTCCCAGACCTTTATTTGACACCAGAAGAAGGAGCACTCCAGCCTGCCAATGCCCTCCCCCTCCTTAGTCTCAGTATTGCCTTTTGCATAACCTGCAAGTGTACTGAGGCGAAAAGGGGACATCCCATTTTCTATCGCCAGAGAACGGCAGCCATTTTGGTTGTTGTGATCTCATGTGATTTTACTGCGCTAACCCCACCCCACCCCGCAAAAAAGCATCTTTTTCAGGGCTGCAACTTTGTGTGGCGCCCCAAAGCACGTGTTTTTGGGTTCCGTGCCTGAAAGGTGCTTTGGGTAGGGGGCATGGCAGAAAATCACACCAGGTCACAGCAACCAAAATGGCTGCCATGCTCTCATGATGATGGAGTCCCAGATTTAGGCTCCAAAGTATTGGAGGGTACACCTTTGCAGAACTCAGCAGGGAGGAGGAAGACGGGGAGAATAACTAGAATTATTTGCCTCTCCTGCCATTGGTTCTGGCTCCACATTCCCTTTTTTGCATGAAATTCCCTTATGCCAGCGCCGTTTCCTGCTGCTTCCCACTACTATTCCGGATTGTTAGATATCCCATAGACTGTTCCCGGGACAGGTGAGGCTGCTGATCCCTTATTTTCGAGGCTGCTGATCCCTTATTTTCAAATCTGAAAGTTGACAGCTATGCTCTGGCTCCCCTTCCTGTTGGGCTCCCTGCCTTCTGCCCCACTGGTCCCAATGGGGCACCATACATCACTGCACAAGCCTACAATTAGCCAGGGCCCGACAGATATAAGAGGTGGTCTCAGCTGCAAAGCCCATCTTTCTCGGAATGGAAACAAAGAGAAGTTAAGTCAAAAGCTACGAGCAGAGAAAATTGTGGCCCTGCCTTTCAAGCCCAGGTAGCAGGCATCCCTTCCCAAATGCAATTACTTTGGGTGAATATGACAAGCAAAAAATGGATGCCAAGCTTCCCATCAACAGCCAATAAATCCAGCTCAGGGTGGTTTATGACTCTCCCTCCCTGATCCTCCAGACAGAAATTGACCTCGAATGTTTATATTATCTTTAAGTCTGGAGAAACAGGGAAGCGTTCGAAGTACGGGTCTGCAGGAGGAAACAAACTTCATTTGGCGGACCTCAAGAGGGCATCCCTGAGTTGTTCCCCAAGGCCAGCAGGGACCAGGTCCAGAACTGCTTTGCTTCAGCAAGGCGGCTCCCAAAGCCATCCTTTCCAAAAGCCAAGGGAAGCCACTTGGCTCAGGCAGCAGATCAGGCAGTGGAGGCTGGTTCAAATGGGACCAGCCATGGTTTTCCCTTGGTCAGCCGCCACCTGCCTGCTTCCTTTTTTCCCCAACCAGGCTCTTCTGGCCAGCTTCCTCCTCCTTAGACTCAATGATGCCTTTCTAGAACACAGCAGGAAGATGGAGGAAGAAGGGAATGGAATTGGAATGGCTCTGCCTGCCATTGGCTCTGCTCTGCCTCCACCTAATTTTTGACACCCTGCCTCCCCCCCTGCCAATGGACACCAGCTGCCACTAAGATTTGGTTGGTTGGTTGGTTGCAATTCGATCCCATCTTATTTCTGCAAGAAGCTCAAGGTGGCATACATGGTGTGTCCCGTCCCCCCCATCTCATTTAATCTCTACCTCTCTTCATATGAACCAACCCAGACTCTGCAATCATCCTCTGAGGCCCTTCTCTTCGCAAGAGGTCTGGAGGGTGGCAACACGAGAACAGGGCCTTTTCTGCAGTGGCTCCTCAGTTGTGGAATTCTCTCCCCAGGGAGGTTCACCAGGCGCCTTCATTATACACCTTTAGGCACCAGGCAAAAACGTTCCTCTTCAAACAGGCCTTTGGCTGATTGACATGTCAAGCCCTTGTGGGATGGGAGGAGGTTATTGGTTTGTTGTTGTCCTTAATTTTATTGTGTATTTTGTGGTTTTATATCTTGTATTTTTATGTTGTGAACTGCCCAGAGATCTATAGATGAAAGGTGGTATACAAATAGAATAGAATCAAATAAAATAGCCCTGTGAGGTAGGTGTGGCAGAAAGGCAGTGGCTGGCCCAAGGTCACCCAGGGAGCTTCATGGCCCAGTAGCGGTTTGAACCCATGTCTTCTAGGCCCTAGTCCAACACTCTAACCACCACACCACACTGGAGGCAGATCTACACTCATGGTTTTTAACGTTCGCAATGCATTATGTTTAACAGTCATAATGCATTATTAAAATGTGACACCAGAGGTCTCTGCGGAACAACCAGAAACCAGGTAGACAGTGTTTCAACTATAGACTCAGTATACTTCTACGGACTTTCAAAGATTGACAGACGTGTGCTCATTTGATTTCAAATATATTAGAGAATTTACAAGTGTACACAATTTGTTTTTGTTGTATATTATGCAATAAGAATTGCAGTGCTATCTGGTATGCTGGTCTTCGTGTTGCTTGTGTCGTTTGTTGGCTCTCAGGAGAGTCAGCAAAGGAACATAGGATGCTGTCTTAGACTGAGTCAAGCCGCTGCTGGTCCAGGTACAGTATTGCCAACCCTAACTGGCAGCAGCTTTCTGGGGCTTCTGGTAGGCATCTCCCCCCGCCTAGAGACACCCTTAAGGATTAAGCTTGGGCCCCTCCACATGCAAAGCAGATGCTCCACCCCTGAGCCAGCTACAGACCTTCCCCGTCCAACTGCTTCTGGTGACATCATCCATGCATTTGCGTTTGGTTGAAAATAGTTCTGCTTATTTTATTTTTTTAAGGGTGCTCTCTAAACCTCTGTGTTGTGTCTCGCCCTTTTTTCAGGAAAGGAGCCCAAGCCATGTCCTGGAATCTGCAGACTTTGCAGACCTGCTGGCCACCTGGACCGAGTATTATCCCTACGAAGACACCACGCTCGCTGACAGCGCTCTCCCTGCGCCCTGTTACAGCACATTTTGTTCCTCGGTCGGCGGCATCATCCCGACGTTCCTGGTGGTAGCCAGCACTTTGGGCATCCTCGGCAGTCTCGCCCTGGCCATTGCCTTGGTCATGTGCTTCCGGCTCTGGGAGCAAACCGGGCTCATTCTCATAACGCTGTCAACTGCCCTCTTTGCCACCATCTTGCCGTTTTTCGCGGCCGGGATCAGCTGGGGCTGGACCTTTGGGGACGGGCTCTGCCAGGCGGCACAGGCCATGAAGTATGGGTGCCTGTTTGCCCAAGGGCTCTTGGTGGCTGCTTCTGTGTGTCCAACGCCCAAGGCCGCCCTTCCTGGCTGCCTCTTGCCTCTCGTTCTCTGGGTCACAGGCTTCCTGCTTGCAATCCCCGTAGCCGTGATCCATGGCACGGGGAAAGACGGGGAAGCAATATGTGCCCTGAGACAGGCACCTGAGCTGCTCTGGTGGTCTCTCACTCACCTCATCTTCTGGATAGCTGTTTTCTACATCCTCCCAGCGGGGGTCGCTCTGGCCAAGGTGGCGCTGAAGTGGGAGAGGGCTGGGTGGCACCCGCCCGCGGTCATCGCTTGGCTCTTCTACCTTCTCTGGGCGCCGTATGGAGTGGCCCTGATCCTGGACAGGCTACTGCAGATGAACTTGCTCACCCATACTTGCAGCTTGCAAGAACATCTCACCTACTTCCTGGGGCTATCCGAGGGGCTGGGGGTTCTGCACGGCATTCTGTGCCCCTTCTTAGTTCTAGGGATGGTCATCCGTCACCGAAGGGCTGCCCAATGAGGCAGGCAATAAATTCATGGGGGGGGGGGTGTCCAGCTACAATCAACAGAGCTTTAATCTACAGATCATTTTGCATCTGCTTCTGCCTCTACAACAAAGCCTAGAGGGTGGCGGACTTCCTTTGAATTTCCTAGTAGCCAAGCTTGCTGAATAAATAAAGTTCTGCAGTCAGGCAATCCCAATTCTGCTTCCAGAAATGATGGATTCTGAGATGTGAATTCTGCAAAAATGGGCTATTCCGCCTCTGGAAATTGAAGCGAGGCCACATTGTGCAGGGGTAATGAAGCACATGCCATGTACCACAAGTGTGGGAATTTTATTCAGACACCCTTTCAGCCAGTGACAGACCTACATTTTGGGCGCCCTGAAACTTTAAATGTTATGAGGACCACTTTGCAACCAGCAACAAGGTCTGGGTAACCACTGTTATTGTTAAAAAAAAATTACTACTAAACCTCAGATTTTGATTTAAATTGCTGTACTGGGCTATCTCACATGTCCTATGCCATGTAGTTTTCAAGTTGTGCGACTCAAATTGGGTCTAGCAGACCCAACCTTTTCAAGCCACGTGGACCCACCTTGGATCAGGCTGTGTCCTGGACGATGTCTGGTTTTCAACATCATGATATATCTGCAGCTAAATACCACGCTATGCTGATATATCACAATATCTGGAATGTATCTTGGCTGCTTCTTCCTCCCCACCTTAGGGGAGGGAGGAGCAACCGAGATACATCACCAGTGGCGTAGCGTGGGTTGTCAGCACCCGGGGCAAGGCAAGTAATTTGCGCCCCCTAACCCGTGGATTTGCACCCCCTAACCTGTGGATTTGCGCCCCCTAACCCTAACCCCCAGATGTTGTGCCCGGTGTGGCTGGCCCCCCCTGCCCCCCCCCACGCTACGCCACTGTACATCAGCAAACCCAAGCTCCCATAGGAATCCCAGTTCATTCAAATTGCTCAACAGGAAGCCTCCCGCCCCTCAGCTGAGTGAGCCCCCATACCATTCCAGCTTGTGTGAGCCAGAGGGGGAGGGGCTTCTTCAAAGACGCACACAAGGAAGGAGATGGAGCCCCAGAAGGCCCTCACCCAGAACCTTTCTCCGACTCTCTCTGTTTGCCTGCCTGCCTGTGCCTTTGCCATCCACAGGAAATTTGAGCTGGCGCAATGTATTGCCAGCTCAAACTGTCTGGAACCAGTATCACGATCTGAGCACCGTACTGTTTTCATTTATTTTCAATTATTTATTTATTTGATTTTTAAAAAATAAATACGTAAACGTACTTTTTTATAAAAAAAAAAATCAAAACCCAAACATCAAGATTGCTCTGAATCTCCTGACTCCACCACCCCATCCCTTCCATGGGTCCAAATAATAATATTTACAAACTGCATATCAATACTTGTCCAAATTTCTGTCCTTCCAAACTTTCCGGTACTTTTGCAAGTGTGATTAAAATCCTGCTAATACAATGGTCTCGTAAATAAATCTTAAACTTTTCCCATTCTTTTTTTTAAGTTCTTGTCTTCTTGATTTCTGAGCTTCCCAGTTAATTTTGCATTTCGGCATAGTCCATCAACTTGGTTTGCCATTCTTGTTTAGCCGGGGTCATTCCTTCCATTCATCTCTGGGCTAGCACCATGCCGTTTTCAGACAATGTGCCAATATATCGCTCAGCTCCAGTGCCGGCCCATCAGTTGAAGACTGATGCTCTAGAGTGAATTCAGCCTGCCAAATAATAGGCGAATGAGGGAGAGATGAGGGAAGTGGCTTTGGGTAAGAAACTTGCCTAATAATAATAATAATAATAATTTATTATTTGTACCCCGCCCATCCAGCTGAGTTTCCACAGCCACCTTGGGCGGCTTCCAATCAAGATTAAAAATACATTAAAATGTCACACATTAAAAACTCCCCTAAAGAGGGCTGCCTTCAGATGTTTTCTAAATGTCAGGTAGTTGTTTATCTCTTTGACATCTGATGGGAGGACATTCCACAAGGCAGGCGCCACTACCGAGAAGGCCCTCTGCCTGGTTCCCTGTAGCAGTTTTCCACAATGCCAAGTTAGGAAGGTTCCATGGAAGAAATATAGTTACAGCAACAATACAATCAGTTGCGCAGGATCCAGCCATTCTGCAACCTGGTGGCCCCCAGCTCCCATCCTCCTTGGCCATATTGTAGGAAAACAGAGCCATGGTTCTTTGTGCTAGGAGTCTTCAAAGTTGACTCTCTCTCTCTCTTTCTTGGTTAGGGGTGGGCATAAGTAAAAAGATAAGGAGAACCCGGCTGTGTGATCGTGCCAAAGGCTCATCCATCCCATCAGTGGCGTAGCGTGGGGGGTGCAGGGGGGGCCGGCCGCACCGGCTGCAACATCGGGGAGGGGGGCACTCGCACTTGCAGCTCTCTGCCCCTACCTGGCTCACTCACTCTCTCTCACTGCAGTGCTGGCTGTGCGAATCCGATCCGAGCCGCCGGGTCGCCGCCCACTGTAGAGGGGAGGGTGCCAGGCGTGCGGTGCGGAGAGAGAGCGAGGGGCTATCTGGGGGAGGGACAGTGCAGCGGGGGGCACAAATTACTTGCCTTGCCCCGGGTTAGGGGGTGCAAATTACTTGCCTTGCCCCGGGTGCTGACAACCCACGCTACGCCACTGCATCCCATCTTCCAGTTCTCTTGCTTCTCCCTCTTGGACAGCCAGGTAGAATGGCTGCAAGTGGCTGTGTTTCAGGGAGGGGAAAGATCATCGTGACTTTTGGCCTCCTCCAAGCCAGCCCATCAGAAGGGCCTATGATAGAGTTTTGCTTGCTGGTCCCAGTTTCCTCCCCCCCCCCCACTACCTTGGAGAGAAACTCTGTGACCGTTCTACCTGAGAATATATATTTGCCTCACACCACATTGGACCATCTCATCTTAAGACACAGATTGCCTCTTCTTCCGCAGGAGAATAAAGGCCTGGCTTCCTTCTCTCCTGGCGTCTCTCCCAGAATGCCTCTCGGGACCATCATTCTTCTTCCATCTCCAGGGATCGGTGCCAGCGCTATGGGCAGAGAGAGGCTGCATGGAAGCAGCAAAAAACAGTTCCTTCGTCCCTCCTTCTCCTCCCGCCTCCCCCATGAAGATGCAGCATGTTTTGCTGGAGAGATTCCGGCTGAAATGTGACTCCCCCCCCCCAACCTGCCAACGGGCCATTTGACTCAAGGCACGATAGGAGGGCACCCTGGGGCCTATTTCTGTTTACTAGCGGGTAGCAGAATTGCTCGCTCCATTAAGGCTGGCAGTAGGACTGCAAGGCAGGCAGACTCTCTTCCTGCTCCCAGGCCTTGGGACAGAAGATGCTCACCCAAATTTGTTGTGATGCTTGGACTGGAACTGCCTCACAGAGTCGAGGGGGGACACATCAGCGCAGCACTGGAGCACTTGTCCCCAGTTCAATTTACAGCCTCTCAACAGCAACAACAAACTCAATTTATGGAAGTTTTTCTCTGCCCCTCTCATAATACCATACCCTCCAGCAGTGCTTTCTTTCTTTAAAAAATGTTTAGGGCTACTCTCATTTTGACTAAAGAAAACCACCATTTTATAGTTCAAATCAGGAAAAATAAATACAGTAAATGGACAAAAGTACAAAGAACAAGCATTACCTCATGATGATGTAAAATAGTAATTTTCCTACTCAGATTAAAATACTGCCCCTCAGTGAGGCGAAATTTTCATCAGTAAAACACCACACATCCACATTCCACACTGCTTCACACATTAAACACTCGCTTCTGTCTGAGACTCAGGAAACACTGGGAATGGAAATAAAGCTGCCATCGGAGGCGGTAACAATGAAATTGACCAATCACTGTGCTAGATTCCAACTCCTACTTCACACATTAAACACTCACTTCCGCCTGAGACTCAGGAAACACTGTGACAGGAAATGAGGCTGCCATTGGGGGTAGCAACGGAACTGATGATTCACCGTGCTAGGGAAGAAACTAAAATAAAATTTTAAAAATAGTTTATTCTCCCGTTAGATTCACAAAATGTTTAGGGGTATGCATACCCCTGTGTTACCCCAGAAAAAAAGCTCTGCCCTCCAACATCTCAAGTCCCAAAACCAGGGCCCATGTCTTCCAGCCTGTACTGTGTGCGAGTCGTGTGACCTACATGAGATCATGGAGCCCAAAATAAGTGCTTTGGGGAGGGGGCGTGTGACATTGCAGCCCCGAAAAAGTGCTTTCTTCAGGGAAGCACTTTTGGGGGCAAGATCTCGGCGCAGAATCACGCCAGATCCCAGCACCCAAAATGACTGCCGAGTTCCTACTCGAGAAAACGAGATGTCCTGTTTTATTCTGAGATGCTTCTGTGGTGTTTAATAGTAGAACTCAGAGCCATCCAACTGGATTGGATGCTCAAAGTTTCTGCACAGGCGAAAGGAAAGCAGAATTCGCTGCCACAGGACATAGTGATGGTTATTGGCTTGGATAGCTTTAAAAGAGGACATGGCGAAACCCATGGAGGATGTGGCTATCGATGGCTGCTAGCTGGGAATCACAATCGAGGAAGAGCTGCTGTTGTGTCCAGTTCCTGCTTGTGGTTTTCCCACTGAGGCATCTGGTTGACCAGACCACCACAGGGGCGAAGGTCTCTTCCCCCCTCCCTTAAAATATTTGAGGGAAACCCCTCCCCCAATGTTGATGAGCTTTGCCATTCAAATGGTGTTCATGTGCCACGTCTTGTGATCAATTGTGTCCGTTCGTCCCCGCCGCCATATTTTATTCAAGTTGGGATCCCAGTTGTTCACTTTGGGAACATGATGCTCTATTAGGTGAGCCTCTGGCCTGACCCAGCCACTGGGCTCTTCTGATCACCTGACAACACACTCATGATTTTAAAGGTAAAGGTAAAGGGCCCCCTGACCATTGGGTCCAGTCGTGAACGACTCTGGGGTTGCGGCGCTCATCTCGCTTTATTGGCTGAGGGAGCAGGCGTACAGCTTCCGGGTCATGTGGCCAGCATGACTAAGTCGCTTCTGGCGAACCAGAGCAGCACACAGAAACGCCGTTTACCTTCCCGCTGGAGTGGTACCTATTTATCTACTTGCACTTTGACGTGCTTTCAAACTGCTAGGTTGGCAGGAGCAGGGACCGAGCAACGGGAGCTCACCCTGTCGAGGGGATTCAAACCGCCGACCTTCTGATCAGCAAGTCCTAGGCTCTGTGGTTTAACCCACAGCGCCACCCGCGTCCCTTACTCATGATTTTACTCTTGTGCAATTTACACGAGGAGGGTGGTGCACCGGGGTGGTTCTTGCTTCCACCACAAGCCTGATCCCACACACCCAGTCGCTCAGCCGACCATCCCATGGCACAGTCTTCGGGCCAACCTTTCAAATTTTCAAACTTGTGCCGCAGTTCTAATGTACAGAAAGCAATAGGAGGAGTGGATCCTTTCCTCAGGGCCAACACTCTCCCCCTCCCCCCTCCCGGTCCCAAGTACCCTCTTGCCCCATGTGGCTTCTCCCCTGGCACAACAGTGCACTTAGTCAACCATTATTTGATCAGAGCTCTCAGCACATCACCTTTTAAACACGCACACATACACAGCTGCTGTCCTCCTAAACCAAGGATTGATTTGCCCATCTACAGAACATTTTACAAGGCTGCATATTAATCCCGCCGCACGCTCTCTAACCGGAATGCAAGCTCTAAAACATCCTGTACCCTTTGCTCCTTACATGCTTTCATTAACTATTGTTCATTGGGACTTAAATACACATCAAATTAAATGCACTTATCAAAATCGGGGACAGAGGGAAATGTCGGCATTCTTGGATTCAGACTGCCCTCTGCTGGCTGGGATGAGTGCTGCGGAACATACACCGAGATGGAGATAGGCTGACGTCTCCAGTCTTTCAGGGAGGGCATTTATTTACAGTGGTACCTCGGTTTAAAAACAGTCCTGTTTAAATATGATTCGGTTTACAAACTCCGCAAAACCGGAAATAGTGTCCCAGTTTGCAAAATTTACCTCGGTCTAAGAACGGAACCCAAACGGTGGAAGGGCACCGGCGGCAGGAGGCCTCATTAGGGAAAGCGCGCCTCAGATTAAGAATGGTTTCGGTTTAAGAACGGACTTCCGGAACGGATTAAGTTCGTAAACCGAGGTACCCATGTGCTAGGATTCCGGATGCCCTGATGTGTCTAAAATGAGAAAGGCCATGCTAAGGCTCTCTGAGCAATGGAGGCAGAGCTAATCTGCATTAAGTGATCCTAAGGGCCATGAGGGCCGACCAAAGGGCCAACCAGAGTTGTTGAGCTTTTTTTAGGATTGAAGTTTTGGAGGGGATTTTAACCCAGGAAATAAGCTGCCCCAGGGCCCCCGAAATAGCCTTTAGACATGCCTGGCTTAGAAGCAACAAGGCCAAAAAAAAAAGAGGCTGTAAAAATGAAGACTCCCATCAGCCCCACCCAGAATGGACAGTGGAAGGAACTGAATCCAGCTGGATCAGGCCAAAGGCCCCCTCTACTCATAGTGGCCAACCAATTATGTCTGCCTATGTGTGGCATCATCTACACTCAACACCTGTGCCATCTCCAACTACCTGCGCACATGGGTGCAAAAAAGGGTACACGCCCCTGATTCACACTGAATGACAGTGGCTGTCCAGGGTTTCAGGCAGAGGTCTTTATCAGCCCTACCTAGTGTCAGGGACTGGGCAGAGGAGGAATGGTGGAGACCGCCTCCCCAGCCTGACCCTTCCAGAGGAGGAGGAGAAGACAGTTCAGAATTACAGCAGAAGGTCACAGCTCAGAGGCAGATGAGGGGGAAAGCTGGGAAATAATGGGAGAGGAGGAGGAGGAGGAGGGTGACAGATGATGCACTCAGTGTCTTTAGAAAGCATTCCAGACCCCCCTCCCCCAGAACCCAGAGAGCAATGAAAGTAGGAGAGCAAAGAGCTCAAAGGCAGGGGGCACCTATAGCGATGATGCATGAGGGAGTGGGAGAGATGGAGGGGGTGGGCACTCACTCAGGACAACACCATTATTCCAACAGGCTGCATTCCCAAGCCTCCCTATGTGAATATTGAATAAAAAGCAGATGGTAAGGACTTTTCCTTGTCTTGTCCATTCTTGGCAACCTGTCGTGGGGGTTGGTTCCTCTGCCACCTGACACCTAGAGATGTTGGGGGTTGAACCCGGGACCTTCTGCTTGGCTGCTGGTCAGTGGATTCTTTTATTCCAAGGCTAATATGGAGTAACTCTCCATCTCTGAGTTCTCCCTGACAACTCCTCAAAGCGACTCTCCGAAACCTCGTGAAAAACAGGGTCTTCAGCAGTCCAGTTCACCTGAGATTCCGAGGAACATAGCACAGGAACATTGAGAAACATGGAATCATAGAGTTGGAATGGAATCCTGAGGGTCATCTAGCCCAACCTCCTGCAATGCAAGAATCTCAGTTGAAGCATCCATGGCAGATGGCCTTCCAACCTCTGCTTTAAAGCCTGCAATGAAGGAGAGTCCACCACCATCTGAGGTAGTCCATTCCACAGCTGAACAATTCTTGCCACCAGAACCTTCGTCCTGATGCTTAGTCATAATCTCCTTTCTCGTAACGTGAAGCCATTGGCTTGGGTCCTGGCTTCAGGAGCAGGAGAAAGCCATCTTGCTCCATCTTCCATGTGACAGCCCTTTAGATATTTGAAGGTGGCTTTCATATTGCTCTTCTCCGTCTCCTCTTTACTTGGCTAAACATACCCAATTCCCTCAAGCGCTCCCCACAAGGCTTGGTTTCCAAACCCTTGATCATCCTGGTCACACACACACACACCCCCGCATATATTCCAGCTTGTCAATATGCTTCTTAAATTGTTATGCTCAGAACTGCGCACAGTACTCCAGGCGGGGTCTAACCAAGGCAGAACAGCGTGGTTTTCATGTTTGTGAGAATCAATTCTAGAGATGTAACATGTTCAGAAATGGCCCAGGGGGGATGTTTATCACCATTTACTTCACACACACACACACACACACACACACTGGAAACCTTTGGGAAAGATTGAAATACAGGCAATACTTACCTTCTTATCAAACTAACATTTAGTTTGCTGCTTTTAGAGCATACAGTGGTACCTCGGGTTAAGAACTTAATTCGTTCTACAGGTCCGTTCTTAACCTGAAACTGTTCTTAACCTGAGGTACCACTTTAGCTAATGGGGCCTCCTGCTGCCGTTCTCATCCTGAGGTAAAGTTCTTAACCCGAGGTACTATTTATGGGTTAGTGGAGTCTGTAACCTGAAGAGTCTGTAACCCGAGGTACCACTGTAAAAGGCATATCTTATAAATAATAATAATTATTATTTTTATTTATACCCCACCCTCCCCAGCCAAAACCAGGCTCAGAGCAGCTAACATCAAATGTATAACACATTAAAATAAACACACATTTGGCCATGGAGCTCACTGGGTGATCTTGGGTCAGTCACCAGCTCTCAGCCCAACCTGTCTTGCAGGATTTTTGTAGGGAGCCATATTCCTTAGAGGATAAAAATGTAATAATAAAAACTAAATAAGACCTGTGAGGGCTTTTTTTTTCCCCCAGCTGGAACTCACTGGAACTCAGTTCCGGCACCTCTCAGGTGGGCGCCATTGCCGTTATAAGAGAACAAGGGAGGCATTCATGGTGAGTTCCGGCACCTCAGTTTTTAGGAAATTAGCACTGAGGCCTAGTCTGTTTTGGAGAGCTTTCTCCCAGGCATAATGTGTCAGCATTTGGGCTTCCGAGAAGTGAAAGCGTGGAAACGTATGGAATGGGGGCACCTGCCACGTATGAGCATATGCACATTAATCCGTGTGCGCACGTGAACAGCAAGGTGCAGTGCGGCGCATGGCCTCCCGCTTCCCATATTGCGACAGCTGAGAGGTATTATGACAAGCTGATAATGCGATGTTCCAGTGCGTCCATTGTATGACAGTGAGGCAGATGGCGGAGGAATGCTGCAAGGTGGGCCAGCAGCTGCAGCACTAAGGACAGCTCCTAGTGACCCACTGCCTGCAATAAAGGCTCAAGCTCAGGGCTATGCGCTGGTCACAAGACTCAGTTTGAACTTCCCTGTCTATGTGTTGGCTATCTATGGCTTGGTGGGTGACAAGCTCAGCAACTAGGGAGATCTTTTGTTCCTTAATCATCAGCATTTAAGTAGGACTCTCTCCCAATATACACATGTCAGAATGCCATTTGGCCCAATAAACACATTTGTGCAAAGCCGTTTCTCCAAAAATAATGCCATTTGCGGATGTTATTTTTTGCTAATGTCTGCATTCATATGCACACTGTGTTCCTGAGGGAAGTGAGCTTAACATCTCTGGGAAGCTGAGTGATGGGGCTGTCAACATGTTAACTGCTGTCAGAATGGCCCAGCTCCCCTGCTTAGGCAGCAAGCCTCTCTCAGCTTGCATATTCAGGCTCGGCAAGAGAGAAGGCTGACCTCTCCGCTGCGGCGGACGAGAGAAGTTGGGTATCTCAAAGGAACACGCTGTGGCAGGAAAGACTGACATGACAGAAACATACCCCCATTTCCATCTGTGAAATGCTCCAGAAAGGATGGGCAGACTCAGCCCAGGATCTGAAGGCGGCCCCTCGGCCCTCTCTGTCTGGCCCTTGGGCGCCTCCATAGGCCACACCCCTTTTCTGCCACCCTCTGCGTTGTTGCTGGAATGTGTCCTCTGAGAATACCTCTTGCTTGCCTGGACGGAAGACATGAGAGACAGACAGACACACACACACACACAGAGAGAGAGAGAGAGAGAGAGAGAGAGAGAGAGAGAGAGAGAGAAATTTACCAGTACAAAATTTACATTCATTAGCTGTGACACCTGCATTGCAGAGGGTTGAACTAAATGACCCTGTGGGGACCCTTCCAGCTCCACAGTTCATTTCCCCCCCAAAAAATTATTCTTTAAAGAAAATTTAATACAGTCTCTGCAAAACAAATAAATAAAGCATTGAATTTATAGCCTCATTTTACATAATCTCAAAACATTAATGGTCCATGTAGGCTCTCCACAGACATGTTTGTGAAATTGGTGGGGAAAATTTGCTATCTTACATATTAAAAGAAGGGGGGGCGGGTTTCATCAAAGGTGTGTCTCTCTTGATAACACCTTTGGTAACCCTTCTAAGCCCAGTTAGTCGCTCTGAAATAGTCGCGTCCCAGATATTGTTGAACCATGCCTCCAGGTTGTACTACCTCAGCTATACTCCAGCTGTACATTTCTATGATTCACTTTCACCTCTGTCCCCACCCACTTGTGGCCCCTGGAACGTTTCCCTGTAGGAAATGCGGCCCTCCGGCTGAAAAGGGCCCTCCTCCCTTCAAAGCTTGACTGGCAGGTGAAGATGAGAGAAAACTCAAACCAGAAAGTGTGTGAAGAACAGATAACATTTAAAGAATATCTAAAACAACATTGTGAAAATGCGAATCTCCTGACAGGTCTAGATGGAATCTTGAATATTAAGGAAAACTAAAAATGTAGAAAAATTTCTGGATATGTAACAGATATAATAAGAAATGCGTAATGGTTAAAAATATGTAGAAAGCGGGGGCCACCAGGTGGCGCGTTGGAAGATGGCTGACAATAACATCTCTCTGACCCATACGAGGTAATTAAGGGGCTGCTATGGGATTATATATATAATAATGTAATAATAATGTAGAAAGCACAATGAGGTGAATCAGAAGTCAAAAGTGTGTGTGATGTTAGCTGATGTGTTGTTAGTTAATGTTTAGTTGTCATTGAGATATTGTCTTTGTTTGTGTTGTTATTGTTTTGCAATAAAGTTAATAAAAAAGAAAAAGGCCTCCTCCTGCATTGATGATGTTGCTATATTTGTTATAGCTCTTTATCCTTAGTAATAATAAAAAAAACTCCTTCAAAATGAACCTTGCCCAACTCTGGTCCAGATTACCTTCGGAATCGTATTCTTTAAATTGAGGTGGCCGCAGCGGGGAGTGAGTACCGCTCAGCCGTTTATCTCAGCAAATGAAGAGAAAGAGGAGAAGGGGGAGAGAAGATTCACTCTCTCGCTGAGGAGGGAAGATAAACGTCATGTCACAGGCTGAGCCGGCGGAGGATTATGGCCAATATCCCCCATGTGTCACTTCCTCTTCCCGGGGACTGAAGCGACGTTTAATGACAGTTAACTGAAAAGGGCAGGCGACGAGGAAGCCCGAACTGGTGGATGACATGCCTTCCTCTTTTAATAACTTGTCAGCTGCCCTGTCGGCCGTGAAATAGCAAATGGTTATGAGATGTGCCAGCAATCAAACCGGGGAGCAGGGAGAGGAGGGGAAACTTCGGCAACAGAGAATCGGCGGGTTGGTGGGTGGCTGGTAGGGACAGAATTGTCAAAGCCAGGGAAGAGATTTGGCTGCACTGGATTTATTTCTCTATCCGCCTCATTGTTGCCATCCCATAATCACCAGGAACAGACAAATCAGTCAATTCCGGTTTCTCCCCAGCGATGTTTCCACAATAGATTTAAAGCACTGTGATGACACTTTAAAAACCGCCATTGCTCCCCCCCCCCAAAAAAAAAGAATTCTGGGAAGTGTAGTTTGTTGAGGATGCTGAGAGCTGTTACAAGACCACTATTGCCCTCCCAGCACTACAATTCCCAGAGTCGTTTAACAGCCGATTGTTCTTCAAAGGTAACTCTTGGAATTGTAACTCGGGAGGTGGTGGAATAGGGGTCTCCTCTCTGCACCACTGACAAACTATAGCTCCCAGAATCCTTTGGGGGAAGCCATGAGTGTTGTAATTATAGTGCTGCTTTAAATGTCTGGTGTAAATGCGGCCCCGGTTTCTCATTTTGCCAATCTTCAGCTCGGTTCTCCACATTTCCACATCAGCTTCACCAACAATACAGTGGTACCTCAGGGTTACATACGCTTCAGGTTACATACGCTTCAGGTTACATACACTTCAGGTTACAGACTCCGCTAACCCAGAAATATTACCTTGGGTTAAGAACTTTGCTTCAGGATGAGAACAGAAATCGTGCTCCGGTGGTGCAGCGGCAGCAGGAGGCATCCATTATCAAAATTCACCAGCGTTTTGGTGCTAATTTCTCCACATACATACATTTCTGTATGAAATTTTTCCTCATACACACATTTTTCTGAGAGCAGCCTTCCTTAATATTGCTGCACGCTGTCCCAATCTCTGAGCGGTGTGAGATTCTAGGCTTTCCAGGCACTTGCTGAGGGTTCCTTTGGAAATGAGGTTGTGGTATATTTAGGATATAAGGTGTTTTTACACATATATATAACCTGAGCCTACGATGGAGGGGCTCACAGCACTCAGCCCCCCAAGTGGTTCTTGCTTCTGCCATAGCCACAGCCCTGGAATCAAACAGGCACCAGCCATGACACCCACTCTCTGCAGCTTGCTAACTTTCGCAGCCTGCAACCATTCCGCCCCCCCCCCCCCCGAGACCACATCATTCCCAACTGCAGCCCTAAAACCCCCACTCTGCTTTGTTTCTGCTATCTCAGAGCTCAGAGAGGCGCCCCACACCTCTGCTGCCTGAGTCTTGCATTTGTTAATGACCTTCCCTTTGTTCTCCTTTAATGGCCCATCTCCCAGGCGATCGTCTAAGGAAGCTGGTCTGACTTATATCTTAATCCTTGCTGGATCCAGGGGTTCAGGAGGCTTGATTAAATTCTAAACCTTTACGAGATCCAGCATTTTAGGGGAGTCTCGCACCCCTGAACTTAAAACAATATAATGATCTGATCCAGAATGCTCACCTTCTGGCATTCTCTTACTTGCCTGGGCAGAGTGTGTGTGTGTGTGTGTGTGTGTGTGTATGTATCTCTGGATTATGTGCAGCTTGGATGCAGCACAGCGTACAAAAGCAAGAGCCAGGTATGTTCCTCCGCCCACTTTTTACCTCTGGCCACACCCACCACCAGCACATGGCCCCCAACTGGTTGCCTTTGCAGGAGGATGCCTCCTCCATCCTGGCTGAGAAAAGGTTTCTCTGCCCCTGCACTCTAATGGAAATGAACCTTCTCCATTTTCCATGGGGTGGCAATGAACACTTCTCAGCCTATTCTTCCCCAGCTGATCTTTCTGCTGTGTTTATGATGGCCCCGTAATTTGCAATTCATCTCCTAGAGAGGGTGTCTCGATGGTGCAAGCCCTGCTCTTCGCTAACAAGCTCGTGAGCTACTTGGAAAACGCAGCCACACAACCCAAGGGCATTTCTCCCCACAGCGGAGACCCAACCCCCCCCTCATGCAAGCACATTCTACCAGTGAGCCCCATCCCTTTGCCAAGGGGACTCTCATTACAGCTCTCCAATCCATCCCCTCCTGTCACCGAGGCGATTAAAGCTCCCCAAGGGAGCATTGATGGGCAATGGGAGCCATACGCTCCCCCGTGATTCCAAATTAGGGAGGAAAGTTAATAACTTTGGAGACGTTCCCCAGGCTATTAGTGGGGGGGGGGGGCGTCTGAGGAAATGTAGAGCCTTAAATCAAGCAGCAGAGGGCTCTAAACAGCCCTCATTTATTCCGATTAGGAGGATGGCATCCCAGGCCTCGTCTGGAAGATACACGCATGCAGAGGGGCTTGGAGCTGTTACCGGAAAAATCCGAGGGCTCCCTTGGACAAAAAGTAAAGACACCAACCAGAGTAAATTGGAGCAAATCAGCAGCCTGTAGGTTTGGCCTTTATGGAACTGTTGCAGCAGGGTGTTCCCCTCACTTGCAGGAGAGAGGAAAGACACAGAAAATGGTGTGCAAGACTTTATAAAAACTTTTGAAATTCCCATCCTCTAGGTCAAGCTCACCCCCAGAAACATCATGCATACATTACAGAAAGGAGGGGTTGAGGGAGGAGTTGTGGTGGTAACCTGAGTGTCCTGTCACCTGGCTGGTTCCCTTCTACCCCTCCCCATGAAGACAAAAGGTAGTCGCAGTTTCCTGCCCCCTGAGGGAAGATCTGATCATTGTCCTTTGTTCCAGTCCATGCTGAATCCACTCCCATATGCAAGTTCTTTGTGATCTTGATTGTCTTCTGTCTGGGATCATCAGGGTTGGCATAGCAACTGGGCAGGGCTCCTGTGGATGTGCTGGTATGGTGAAGGGATTATGGCGCCCTGTATCAAACCTTCCCCATTTTGTAGTCCTTCCTTCATGGAGTAAAGTAAAAGTGGAACAGTGCAAATCCGATGTATGGTTGATTTTCTATGAATTTATAACAGAAGGGTAGCGTATGTAGTGTGTGAGTGTGTGTGAAGTTTGTACAAACTGAATGATGGGGGAGAGGTTTCCTGCTACAGAGCAAAAAGTGCCGTTGTTCTCTGCAAAAGGAAAGAGGGGTAATGAGGGGAGTTGAAACTGTGCACCAGCTCTGGCCAACTCATAGGTAGGCCAGGCCCCATCTGCACTATACTTTTAAAGCAGTATCAGAACACTTTAAACAGCCATGGCTCAGCCAATTGTCGCTCTGTGCGGGAAATAGGGGCCTCCTCTTTGCACCAGGGCCAGTGCATCCGTGAGGCAGGCTGAGGCAGCTGCCTCAGGCGGCAGAATCCAAAGGCCGCTTCCACAGGCGTGCTCCCTGGGCACACACCCCATCGCCAGAGAAGCAAGGAGAAGTGGAAGCTTCCAGTGAGGTCTCACACAAGAGCCCCACAAAATCACGTGGAGGTCTGCAGAGGCCTTGCACAATCGCACCAGAAGCCAAGTGAGCCCAGTAAGCAAAGCTTAAATTGGGGGGGGGGGGATGGGGAGCAGGGGCAGGCAGCGCTTATGCAGATCAGCTACTTCCCATTTTGCCTCAAAACAGGGCCACCTCTGCCTTGCACCCTTAACAAACTACAAGTCCCAGGATTCTTTCAGGGAAGCCATGATTGTTCAAAGTGGAACAATCATATACATATACAGTCGTACCTTGGTTGCTGAACGCCTTGGAACTCATATGTTTCGGCTCCCGAACGATCGAAAACCAGAAGTGAGTTTTCCGGTTTTCGAACGATTTCCGGAAGCTGAACATCCTGCGTGGCTTCCACAGCTTCTGATTGGTTGCAGGACGCTCCTGCAGCCAATTGGAAACCATGTCTTGGTTTTCAAACAGTTCCAGAAGTCGAATGGACTCCCGGAATGCATTCTGTTCGAGAACCAAGGTGCGGCTGTAGTGCAGACGGGTGCCAGGCTGAGCTGCAGCCTTATTTAAAGCTCAGCCCATGATAACTGGTACAGAAGCAACATCCCAAACTTGCTCTAGTTTGAGATGGGTTTGCCTTTCAATGCGAACTGGGTCAAATTCCTCCCCCACCCCCACCCCCACCCTTCCATCCCTGGTCACAAGAAGGTGATAGTGTTTCTGTTCCCATCTGTGAAATGCTGGAGCAAATTCATTTAGCCATCTCATCCCCTTTGAGGAGGTGGAGAAATCTGAGATGGTCAGCTTTCTGGGTCATCCCTTCCTTTTTTTGGCCGTGATGTGGGTGAATCACACACACACCACCACCACCACCCAAGACAGCAGGCAGGCTGCCTCAGCACAGCAGTGGAGTGTGTGACCCTGCAACTCTTGCAAGAAAGAAGGAAGGCGAGCTGAATTCTGTGGTGTGTGTGTCCCCCCCCCCCAACACACACACAAAAGTGTGTGTCTGGGCAAAAATAGCTTCCTTGAACAGCTGGAGACATCCAAGAACATCAGATCAGCCCTTCTTGATGGCCAGAACCCTGGGAAGCCCAGAAACAGGACCGGATAAAACAGAAACTCTCCCCACTTGTGATTCGCAGAGACTGGTGTTCAAAGGCACATCTCTGCCTCTGACAGTGGAGTTAGAGCTTCATTATCATGGCTAGTGGCCATTGATAACCTGAATCCATCATCTTCTAAAGCCACCTCATTGCCACGGACAACATTGTTTCCTGATGATGCTCTCAGCTCTGTTGTTCTGTTGGGCCAGGGATGGGGAAGCTCAGATACAGGAGCTAAATACAGCCCTGTCAGGACCGGGAGTCAGGAGCTGGTCAGCAATAAAGCCAAAACAGTGCAGGCCTAGTGGTCACAGCAGCCCTTCCCCGTAGGCCTTGCCCCAATGAGGCTGTTGCGAGGGTGGAAGGTCTCTGCCTTCCCACTGCTCTCTAAGGCTGCTCCTTCCCCAGGTCCTTCTCAAGCAACCTGAGAATTCTTCGCCTGCTCTATATTTGCTCCGCTTTCTTCATACCTCTATGGCAGACATATTCAACCAGTCGACCATGATCAATCAGTAGATCCCTGGGTGCTCCTGGTAGGTCGCGGTCAATCACGGGACCCTGTTGGGAATCTGAATATGTGCAGCTACTCCCACAGAGTCAATTAAGGTTTGGCAGACAGCCAAAAGGTCATGTGAAGGAGTAAGTCTGCCTGGTGATACAGAGGCATGGAGACAGCTCCATCATTGGTCAAGCTCTCTCAAGGGAGTGATAATTAATGGCCTACTAACTGTTAGTTCGTATGTGTGGGTGGCGCTGTGGGTAAAAGCCTCAGCGCCTAGGACTTGCCGATCGAAAGGTCGGCAGTTCGAATCCCCGCGGTGGGGTGCGCTCCCATTGCTCGGTCCCAGCGCCTGCCAACCTAGCAGTTCAAAAGCACCTCTGGGTGCAAGTAGATAAATAGGGACCGCTTACTGGAGGGAAGGTAAACGGCGTTTCCGTGTGCTGCGCTGGCTCGCCAGATGCAGCTTGTCACGCTGGCCACGTGACCCGGAAGTGTCTCCGGACAGCGCTGGCCCCCGGCCTCTTAAGTGAGATGGGCACACAACCCTAGAGTCGGACACGACTGGCCCGTATGGGCAGGGGTACCTTTAACTGTTAGTTCAGTGGTTCAGTGTGTCAGTGTAGGAGCTGGAGGTTGAGAGAGTTGTGAGTCGTGTCAGAGAGAGCAAGTCAAAGATCCGTGTTCTGTTCCTGTAAATAGTCCACTGTATATAATAAACACCTAACTACAAGTTCCTGGTTCCTGCTTCGTCCATCCTGTCTGCAGCCAAGTTGCCAATTGCTTTCGTGAACTCTGCATTTACTCTGCTAGGTCTGGCTAAGGTCCTGCAACTAGTCAGGAAGTGGTGAAACACCAATAGGTTTTGCCAATAGACCCTTATCGTTCATGGGGTTAAAATCACAGGTTCTATCGTTCATGGGGTTAAAATCACCTCTCTCTGTTCCTCCGTAAAGTGTTCATGCATTTGGCATTTGTTGATGTCAGTTGTGGCATTCCCCAAAAAAAGTTCAACAACTCTGATCAGTCCTCCCCCCAGAAAGCTCAACCACTCTGACTCCTCCTCCCTCTAATGTCAATGGGTAGTCTGCTCCCTCTGACCACACATCTCTGTCCCACCACCAGCTCCCCAGCTCTGAGCCTTCTCCCCTTGGGTGTTCCCTATCTGGTGCCTCCCGCTGGTTCTCTGTGTCTAGCCAGCCCATGACAGCATCGCTCTCTGGCTCTCTTGGGTGTTTCTGCCTGGCTGGACTTTGTCCTTGAACTCTTAGAACGCCACTTGCTGACCTGGAAGGGGAAATCTTTAGCCTATTGTACAAAATAAATAAAAAAAACCCACGAAATTTGCAGTTGTTGCTCTGTCCACTTTTGCCTTACCCATCAAAGACTTGCAGATTCCGAAAGGGAGGCCAGAAAAGAAGGGGTCCACTGGGATGGAAAACATCTCCCAGCCCTTTGTGACCCCGAAACAGTAGCTGCTGCCCTCAGCTCTCGAGTTCAGTTGGGCCTTTCAGGGCCCTAGCATGGTGGTTGTGGAACTAACTCTGTGCAGAGGATAAAGTGGCTGCCTTTTCCTTATTAACTTAATTCCTCACTTAATTTCTCCCTTTTCTACTTTACCTTGACAAGGTTCCCCAAAGCCAATTGCTGGGAGGGAGCAAGTTACAATCAAGGAGCCCCATTAAAACATCCAATTAAAACCACTAATCAAAAGCCAATCAAAGCCAGGGAGAACAGGTTGATAGCATCAGCAATTAGCCATCCCCTGCAAAAGCTTTGCAAAATTAATATCGCCAGCCTCCTAAAAGCCTGGAAAGAGAAACAGCTTGGTGTGCTTCTGTGGGCTAGGTTTACAATAGCTAAGGGGATACTTCGCTCCCACTAGATCATAGAATGGGGTGTTTTCAAACTATCATAGAACTATAGAGTGGGAAGGCAGACCCTCCAAGTGCCCCTATTTTCCAGGGACAGTCCTGGATTTACAGAAGCCGTCCTGGTTTCTTATTTGAGCCCGGAATGTCCCGCTTTTCCTTAGGACATCCCTATATTCACTGGAGAAATGCTGGAGGGGATGGAGTTATCCAACCTCTGAGCCAACTATACAACCTTTAGAAGACATCTAAAGGCAGCCATGTATGGGGAAGGTTGTTTTTTTAAATGTTTAAAGCTTTATTTTGTTTCTATATATGTTGGAAGCCACACAGAGTGACTGGGGCAATTCAGTCAGATGGGTGGTGGTGGAAGAAGAAGAAGGGGCCATCCCTATTTTCATAATGTTGGAGGGTATATGTATATACCATATTGGCCCGAATATTGGGTGGGGTGTAAATAATAAAATTGTTGTTGTTGTTGTTGAATAGGTCGTCCCTATTTTCATCGGAGGAATGCAACCTAGATATCCCAGTTGGTTAGAGTTTGGTGCTGATGATGCCAAGGTTGCAGGTTCGATCCCTGTATGGGGCAGTTGCATATGCCTGCATTGCAGGAGGTTGGACTAGATGATCCTCGGGATCCCTTCCAACTCAACAATTCAATGGTTTTATGAAACATTGGAGGGTTATGCTAGATGTGTCCCCTTTGGCCTGGTCCGGCAGCTGAGCTCTTTCTTACCTTCTTAAGGAGTCAAGCAGCCTCCCGCCTCCCTTCTGCAACTTCTGGAAGCTGAGAAGGGGTTGCTCAATCGCAGAGTCAGCCTTTGGCAGGCTGTTTTCTTCCGCCTGTCTCAGTGCAGGGATAAATTTAGACATGGCCCTCAAAGTTTCTGTGATTTGCAGATGGTCACTGATGATTGCAGAGGCTGCAGCTTCTCCCTCCCGCGATCAGGTTCTGCTTGCACTTTTTCTAAAATCCCATTTTTGGATAGCCCTGAAGATGGACTCCCGCTGGGTCTGTCTCCTCATCCTTGCAGGTTTGTCAGAGGCTGCTGCCCAGGAAGGTTAGTAGCTTATTCAGCTTATCCTTTGTCATCTTATGACATCTCCTTCTGACAATTAAAATTATGATGAAGATGGGCTTGTAGCCAACATTAGTCCTACTCAGAGTAGACCCACTGAAATTAATGGACCAAAATTAATGGATCAAAAATTTTCGGAGTATTTGAAGAGTGTATGTGATGAGCAAACAACGCTAGTGGGTTTTAAAGAAGCTTTGTGAAAAAATAAGGAATATTGCAAGAATGCAAATAAGGCTATAAAGGTATTTTTTTAAAAAGGCGATACTAAATTTGAGGAATGCGTAGACAAAAACTTAAATACAGGTGATTGTCAGAGGAGTTGAGGGAAGTCCAAAAGTTGAAAATATGTTAATTGGGAAATTGTTTGATTGGAGATATTTGTGTAAAACTTAATAAAAATTTATTTTAAAAAAAAGAAATTAATGGACCAAAGTTAGTCATGAATGGCTTTATTTTGAGTATGATGATGATAATAGTAATGAAACCATCACAATTGTAGCCGTTTTCATGCATAATATTGTGATACTAATTATCATAATTATAATTATGACAGCTTTATTATGTCTGTTCTTTAGCTGTGGCTCCTGCATTGTAGGATGTTGGACTAGATCACCCTCGGGGTTCCTTCCAACTCTACAATTCTATGATTCTATGTTTGTTTGTGCCACAATCGGCCTGCACGCTTCACCTTAAATCACAGCTCACCAGGAGTCACAATTGGATTTGTAATCATGTGTGGAGAACCTGGTAAAATCTACGGAGGTCTTCTAGGTAGTGGCACCCTCCCTGTGGAACACCCTCCCATCGGATGTCAAGGAGATAAACAACTATATAACATTCAGAAGACATCTGAAGGCAGCCCTGTTTAGGGGAAACGTTTGATGTTTTACTGTGTTTTTATATTCTGTGGGAAGCTGCCTAGAGTGGCTGAGGCAAATCAGTCAGATGGACAGCGTTATTATTTTTTATTATTATTATTTTACTTCTTTCGTGCTTTAGAACCTACCCCTTTCAATGATGCTGCTGGGGAAAGCTCAGGAGCCTTGTCAAAGAGGAAATGGTCCCAACCTTTCTTCTCCCTCTTTCCTTGTCTCCTCACAGACCTAACCAGAAAAGTCTTTGTCTTCCGCACGGAGCCTAGCGAGGCCTACATCATCCTCAAGCCTCTGCCCAAGGAGCCATTGCAGAACCTCACTGTCTGCCTGAGGTCCTACACGGACTTGACTCGGCCCTATGGCCTCTTCTCCTACGCCACTGAGTCTGAGGACAACGAAATCCTGATCTTCAAGCCCAAGCGGGGAGAATACCGGGTGTACATCGGTGGAGAGTACCTGTCCTTCAAAGTCCCAGAGGACACCCTAGACTGGGAGCACGTCTGTTTCGGGTGGGAATCGGCCACCGGCATCGCTGAGTTCTGGATGAACGGCAAGCCTTGGCCACGCAAAGGCTTGAAGAAAGGCTACGTGGTTGGCTCCGGGGCCTTCATCCTGTTGGGCCAAGAGCAAGACCGCTTTGGTGGCACCTACGACTCCTACAACTCCTTCTCTGGAGAACTGACGGACGTCTACATGTGGGATTTCCTCCTGTCTCCTCACAAGATGCGGGCGGCCTACCAGGATCTGCAGCTGCCCCGATGCGCTCTGGGCTGGAAGAACCTGCAGTATGAAATCAAGGGAGACGTGGTGGTGAAGGGCAGGCTGAGGTAAAGGAAACGAGGGAAATCCAACCTCCCAAGCAGAGTAATCAGCCTTTTCTGTCCCAAATTCTAACCCACCTGGCCACCGAGCTGTTGTGTAGCACACAAAGCATTTTGGAAAACAAAAACAAAAAACAAGCCGTGAACTTCCACTCATCCACTTGGTTTATTGCAGCTTCCCCCCCCTTCCTGGTCGCCTGGAAACGCATCTCACTCGCCAAAGGCGACCAGGCAAGCCTGTGTTTACAAATCTGCTATCGGTGACATCCACATGATGATTTGCCGGATGATGTTTTGCCGCTGAGGTGTTCTGCTGCTGCTTTCCTGGGTCTGTTCTATGGATTTGGTGTGGTTCTAATTGCAATGTAATGTTCTCTCCCACCTCCTTTCCGAGACGTTTTCGTTTAATAAACCAATATAAAATGAGATTCCTTGTCTGGGTAGGGTCTCCTGAACAAATGAAAACATTTTTTTTAGCAGACATCGAAAACAGTTCAGCTGAAGTGCCTGCCTGATATGGCATGGAGTGTTCTAGGAAAGTTTATTTATTTAAAATGTTTGCGGATTGCCATAAAATTAAATAAAAGAATCCTAAAAGGCAGAAGCATTATATAGACGGTGCCACAAGAAAATTCTAATTGAAGAGGAGGGCTTTGCAAACCAATAAGACCTTAGAGTCAATTCAAAGGCCGGCAATGATTGGTCATTATGTGTTTGGGGAGCTAGGGACCTATGGCCCTCCAGGTTTTGCTGGACTTTAACTCCCATCAGCCCCAGCCAGCAGGACTAATGGTCAGAGGTGATGGGAGTTGTAGACCAGCAACATTTGGGAAGACTACAGGTGCCCCATTTCAAGCAGAAGGACATTCCAAATGTGTGTTTGCCAGATACAGCTAGACTAATTCCCCCAAATCTAAAAACTAGCACTGAGAGCAGCTCATGGGACCTGAGGTACATGAAAGGTAAGCCTGATGGGAGAAATAATTTCAGTTTGATTCGAACACAAAGCTTTCCAATTTGCAATTTGTGAACCAATATGCCAACAGAAACAGAACTCTCCTTCAAGATTTACACTTCCCCATCAATTTCAAAGTTGCAAATCCTCCAGACAAAAATGGTGTGCCATAAATGTGTCTGTTGAGTGAAAATAATGTACAAACTTGTGCTATGTTGGAAGAAACTCCTTACAAAAACGCACGTGCTAATTGCTGATGCAGAAATGGAGTGAATGTAACCTAAAATGGGGGGAAAGAAGGAGAGAACCTATACAGTGGTGCCTCAGGTTAAGAACTTAATTCATTCCAGAGGTCTGTTCTTAATCTGAAATCTTAATCTTAACCTGAGGTACCACTTTAGTTAATGGGGCCTCCCACTGCCACTGTGCCGCCAGAGCATGATTTCTGTCCTCATCCTGAAGCAAAGTTCTTAACCCGAGGTACTATTTCTGGGTTAGCAGAGTCTGTAACCTGAAGCGTCTGTACCTGAGGTACTACTGTAATTCTCAGTTTTGGCTTACTCTAATTTAGCAGCACACCACTGCCATCCTCTGGTCAAAGGAGGGGAGTGTGAAGAGAGAAATTCCCTTAGCAGAAAGTGCTCAGAAGGGATGTTGTCTGTCCTCTGCATGAGAATTTCTCACTTGCCTGAAAAACAAGACGATTCTGCTGCTTTCTAAGATAGGCAGTGACCATTCCTGGGATACTTTGAGGGAGCAGCCATGGCAGTTATAGTAGTAGTAATAATAGTAAGAATAAGAATAAGAACAAGAACAATAATAATTTATTTGCCATTCTGGGCAGCTTCCAACATATATAAAAACATAATAAAACATTAAATGTTAAAAAGCCTCCAGGCTGCCTTCATATGTCTTCTAAAGGTTATAGAGTTACTTATCTCCTTCAGAGTAATGTACCCACCTTCAGTTTCTGCAGCTTGTTGTCTTATATTAGGAATGTATGTTCTGTATTATTTTACAAATACTACAGCTACAAGTTTGTCATGGCCTTTGGCTAGCACAATAAACTTATGAACCAGCTGAGCCAGGAGAGATTGGGGGAGGAATCCCTCCACCCAATCCTGCACACACACACACACACACACAAAATCTAGCACAAAGGGGGTCCTTGGCCACTTGGTAGCGTCAGTCTAATATGGACAGGCTGCCTAACTTTCTGTGATGTGTGTACGAGACAACGTATGGGTCTACAATTGTGTTGGCTGCTGCTGGGTGGTTAAATTTCCCCTCAGACAAGATGGTTGTGTCAGCTGGTTGACCCCAAAAAACCTTAGAGGTGATTGTCCTCTTTGTTTGGGTCACAGAAAGCAAACAAGGTCATGGCGTTCAATATATCACAAACCTTTCCGATGTGTTTGGTCAGCAGTCTTTGGGCTAAGTTTGGGGCTTCTTAGTGTAGAGAAAAGGCAAGCAAAAGACGGCACAGAACATAGAATCATGTAGAAGTTTATAAAATTATGCCTAGCATGGAAAAAGGAGGCAGTATGCTCTTGTCTCCACATTCAGAGGTGTTGTTGTTGTTTAATCATTCAGTCGTGTCCGACTCTTCGTGACCCCATGGACCAGAGCACGCCAGGCACTCCTGTCTTCCACTGCCACCCGCAGTTTGGTCAGATTCATGTTTGTAGCTTTGAGAGCACTGTCTAACCATCTCGTCCTCTGTCGTCCCCTTCTCCTTGTGCCCTCCATCTTTCCCAACATCAGAGTCTTTTCCAGGGAGTCTTCTCTTCTCATGAGGTGGCCAAAGTATTGGAGCCTCAGCTTCACGATCTGTCCTTCCAGTGAGCACCCAAGGCTGATTTCCGTCGGAATGGAGAGGTTTGATCTTCTTGCAGTCCATGGGACTCTCAAGAGTCTCCTCCAGCACCATAATTCAAAAGCGTCAATTCTTCGGCGATCAGCCTTCTTTATGGTCCAGCTCTCACTTCCATACATCGCTACTGGGAAAACCATAGCTTTTACTATACAGACCTTTGTTGGCAAGGTGATGTCTCTACTTTTTAAAATGCTGTCTAGGTTTGCCATTGCTTTCATTCATGTGCCATTGACGCACATTCAGAGGTAGTGTGCGTCTTTTGGGAACTGGACTCTAGTTCCCATTTGTAGCGTATGCAGAAGACAGTCCTGGGTCATTTGACCCTTGAATCGTAGAATCATAGAATTGTAGAGTTGGAAATGTTCCCGAGGGTCATCTAGTCCAACCCCCTGCAATGCAGGAATCTCAACTAAAGCATCCATGACAGATGGCCACCCAACCTCTGCTTAGAAACCTCCAGGGAAGGAGAGTCCAGCACCTCCCGAGGGAGACCGTTCCACTGTCAAACAGTTCTTACTGTCAGAAAGTTATTCCTGATATAGGGCACAGCTTGGGGTTGCCAGAGAGGCCGTGGCCCCAGGTGCAGATTTCTGAGGGGGGGTGTGCAAAGCAGGTGCCCCCATGCCAGCACCTCCAGCATGGCATGAGGGCACCTCCTTTGTGCCTGCTGAGTGCTGCATCAGCTGGCCAGGCTCCCCCTGCACAGGTGGCACAGTGTGTGGTTGTTGCGCTCTTCTTACACCGCCCTCCCCGGATCCGAGCCTTGCAGGCCGCTAGGGGAGAGGGCAGTGTGGGGATGTGGCAAGCACGTGCCCTTTGATCCCAGACTTGTGCGTCCAAAGGCAAGCAGAGCGATACATTTGGCACCAGCTTGGCTGTGGGAGTTGCCGAAAAGAGGTGTAGAAGGTGCCATCTGACCGTCTTAGGGACTCCACTCCAGAGTTGTGTAGGATTTGCTCCTAAGCCTTTTCTTCTCCTGATTGTGGAGATAGTAGCGATTTTAGGATCAGTTTTCCTTCTCCTTCCACCTTCCCCCATCTGCCCCTCACTTTCCGAGCACAATTCAAAATGTTGGTGCTGACCTTTCAAGCCCTAAATGGCCCAGTATACATGAAGGAGCGTCTCCATCCCTATTGTTCAGCTGGGGGGTGATGGTTCAGCTCCGAGGGCCTTCTGGCAGTTCCCTCACTGCAAAAAGTGAGGTTATAAGGAACCAGGAAGAGGGCTTTCTCGGTAGTGGCGCCCACCCTGTGGAACGCCCTCCCATCAGATGTCAAGGAAATAAACAACTATGTATCTGACTTAGAAGACATCTGAAGGCAGCCCTGCATAGGGAAGTTTTTTAATGTTTAATGTTTTATTATGCTTTTATATATGTTGGAAGCTGCCCAGAGTGGCTGGGGCAGCCCGCTCAGATGGACAGGGTATAAAATAACAACAACAACAACAACAACAACAACAACAACAACAACAACAACCACCACCACAACCACAACCACAACCACCACAACAACCACAACAACCACAACAACAACTGCATGGAAAAGACCCTGATGTTGGGAAAGATGGAGGGAACAAGGAGAAGGGGATGACAGAGGACGAGATGGTTGGACAGTGTTCTCAAAGCTACCAGCATGAGTTTGACCAAACTGTGGGAGGCAGTGGAAGACAGAAGTGCCTGGCGTGCTCTGGTCCATGGTGTCATGAAGAGTCGGACACGACTAAACGACTAAACAACAACAACAATATCAATAATAATAATAATAATACTTCTACAGCAAATGCAGAAACCGCCTTCTTAACCGTTGGACCCACTATCTGCCTCGTCAGCTCAATCTGCTAGAGCAGGGGTGTCAAACTCAAATTCATCGGGGGCCGCATCAGCAGTTTGGTCACCCTCAAAGGGCCGGTTGTATCTGTAGGACTTTATCAAAGTTATTTTTCCTTAGGCACTGGTGTGTGTTGTCTTGAACCTATACACTATTTAATATACCTATTCCAGTACGATTTTAAATAAGAATAGAAGAAGAAATAATAATGATTTTTTAAAAAGATGACGAGATGGGCTTCCAGGCAGACTGGAGCTCCAACGGGGAGGAGACAGGAGCCTGTCCCAACAGAGCAGAGCAGAAGCAAATGTTGCCTCCCCCCGCCCTGCCGCCGCACTCAGAAGCCGGAGGATACGGAGCTGCAGTTTGGACAGCAGCAGTTTCTTCCTTGCAAGGGAGCCCCAGCCGCACTGCGGGCACGGGTGGCCAGGATATCCTGCTGGGGCCCCGAGCTGCTGCAGTTGCTCCCGGGGAGGAGGCTATCCGCCAAGTTCTCCGGCCTGGAGAAAGCCGATGTGTTGGCGTGGGGAGGGGGGTGGTGTTTCGTAGCCAGGCTTCCGCAGCCAAGTTGCTGGCAGGCTCCCACTTTGCTCCAGCCGCCCAGATGACGGCGTGGTCCTCTTCAAGGTGGGAGGCGCCCCTGCTTTGCGGTGTGGCAAACCCCCGCCGCCTGCGCCCCCGGCCATCTCCTCACCAGCTGCAGCGCCGCAGTGGCCTCTTTTTGGGGGCCCGAGCGAGTGAGTGAGCGGCGTCCCAAGCGTGGCTCTCGCTCCCTGCCCTCACTGCCAGCCTCCACGGCTCTGGGACTCCAAAAGTTGCCTCGCGCGCGACCCGCCCCCTCGAGCAGCTGCGCCTGGGAGGCTCCGAGGGGCAGAAAGCCTCTTTGCCCGGCCGGCGACGCAGGTGAAAGTTGTGAGACCAGCTGGTAGGCAGCGCCGACGGGGCGCGTCGGCTGGAGCCCTGTCTGCAAGCAGGCAGGGAAGGCTGTTCGCGTGGGTCACTTTTTAGAAAGGCAGAGAGCCTCCGCCGGAGTGCGGACCCTAAAATCTGGGTCGGGACCGGTAAAAAGGACGAGAAGCTCGCTTCCTCGCCCTTGATGCCACGGGCCATATGATGAGGTCTGGCGGGCCGGATTCGGCCCGCGGGCCTTGTGTTTGACACCCGTGTGCTAGAGCCTGTCTTCACATGCAGGTAAAGTCCCTAACTCACACCTTGTCTCCACCTGGTTTAGCTGGCCAGTCTGGGCCATTTCACGGGGTGTCACCACTGTCGCACGCTGACCGCTTCTAGGAGCCACAGGTGAGAGATGAGTGCAGGGTGGAAAATTCCTGTGCACCTTTATTTATTTATTGAACAAAATTGATATGCCACTTAAAAGACTTCTAAGTGGCTTACAAAAGATTCTTCTTTCATGAAGGCAAGCCAGCAAACTCAAAGGTCCCACTATTATAAGCCCCGCAATTCTGCCGCTTCTAAAGGTGAGCCTTCTTCAGCTAATAGCTTGGCGCCTGTGAGATTCGTCATTTTCCTGGCCTTTGGGATGCTTGCGTTGTCCCTGGCAGGGAACGTTCTGTCATCTCAGCCCTGCACAGGTCACTCTGATCTTGGCTTGACCCTCGCAGATAACAGGCAAGGGTTGAACCCCTCCCAATGGAAGCTGCGAAGTCTGCTCATTGCTCCACAACCACAAGACAAAACATCAGCAAAATGTAATTACTCAAAACTGTAAAGAAAAGAAAAGAAATGTCAAGTTGCTGCTGACAGCTTTTAAAATAAGCAGCTCCTTCCAATCTCTTAAACAGCCCCCCCCCACTGCAAATGCCTGCCTTTCTTTCTTTCTTTCTTTCTTTCTTTCTTTCCTTCTTTCCTTCTTTCCTTCTTTCTTTCTTTCTTTCTTTCTTTTTTGGGTGTGTTCTGTTGCGGCAATGGAGAGCTCTTTGTAATACGTAAATGTGTGTGTTGGCAGGATGGGTGAGAAGGCCCTCGCAGTGATCCAGACCCTCCTAGTGTCCCTGTTTTCCAGGGATAGTCCTGGATTTACAAATTAAAATATTATTATTATTATTATTATTAGAAGTTCAACAACTTTTGTGTCCAGATATTCACTTTTTGAAATATGGCAACCCTAGGGATCCTTTGTGTGGAAATCAGACTGGGAACAATCACGATCCATAAAATGTGGGGGTCTATGCGTTCCTTGCCTAGCAAAATGATCTGGAGAGGTTCTTGGCAATCAGAGTTTGAAAGAGGCAGGTTCGTTCTGGAAGGAACGGAAATTTAACCAACAGGCAGATAAGACCAGGGGAGGCGAATGGAAAGCATTTGTTGATTTTTAATCTCTGCCCTGTGGAACTGCCCTGAGAGTGGAGCTGCCCGCCCCTTCCAGCCCAGGGATAAGATCCAGAGAGGACTTCACAGGCAGGGCTTGGTTTCCTCCAGGACAGGCTGAGCAGATCCAGGCAGGTCCAGGATCCATTCCAACCACCTGCCAAGTTTATTCTGAAGACAGACGGCATGGGGTTCCTTCATATCTTCCTCCTCATCCTGGCCGGACTGTTGGGGTCTCTTGCCCAGGAAGGTGGGTGCTCTGATCAGATGCAATGAGTTGTGTGGGTGTTGCTGTGTGAATGGACTGACTGGCTGCATTGTGAGCGCAGACATGGAGGTATCCCTGTTTCTGGCTGGGTTTGAATTAGAGCCAAAGGGAAGGGCTGTGGCTGAGCGGGTAGAGGAACTGCTTTGCATGAAGTCTCAGGTTCAAATCCCGGCATCTCCAGGTGGCTCTGGGAAGGACCTCTCTGTCTGAAACCTCTAAACAGCCGCTGCCAGTCAGTGTGGACAATACTGTTCCTAAACATAGCCCTGTTTAGGGAAGTTTTTAATATTTGATGCTGTACTGTTTTTAACACTTGATTGGGAGCTGCCCAGAGTGGCTGGGGAAACTCAGCCAGATGGGCGGGGTATAAATAATAAATTATTATTATTATTATTATTATTATTATTATTATTAGCCCTTTATTAAGAACAATGAGGACTGGAAGCTTACTTTATATTTAGGGAAAGGAGCCCACGTGCTTTGTGTACAGCAGTTTCCCAGGCTTAATTCCCAGCATCTCCAGGTAGGACTGGGAAGGTCGCTTGCATGAAAGGTCCTGCATTGCAGGGGGTTGGACTAGATGACCCTTAGGGTCCCTTCCTGCTCTACAATTCTATGACTCTGTAACGCTACAGAGCTCCTGTCAGGAGACAGTACAGTGGTACCTCGGGTTAAGAACTTAATTCATTCCAGAGGTCCGTTCTTAACCTGAAACGTTCTTAACCTGAGACCCCATTTTAGCTAATGGGGCCTCCTGCTGCCGCTGTGCCGCTGGCGCGCGATTTCCATTCTTATCCTGGGGCAAAGTTCTTAACCTGGAGCAACCACTTCCTGGTTAGCGGAGTTTGTAACCCGAAGCGTCTGTAACCCGAGGTACCACTGTACTGAGCTAGCTGGACCTGTGGTCGGATCTGCATATCAGATATGTGAAACGTGGAAAGGCAGGAGTGATGTCAAATACAACTCTCAAATGTCAGATTGACAGCAAAAAAAACCAACAACCCCAAATTCTCAAATTGCACGTCAGAATTTCCATTCCCTCCCACTCTGGGGCTTAAACAACAGAGTCTCGTTGGCCAGTAATGCCTGATTACTTACAGAGCCTGTGTGGCTGAACACACAACCCAGAATTAAGCGCTGCGGAGCCCCACTGATTTGAACAAGAGACGTAAGCACAGGCTTAAATACAGGAATAAAAGGGATCAACGATATGCAAAAAGCTGCCTCGGAGCAGATCAGTTTGTTTCTCCAGCCAGCCCAATATTGTCTCCACTCTGGGACCTTATGTTTGTGCAGCATACAGTGCGCTTAAAGCTGAGCTGTCATATTTTAAAGTGAATAGGATGGAATCTTGGGACGCGAGTGGCACTGTTTCCCTGCGCTGCTCTGGTTCGCCAGAAGCAGCTTCGTCATGCTGGCCACATGACCCGGAATCTGTACGTTGGCTCCCTTGGCCAAGAAAGTGAGATGAGCGCCGCAACCCCAGAGTTGGCCACGACTGGACCTAATGGTCAGGGGTCCCGTTACCTTTACCTTTAGGATGGAATCTGCTATCATCACACATGCATGCACTATCTGAATCGGCCGCCAGGTGGCGAATGAGCACCAAAGAACCGTTGCAGGTCCGTCTTATGGCACAGAGCTGTCATCTAGAAAAAGGGAGAAGAGGATAGTTGGCAAATAGTGGGGGGGGGCTTGAGTGATTGAGGTGAGTGGATGGGGCAAGTGGAAGAGTGGCAAGGATGTTTTGCCCCCTCCCCCAGTAAACCCAATGAAGCGCTGATCAGTCTTTCAGACAGCCGTAAGAGCATCTTCTTCAAAGACTAAGGGGGCAGGGCGGGGTGGGGAATCCATTAGGAACAAGATGCGGCCTTCCATGCTTACCGTATTTTTCACCCTATAGGACGCACCGGCCCATAGGACGCACCTAGTTTTTTTGGGGGGGGGGGGATCAAGGAAAAAAATTTTATTTCCCCCCCAGGTTTGCGCAGCCATACCCAAGCTAGAAGAGGGAAACGGAGCACTCCGTCTCCCTCTTCTGCCTTCAGGGACAGCCTCTCTAGCCTCCGTGGGGCAGCGCCTTGCCCCGCTGTCCCCTGAGGTTGTGGGGCTGGCGGGGGGAGAAGCAAGCTTGCTTCTCTCTCCCCCGCCCCCCGCCAGCCTCCAGACCAGGTCGAGGAATAGCGGGGTGGTGGCGCTGCGCCTCCCCGCTGTCCCCCGAGCTTTTGGGCTGCAGGCTGCTGCCCACAAGCCTTGGTAGCCCGCGGGACCTCCCGCCGGGTTTGCAAGACTTGCGGATAGCTTCCTGAAGCCTGGAGAGCGAGAGGGGTCGGTGCGCACCGACCCCTCTCGCTCTCCAGGCTTCAGCGAAAGCCTGCATTCGCCCCATAGGACGCACACACATTTCACCTTCATTTTTGGAGGGGGGAAAGTGCGTCCTATAGGGCGAAAAATACAGTATATTTCTGGCCCTTAGTACTCTTCCCAGGCCATGTGCCACAGTAGCCCTACTTCACATCCTCCTTGAGTGCTTTTGCCTGTCTGGGATTGGAAATAATAATAATAATAATAATAATAATAATAATAATAATAATAATAATAATAATTTATACCCCACCCATCTGGCTGAGTTTCCCCAGCCACTCTGGGTGGCTCCCAACAGAATACAGTGGTACCTCAGGTTACAGACGCTTCATGTTACAGACGCTTCAGGTTACAGACTCTGCTAACCCAGAAATAGTACCTCAGGTTAAGAACTTTGCTTCAGGATGAGAACAGAAATCGGGCTCCGGCAGCGCGGCAGCAGCGGGAGACCCCATTAGTGGTGCTTCAGGTTAAGAACGGACCTCCGGAACAAATTTAGTTCTTAACCCGACGTACCACTGTATTAAAAACACGACAAACAGCAAACATTTAAAACTTCCCAAAACAGCCTTCAGATGTCTTCTAAAAGTCAGATAGTTGTTTATTTCCTTGACATCTGAAGGGTTCCACAGGGCAGGTGCCACTACCAAGAAGGCCCTCTGCCTGATTCCCTGTAACCTCACTTCTCGCAGTGAGGGAACCGCCAGAAGGCCCTCGGCGCTGGACCTGTGTCTGGGTTGAATGTTGGGGGTGGAGATGCTCCTTCAGGTATAGATGAATCTTGGGGGACTCCCTTTCCACCTCTACACTTCTATGGTTCCACAGATCTCCAGAGGAAGGTCTTCCTTTTCCCGCAGCCAACCAACACTGCTCACGTGGTTGTGAAAGCCAGGCTGGAGCGGCCTTTGAGCAGCTTCACGGTTTGCATGAGGCTCTACACGGACGTCGCTCGGGCCCAGACCCTGTTCTCTTACGCCACCGAGGCCGAGCCCAACGACATCGCCGTCGACCGACTGAGCCGCTCCCAGTACAGGCTGTACATCGGGGGTGATGCGGTAAAGCTGAACATCGCAGAGAGGGCGGCCCCACTGCCGGCGTGGGAGCACATCTGCCTGGCTTGGGACTCCACCAGCGGGGTGGTACAGTTTTGGCTGGATGGCAACCCTCTGCCACGGAAGGCGGTGAAGCCGGGCTATGCCGTCGCCCCCCAGGCCTCCATCATCCTGGGGCAAGACCAGGATGCCATGGGAAGCGGCTTCGACTTGATGCAGTCCTTTGTAGGGGAGCTCGCCGACGTCTACATGTGGGAACGGGTCTTGAGCCCCCAGGAAATGTGTCGCGTGGGGGACAAGCGCATCCCAGCCAACTCCGTGATCAACTGGGGGTCCTTGGCTTACAAGATCAAGGGCAACGTCTTTCTCACGCCCACCCTCTTGCCAGTTAGCCGAGCAGGTTGCGAGTGCCCTTTGCAAGCGGTGCCCTGCTGCTGGAGGAGGGTGGCGCTCTGAGAGTCTCTTGCTAGCTCCATTTTTTACAGTCTTCTGTTCTCTACACTTCTGCTGCGTTTTGCAATTGCAATTTTTTTCTTAGTACTTGTGAATGTTTGTCAGCATCTTAGGGTGAATATAGGTGCTTTATACGTGATTTTGTCTGATATACACATTTCCGCAAAATGGTTTCCCGAATGGAATGCCTTCTTGCAAGTAACTGTACCTTTCCGTATACAGTGGTACCTCGGGTTACATACGCTTCAGGTTACATACGCTTCAGGTTACATACTCCGCTCACCCAGAAATATTACCTCGCGTTAAGAACTTTGCTTCAGGATGAGAACAGAAATCGCGTGGTGACGGCGCAGCAGCAGCAGCGGGAGGCCCCATTAGCTAAAGTGGTGCTTCAGGTTAAGAACAGTTTCAGGTTAAGAACGGACCTCGGGAATGAATTAAGTACTTAACCCGAGGTACCACTGTATAAGACTAGGTTTTTTTAATTAAAAAATTATGTTCAGAATTGTGGGTCATTTTATACACGGATACAATCCGTTTTTCTCAATTTGGAGTCCCCCAAACTAGGGGCCGTCATATACATGGGGGCGTGTTATACATGGAAAAATACTGTATTTTCATGAATCAATGCAGGCATCAGCTGAGCATATGTATTTTTGCACACATTACTTTGCTAGAAAACTGCACTTCAACATTCTTGTCTTGTCATGCCTTGTCTTGTCGTGACATGGCATGACCTGTTGTGACATAATCAGACCTGTCATGAGATCAGCACATGATATTATGCAATTGTCTGAATGTAGCATTTTTTGTTTTTTGTTTTTGTTTTGAAGCATGTAAGTAAAGCCTTTGAACCATATTTTTGGACTGGACAATTTTTAATTTCAAAAAGAGTCTGGTTTTATTCATCCATTTTGCTTCCAAATGTGCGCCATTCATAACCGCAATACACGAGACCTTTGACAAAGGATCCCATAAATATCATCTAGTGATATTTATAGTGCCACTGTATTCTGCTCTGGTCAGACCTCACCTGGAGTACTGTGTCCAGTTCTGGGCACCACAGTTCAAGAAGGACACTGACAAACTGGAACATGTCCAGAGGAGGGCAACCAAAATGGTCAAAGGCCTAGAAATGATGCCTTATGAGGAACGGCTAAGGGAGCTGGGCATGTTTAGCCTGGAGAAGAGGAGGTTAAGGGGTGATATGATAGCCATGTTCAAATATATAAAAGGATGTCACATAGAGGAGGGAGAAAGGTTGTTTTCTGCTGCTCCAGAGAAGCGGACACGGAGCAATGGATCCAAACTACAAGAAAGAAGATTCCACCTAAACATTAGGAAGAACTTCCTGACAGTAAGAGCTGTTTGACAGTGGAATTTGCTGCCAAGGAGTGTGGTGGAGTCTCCTTCTTTGGAGGTCTTTAAGCAGAGGCTTGACAACCATATGTCAGGAGTGCTCTGATGGTGTTTCCTGCTTGGCAGGGGGTTGGACTTGATGGCCCTTGTGGTCTCTTCCAACTCTATGATTCTATGATCTCCCTCCCAGAGGTTATTCCCTTCCTTGCCTTATTTTTGAGAATGTGGGATGGAGAACAGGGTTAAAACTGCCATTCTGCCATGAAGTTCACCATGTGACCTCAGGCCAACCACTCAGAGCCTGGCATACCTCACAGAGTTGTTGTGGGGGATGGCCATATTCAGAGACCAAAGGCAAAGTGCGCCTCACACCTGCCCTGCTGCCTGTCTACAGAGCTGAGGGCACCTTCAAGAAAAATAATGGAGCATTGGCAGCTGTAATTTCTTTGTGGGAATGTTCAGGGAGGCAGGAGAGGATATATTGTTTATTAATATCCTTCCTAACTTGCGCTAGCAAGTTCCTTTACTTAGCAGAGTTTATATTCCCCTCTAAACGCACAGCAGATAGCTGGTTGCAGGCTTGTTTAAGCCTCTCAATATTAGGTCCCTGGTAAGCCCCCTTATATCCCTCTTAAAAGAATAAGCACACCACAATCTTGTGTAAAGTATGTCAAAGAAGTTTACTCACCATCAGTTCACAGTTGGATCCCTGAAGGGAGACTTAGATACAAAGTATATACATGTGGATCTACCCCATATTGAGCGGGGGGAGGAAACCCAGTGACTGCAGACTGCCAGTCACTGCAGCTCACAAGACGAAAGCAAGATGGAGAAGAGAGGCGAAGAAGAGAGTGTCCTGCGTGCCTTGCCCTTTTCTTACCTGGGCAGGTAAGGTCACGCCCACCTCTAGTCACACGCAAAAGGAAGTATGTCCCAGTCAGGAGGAAACAGGAAGTTTTCAACCAATTGGACCAAACATCCCCTCGCATGTCCACTCTAGGAAAACAAGGAATGTTGTACTTGACTGCTACTTATGTATTGCATCTCACATTCTTTCCCCTACATCTTATTTATGAGGCATCCAGCATGCTCAGGAGAAGTCCAGGGGCTGCGAAATCTCCACAATCTCCACAAAAGTGGTAATATAAAGAGTGTGAACCTCTTGTCAATTCTTCTTTCTCCATAAAAGATTACATCTGATTTTTACGACCTTTTTCTGTTTCGGTCAAGTTTCTTCTAGAAACACCCCCAGCTGCCAATTGTTACACAATGTTTCCCAGGAAAAGACCTCCCCAAAACCTCCTTCCACACCCTTCTTGTCCCAAATTGAGTTTGAAATTTAGTTTGGTTTGTATTACCCTAACTGCACTTCACAGAACAATTCAGGAACCAAGATGCAGGTATCCTTTGAAATTCACATTTCATTGAATTTTGCAACACCCCCCCCCAAAAAAAATTATGCAGTAAGCTTCAGAGATCAACACAGGAATCACTAAGTAAAGAAAAGTCACACACACCTTTTCTTAGACCAGCATCTTGGATTTCAGGTAACCCCTGCCTCAGTAGGCCACGGGGTTAACAATAACATAACCCTTGATTTCATAATCGACTGTTTTCCAGTCAAACACGTGGTCGCCAGGAACGTCTTGGTTGAGGAAAGCGAGCTCCAGTTCCGGGCTGGTGAGCACCCGGTCCCACATTCTCACATCCTGGAGCTCCCCCACAAAACAATCGTTTATGTCAAAGCCACCCCCCATTGTGTCTTGCTCTTGACCAAGCACGATCGACGGCTCCCCGCTTATGGAGTACCCTTTCCTCAGGCCCTTGCGGGGCCTGCGCTTCGAATCCACCCACAACTCTGCTAAACCGGTGGCAGAATCCCAAGTCGCGCACAAGGTCTCCCTGCCGAGCGATTTTTTTTCCGGATCCGTGAAGGTCACCGCTTCATTCCCTACTGCAAATCCGTACAAGTTGTTTTTTTCTTTGAGGAGGATGATCTCGTTGAAACTTCCCCGGGTGGCGTAAGAGAAGAAGGTGTGGGGGCGGTTGAGGTCTGTGAAATGGGCCAGGCAGAGGGTGAAGCTGGTCAAGGGCCGCTTTGGGGCGGCCTTCAGAACCACGTGGGCAGAGTTTGATGCCTGTGGAAAAACGAGCTGCTTCCCAGCGAGGCCCGAACCTGAGGTGAGAGGAGGAGAATTAAGGGTGCCACATGTTAAATATAATTGTTTAATTGCACACTGAAATGGAGAATGCCTGTATGTATGTATGTTGCTAAGGGTTTCACGTTGAAAAATTCCTTTGAAGCATACAGTCGTACCTCAGAAGTCGAACAGAATTCCGTTCCGGAACTCCGCTCAACTTCCAAAACGTTTGAAAACCAGAGTGCAGCTTCTGATTGGAAGCCGTGGAAGCCCCGTCAGACGTTCAGCTTCTGAAAGAATGTTCAAAAACCAGAACACTTACTTCTGGTTTTCAATCACTCGGGAGTTGAAACGTTCAGCTCCCAAGGTGTTCGGGAACTGACGTACGACTATATTGAAGCTCTCGCTGAGTTCTAACCTGTTGATAATTAACTACTGATGTTCTCTACTAGCTTGAGTGTGTGTGTGAGAGAGAGAGTGTGTGTGTGTAAATTTTGATAATATGCAAAGTAGCTTACAACTAGGAAGCTAAATAGCTATTCTGAGTAGTTGAAAACTTCTTTGTAAAGACAGTGCCCAGACTCTTCATATTCAAAAAGAACTTTCCTTTCATAAACATATAGCTGAGAAGAATATATTTACAATCTAGCCCCTGCGCATGTTTATCCTTATTAACATTTAGGGATCTTCCTCTGTCTGTTTCACTTCAGATAGATCACACCAGCACACACACTGCCCACAGCATTATCCTGAGTAGCCTCTCTCAGAGAGAGAGAGAAGTAGAAAAACGGTTAAAAATGACAGTTACAGGCATAACAGTCACAACAGAATGGAATGCCTCTTTCATGTGACTCACAGTCAGCCAATCACATGAAAGCCTCTGCCAGATTTAAAAGCCCCATATTAAAAAGACACAGTAACCCACAGTAAACATTTCCATTACAGGAAATTAAACCATTATCCTTCACATGAGTGTTTAACCTTAGATTAAAGTGTTCAATTGCAAATTTGCCATTTCGAAAGGAAGCTGCCTTTGCATTTTGTTCCCTGGCACAGTGAAAGAAGGATGTGATAAGAGGTCTTCCCTGGAGCTGCATGGCCTTAGGCTGGTTGCAGGCTATGGGAGAGGCAAAGCACTGATTTCTGCTCTGATCATAATTAAGTTATATATTTAAGAAGAAGAACCTATGCTTGGGTAGACATGTACTTTATACAGCTTTCTAGAATGTGTTGTTGATAGTTTTGTGCCTGTTTTTGAAGAAGTTCTGCTTAGTAAAGCTTTGAATCTTAATTATGAGCCTGGGCAATTTTTATTCCAAAAGGAGCCAGCTTTTATGCAACCAATTGCTTCATGCTGTGCAATATCAATATCTGTAATAGTCCCAAACAGAGGAAGAGAGAAAATGTGACAACTTTCTTATCAAAACTTTTTGCCTTCCTTTGCATCAAAGGCAGCATGAGATACTTGTCTCTCTCTGTATCTCACCTGTTCTAGGTTCTTCAAGCCCTTGAGGCTGCCTTTCCTAAGAGTCCCCCCAAAACTTGCAAGTGTCATCACCACCAGCACCAGCAGCAGCAGCCATGCCTCCTTTGCAGAAGTCTTCATCTCCTTTCCTTGTCTTCAGCTTGGTGAGGAAGGTAGCTCCAAGCAGGGGCAGAGAAAGGGGGGTGCAGTGGGTGCAGCCCCCCCCCCACCGGTGTCACCACTGAGGGGGGTGACAAAATGCCAGGCAGCACTCACTGTGGGGCCTGGGAAAGACGCAGTGGCTTGGGTTCACACAGGCTCCACAATGCCCTAATGGTCCCCCTGCTGCCTCCCCCCCCCCCAGCTGAGCAGCTGAGTGGGAGAGGAGGCAGGCAGACTCCAGAGGCCCCGCGGTGTGCCCTGCCCCATGGGTGGCTTCCCCCCCCCCCGATGCGCCCCCCAGGCGCCTGAGCAGCTTCCTCTGCCCCTGGCCCCAAGACAGTTGAAGCAACAGAATTTTGCAGTGGAAGCATCAACCGCCACTGATTTCTTCCTTTTTTTAAAAAAATAAAATCCTCTTCTACATTCATTCAACCCACCCCTTTAAATAAACAAAGAATGAAGATGTCAGAAATCTAAAATCATTTAAAAAGGGGGGGGGGTTGTATGTGCAAGACTGTGCTACAGAAGTCACCCACCCACTTCTACACACACACACACACACACACACACACCCCAATGCAGCTGAGGTTGTCACCCACCTTGCTGGCCAAAAGACCCCAAGACCCTCACGAGGACAAGCAGGGAGAGGAAGGCCTTCTCCATCTTGCCTGACTGCAGAACGGAGAGAGGCGAGAGGGTGTCAAGATAACAGGCTCCTCAAGAGATCAGTTCTCAACTGAGAGCTTCAAACTCTGTCCCAAATATGCGCTTGAGGGGCATGAAGGGAAATGTTTCGGGAAACGCTCTTGGGGAAAGATTACCTCAGAACTGGCAACTGGCATTTCCTTGCTTTCAATTTTTCACAAAGGAGTCCAAAGGGGGAAGTTTTTCACAAAGGAGTTCAAAAGCAAGAACATCTTCAGAAAGGCATTGATTTCAAACTTGAGACAACGTGGTTTATGTTTCTTATTTATGCCAGCAAGTTCAGCTTCCTGAATAAAACCTTTGATGACACATGAATCGCTACAGAGAGAATTTAGGTGTGTTATATATACCATGATGTATACTTGTAATTGCTTTATGCAAACGAGGAGACCGTACTCCTTTTCACTTGGTTTTTGTTTGCGGTGAAAGAGCAGCTGAAATGTGTTTCTTGAAAATCAACAAAAGACACTTTAAGAAAAAGGTGTGGTTGATTTAACATCTGGTTCCCCCTTTCTTGGGGGGGGGAAGGATGGGGCGACAACCCTGCAGGCCCAGTTTTACAGTCTTTAGATTACTGTCCAAATATTTGTGAAGACATACAATGATGGCAGGTGGTTTATGGTAGAGGTGTGTAGCCATTCTGTGCTGGGGCCAAATAAGATGAATTGAGTTGCTGTTTCCCTTCCCCGAGTCAAACTACAAGGGCAATGAAATGCCCCCAGTTTAATCAGCACCCCCACCATTACAGCCTCATGTCTCTAGAGACGGGTAAATCTGCCAGTGTATTGATTTCTCATATTTTCTCCTTTTTCCATTCTTAACTTCAGTTCTTCACACACTCATTTGCTTTATTATTATTATTATTATTATTATTATTATTATTAAAGTTTATCATCCACATTTATCAGCATTTTAGTGCAAATTTCTCCTAATAGACACGATTTTCTAGGCAGTTTTGCCTAATATGCACAATTTTGCAAAAAGAATTTTCCCTAATAGAAATAATGCATTTTGTAAGCTGGTTTTCACTAATATACGCATTTGTATGCACACTTCACCCCAGTATCTGCATTTGTTGGCTGTACACATGACATGGCATTATAAGGTTCAGAGCTGTGTGGATTTTGGAGGATGGCTGTGTGACAGTTCAGGCATTGTTTTGGAAAGTGTGAATCAGGTGGAATCAGTTTTAAAAGCGATTCCCTCCCCCAACCCCAACCCCAGACTTTGGAAGAAACAAACTCAAGTCTCCCCACTGAAGGTTGTTGTTGAAGGAAGACGCTGCTGAAGAATACAACAGATGTAAGTGTTAATCTTTTATTGGAGGAAGAGACGAAAACGACAGCTTGTGGGTTTCACAGAACTCCTCATTCCAGCAGAAAGAACTGAAATCAGTGCAACTAACAGTGTCTATTGCCATGCGAAAGTATAGATCTTTTAAGGACTACCACCACAATCCTAACTTTAAGCCCTGTTGGAGGCTTCAATCAAAGAAGCATAAAGTTGGAAGGGACCCTAAGGATCATTTAGTCCACCCCCCTGTAATGTGTTGTTTTTTTAAAGACTCTCTGTCTGTTTGCAAAGCCTACTCAGCTCTACAGTTGGAAAACAGGTAGGGCTTAAGAACAGTGTAGCCTCTCATGACATAATTTAACGATCTCCAGTTAATTATTGGGTTGGAGGGAACATGGTTGTCCCAGACAAGGCACATTTCGTCCCCAGACAGCACCCGGTCCCACATGTACACATCTGTGAGCTCCCCTACAAAGGACTGGTTGATATCAAAGCCACCCCCAAAGGAATCCTGATCTTGCCCCAGGACAATCGATGCCTCTGGACTTATAACATGACCTTTCATCATACCGTTTCGGGGGAAAGGTTGCCCATCAAGCCAGAACTCCACTAATCCTGTGTCCGATTCCCAACTCATACAGATCTGCTCCCAGCTAGGTTCTGAAACCAGCTTTTCTGGGAAGAAGAAAATCACATCTGCAGTCCCCACATAAAGGCTGTACTCGTTGGTTTTGGATTTGAAGACCACAATCTCGTTGTCACTCGTCTTGGTTGCGTAAGAGAATAGGGTGTGAGCCCGGGTCATGTCCGTGTAGGATCTCAGGCAGATGGTGAAGCTGGTCAAAGGCTGCTGTGAGGTGGCCTTCAAAACCACGTGGCTGGTGTCCGATGATTCCGGGAATATGAAGACCTTCCTTTCAAGATCTGGGGGGTGGGGGGTGGAGGAAGAGAACAGTTTAAAAGGAGCAGACATTTTTTTCCAAGGATTAGTATGGCACCAAGACGGTGCCATTATTCATGTTAGGCTCTGTTTCTCCGTGTGCCTCATCTGAAGGAAGTCTGGATGTTGGCCACATCGTCTATCCAGTTCAGCATCATGTACTTGCAGTGGCCAACCAATGAAAAGCTCACACGCATGTCATGAGCTCAACAACACTCTCCGTACTTGTGATTCCCAGCAACTGGCATTCAAAGGCAGACTACCTCCTATTATTTATTAATTTATTTATTTATACCCTGCCCATCTGGCTGGGCTTCCCCAGCCACTCTGGGCAGCTTCCAACAAAATATTAAAATACAGTAATCCAGTGGAGATAGGACAAAGCCATCATGGTTTGTAACCATTGATAGCTGTCAAGGGTTCAGGGAATCCTATCTCTCTCACGGTGGGATGCCAAGAAGCAGAAAAACCAGAAGAGTTCTTACCGGGTAGTTTATTCAACATTCACAGAGAGAGACGAAGGGATGTGATCTCTCTTAGATAATGATGTTGCTCCAAGTAAAGTCCCCCTCCCTCAGTCCCTCCTATTCTACGTCACTCCTGCGCCAGCTTATCTGGGCTTTCTGCCTCTGAGCTTTCTGTTCTACTACCCTCAAGGCACACCTGGTTCAGGGAGAGGGGGGGGGTCGGGAATGCTTTCAAGAGACACTGAATCTGTTAGCTGTCTCTCCCAATATTTCCCAGCTCCTCTCCTCTGCAGTCTCTGAACTATGACCTTCTGCAAACCACCGTTCTAAATCTATACTGTCCTCCTCTTCTCGGTTCCCACCATTCCTCCTCAGGCCGGCTCCTGACAATAGCCATTCTCCATGAGTTCATATACTTCTCTTTTAAAGCCCTCCTGGAAACCCAGCCAGAGGGGTGGGGTATAAATAATAAAGCTGCTGCTGCTGCTGCTGCTGGAAGCTATCATTACTTCTCGTGGGAGCGAACTCCATAGTTTAATTAGGTATATGATGACCTTTTTTGGTCATAAGTAGAAATAAAACAGTTAGTAGGTGGTGATTTTCTATTCTGGTGTGAATATCTCCAGTCGAGAGAATATCATAGAAAAGAGAGACAAACTGATTCCAATTAAGAGACAGCACAAGTTTTGAAAACATCTATACAGTGGTACCTCGGGTTAAGAACTTAATTCGTTCTGGAGGTCCGTTCATAACCTGAAACTGTTCTTAACCTGAAGCACCACTTTAGCTAATGGGGCCTCCCGCTGCCGCTGCACCACCTCTGCGCGATTTCTGTTCTCATCCTGAAGCAAAGTTCTTAACCTGAGGTAATATTTCTGGGTTAGCGGAGTCTGTAACCTGAAGCGTATGTAACCCGAGGTACCACTGTATTTCAAATTGTAGAAAGTATTGCCTGGAACGATTACCTGCAAATTCCATCTGCTTCTGTCAAAAGAGGGGGGGAGTGATAGTTGCTTTTATATTCCCAGTAAAAGATTATGGGGAACACAACCTGAATCACAGATGGAAGCAGAACAGAACACAGAACAACTCAAAAACAGAAAAGCTTTTTTTTAAAAAAGACGGTGGAAAGGGTCAAAAGAAGGAGTTGGAACTGTGAAAAGCTGCACTCCTTGCTGAATTATTTTGTTTCCAGGTGTCATGCCTAATAGCCCTTGATAGACCCATCCTCCTCCATGAATTTGTCTTATCTCCTCTAAAGCCACTTTCACAAATGTGCCCCAGCCTTCCAGCTCACACCCCTGGGTTGCTTTTACAGCTCAGCATAGCACCCACCTTCCTGGGCAAGAGATCCCAGCAGGACAGCAAGGATGAGGAGAAAGGGATGGAAGATCTCCATGCTGCTGGCTGCACGGTGGGAGGGGCCTGGAGGGAGGATGAAATGGATCTCCGAAATGGTCAGATCTGCCTTGGAGACTTCCTTCCTGGTTGAAGCTGGTCACCGATTTGGAGCTACTGGAGAGTCTCTCTGGTATTTATAGGTGCACAACAAGGGATTTGCAGGGGGATAATCCATGAAATACTGTAGATGGAAATATTTTTCCCATCCCAAACGTGGTATCAGTTGTCAGCTGGGTTTTTTAAAAAGCAAAACCCTGCCAGTATGAAAACAATCCCTCTTAGCCCACACAAACGTCGGGAGGCTTTCCAGACAACCTTGTGGGATACAGAATTTACAGGCAGAAATGTGTTTTCTGCAAAATTCAAAATGCCTTTCTTATTGGAGAAATCACACTGAATGAAATAATGTATCTGAACTCTCAGAATTTTGTGATACAGCTCTTTGCTTGAAAAAATGGGGGGGCACTTTCGGCTTTTTAATGGACACAAGGATACATTTTTTATTATCAATATGGTGTGATTGTTTGTGAATCTGTTTGTTGAATTGTTATATTATTCCCATATGTTGTGAGCTATTTGACACAAGATGTTGAAATTTGTTTTCTCCAGCTTTTTACAGGTTTTGAGCCTTAAACCTGCCACCTTCTACAGCCTTCAGCTTAGGGTGTCCTTCAGACCTGTCGTGTGCATCTTGGTGAATCCTGGTCAATGGGTCTGGGTGAACATATTGGCTTCGCCTACCCAAGGTGCTCTGAGCAAGGAGGGAGAATTTTTCCATCATTCTTGGCTGGTGAGCCACGGAACACTGCTTTTCATATGCCCAGGAGATTGAATGATACTTCCCTCTTAGATGTTAATTCAAACCCACCATAGTTACACAATTAGGTGGGAGCTTTGGCAAATCTTCTATGTTTAATATGAGCACAAATGATATGTTTAATAGGACCACCACCACTTGTCTCTCATGTGTCCTTCCAGGGTGTTTGTTGGCAACCTCCTTGGGACTCCATCTTCTTGGCTGCTGATTTCCACCTGGCACCTGTTCTTAAGAAGCACATGTCCAGAAGGTAGGTTGCCTATTATCCCATTCTGGTAAATGTTGCTTCTCAGGTGGCTTTTTATGCCTGCCAAGGCTGCTGAAAAGATTAGAGGCAAGTTTATTAAAGTGTATTTCCTATCATAGGGATAATCTTACAGAACAATCAAGATTACTGCCCCCTTAATCCACAGAGGCTAGGACTTGCCGATCAGAAGGTCAGCGGTTCAAATCCCCACCACAGGGTGAGCTCCCGTTGCTCGGTCCCTGCTCCTGCCAACCTAGCAGTTTGAAAGCACGCCAAAGTGCAAGTAAATAAATAGGTACCACTCCGGCAGGAAGGTAAACGGTGTTTCCATGCGCTGCTCTGGTTCGCCAGAAGCGGTTTAGTCATGCTGGCCACATGACCCGGAAGCTGTACGCCGGCTCCCTCGGCCAATAAAGTGAGATGAGCGCCGCAACCCCAGAGTTGGTCACGACTGGACCTAATGGTCGGGGTCCCTTTACCTTTACCTTTAATCCACAAGAGCACCTCTAGCATTTACTTCTGTGCTTTTATGTAATGTTCTGCCCTTTGGATACTAGGGCAGGGGTGGGAAGTCTCAGGCCCAAGAACCAGATGTGGGCCCCCAGGAATCTCTATCTGGCCCTTGGATTCTCCCCAGTCAAGTTTCTTAGTCTTCACCGGACTTTTGCTTGGTTTAACACCTTCCTTCTGACCAAACCAGGTGGCTTTGCCTCTCTGGAAAATCTGAAATGTGCAGGAAGCCTCCAAGACTGTGGGAAGCTCCTTACATTCACCCTCCAACTTAGCGAAGGGACAGAAATCTAATTCAGTTCACATTTAAAGACAAACATAATTAACTTCCGCTTTCCAAAACTATATGTGAACCCAAACCCAGACATCCTTTGAAATTTGTACTCTGAATTTTGCAATGCAGTTATCCTGTCACATCCTGTGTGGCATGTACTAAGGTGGGGGGGGGGACCTTTGGCCCTCTAGATGTTGCTGAACTACGGCTCCCATCATGCCTAGCCATTGGCCATACTTGCTAGGGATAATGGAAATTGTAGTTCAGAAACAAGTGAAAGGCCAAAGTTTCCCCACACCTGCTCTAGGGTAAAGTCTGCGGGTAAATGCATTAGTTACAAATAAATAAATACAGGAATGCATTATGTTAGGGGGAATTTCGTTGCAAAAATATGTCATTCTTTGAGAAACAGATATCTGGTGACTTGCCGGTGTGCACACTGCAGTTCTGCTTCATTTGATACTTTTTCCGGTGAATTAAACTTCTCACCATGCTTATCCTGGTCTCCCACCTGACTAGAATATATCCTTGATCTATGATGATGCCTCTTGCTTATCAGTGTGGAGGTGTTGGGGAGGGGCAAATCTGTCCATTTCCATTTCCATTTCCCATCATTTACATAAGATTTTGGGTAACATACAATGTTATGCACAGCATTTTTTTCAAATATAATGCATTTTTGTATGTTATTTACTAATATACACATGTTTATGCCCACTCCTATCCAAGGAATGTGCATTCTTGTAGACATTACTTGGCCGTAGAATGGCACTGCAAAATTCAGAAACTGTGTTCCAGTTCACATATTGCTTTGGAAAGTGCTGCATACATTGCTTTTGCCTTTAAAGGTGAATGCAATCAAATTTCTTCCACCATTCCTAGACTAAATTATCAGTTGTAGGTTGTTTGGTCTTCAGTTGTGTTGAAGACAAAACTCCATGTAAGTTTACCATACATCCCCGTTTCCCGGGAACAGTCCCCGGATTTACAAATCAGTCCCCATACAAAATCCATTGAAGTTGAAAAGTGTCCCCGGATTCATTGAAAAAAATCGGGTAACCTTACATTAAAGGACAAAAGCAGAGAGGAGGGAGTTCAAGTCCTCTCCTGATCTCAGAGCCATGATTTGGCGATGGGGAAACATGAGGTCTGAACAAGATTCCACGCTGTCAGAGCTCTCCTTGGCCAAAACAACATCTCTTATTGGAAACAAAGGGTGCCTGTTACCTGAAACAAAGATGTGTTTCTTCTGTTTAAAGCCCTCTGAAACACTGCTGGATGTCTGGAAATTCCCCCAGTGGCCACCACCTGAGCTGGGAGCTTGACTTATCACACTGTGCATTGTCTTCTTTGCTACTTCAAAAAAAAAAGATCACCTGTAGGCTTAGCATGAGACGCGGAATATTCTGGAATGGGAGTGAAGCACTCTGAGGGTTGGTGGTCTGTTGTAAAATCCCCATCCCTTTCAATTCTCTGGCAACGAGAGACATATACGGGAGGGTTGCAAATCACCATTTTGTGTGGGTCCAAAAACCAGCCAAGTAGAGATGTGTACTAATTGGGTCTCGCCTGGGGAGAAAACAGCTCCAGACTTTAATGGAGTCTGTGTGGAGAGGAAGACTGTTGATTTCTGGTCTGTTTGGAGGTGCATTGTATTTTAAAGATGCTGAACCTATGCTTGGACAAGAATTTAAATTATGCAACCACTTGGATGTCTCTTTATTGTTTTATGTCTGTTTGAAGAAAGTTCGAGTAAAACTTTCGAATTATATTGATGGGTCTGGACCATTTTTATTCCGAGAGTTTTTATTCATCCTACTGCTTCATCATCATCATCATCATCATCAACCTTTTATTCGACCGTCAGTCAGAAAAGGAGCATTTGTCAGTACACAGTTAAAACATCAAGAAGGATTTTTAAAAAAACTTAACCAACACTAAAATGGGTTAAACAGATAGCCCCATATCAATACAGTCAATTATAGTCTTGCGACGCTTAAAAGCTAAAAAAAGAAATTTGGCCACCAAGGAAGGTATAGCTCTAGTGACATTATTTAACAACTGTAAAACCTGGTTTTCTCTGGGTAGAAAGCTAAATTGACATAGAAGTGGGGCTGTAAAATTTTGTCTAAGCTCTGCATAAGAAGGGCAAGTCAGGAGAATGTGTTCAGTGGACTCAACAACACGCATGGCACAATGACAGGTTCTCTGGGCGTATGGTACTCCCCTGTACCTTCCCCACAATATCGCAGAGTCAAGGACATTTAATCTAGCCGCTGTAAAAAGTCTGCGGTATTCCACATAGTAGATTTCTGCAAGGTAGGGGGCTGGTATGGTCCGGTAAATCTGGTCCCCTAGGACCATCCCTGGTTTTACCTGGGCTATGTCCTCTTGCCTGGCAATGTCACTCAGTCTCCGGGAGATCACAGCTCTAGTTTGATTGTACGTCATAGACTCAAGGTAAAGATGAGACAATCCGCAGGATTGAACCTCATTTATGACCTCCCTTTCCCACGATTATTGGAAATCGTCCCTCAATATCAAGGGGGCAATACCCACTGGTTTGAAACAAAGCTTGAGCCATAGCCAGAGCTTCGTCTTCAAGGCCACGTACCATAGAGCTTGCCAGCCGACCTCTAATCTCATAACCGCACCCACTACCAAGGGGGAATCCTGAGGATGACTCTAAGGAATCGCGTTTGAATAGAATCCAGTTTCAAAAAATCCCTATGGGAGCCTAAAGAGATGCCCACCAAAAGAAGGGGGAGGACTTTCATTTGAAAGAGTCTCAAAGTTATCTTCACGGATTGAGCCTGATTCTTAGCATATAGAGATCTAATCTGGATGGCTGCTTTAGATGCATTAGTTGTTATATAGTCTCTATGGGCCAGAAAAGACCTATTTGACCGTATTACTTGTCCCAGATATTTGAAGCAGTTAACCTGCTCTAGGGGGATCCCGTTCATCGACCATCGATGGATTCTCGGTCGGGCAGAGAAGACCATGATCTTGGTCTTAGCATAGTTGGGTTGGAGCTCATGCTGATCACAGTACTCATGTAGCGCTTGCAACATCCTCCTCAGTCCAATAGGTGATCTGGCAAGAAGTGCGGCATCATCCGCATACAGAAGAACATTCAGAGATCGGCCTGCTAATTTGGGGGGGTGGAATGCATCATTGGCCATGTGAGTCACCAGTGAATTAATGTAAAAGTTAAACAATGCTGGGGCCAATAAACAACCCTGTCTTACCCCTCTAGTGATGGTAACAGGGTTGGAGACTAGGCCTTTATTGTCTAGCCTGATTCTCAGGAAGGTGTTTGTATGGAGGCTGATAATCAGATGAAGGAGACGACGATCGATCTTTGTAGCGGCCAGTTTTGACCATAGCTGCTTTCTAGAGATTCGATCAAAAGCCTGCTTAAGGTCAATAAAAGCCACATGAAGAACCTTTGGGGCTTTGCTGGCATACTTTTCCGCCAGGTGATTCAAGGTTAATATTTGGTCTATGGTAGATCTTCCAGGATGAAAACCCGCCTGTTCATCGGCAATGATATTGTCGTCCTCCATCCTGCTTCAAGCTGCTCAATATTAATATCTGCAATACGCTCTGCACCCCCCTTGAGTGTCTTTGCTTGGCCAAAATGAGTCCTTGAAGTGTGATGATGTCTTTTACTTGCTTGGATGCAAGATAGAACGGCTTGTGAGTGTGTACAGAAAAACTAACCTACTGTCAATGTTGGCCTGGGAGGAGCCAGAAAAGTTCCCCACCACTGCTCCACTTAATTGTTTTCATTGTTAAACTGCTCTTACTGTCAAAATGTTCTGGCTGTGAAGTTCCCATTTGATACAGATCTATAAATTACTAAATATCCCCACCGAGGTAAAAGCAATTTTATGCCTCAGTTACCATATTTTTTACTCTATAAGACGCACCAGACCATAAGACGCACCTAGTTTTTGGAGGAGGAAAACAAGAAGAAAAAATTCTGAATCCCAGAAGCCAGAACAGCAAGAGGGATTGCTATGCAGCGAAAGCAATGATCCCTCTTGCTGTTCTGGCTTCTAGGATAGCTGTGCAGCCTGCATTCGCTCCATAAGACGCACACACATTTCTCCTTACTTTTTAGGAGGGAAAAAGTGTGTCTTATACAGCAAAAAATATGGTATTTTATTCCCTTTCCAGAAGGTAGCTGCATTGGTACTGCTGCTAATGGTGCAGGTGAGGCCACCCCTGAGAAAACATTGGGAGATTTCTCCTACCCTTGGAGAAATTTTGTGAAATCCCCCCACAAAAAAACCCCAAAGTGATCTGCTTCCGAAATAGGATGGGGGGTGCCAAGAGGCCATTTTGCACACAACTCTACTTCCCCATCTCCAAATTTTGGGAGAAGCAAAACAAAGAGTTTCCTCCCAAAACCTGCCTGGACCATTCTGGTGTGGGATGTAACATAAGCAGTAAAGTACAACACTTCCTGTTTGCCCAGAGTGGACACGCAGGGGGATGTTACTCCAGCCAGGAGGACTTCCTGTCACACCTGGTCTGGAGCTTCTTCCCCCTGCGTGGGACCAGGTAGATGGGCGTGACCCTGGGAGACCCCATAAAAAGGGCTGGTTATTCTTTCTCTTTTGCTGTTCTTCTGCTGATACTGTTGTATTTTGCTGTCCGCTGGCTCTCACACCTCAAATCCTCATGTGGAACGAACCCACATTTTTTTCTGTAACTGTATGCTAAAGCCTGACTTCAGGGATCCAACTGTGAACTGAATGCAAGTAAACTTCTTATAACTTATAAAGAAGGTTATTGTGTCTTTATTCTATTTAGGAGGGATAAAAGGAGACTTCCCAGGAACAAAGCCAGATTGGATTGCTTAAGTAAAGGGATTCAAATGAATCTACCAACTAGATTCCTGCTATATATTGGGGAATGCACTCTGCTGCTGCTGACTCACAAGCATGAGTGAGGAAGGAAACTATTAAATCAATATACCCTCTCCTAGTATCCACAGCATTCCCACATCTGGTTGGACATCTGTGCCATTCTCTCCTCAGCAATACAAACTGTCAGGGAACTGCCATCGGAGCGGGAGGCGGAGAGGAGGCTCCAGAGGGATGGCGGAGAGGGTCCCAGTAGGGGGAGAGGTAGCCCATCCGCTGGGGAAGGAAATCAGCGTAACACCAGTGGAGAAGGGGGGCAGATGGGGGAATCGGAGAGGTGGCTCCAGGACTCTTCGCAGGAGACCAGCGGAGAGGGCACGAGTACTCTGTTGCCCACACCCACTTTGCGCAGAAAACTTCCGCACAGGCAAAGGGGGAGGAGACTGGGCGTCAAACAGCTTCTATGCTGGAAGAGGTTTAAGAAACGCCCACTGACGGATTCTGCCAGCGACTGAGGCAGCCACGGAACTTGAGGCTGTCCAGGCAGAAAGGGTTCAACCAGGCAACCTAGCCAGGAGTAACGGCAACTTACGCACGAGCAACCCCTAGAACCATTACACAAACATTTTTTTAAAAAGGAAAAGGAAATAAAATGCAATCTTTTTTTATTAGAAGGGCAATGGTATAGGAGAAGTTGCATGTATGATTTCCTGGAACTTGTTCACAGGTTGAAAGAGTTGAGATCAACACCGTCACCACTGAAACACCCTGAAGAAAATCTGGATAATTTTAAGACAACTCCTTTTTCTTTTTAGGCAAGGGCTTCATTTAAGACAGCTCCCTAGTTCAGTAGACGGACATCAGGGGAGGCTTAACTACAACATACCCCTTAATTTGATAGCTCAGGGATCTCCAGTTCAAAATATATTTGGAAAGGGTGCCGCCATTGCGGACGAGAAGCACCTCATCTGGGGTCAGCACCCGGTCCCACATGTACACATCTGTGAGCTCTCCTAAAAAGGACTGGTTGATATCAAAGCCACCTCCAACAGAATCCTGATCTTGCCCCAGGAGAAGGGATCCCCTTGTGACTATAGAGTAACCCTTCATCATGCCCATTCGGGGGAGAGGCTGCCCATCCAACCAGAACTCCACCAACCCTGTGGCAGACTCCCAGCTCATACAGATGTGCTCCCACTTCGGTCCGGAGGTCATTCTTTCCGGAACACTGAAGGTGACCGATGTGCCACCCACATAAAAGTCGTATTGGTTGGGTTTGACCTTGAAGATCAGGAGCTCATTGTCGCTTTTTTGTGAGGCGTAAGAGAAGAGGCCGTAGGCGCGGTTCAGTAATGTGTAGCTTCTCAGGCAGACGGTGACGCTGGTCAAAGGATCCTGGAACGAGGCATTCAAAACCACAGCGGCTGTGTTTGAACTCGCTGGGAATACGAATACCTTCGTTTGAAGGTCTGGAAGCAGGAAAAGAAGAGAGTAAGGGTTTTTTTCCTCACACCTATAACTACATGCAGGTGTTGCTTGAACGTTGTCTGAGAGATTGCTTTAATATCCTGTAGCCCACTGACTTTTAGTCCAACCCTAGAGACCTGTTGTTGTTGTTGTTTCAGACCCTCTCAGCTTCCTTATTTTCCAAGAACAGTCCTGGATTTACAGAAGCCATCCCGGTTTCTGAATTGATCCTGGAATGTCCCACTTTTCCTTTTGATGTCCCTATTTTTATTAGAGAAATGTTGAAGGGTATGCAACCTCCGAGCCAAGGAGATAAGTAACTATAACAACCTTTAAAAGACATCTGAAGGTAGCCCTGTATAGGGAGGTTTTTTTAATGTTTGAAGTTCTATTGTGTTTTTATATATGATGGAAGTCATCCAGAGTGACTGGGGCAAACAACTCAGATGGGAGGGTATAAATAATAAAATTATTATTATTATGGAATAGAACATCCCTGTTTTCATTGGAGAAATGTTGAGAAGGGTATGATGTTGTTACTATTCTTCATTAAATTTCTATACCAGGTTGATTCACAACATAAACTAACATATAAAGACACACTCAAGCGAAAGCCACGTCGGACGTTTGGCTTCCAAAAAAGTTTGCAAACTGGAACACTTACTTCCGTGTTTGTGGCGTTTGGGAGCCGTTTGGGAACCAAGGTATGACTGTACCAGCAAAAAGGCTAGGTCATATGATAATACGCCTTTGCTTCTATGGGACTTGTGGTTTTACAGGGCAGGCCGTATGATGAGGCACAATGAGGCAGCTGCCTCAGGCAGCAGATGGTGAGGGGGCAGGGAGTACGGCTGCCATATTTCAGAAAGTAAAAATCTAGACTTGGGGGGGGGGGGCTTGACCAAAGTTGTTGAGCTTTTTAAAGCTTTTTTCAACACTTCCAATTTGGGCTGCCATACGCCTGGGTTTCCCCGGACATTTCAAGCTACTTTCCAAAATTCCGCTCGGACGCCATTTTTGACGGACAAATCCCAGCAATGTCCAGGAAATTCCAGGCGTATGGCATCCCTAGCAGGGATGAGTGCCCTGTACCCCCCCTGTGATAGCCGGCTGCCCACAGGTGCAGTGGAAGATACAGTCCTTTCACCAGTATTGGAGTAAGATTAAGTCCAGTTGGCTTGTGTATGGACTTTGGGGGAGGGTGCCATCTTGTCCTTTGCCTCAGGCAGCAAAATGTATTGAGCTGAACCTGTTTCATGCCCTGCCCTGCAGCTTAGAAGCAGTTTTGGTGAGGGTGCGTGTGACATAAAACCCTCTGTAGGAGTGAGACATGGCAGAGGGCACCATTTTCCGGCTCACCTCAGGTGGCAAAATGCCTTGGTCGGCCCTGCTTCTCCACCTTTATCAACAAGGGGATAGAAAATCACGCCCTCTGTAGAAGACGCGTCTCACACTAGGCTGAACACTGGGCTGGGTGGGATCTCCACCGTTTTTAATTATGAGCTCAGAAAACCAACAATCTTAGCCAATGGCTGAACTGTGACTCTGGCAGAATCACATGCAAAGTTGTTTTGTGCTGGTATTGTTAATGAATCACTTCATTCATAAACCACCAATATGCCATTGTTAAGATAATCCATGGCAGGCTTCCTCAACCTCAGCCCTCCAGATGTTTTTGGCCTACAACTCCCATGAGCCTTAGCTAGCAGAACCAGTGGTCAGCGATGATGGGAATTGTAGTCTCAAAACATCTGGAGGCCCGAGGTTGAGGAAGCCTGATTCACAGGCAAAAGTCAGAAGAAAATCATTAAAATACAATAAATTTAATGACAATATTTTTTTAAAAAAAGCAGCAGGACAAAATGGCATAAGCACATAAGATGCTATTTCGGGCCAGTGAGCCCTCAAGTATCTTGTCCTCACATTGGCCAACTAGGTATCTAAGGGAAGCACACAAGAAGAACCTAAAGTGCAACAACAACAAACAAACAAACAAACAAGTAAACAAATACAAGCATGCATAGTTAAATATTTGAACCACAGCGGGCAGTAAGGGTTTGAAAAAATCTCAAGTAATTTGCCCAGAGGAACAAGAACATGTGTGCAAGGTGCAAGACCTTCATTTGCTCTGAAGAACCAATCCCTACTTTTTTAAAAAATTTTCCTTTACTAGATTTTATTATTTTTCTTTACTAAATCTTTGTTTCATTACTACCTAAAAATGAGCATCAGCACTTCGCATTGTTCTTAGCAATGAGTCAACGGACACTCCTGTTCTTTAAACAAAGGCAATCCAAGTTCACAACCCGCAGCCTATTCAAGACAGTAATCTCACAGCTGTGTTTGTTTTCACCACACCTGTGAAACCCCAGCTCTTCCCCATCCAAATCTTCTCCTTCCTCCAAGTGCCTCTGAGTCACAAACAGCGGTACAGTGGCTATTTTTGAGTCTTGACTTGGGGGCCTCATGGTCTCCTCTCTTAAAAAAAAAAACCACACCTTTTCCCTCTAGATTTATGGTCAGGGGCAGTTCTTTGGATGGCAACGTGTGTTATTCCACTTCCTTCAAATGTGTTCAACCATCAGCCCTGCTGCATCCTGGACCACTCGTGCTCATTCATAGGATCACAGAACCGGAGAGTTGGAAGGCACTCTGAGGGTCAGGAATCTCAACACTCCCCATCCAATTTGAAACCAATACGGACCCCGCTTAGCTTTGCAAATGCTGTTGGCGTCCATCTGTCTCGAGTAGGGGTCAGCAAAGTTTTTGTGGCTTGGGCTGGTTCACAGTCCCACAGTCCCACAGACGCCGCATGCGCACACGCACATGCACAAATGCTATTTCCGGCGCTCCTTCCGGCGCGGAGGAGGCGTGTACAGCTTCCCATTGGCTGCAGGAGCTTCCTACAGCCAACGGGAAGCCGGCCAGCATCGCAGAAGGCGGTCCCTGCTCTGCTCCACGCTGCGCCAGTTTAGTGCAGCGCACGGGAACCGACCGAGCAGGTGACGGGGGTCCGTGGGCCAGTTAAACAACCCCCATGGGCTGCTTGTGGCCCATGGGCTGTAGGTTGCCGACCCCTGGTCTTGAGAGACAATGGAGTATGCCTCCAGTGGGGGAAGTCAAACTGCTGCATTAGCTGCACCGAAGTGAGGGGGGCAAGCCTAGGGAGTTTGTATGGAGGTCCTGGGCTGCCCAGAAACAAGACCCCCCCCCCTCTCGGTCTCACCGATATGGTCCAAGGGAAAGCAGAGCAATACACTTGGCACCAGCTTGGCAGCAGGAGTGGCTGGAAGAAGGCATACAAGGTGCCATCCAACCACCTAAGGGACTCCACTCTGGATATTATTATTATTATTATTATTATTATTATTAATATGCCACCCATCTGGCTAGGTTTCCCCAGCCACTCTGGGTGGCTTCCAACAAAATATTAAAATACAATAATCTATTAAACATTAAAAGCCTCGAAAGAGGATATGCCTTTTCTTCTCCCAAAGATATCCCACAAGGCAGTAGAGGTTTAGAATCAGCGTTTTCCTTGTCCTACGTGGGCTCCCTTCCCAGGTTCCAGAACCCTATGTCCCTCCAATGCGCTAGCAGTTCTATTGCTGCAGAACTGATTGGAGCCCTCCAGGATCCCCCCCCCCCCAAGTCCTGCCCTGGTGGTTCCACAGCAGACGATCCAGCTGTTTAGCTCTGGTGCAGAGCTACAGGCATTTCAACTGTACAGCTCAACACGGCACTCACCTTCCTCTGCCAGAGACCCTAAAAGGCAGGCCAGGATGACGAGAGAAGAGTGAAGGATCTCCATTCTGGCTGGACACAGAACAAACTGGTCAAAGCGGCCCCAGAATCTGCTTTTGATTTCTGTTGGGAACTTCTGTTCTCAGCAAAGTCAATCTGCTATTGTGAAATTTTGCAAACTTTCTCGGCATTTATATCTGAACTGACCTGGGTAGCCTGAGTTTCCTGTTGCTGTTGCTAGGGATTTCCCCAATGTATTGACAAAAGTGTTCCTCTCCCCCCACTTTCAAAACCACCTCAACCAGCACTGGATTCTCTTTTTAACTCCTTCCAGCTCAAAACCATTCCTCACAATCCTTGGATTCCAAGAGCCTTTTTGGACAGTTTTCTTAGCCAGGTTTTGTGGGACAGGAAGGGCCATAGCTCAGGGGCAAGGCAACTTCCCTGGTGGACTTCAGGGTTTGTTTCTTAGTTTTTTTTCTGATATCCAAAAGCCTTTTTCCAGCTTAGGAAATTCATTTACGCCTGAACACCTCACCTAAAGAGAACTTTTTCGCATCAGATCTCTGTTGCGGACTTCCTTTAAACTATGTGTGTGGTCCTTTTGAGGTGGAGATCTCCTTGGCAGGAGGATGACAAGAGACTTTGCTTTATCTCTTTTTCTCCCCATTTAGTCTCATCTTGCAATTTAGCTTAGAGTAAGCTTAGAGTAAGCTACTAACATGAGTTTGACCAAACTGCGGGAGGCAGTGGAAGACAGAAATGCCTGGCGTGCTCTGGTCCAGGGGGTCACAAAGAGTTGGACACCACTAAACGACTAAACAACAACAAGCATTGGTGGGATATACAGTACTCACTCAGCCACTAACCTTGGGCAGTCACCATTATCTTTGCCTAACCTACCTCACAGGGTTGTTGTGTGGATGAAATGGGGAGGAGGACCATGTACACCACCTTGATATCCTTGGAAGATAAAGGTGGTATATACCGGTAAATGTAATAAATAAATAATCAATAAATCTGCAGATCTTGCACTTTTAGGCACCAAATGTTTAATTTAAAAAAAACCGACCTTTCACCTGCGACAGAGAGTCTATTTGGTTTCTTCCTAACTCATGGTTCTACAAACACTTTCAAGACAGTTGTGGAGAGGGAGGATATGCTCTGAGGAGCCTCTCACGCCCCCTTCCTTAAGCGATGTTGGAAGATGAGAGTCCAACAACATCTAAACATCTGATCTCAACTACAGAATATCTATTTGCTTGTACCCAGCAAGCCATTCTTTGCTCAGCCCACACCTACCTCTGACTTTGACCCCCAGGGGCACGTGCCCCCCACTGACCCCAGAAGGGCGCACAAACTGGGGGAGGGGTTAAAGACCTCCCCGCTTAATAGCAAATAGGCTCCGTGACCCAACCATCTCTTAGGCATTCTGATCCTGGTCATTTTATATGCATTCATTATTATGTGAAGGCCGCTCCCTGCAAGGCTCTTTCCACCTGGCCTAGGGGCAGGGCCCACATTCACCAGCCCTACTGAAGAAGCTCCTCATGAGGCCGGAGGAAGATTGCTCAGATAATGTTTTATTGATTTAATATGCTGTAAACCACTTTTTTATTAAAAATATAAAGCGGTATAGAAATTTAAAAATACAAACATTATTACATTAAGGACCCTTCCACACTTCGGTTTGTCCTGCAGCTTCCCCACCCCTCCAAACCTGCTCGGATATACCCAACATTTCCTCCTACACTGATTGGCAGCAGCTCTCCAGGATTGCAGGAAGGGGGTCTTTCCCACCTAGGACCTTCTGCATGCAAAGTAGGTGTTCTGCTGTGTGAGGCAAAGTGGCCGTTCCCCATGTGGGCATGGCCAGGATTTTTTTTTGGGGGGGGGCTTCATGTTAGGAGAGGCAGAACCTCAGTTAGTTAAGTGTTTGTATTGATTTACTTGCTGGTGGGGCAGCTGACTCCCTGCCTCCCCCCCCCAAGGTTCCTGCCATCGGAGACCAGGTTCAGACGACAGATGAAGGAGACCCTCCCCTTGGCTCGGCAGGGCTGTGAGCTCCTCTCCGGTCCCAGCAAGTCGCAGTATGAACCAATGTATTGACTGAGCCACTATTCCCCCACCCTGCTTGGGCGACTATGAGGACTGAGCCCGGGACTTTCTTTTTATATATATATATAATATTTTTTATTAATTTTTAGCATACAACAATTTTAAAGACATACCACACAAATTATTATACATATGTCCTTGTTTGGACTTCCTTCAGCATCTCTGACAGCCTTCCGTCTTGATTATTTCTCCTGCAGTTCTTAACTTAATATTGCCTTTACATTTTCTAACAAATCATTTCTCCCTTTCCATTTTTACAGTATTTCTTAAATTACTCCTCACAGAACTTCTTGTAGTCCTACAAACGTAATCTGATCACCACAAATACTTTTCAGATACTCAGTAAATTTAGTCCAGTCTTTGGTAAACCTCTGGTCCCGCCGGTCTCGGATCCTTCCTGTTAGCTTGTCTAATTCTGCGTAGTCCAGAGCCCGGGACCTTTTGCAAGCCAAGCAGCGGCTCTGCCCCTGAGCCTTGGGCTGGCAGTCAGAGCCACTTCGTTCCCCCACGGCCGCCCCCTACTTGTCTGCGCCAAGGCCCCCGAGAGACTGAGCACCCCGAGGGGCCAGGGGATGATGGTCTTCGCCACGGCGGGGGGGCAGCAGCGGATCTCCCTTGAGGGATCCCTGGGACACTAGATCGTCCACCTCCCCTTTTCCTCCCTACGGGCCAGCTTCTGGAATCAGCTCCGCACAGCGACTCAGCAACTTCTCAGGAGGAAAAAACACGCGGGTGGGTGGGTGTTCGGCGATGCAGCAAAACACGCAAAGATAAGTGGCAAACAGGGCGCACCATAACAAACACGTGCGTAAAAGCAGGCGGGGCGCACTCTCCGGCCCCCGGGGATTGTTAATTAATCCGGACCCAGTGCGATCACCACGTGGGTCCACAGGAAGCAAGAGTGGAGACCTCCCGACGCGGATTGGGAGTCCCACCCTGAACAGCTCCTTCTGCCCGGCTTGGTACTTGCTGCAAGAGTTGGGAATTTGGAGAGGCTCCCTTGCACTCTTCTGCTCTCCAAAGGACGGGCATTTTGCAGAGGTTCCCTTTCCGCTTGCACTGTGCGGGCAGGAAGTGCGCCCCTTGGCATCGGTATGACTTCCAAGCCGGCTCCTTTCTCCTGTTTTGCAACCCTGCTTTTCGTTTCAGGTACTGGAAATCGGGTAAACAATGTCAGAAAAAGGGGGGAAGCGGCAGCAGATCAGGGGGCCTTGATTCCAGGGCGCGCTGCCCATCCACATGCACGGATGCCGAGCTGTAGATGCCCCAAAGCTGGTAGCCACCCAGGAACCACTTTTAACCCAAACATGCATTTGGAGACCCACTTCTTAAATTTCCCCCATCTATTTGCAGGGTGAGAGTGTTCCTCCTGCGACCCACCTTAGATCAGGTCCGCTTGCCCCGACCCACCAGTTGAAGACTTTACAGGATACTGGTGGGACCGGCTGTGTGATAGAACACCTGCTTGGCATGTAGAAGGTCTCAGGTTCACTGCTTGGCATCTTGCGGTCGCGCTGAGAATGTCCCCGCTTGAAATCCCTGGGAGCTGCTGCCAGTCAGTGTCGACAATACTGAACGAGATGGACCAATGATTTGACTCACTATAGGACTATATGGGGGGGGGGGGAGGCGTTTGAGGGCAGCCTCAATGTCGTCCTGGGACAAGATTTCTTTGCCAAGGCTTATTTTTAGGCTGTCCAGCAAAGGGGGGGGGGGGCGAGGACTGACAAGCAGGCAGCTTGTATATGAAGTACGTGGTTTTAAATCTGCCCTCAAAGTGTTTTCTGCACATTTAAAAAGAGTGATGAGAAAACTGTATTGTTTGGAGGAGCCTTTGGGTATCTTACCTGCCCTTCCCCAAAGATCCCAGCTGTGATTCCTGCACTGTAGGACGGTGGACTAGTCCCAAGATCCTAAGCTTGTTGACAGACAAGGTTTTACGTATTTTATTCCTTTATTAAATTTGTATACCACCTGTCATCTGAAGATTGCAGGGCAGTTCACAACATAAAAAGTAAGAAAGCGAGAATGCAGACTAGAACAAAAACAAACCAAGAAACCACCCCACTACCGAGAAGGCCCTCTGCCTGGTTCCCTGTAACTTGGCTTCTCGCAGTGAGGGAACCGCCAGAAGGCCCTCAGCGCTGGACCTCAGTGTCCGGGCTGAACGATGGGGGTGGAGACGCTCCTTCAGGTATACAGGACCGAGGCCGTTTAGGGCTTTAAAGGTCAGCACCAACACTTTGAATTGTGCTTGGAAATGTACTGGGAGCCAATGTAGGTCTTTCAAGACCGGTGTTATGTTGTCTCGGCGGCCACTCCCAGTCACCAGTCTAGCTGCCGCATTCTGGATTAGTTGTAGTTTCCGGGTCACCTTCAAAGGTAGCCCCACGTAGAATGCATTGCAGTAGTCCAGGGATGATTGCAGAGTCTGCATAGGTTCATATGGAGAGAGGCGGTCCTTGAGATACTGCTTAAGGCTTTATAGGTCACAACCAGCACTTTGAATTGAAACTAATTGGCAGTCAGGCCAGGATCGGTGTACTATGCTCAAACCGTCTTGGCCCAGTGAGCACCTAAACTCGCCTTCACCACTAACCCTTTAACTACTAGGGAAATTTATATTTCCTTGGCTGCAGGAGGTGGGGGCAGAGAAAAGTGCAATGCTGTTGGATCAGGCTGGAGGGAGCCCCTCTAGTCCAGCATCCTATCCTCACAACGGCCAACCAGATACCGTATTTTTCGCTCTATAAGACGTACCAGACCACAAGACGCACCTAATTTTTGGAGGAAGAAAACAAGAAAAAAAATATTCTGAATCTCAGAAGCCAGAACAGCAAGAGGGATCGCTGCGCAGTGAAAGCAGCAATCTCTCTTGCTGTTCTGGCTTCTGGGATAGCTGCACAGCCTGCATTCGCTCCATAAGACGCACACACATCTCCCCTTACTTTTTAGGAGGGAAAAAGTGAGTCTTATAGAGCAAAAAATACGGTAACTAGTTGAGAAGCTCACAAGCAAGATTTTGGCTTCTCCTGTACAGAGCAATGATGGCCACAAGAGGCTGCTGTAACACCAAAGGTTGCATTTTGGAGGGCATTATAAACTGCATCTGCGAACCTAGGCATGCTTACCTGAGAGTAAGCCCCACTGAACTCAGTGAACCTGTACATCTGCAGCCCTAAATATATTTATCCTTATTTCTTCCTTAGCGCAGTCCCCACCAGACCCTGCACAGCTCCGAAACGGATGCCACCAGGGATTGAAGCAGATTTTCTGCCACTGAGCAGATTGAAGCAGATTTTCTGCCAACATTTCTCCGGGGAAACTAGGGACGTCCTTTTCTATTATTATTATTATTATTATTATTATTATTATTATTATACTCAACCCATCTGAGTGGGTTGCCCCAGCCACTCTGAGCAGCTTCCAGCATATATAAAAACATAATTAAACATTAAAAAAAACTTCCCTATGCAGGGCTGCCTTCAGATGTCTTCTAAAGGTTGTATAGTTACTTATCTCCTGGGCTATGGGGTTGCATAACTCCATACCCTCCAACATTTCTTTGATGAAAATAGGAATGTTTCTAAGGAAAAGCAGGACATTCTGGCATCAAATGAGAAACCGGGACGGCTTCTGCAAATCCGGGACTGTCCCTGGAAAATAGGGACATTTGGAGGGTCTGCAAAGGCCCCTTCCCCTGGGAGGCTACCCAGGGAATATCTGCTTGGGCTGAGGGCCAACAAAGATGGCGGCACCCTGGGCGATTGGCTTCTGCTTTGCAAAGCTTCAGGTCTGGGTAGTTCCACCGGCAGAGAGATTACATGATCCCACCCGGAGAGCCTCCCTGCAGGTTTTCTCATTGACTCCGGTGACCTCAGAGGAGATAATCCCCCCTGCTTTTGTTATCTGTGGGAAGAGGCGCTGAGTCATCGCTCTTAAGCGCCAAGGGTGGGCCGCCGCCAGAGATTCCCATCATGCCTCTGTGCTTGACGGGCCTTGGAAGCTTGTCAGGAGCTCCTTGGTGAATCCAAGAACTGTAGAGTTGGGAAGGGCACAAGGGTCATCTAGTCCAACCCCCCCAAAAAAATGCAGGAATCTCAGCTCAAGAATCCCTGACAGGTGGCCAAGCCAATCTCTGCTCTCCATGGAAGGAGAGTCCACCTTCTGAGGGAGTCTCAACTGCTCTCCCCCTCAGAAAGGTCTTCCTAACTTTTGGTCACAATCTCCTTTCTTGTTATATTTGATTGGACTAAGTGAATATTGTTTTTTAATAGTAATAATAGTAATAATAATAATAATAACAACAATAATAATAACAACAAAAACAAAAACAAATTTATTATTTAAACAATAATAATTTATTATTTATACCCCGCCCATCTGGCTGGGTTTCCCCAGCCACTCTGGGCAGCTTCCAACCGAATATTAAAAACACAATACAGCATTAAACATTAACATAGTGGGCAAATGAAAACTTGGAAGTCCTTTACTTTCTGAATCTTACTTTCTATCATTCTCTTTTAACCTCTTTTCTACCCTCTCTTATATCTCTCTCTGTGTGTGTTTCTTTCTCTCTCCCCCCCCCCCCCCGCTTTGTTTTTTATTGTATCTGGATAAAAGTCTTGGTTTGGTTTTTAAAAAGGGGAAATATATTACGTTATCTTTTTCTCTATAAACTGCAATTAATTGATTATTTTTTTAAAAAAAAGAATCTCCTTTCTTGTCCTTTGACAAGAACAAGCTAACTCCTCTGAGAAGGTTTAGTGACTCCGGCCATTTTTATTACTCATACGACCTACAGAATCTACAGTGCTGTTTTGACCCTTTATGCAGGGGTGGAGTTGTTTTGGGGGCTTGAGGGCCACATTTCCTTCTGAGCAACCTTCTGGGAGCCACATGCCAATGGCCAGCGGGGCTAGAGGCAAAAGCAGGTGGAACAACTGATGTGAATATTATCTCTTTCTGGTAGCTTAGTTGACAGTGCAGGGAGAACCAAGTCCTGGTGGCTAATAGCCATTGAGAGCTTTATCCATCATGAATTGCTCTAATACTTTGCTCTGTATAATCTTATGCCAGCTAGTCTTTATGTTAGGACACCTCCAGTATTCCCCAGGAGGGATTCAAGCATATTTGAGAACTTTAAGATGGTGCAATTAAACCTCCCTCTGGTGCAACATATCAACTTATTTTTTAAAATAAGGAAAGTAAAGAAAGTGATGGAGGAAGGCACCAAAAATCTTGAGTTAACCATCAATTGACAAAACGGTGTCTGTCCTCCCTGTGAAAAAATCAGGGCCAGTGCTCAGTAAAGCGTGGACATTGTATAACCTCCGCACAAGCTTTCTACCAGCAAATCTGGATGAATGCTCAATAAACAGGTCAGCAGGAAGAGCTCAGGGTCTCCACAGTGCCACAAGACCCTGCTGTTTTTCCTCTGCAATAGGTTGCTGGAGTAAATTCGTCAGCACCACCGAGAGGATCTTAATTAAAAAAAACTTAATTAAAACTTCTTTCTCTTGCAGCGCTCCAGTTTTCTTTTGCCTCCTCTGCAAAAGGGGCTCCTCCTCACAACAATAACCCATGAGGTAAGTGAGGTGCAAAACGAGCAAATAACAGAATATTACTTGTTCATCCCAGCAATTTGCCCATGGCCGGTCCTACCATTAGACAGAGGTAGGCAGTGACCTTGGTGGAAATTCTGCATCTGTTCCCGGTCATTGCTGACATGTGGCCCTCAGAAGATTGCCCAGACAGGAGTGTGGCCCTGCCAAAATGAGGATGTGAAGACAGCAGCTGGTACACAGAGAAAGGCTGCCTCACTATGCGAATGTTTGCTTAATACATTTTTGTTCCCTTTCCTGTGTTGTTCGCTTTTAATACCTGCAAAGACAACAGCCGAAGAGCTTTCCGGCACCTCCCCACCCTTTTTCTGTTAGCACAGTGATCATCCTGTGTTTTGTTTTCTTTTCCAAATCGGGCAGCAGATTTCCACACACACACCAGCTTTGGTTCTAAGAACGCTTAATCCCAACCCAATACCTTTGGCTGCTTTGAGGGATAGGCGGTGGCGGCTCTGTTCCCAGAATCCTCCGGGGCTGCATTCAGGGCAGCTCCAGCCAGACCGCACCGAGGCGAAGTTTTCCGCAAAGGGTGGCGCTGGGGTTAAGGTTTTTTGCAGCCTTTTGAGAACACGGCAGGGAGAAGGGAGTTGCCTTTCGGTGAACTACCTCCACTTTGGTTTTTCTCTCCCTCTCGCTCACAGGGTCTATGGCGTCCGACAAGCCACCCAATTTCTCCTGGGTAGCGCCAGGCCAGCTGGCGGGGCTGGCCATGCCCCGCCTGCCCGCACACTACCGGTACATGCACGAACATGGCATCCGACATCTGGTGTCACTCACGGAGCGCAGCCCGCCGTACCACGACACCTGCCCCGGCATCCAGCTCCACCGCCTGCGTATCGCCGACTTCTGCCCGCCTTCGCCTGAGCAAATCCAGCGCTTCCTGCAGATTGTGGACGATGCCAACGCCAAGGGGGAGGTCAGTTTTTATGCCACCGTATCAAGGCAATTTCTCTAGCTGGTCTAGTGTTGTCTATGCCGGGGGTGGAGAACTGGACTTTGAGCAGTGGGCTGGATTCTTATCTCCTTGAGTTTCTTTTTCAACCTTAAGTCTCCACATTTCCACATTAGTTTGCGATTTTAAAAAACAACCCCCATGAAAATTTTAGTGTGAATTTATGAGCAATTTTGTCAAATACAACGTGTTTGCGTATGTTATTTTTAGTGTACAGTGGTACCTCGGGTTAAGTACTTAATTCGTTCTGGAGGCCTGTTCCTAACCTGAAACTGTTCTTAACCTGAAGCACCACTTTAGCTAATGGGGCCTCCTGCTGCTGCCGCACTGTTGGAGCACAATTTCTGTTCTTATCCTGAAGCAAAGCTCTTAACCTGAGGTAATATTTCTGAGTTAGAGGAGTATGTAACCTGAAGCGTATGTAACCTGAAGTGTATGTAACCTGAGGTACCACTGTACTGTAATGTGCCATTTTTACACTTTCGTTTGTGTGTCCGTGTATTTGTACACATTGCTTGACTGGAAAACTACCTTGTAAAATTCGGAGAGGTACGGATTTTGATGGGTGGCTGTTTTCCCCCACTTGCACATTGTTTCAGAAAGCGTGGAATAGGTAGGTTCAAGAAGCAGCACAGTAGCTTCACTAGCTTCACTGCAAGTGGGTTGGTATGGGAGGGTGGGGAGTTGGCAGAGGTTCGGCCTGGTGCAAAAGCACCAGCAGAGTCAATCCAGCACCTCACCTCCCCCTCCTGGTAAGCAACAATGACCCACCCGATGGAAACCCCACCTGGCAAACCGCTTCTGATGTCTTCCTGTTCAAGTGCATTTCCCTGATGCTTCCCTAATTTGCAAAAAACCAACAAAAAACACCCCACCTTTTTTTTACAAGCAGATTTATTGCACTGGTGCAAGAGAGGCCTTAAAATTAATGGCACTGATTTGCAAGGCCCCATCCATACCTGAAGTTTAAATCACTATTATACCACTTTAACAATCATGGCTAAGCATCCTTGGAATTATAGTTTTTTAAAGGATGCTGAGAGTTTTTTAGGATACTCCTATTCCCTTCACAGAGCTACAATTGCCAGAGTGATTTAACAATCAATCCCCATTCCCAGGAAACCGTCCCTCAATTGGCTGGTAGTTAGAAAGATGAGAGGTGAGGGTTGAGCCTACAGTGATGTGATCTAGAATCAAGAGAGAGGCAGAGTAATGCTTGATTTCTCTTTGAATCCAAGGCTGTGGCTATGAAGGAAATAATGCCCTCTTGGGGTGTGAATGCAGGCTCAGGTTGGATATACATGTAAATAAACCATATATCATAAATACACCACAGTCCCCACTGTGCCTCATTCCGAAGAAAACACGAACCTTGGGTAAGTGCCTGGAACTCCTGGGATCTCGCACCGCTCAGAGGTCGGGGTAGCGTGCGACAGTAGAGTGCAGACGTGCGAGGACCTCTTTAATTTCACAAATGTTAATTTCTTCACGGGCCGGAGGGGCCCTTTCACGCTGCGGCTTTCCCTCTCTTCACCAGGCTGTGGCAGTGCATTGCATGCTGGGATTTGGCAGAACTGGAACCATGTTGGCCTGTTACCTCGCCAAGACCCAGAAGATCACTGGCGTCGACGCCATCCACGAGATCCGCAAGCTGCGGCCAGGCTCCATCGAGACCCATGACCAGGAGAAGGCCGTTGTCCAGTTCCACCACCGTATCAAATAGCCAGAGGAAGAGATGAGGAGGGGCAATAGGAACAGCTTGGCTGCTGAGTTGACTCCACGGGGGATTTTAACTTTACTGTAACCCTTGTTGCTGGGGGAGGATTATCTGGCTGCCAAATGGGGACGCCAGTTGGTTGATTGGTTGGCTGGCTGGTTTTCTTGCTTGAAGCGGGTGTAGGCAGTCTGTGGCCCTCCAGAGTTGCTGAACTACAACTCCCATTACCCAGGCTGTTGGCCCTGCTTGCCAAGGGAGTTGTAGTTCAGTGACATCTGGAGGGACAGTGTCTCCCTGCACATGCTTTAAAGGGATGCTTTGAGTTCTTTAGTGGGGGTTTCTGGTTGGGGTACAAACTGATTTTTTGTGTGGGAGTTTCAGATACTCAGGGAACAGAACCCCATTGCAAGGGTTGGCAGCAAGCAATGAGTTTTCCCTTTCACCCTGGAAGAAACAGCCAGCATGGGCAGTCAGGAGACATTTTACAAACTGTCTGTGCATTTAAGGAGTGTCATGGGGTGCTCTTTTCTGTCACAAGCCAGCAGATTCTCCTGTCTTGACACTTCACCGCCCAGAAATAAAGGTGATCAAAGGTGACAACTGTACATACTCACTTGCAGTTCATTTTATTCTGTATTATTTATTCTTACATTCGCACCCCACTGCTTCCTCTGAGGAGTTGTACACGGTTCCCCCCTTCTCCATTTTATCCCCACAGCAACCCTATGAGATAGGCCAGGTTGAGAGACAGCGACTGGCCCAGCATCACCTAGTGAGCTTCACGGCTGAGTGGGAATTTGAACCCTGGTCTCCCAGGTCCTAGTCTAGCACTCTGACCATTTCACCACAGGGCTAGGGAAGCATTTTTCCAACTCAAGGGCCACATAACTTTCTGGGAAACCTTATGGGGACCACATGCCAGCAGGGGTGGAGAGGTGATTAAATGGAGGAGGGGGTTATCCCTTTAATCTATAAAAAGTTCTAAAACAAATAATAATCGATTGAATAAGAGTATTATTATTGTTATTATATAGCAATGAATAGAACCCAGTTAGCGTTTGTAAAATTCAGGGATACTGAAAACCAATAGCCGTGCATGCCTCCATCCAGGGCACACCTTTGCATTTCATTTACAATAAGGAAAATCATATGACTGTTTAGCATCCTGTATCTCTAAAGGGAAAATAGCACACCAAGCAAAGTTACTCCACCCTGAAGTGCTTTGGCCAGAAGCTACCAGAAGGGGGAGCTTGTGTGTTGCCTTTTTAGACAAAACATCGTCCCTAATTGGAACCTGTTTATTATTATTTTTAATAACCCCTGATTATTCTTCTCGTCTGCTTCACACATTCCTTACACAGGTGGGTGGAGGATAGGAGGAGGGGACACTGGAGAGGAAGGTTGAAGGGGCGGGTCAGGCTATCAAGGCCTACAAGTCACACTGGCTATGTTCTCCCTCCATTTGCTGGGAATCACAAGTGAGGAAAGTTGCCCTCAGGTCCTGCTTGCGGGCTTCCAAAATCCGTTGGAATTGATCGTGTCGGGTGATGCAGGACAAAGATTGTACTTTGCATGGCGCATCGTTAAACTGTGGAACCCTCTCCTGCAGGAGGCAGGGATGGTCAGCAATGTGGATGTCTTCAAAAGAGGCTTAGGCAAATTCACGAGGGACGCGGGTGGCACTGTGGTCTAAACCACAGAGCCTAGGGCCTGCCGATCAGAAAGTCGGCAGTTCGAATCCCCACGACGGGGTGAGCTCCCGTTCCTCGGTCCCTGCTCCTGCCAACCTAGCAGTTCGAAAGCACGTCAAAGTGCAAGTAGATAAATAGATACCGCTCTGGCGGGAGGGTAAATGGCGTTTCCGTGCACTGCTCTGGTTCGCCAGAAGTGGCTTAGTCATGCTGGCCACATGATCCGGAAGCTGTACGCCGGCTCCCTCGACCAATAAAGGGAGATGAGCGCCGCAACCCCAGAGTAGGTTACAACTGGACCTAATGGTTAGGGGTCCCTTTACCTTTACCTTTAGGCAAATTCACAGAGAAGGCAGCTATCAATGGCACAATGACTTGGGAAGGCAGCCTGTGGGGAGGAATAGCTCTGGGCCATTTCTCCTCTTCCTGCTGCTGCTGCTTTCTTCCAGAACATTCTCTCTCAGGTTTTCTGTCCTTTTAAACCCACAGAGACAGTGGAGGGGGGGGGGAAGGCTGGGCTGAAATTTCAGACCCCATTCCAGAAAGCTCACTCTGTGAAGCAAGGAGCTCTTCTCTCGCAGAAAAGTTTGTAGAACTCCCTCTGAGATGGTTACGCAACTGCTCCCGTGTTTTATAAGAGGTGCACCAGGCTGGCTTTTAACTTGGGTTGCGCGGGGGGGGGGGGGGGGACGCATGGGCACGGGAAAGTGATCCTGTGGGAATTTTTAAGACATGCCGTCTGAGCGCTTCATGCTCGTTCTCAGCACGATAGTAGGACACAAACAGTTGAGGCCGTAATATGCCCAATGAGGCCGTGAAGCTGGAGCCTCTGACACTGATTGGCTGAGCTCCTCTTACGTCACAGAAGGACAGAGCAGGCCTAAGTGTGTCTGGAGGCTATTGGCCCCACAGCTCTATTCCCAGAGAGGGGTGGTGACAGAGAAGGGCCTGGAAAATTAATGCAGGGAGCATTAGCAAATTCAGGGCTTTTTTTCAGCCGAAACTTGAGTTCCGGCAGCTCTCAGATGGGCCACCATTGCCATTATAAGTGAGTTCTGGCACCTCTTTTTCTATAAAAAAATAGCACCGAGCAACTTGAGAATAACCATGGGAGGAGAAAGAAGAAATAGCAATAGGGAGGGATCTGAGAGCATAAAGAGAAGGAGACGATGCAGAGGAACATAGAAGGGCCAAAAGGATAGCTAAGGAGGACTGAGTTTCTGAGGCTTGTGGAGTCCAGTCCCCCCTCCCCCCAATATCCCAACTTGCCTCTTTCATTAAATTTCAGTTATTTGCTTTTAAAAGTGTCCAGTCCTTTTTAAAAAAATGCAATAGAACAAAAAGGGTGCAGGCTGTTTGTATTAGGTTGCTCACTAACTTCATATTTTTTTAATTTCATAAAATATACCGCTTCATTGTTAAAAACCTCGGCACAGTTTGATTTTTCTTCTACTGTGTTTGATGTTTTAATTGGTTGGAAGCTGCCCAGAGTGGCTGGGCAACCCAATCAGATGGGCGGCATCATATTATTATTATTATTATTATTATTATTATTATTATTATTTAACTTGCCCCCATCTTCTGGTATTCCAGCCTTTGAGGACAAATGCACAGAGCTAACTGACAAGACCTAAGCCTTTACCTGGAAATGATTCCTGAACCTATTAAGGTACCTATTATATCTGTTTGCTTCTCATGCCTCCATAGGCCCACTCAATGAACAATTTCCAGCTATAGACATCTCAGGGGAAAACCGGGGTTGATTGGTTTCAAATATCTAGTCAATTTGTGGCGCTTTCAAGAACACAGGAAACTGCCTTATACTAAGGCAGACCAGTGGTCCATATAGCTCAGTATTTCCTACTCTGACTGGCAGCAGTGGCTTTTCAGGGTACCAGGCAGGAGTCTTATCCAGCCCCACCCAGAGATGCAGGGGATTCATTTGAGGACCTTCTTGACGCAAGCGAGATTCTCATGAGATGAAGGAGCAGGTTTATCTAAAGTAGACAAGCTTTATCTAAAGTTGGGCGCCATTTTGAATCGACTGGGCCTTCCGTAACTGCCCTGATTTTACCCACTGCTTTCAGAACTGGCATGAGGCTGCTAGCTTTTTAATTAAAAAAATACTTCTTAAACAAGTAAAGAAGAAACTTTACAAGATAACTGTGGGACTTTTGGGAGGGTTTCTCCAAATGATCTGGCTGGCTTTACAAATGGTTTCAGCAGCAACTGAGAATACCAGCAAGTCTGGAATCAGGTTCCTCTAACCACAGATGGTATCCCAGCGTGGCTTGGCCTTAGTGCTGCTCCACCTGCGCTGCCCCAGGGTCTCGGGCGTTGGGCTAGCTGGCTTGTCAAAGCGATCAACCAGCTGTCATCACTGTACACCTCTCGCTTTCAGTGAGCAAACGCAAACAGACAGGTAACTCTTGCCCACTAAAGAAACCTTCACAGAACTGGAAAGCTTTGCGTTGCCTCCCTTTCCCTTCTCTCCTGCCTCGCCTCGAGGCCCTGGGGGCCAGTTTTGCAAAAGTAGGCAAGTGACTTTGAGACCTGAGTTCCGATTCCGGAAGCCGTGGGAGCGGGAGGCGGCCTTGTGAATTCTGTGCCAACAAAAATAACTGTTGGGGGTCCAGACGGTTGCCCGCTCTACAGATAACGGCGACAGTTGCAGATTTGGGAGCTAAGGTGAAGTTCTGTTCAGCTGTTAAACCCACCTGATGCCCCACAAGCAAATCATTACCTCTCAGCCTAATTCCTTGCAGGGTTGTTGTGCATTTAAGCGGCTTCGAGGAAAGGGAATCTTTGCATGCATAGAGGTTAAATATGAACCAGAGCAAAACTCTGGGGCCCGTTTTGAGTGCTAGGTAGGGTTGCCAACAATGATTTCTACATTACTGGTTCCTGGATCGTACTGGGGCCATAGAAGTCATACTGGGCAAAGCCTGAATGCAATCTCACAGGACAAGGGCAGAGACAGAATGGAAACTTAAGACTCAGGAGAGAAGCAGGGCAGGTATGGGATGAGGGTGGAGCTTGATGGCTGAGGGGTGGAGCCAAAAAGATTTTGGCAGAAGGAAGGTGGAGTTGAAGTGGAACTTGATGACTATGGGGTAAAGCCAAAATGGAATAGGATGAAACAGGGTTTGTGCCAGGATTGGAGCCTGATGTGTTATGAGAGCCGCCTACGAGGATGAGGTAGGCCATAGGTGGAGCATAAGCATTTTTGGAAGCTCTCACACTCCCAAACTACTTATCTGGGAAAACATGGTTTATTGATGTGTACAGTGTTTATATACATGCAGAGATAAAGGTAAAAAAAATGAGGTTCCAGTGTCATGATTAAAATTAATCTTGTACTTTTAAACATTTTTTTAGTAAATTGGGAACCCTAATCAGCAGAAGGACTGACACCAACTTGTCTATTTGGCAACCTAGTAAGTTAATGTTTACTGGAGACATTTATGCTTATGGTATAGGCATAGTATAATGCTAAAACTGCCATGGGTGCCGGCACAAAATGGCTGCCATGGGGAGCAAAAAAAAAGAGAGAGAGAGAGATGCCAGTATTCTGCACTAGTGAGTCCTGTCACAAACAAGCCATATATTTACATGCACACACATAAGCTCCATACTGTAATGCATTTTTGTTCTTTCTTACTAGCATATACATTCACACACACTTTCCCCTAGTCCCGTATATGCATTTCTGTATACATTACTTGCCTGGAGAACTGAGTCGCAAAATCTGGAGAATTGCAAATTTCGAAGGATGGCTGTTTTTCAGTTCACTTATTGTTTCGGGACATGCTTTTAAATTTGAACTGGATCAAATTTCTTCCCCATCCCTATTTTGGGGGCAGAGCCAAGGCAAAAAAGCCAGCAGGTTTATGGGCAGAGGAGAGCCTGTCAGAACCCGGCAGACGGTGGCCATCTGATTTGCTATGTTTTCAGATGCTAATTACCGGCTACCTGCCATTTTGACAGCTCAGGCTTGTAAAAACGCCAGCTCTGGGAGCAACACACAGAAGGACCCAGAGAGAGAGAGAAAGAGATGAGACTTATTGCAAATGGGGCCGCTGTGGGGAGAGGAAGAGAGGCCGGCTCCACTCCGAACCACGAGATTCTTCTGCCAAACTGCAAGGGATTGATTGAGGCTGTTGTGGGAGATACATGAAAGCAGCTTAGCTGCAATATTATTTACTCTTAAACTCCTCTTACCTTTAGCCGTGTCCTCAGCAAGCTCACAGCTAAGAGGGTGTCTGGCAGAGGCTGTGTGACGTAGGCTTTTCCGCCCACTGCCAAAAGTTGGAGGGGCACTCACTGCCCAGAGCCTGGCCTTGAAACAGGGTCACTGCCTTTATGGACCAAAAGGAAGCCCCCTAGATCTCAGTCCAGTCATGAACCTGAGGGTATAAAAACACAGCGCTTACGCTGAGACCCACTGATTTGAATGGGAACCTACAGCAAAGAAACACTGCAGCCTTGGTCTGATTTTCTTGTTATTTAAATGTATTTATTTTTATTTATTTAACAAAATCCAGTGCGTTTTTCTGGAAGTACTTAAAGGTGCGCAGTATGGCATCTTTCCCCCCACCCCACAAAAATGTTAAAAGCGGCACTAACTGAAACAACTTCATATTGAGTACTACCACCTTTTTTCTTTCATTTCTTTTTTTTTAAAAAGCACTGATAAAATCTATATAGCGGTGGATCATAAGAGGAGCTCTAAGCGGTTTACAAAAATGCAAAAGGTTAAAATTATCAATAAAAAGCAGTTAAATACAGGTGTTGAAAAACAGTTAAAAGATTATTAAAATCATCAGAAGCTAAAAAGAGATGATGGTGTTGATATTTCTATGCCGCCCATCTGACTGGGTTGCATCTACGTTTCTGAACAGGCTTGCCTTAACAAAAATGTACTCCGGTAAGAGTACAGTGATTGTTCCTGCCTTCTGTCACTAGGCAAGGAGTTCCAAAGTGTAGATGCTGATTGATTTCTTACAAGCGCAGAAGGGGTATTATGGGGCCTCTGTAACAGCGCCAGTTCTGCCGATCGAAGCTGTCAAGTGGGTACATACAGGGCAAAGCAATCCCGCAAGTAAACTGATCCCAGGCTGTGACAGGCTTTATATGCTAATAGTAACTCCTTGAACTTGGCCTGGTAGCAAATCGCAAGCAGTGCAGATCAGGGAGCAGGGACATTATATGCCTAAGGAGCACAGCAGTTCATCCCTGGTAGGTCTTGCCTCATAAATCAGGTGCTGAGCCCCCGCCTCCCCACAGCCATCAAAGTCCCCTCTTCTCCAGGGCTCTTCCCAAGCAATCAGAGACTGCGCCTGTGTGAGGCCTGTCACTGCTCTGCCCCTTTCAGCCCTCTTCTGGTTCTGGAAGACAGGAGGGAGGGGTGCTTGTTATAGCAGGAGGCAAAGACACCCTCCTGACGTATCTCTGCCTCTTGGCCTCCCTCCTCCCTGGCTTCTGTTTCTGCCTCTGATTTTGGTCTTCTTTCTTCCAGAAACTACCCTGCTCACTAAGCTCTGTTACCACTTCAGCTTCTGACACCTCTTCCTCTTCTCTCTATAACCCCTAATCATTGTCCCACCACCACTCCCCAGGCTCTGAGCCTCTTCCCTTGGTGGCTCCCCAGTTGGTTCCTCCTACCATTCCTCTGTATCCAACTGGTCCCATTAGTTATGTCTTACCTTCATGACCTGAGGCAGGGTGCCACTTGAATTCCAGTTGCTGGTGAACCCCAGTGGGGTTGTCCCTGTGCCCTGCTTGTGGGCTCCCCAAGAGGCATCTGGTTGGACAGGGGAGGACACAGGACACTGGCCTAGGACTAGGTAGTCACCCAGCAGAGCTCGCCTGGGCAGAATGGCTTCCCCGTTCAGCCATGAAGCTCGTTGGGTTCCCATAAACCAGTAACATTCTCTGTCTCTCTGGACTCAGCTAGATTGGCAAAGGAAAAGCATTTTAGATGTGTAGTATGTGCTATACAGGACGCAGGTGGCACAGTGGGTTAAACCACAGAGCCTAGGACTTGCTGATCAGAAGGTTGGCGGTTCGAATCCCTGCAATGGGGTGAGCTCCCGTTGCTTGGTCCCTGCTCCTGCCAACCTAGCAGTTCGAAAGCACCTCAAAGTGCAAGTAGATAAATAGATACCGCTCCGGCGGGAAGGTAAACGGTGTTTCCATGCGCTGCTCTGGTTCGCCAGAAGCGGCTTAGTCATGCTGGCCACATGACTCGGAAGCTGTACGCCGGCTACCTCGGCCAATAAAGCGAGATGAGCGCCGCAACCGCAGATTCGGCCACGACTGGACCTAATGGTCAGGGGTCCCATTACCTTTATATGCTATACAACACTGTGACACCAGATGGCACTGTGGAGTCCTGTCTTTCCCTACCGGATTTCCCTGTACCGTATGAGTTTACAACGCGTTTAACTGAATCGCTTATTTGACGTGCCTGGATCCAGCCTTCCTCTCTCTTTCTGCCAGCCCCTCCTCCCTTGCAGCATTGTTGTTGTCACGAGGACGAAGCCGCTAATCATTGGAGGACAGGCAGAGTGAAGCTATAGTACAAAAATGCGGCTGAATATACAGCAATATTCATGGTTAAAAGAGAGGTAGAGCATCTGCATTGCATGTAGAATGTCACTGGTTTAATCCCCTGCATCTATCAATGGGACTGGAAAAGCATGGAGAGCCACTTCCGGTCTGTGTAGACCAGGGGTTCCCAAACCGTAGCCTGCAGACCACCAGAAGTTTGGGAGTTTCATGGAGCTGGTCCATGGCATGTCTGTGGGTTTGTGGCTGAAAGCAGGAGATGGCATGTGCCTCCTGTTGAATTTTAATTGTATGCTTATTGCTTATTTCATTTCCTATATTGCATCACAATTTGAATTCATAAAATCATAGAACTGCAGAGTTGGAAGGGATCCTGGGGCTCATCTAGTCCAACCCCCTGCAACGCAGGAACCTTTTGTCCAACGCGGGGCTCAAACCCACGACCCTGAGCTTAAGAGTCTCATGCTTCTGCCGACTGAGCCATCCCTATGCAATTTGAATCCTATACAATAAAATACAGTATATAACAAATAAAAGAAGCCCCAGCACAGCACATTACAATTCTTTGCTGAGGATTTTGGTGGCTCACTCACTTATTATTATTTTTGCTTTCTGTTGTAAAACAGAAAGCAAAAAACAATAATAACTGAGTGAGCCACCAAAATCCTCAGCAACTTTCAAGTGACCCCACAGGTGTGTAAAAATAAAAATAAAGGTTGGGAACCTCTGGTGTTTGATGATATTGAGAGAGATGCACCCTGGGGTCTGATTTGGTAAAATGCAGGTTCCTAGAGCAGCTCCTACTTGTGAAGGCTTAGAGGGGCTGGGTGAATGGAATTTGAGCCTTGTCCCAACGCATTCCTTGGCCGGGAAATATATTTTAAAACTTTGACAAAATAAAGGGGGGGCGGCTTGGATGGATTTGAGCCCAGACAGGTATTTCCAGCTCAGCCGCCGCAGCGCGAGATCAGATGTCTCCTGTGCCCAGACCAGGATTAGATTAAAGGGAACTTCAAACAATATCTCTTGTTTCAGCCCCTCTGAGGTAGTGATTAGAGAGAGGAAAATAATCCCTCCGTCACACACCTGCTGCCTTGCCTGGCTCTGATGTGTGTGCAGTCACAGTGGTGTGTGCTTTGTGCCCAGGGGGAAGTGGAGAATGGAAGGGGAGTTTGGGTTTGAGTGGCAATTTAGAAGCTGCAGCGAGAGACTGGGCTCCCCACTGCGGCGTGTTGAGTCACATTTGATCATGCACCTGTGCATCTCAGAGCCTGTCCAAAAAGCATCAGGAAAGTAGAATGTGTCTTGGATTTACTTGGAGGGGTTCCTGCTCTTCTGAGCTCCCTGGAACTCTCCGTAATGCCCTTTTTGTTGTGCATTGATGATTATTTGTGCTCATGACGTTATCAGGGCAGTTACACTATTTGCGCCTGCAAATGTTTCATGGGGGGCATGCTGCGCCATTTCCAGTCAGTGCATGCCTTGCAACTCCCTGCTGAAATCCTGTAATATTTCATAGCACAACTATTCAGGTTTAAGTTTTTATTATGCTGTGCCCCTCCGGACAGCAATAACAGAGAAGCACTGCAGAGCAGCTAATAACGTGGAATGACGAGGGGACAGCGCAGTAGAAATCCGCCACCAGTACACTATTATCGTCTCAATGACAGGTTGCTGAATACACATGAATGCAGAATGAAAAGGACACCTGGAGGGTTTGGGATTGGACTTTGCATAGCCAAACCAGCTGTTCAGGGAGTTCATTCATCTTAAAACATTTATACACTGCTCAATAAAAATATTTAAGTAGTGTACAAAAAACGAAACAATCAAACTTCTGTTGTCTATGCTCCGGTAGGTAGCTTCTAGGTTAGATTACTGCAATGCATTATGTGTGGGACTGCCTTTAAAGGTGACTTGGTGCAGAATTCGGTGGCCAAGTTGCTGTTTTCAGGCCCAATTCAAAGTGCTGGTTTTGACCTATAAAGCTTTAAATGGCTCAGGACCGTAACACCTCATGGTGTGCCTCTCCCTATATGAAACGACCCGGACCCTGTAATCATCATCTGACGCCAGGCAAAAATATTTCTTTTTCACAAGGTCTTTGGATCTTAATTACCCATGGATAGAATGTTTTAATCCTGCCTTTGAAAAATAGGATTTTATTCGTTTTTTTCCTTTTCAATGTATGTGTTTCTTTGTTTGTGTGTCATGTTGAGTTACCTTGGTTAAAAAGCAACCACTAAATGCAATAAATATATTATAAAACAGAATGGAGAGACAACATAAAAACCAGTAAAACAGCATTATCAAAACAGATTTAGAAAGACAGGTGGGGCCCCTTTGGCTCTGAGGGTGGGGGGCAATCATTTGTAAAATGGGGAGGGAAGAGAGATCACCATCCATTGCAACAGGCTCATCAGCCCATTCCACTAGGAGGCACTCCGCATCAATAGAGGAGCCCTTGGCCCACGGAGGGGTGAACTACATCTCCCACAAGCCTTTGCAAACGAAACGGACATTGATGGCTATAAATCCACACATAGCCTCGCCCGCCCCCTCTCAAGTCCTGCCTTTCCGCTTTTCTGATTAGTGAGTTTGGAAGGCGCAAGAGGCGTTTCTGGGCGCGGGATTGGCTGTTCCTGTGGCAACAAAGCGGCTTGGGGAAGGGAGGGGGCTGCGGACCCGCCCCTCCATTGTGCTGCGAGTTTTTCTTGCCGAAAGCTTGGCTGGGGGAGTTAAAGAGAAGTGAGTTGAGATCGGAGCGCTTATACCCCTTATTTTGCGCTTGAGGGGAATCCGTCTTGCAAGGCGGGTGGAGGGATGCGAGAACACTGAAAGGGGGAAATACTTAAAATTTTGATCGCAGGGAAAAAGAGGGTATTCCGAAATTTAAAGAGGCGCGCGCACATCCCCTCTCCAAGCGCCGATCCTGCGCGCAATGTTTGCGCCCAAGCGGTGAGAGCTGCCTGGGAGCGCCGCGGCTTGCTGGCTGGGGACTTGTTGATGGAGCCGGCTGCCGGAGCTCAGAGGCTGGCCGGGACGGAAAAGCCCTTCCTGGGAGGGGGCACAGCCAAGCGGCGCCAGTGCGCAGGTAAAAAAAAACAAACCCTCTGTGCGTCGGAGACAGGAGGGCGCTGGGGTCCCTCGCCTTGAGCCCGGATCTAATAATGCGTGCGCTTTTTCCCTAGTCTCGAGAGGCTGCGGAATTGGTAGGAGCCGAAGCTTTTGTGGCGAATGAGCCCCCAACTGTTCTGAAGAGAGTTTGGGGGTTTGGTGGGTCGGCGATCCTCCTCTTGCTTCCCCCTCCCAACTCCAGCGGGGCCGGGTAGGGGGCTGGGGAGGCGGATCCAGGAGAGCCAGGACTGGGTTGTCTCCCCAGAGGGAGGGGAGTCTGGAACAGCAGTTGGGACCTGCACCGCCGCCGCCGCCGCCGCGCGCATAGGGGGAGAGGTCTGCCCATCCACAGAATCGCGGTTTTCCATGTCCAGCTTTGAAGCGAGAGGGAAGAGAAGTCTAGTGGTTTGCGGTGGAGAGTTGGAAACAGCCTCGGGGGATCTGCTCGGAGGAGACGCTTGTCGCTAGGAAGTAAGAGCCTCCGCTTCCATCTCCGGGAGAAGAACTGGGTGGTCTTGGAGAGCCGAGAGTCTGTTCTAGAGCAGGGGGGAAGAATCCGTTTCAGCCCAAGGGCCACCTTCCCTTCCAGACACTCTTTCCTGGGCCACATGCATGTGATCGGCCTCCAAGTGGGCAGAAACAGTGAAGGCACGGTTTCCTTTTGTGCAGAGGGTTTGAGTTCAGGGGCAAATTCCACCCAGGTGGAAACAGAGCAGGACCAGGATGCGATGTTGGCCTGGGAGAGTCTCAAGGGCCAGGCAGGTCTGGAGGGACATATTTGGCCCCTGGGTTTGATACTCACCATCTGTGGCCTGGAAGGATTCTCAGGGTGCCTGGGTTCCCCTCCCAGCTTGAAGAGGTGGGGGCTGAGCAGGCAGGACTCCTGGGTTTTTCACACCCAGGAACAAGGCAGTGTGGAAGTCTTGTGTCTTTGAGCTGGAAACTCCTGGGGTGGGGGATCAAAGTGTGTAAAGCCAAATATGGAGGTTTTCTAACTTATGAGACTGTGACCGACTGCAGGTCCCAGGCTTCAACATAAAGACGGTTCGTTTCAACAACACCCCCTCCCCTTTGTTTAAAACATCCAGCCTGGTGGACAGTTTTTGGAGTGCTTTGAAAGCTTTGGAACCTTTGGAAGTGAATCCGAAAGGTGGCGCCTGGCTGTGGATTCAAATTAATACAAAATATCCCAAGGCGCTTTATTGCGTTTACACTGGATCATCGTGAGCATATATCCCAGATGCAGCACTGGCTGTTTGTTCCAGCGCTTCCCCCAGAAATTTATTGGGGGTGGAAATGGAAACCGATCTCCCTTTGCAGTTGGGGGCTCAGGCTGGAGGAAGGCTGTTTGAACAATTCAGCAAGAGAGGGGGATTTGGCAAATGGGAGCTTGGCCCACATAATATCACAATCAATACCGATTATCATCAGTAATAACTATTTTAGCACTTTACCTCACGCAAAAGCACAGTATCCTTCCTCTCCCTGGCTGTTTTCCTTGTGGAGCTGAGAGGAGTTCTTATTTTACTTTGAAAAGTGGAAATCTATTCATTAGAAGCAGCAAGGCTGCCGGTGTGTTTGGTTGAAGCAGAGCACGGTGGTGATATTTTGTATAGAGGGGTCTTCCAAAGTGGAGGTGTGATGAGTTGGATTTTCTCACCTGGAATTGGGGTGCAATCTGTAGGAGGTTTTGCTACTCTTGGTTTGCTATTCTCATAAATAACAGGAGCCAGAAACTTTTCCCTAGAAGACAGAGTAACTGAGCAACTCTAATTTTGTCATAAGTGTATTAGCAGGCTCCTCTTTCCAGAAAATTGCTTCTTCCTCTCTCTAATTCCCCTGCTTTTAAATGTAGGTTGGCCATTTGTCGGAACAGAATCCTGAACTAGATGGGCCTTTTGGCCTGATCCAGCCACCATGCATAAAAGCTTTCTGAGATTGCCTTTCCATGCATCCCTGTCCAGTCCTGATTATTTGCTGGAGGAGGGGGAAATTGCACTGTGTTCCTTTTTGTGTTCATTTAAAACATTTGTACCCAAGCTTCCCTTAAAGTCAAAGTAGCTAACGAAACAATATAAAATGCACTCCAAAAAAAAATCAGCCGAAAGCTCTGGAGCGGGCGAGCGGCTTTCAGCACACCAGGGTGGTGAACTGCAGCTCTTTCTAATAGCGAACTCTGTGGTGGGCGGCAGGATAGTAACCAAAGCAGTGTCACCAAGAAACAAGATGGAGGAACATCAGGATAAGGGAGAAACTAGGGTTGTCATATTTCAAACAGAAAAGTTGTTGAGCTCTTCTTTTTTTGCCAAAGGTGTTGGGCTAGATCGCTGAAAATATGCCATTTTTGAAAGAAAGAAAAAACCTGCAAAAAGGGCACTGCCAACATGGGCTGCCATACGCTCGGATTTTCCCTGACATTGGCCCGATTTCTGCCCAGATACATCCGGGAAAATCCAGGTGTATGGCAGCCCAGGAGAAACCAAAAATTTGTAGACCAGCACCGACAACAAAATCAGGGTGTGGAGAATAAGGGGTAGAACTCCTACCCCCAACCCGTCCAGTCTTTGTGGGAGTGGTTGTTATGGCTGTATGGTTAGGTTGCTTAATTAATTGGCTTTAAAAAAATTGATCAGCTGTAATAATGCCCTCAGTTAGTTGGGCAGCCAATTATTATTATTTTTGCATGCTGGTGTGGTTGGAGTGACAGTCAAGGATGAGAATAGCAGAAATCGTACTCAACTTTGGCCAAAAGGCTGCAGAAACTTCACCACACACAGTGAAGCCTATCTTTAATATTATCCTGAATGTCTGGAGAGGCATTGGCCTGTCAAGTAGTTAAGAGTCTCTAAGGGAGACCTAAGTTCTGATTCTCCAATTGGCCAAGAAACTTATGTGGTGACCCTGGGCTATTCACTTTGTCCCAGCTTGTCCTACCCTACAGGGGTATTGTGAAGATGAAGTGTGGTGCCTTGAACTCTGCTGCTTGAGTCTTGCTTGAAGGTTTCCCACAGGCATCTAGGTGACCTCTATGAGAACAAAATGCTGGACTAGATGAGCCATTGGCCTGATCCAGCAGGCTCTTCTCATGTTCATTGGAGGAAATGTTAAATATTTTAAAAAGAAATATACTTACTAAAACTGCAGACAGCAGGAACCATCTTAGAAGACGTATTCTTTCCTGTTTGAGAGCAAGAATACCAAATGCCTCTTTTAAGACCTGCTGCAACATAGGTGCGCATTGTTTTTAGAAAATGTATGCCTCCCCCAACCCAAGATGGATTTTTCTCGTATAAAAGTGTGTGCAGGTTCAGTAAATTGATAGACTCGAAAGTGAAATTGCACAAACAGTAGCCTCGCATGTCTGCTGTAGTGCAGTCATGTACAGGCTCTTGCCTCGAGGCGCTTACAGTCTAAACTTCATCAGTGTGGTGAGAAGGAATGTGCAGGAGAAAAGAGGAATTCTGCAACCTGTGTAAATCATGAAAATTGGCATGCATCCTGTTAGTTCGCATAAATTCATTTCTGCTTCAGTAATCATGGGGAACGGCAGTGAGCTACAGGCACAGAAGTGTCAACCCTGGTCATTGATCGTCTGGTTAGAAAGCGAGAAACAAAACAAACTGATGCCTAGATAATTTTATGTGTGTATGTTTCACATGGCCTCTTTTAAAGACCACAAAGGCTTGTGTCCTGGTGCCCTGCTTTAGGCAGAGTAGAAAGAGACACGTTACCCCTACCTAAGAATTTACAATGTATTGCCCACATAATTTGAAGCCAATTTTGAGCCCATGAGGACTAGAAACTTGCTTTCGTTTTAAAGAGAGTGGGGCGGGATGCACTAAGATTTGCAGGATGTTGTAAACTCTTCCAAAGGTGAGTATAGACACACTTGATGAGGAACTGTAACCTTTCTGGGATGCTAGGATAAAGACCCTGACCCACTAATATTGAGCAAGGATTGGCAAGCTGAGTGTTAGGTGTGGGTTAAAGGCATAGCTGTCAACTTTCAGATTTGAAAATAGGGGATCAGCAGCCTCACCTGGACAGCAGCGGGAAACGGCACTGGAATAAGGGAATTTCCCACAAAAAAGGGAAGGTTGACAGCTATGGTTAAAGGGAAGAGGAGCTGAGCTTTACAGCACCTGTTCTGCCTGCGGAACTGTAGTCCACAGTAGCAACAAGGGACCATGGTGCCAGTGTACCAGCTGAATGCCGGGGCAGAGAGCGGATATCCCAAAGCATAATTTTGGTTTGTCTGTAATTAATAATATGTGTTTATATTCCACTTTTCCAGTTCAATTCCTCTATGATGTGTGTTCAGCCAGTGTTTGAAATTTGCCAGGCGCATTTTGCACCGGGCTATCAGCCACTTGCGACCAAGTGAAGATGCCCAGGCGCCAGGATGGCACCGGGTGTCTCCACCATCTCGCAGTGCATGCCTGGGGATCCTTGGATCTTGACTGTTTTCACACGCTAATGCCCCATCCTGTAGAATTCTATCTGTTATATTTTATTTGCGCAATCAGGATGAATTTCAGGAACCAAAGATTCATATTGAAAAATAGGACTTTTGAGCCACCTGGCCAAAAAACGGGCAACTAGGCATTCCATTTTGGCGAATAAAACCTGGTTTAAGGAGCCATTTGGTGCCTAGCTTATATATCTGAGTTTCCAACACAGTGTGCAGCCATTAACACAGCTTAAGAAAACATTCAGTTCACACGAAAAGGACAGGGCATGGCATATGGCCAGTGAGGGGTATGGCCTGGGGGTCCCAAGGGCCGAGCAGAGAGGCCTGGAGGGCCACATTTGGCTTTTGAGGTTGCTCTACCCTGATATAGGAAAAGGCACCTCTGTTTTGCCCCCACAACATGAGGGAAGCCATGGCTGTTAAAGTGGTACAATAGAACTTTAAGCGTGTTGGTGTGAATGAGGCCTAGTTTTCTGGAACTGCCCCAGCCATGGCATTCTTAAGCCCAACCACCAACAAAAATAAACCGATCTCCAAGACACTTTGTGCAGCAAAATAAATATCTTTTTTTTGGGGGGGGGGGGAATTCCGCCTCCTTTGTGAGCTGGCATTTGTACACTTCCAGGGCCCCATCCTCCCAATTTAACCTGAATTGGCCTGCATGCCTTCAGTTTCGAGCCAATGCTTTTTAAAATAAAAATCAAATCGCAGCCTTCCCCAGAGCCCATCCATCAGCGAGTTTTGCACAGATCGTATCAGAAAGCGCGAAGTGGGCCAAACAACTCTTGAGCCTGTGTGAGTCGGAGTCTGCCTGGAGTTACTTGCTGGCCAAGACGTGTGTGTTTTTAATTTAGAAGAGTTGCGAAGATTTGAAACGACAAGAGGAGGAGAGAGAATATTAGGGAGAGCGGGGAATGAAAGGCACACCCGTTATCTCCCCTCCCCAGGGTGTTTTAAATGCAGAAATAGATATGGGTGGGCTTTGGGCAGAATCTATAAAATTCTGTCTATTGGGAAGGTGGAAAGCAGAGGTTCCTTATGAGCAAGGTTGGGGAAGGCAAATTACCTCTAGACCTCACTTTCCCCCCCAAAGGCAGAAGAGAGAGAGATGAGGCTAAGGAGATGGAGAGAGGAAAGGTAATGAGGGCTGAGGAAGGGACGGAGGTAGAATAGGAGATTTTTGCAGAGTTGAATCTGTCAGTCCATCAGCTTTCTTGCTTCTGTAAAAGGGAACAGGAAACTCTTTCTATGCCCAAGGACCATGTTACCTTCTGGGCAACCTTCAAAAGTCCCTGTGACTGGTGAACAGGGAAATTACCTGTGAATTTTACCTTTGCACACAGTAGGCTAGTTTCTATACACAGTGACACACCCTTCTGTATCCCCCTTTACAATCTAAGCTATTTCAAGGGCTCGGGGAACGAGAGTCATTCATTTCTTAAAATTATTATTATTAAATTTTCTGTTTTACAATTTCAAATGCTCATATTGCATCCTTAAGATATCAATGCCTTCCCTTCTCTTTCCATGATTCATTTTACAGATCTTAAATCCCTGCATATTTTGCAAAAACTATACCAGTCAGTATTCCATTATTGCATCCATCCAAACCTATTTACACTGTCAAATTTATCTTAATGCTGCCAGCGTTTTCAGCTGTACACAATTATTTACCATATATTCAATAAGTGTTTTCCAGCCTCCTTTAACATTCTATACGTTAAGTCTGCAAGTTGTGCATATTCTGTCAACTTAAGTTGCCATCCTTCTTTGGTTGGGACATTGCTTGTTTTCCATTTTGGGGCTAACAAAACACGGGCCGCAGTAGAGACAGGCTTGTTCTCTGTTGCTGGTATTGGAGCCCATGAACTGGAATTGCAGAAGAGTAGATTTCGGTTAGGCATAATGTCTGGTCCATAAGAGCAGATTCACAAGAACGAGTAAGAACAAGATTGAGGAGCCTATGGCCCTCCGGATGTGGTTGGGAGACCCTCATTTTTTGATTTCCAGGTATCTCTTGAAGACATTTATTATTTTCATGTTTCTTCCACTCCTTATTTTAATCCCCACAGCGACCCTGTGAGGTAGGTTAGGCTGAGAGACCATGACTGGCCCAAGGTGAGTTTCACGGCCGAGTGGGGATTTGATGGAATAAAATGAAACCCCTTTTATTTTATTTTTTATCAGCCAGTCATAACTTTTTGTACCACTTTGTGGCATTTTGTATGCTATTGTATGTATCGATGTGTGCCGCAGTACTGTATTGCATGAATACTTCAGCTAAATAGCCTTTTATTATGTACGGATAAACAAAGATAAATCTGAATTAATTTCTCCTTTCTGGATCTTTTGCTCCCACAGGGTTTGGTCTATGCTGAGGTGCAGATTTCGACAGAAAGCTCTGAAGTCTTGAGACTTCCTCGCTAGAGTGGCAGAAACCGGTGCTGCTCCAAAGGGCATTGTGGGGATGAGAAACGGCGTACGGGCTGCAAGGCTCCATCACCAGGTTCCCTGGGGATCGTCCGATGGTGTCTCCTGAGCTGCAAGGGGCAGCCTGACCCTCTGTTCTCCCACCTCCTTCCTCAAGCGTGCAGCTGGTCAGCTTGCCGGCTCGGTGTTTCGGCAAGTGGGCAGTTTTGGCGGTGCTGCGAGGTGTCTGGTGGGGGCAGCTGTGCTATGAATTGGCGTTTATGGATTGTCCGCCTTGCCCTGGTCTGCAGCAGCTTCGCTGAAGGTGGGCAAAAGTTTTTCATTGGTCTCTCTTTTGGAGGACGATGCTGACAGTGCGCTTAGTCTTTCCAATAGGCTATGAAGGGCCGCTGACCCTGGGGAAATGTCATTTGGGGGGCCCTCTGCAGTTGGTGGTGGGTGGAGCCAAAGCCCAAAGTGGGTGGAATTGGTGACTGAAGACTGTATTGCCCAGAGGTGAAGCACCTCTGGCCCACGGCCCTCTAGATCTCTCTGTCTGGCCCTTGGAAATCTCTCCAGGCTGCGTTTATCCCCTAGGCCTAAGGTTCCCCATTCCTTAAATAAATCTTTTGGGGGTTTGTTTTGTTTTGGGGTTTTTCATTTTTTGTTTATTTCCTTGAAGACCACCAAAAATACATTATGAAAACCTATGTTCCCTTACTTGCACCACAACTTACAACAGTATAAGGTATATAAAACACATTCTTATTAAGTGAGGTGCAAGTTAATATAACCCTATGGAACTGGTCTTTGTAAGCTTAGGGACTAGAAACTTGGTTTTCATTATTTGTTTTATTCTGCCATGGAATCATTGCACACAGGCATCTTTGAATCATCCATTGTTTGCTTATAATGGGAACGTTAGGAGCCAAAAGAATTGGCAACCAGGCTGCATTTGTCAGTAGAAGGAGTCTACGAATGTAACTTTCTTGCAGACTCAAGTCTACATAGCCAGCCAAGTGTGTGGCACTCCTGTTTTCCCTGGGATTTCTGCAACTTAACTTTCCGCCTGTTGATTTCCCTCTGCTCAATTAAGAAGCTGCCTTTTTGCTTCCAGATGCCTTTCCATGCGGCAGTAATTCACAAATTAGTGTGGCCAACTTGCTTCCCAGCCCCGTGATAGGTTGGCTTTTAGCAGGTGAAGCTTTGCTGCACTTTTTTGGCAATAGAGCCAAATGAATGAGGGAAAGCGCAAAGAGCATAGCATTAGGGGCTGCAGATGGAGCCCATCATGCAGAAAATCCGGCTCTGCCTGCTAGTTGAAGGGACCAGAAAGACCACAACATCCCTGATCAGTGGGACTGTGACCCCCGGTACAGGTTATATAAGCCTTGACCAAAGATGTCACCAATGAAGGCAGGGTTGCAGGTGTAGCACAGTCCAAACAAGCCAGGTTCAAGTGTGGAGAATCAGTCTTGGTCCCACCGTGAGCCAGAGCCAAAACCAGGCAGAAGCCCAACCTTAGTCTCAGGCAAATTATAGCACAAAAAATTGGAATCCAGAGCTGAGAGCCAGAGACTTTTCTTGTTCACAGCAACTAGATGTCTTGAGGGAGGTCTTAAACCACAGAATTGTAGAATTTGAAGGAACCTAATCCAACCCCTGCAGTGCAAGAATCTCAACTAAAGCATCCATGACAGATGGCCATCCAACCTCAGCTTAAAAACTTCCAAGGAAGGAGAGTCCACAACCTACCAAGGGAGTTGGTTCCACTGTTGTGAACAGCTCTTCCTGTCAGAAAGTTCTTCCTTATGCTTTGTCAGAATCTCTTTTCTTGTCATTTGAATCCATTGGATCAAGTCCTACCCTTTAGAGCAGGAGAAAACAAGTGTGCTCCATCTTCCATGCGACAGCCCTTTAGATATTTGATGATAGCTGTTATATCTTCTCTCAGTCTCTCCTTCAACCGTTCCTCATAAGGCTTGGTTTCCATATTCTTGCCTCCTAAACCATACTCTAACCCCAGCTGCTAGCTGTGGTGGAGTAGTGGGGATTGCTTACTCACAGATAAGCCTCTTACTCACAAGTAGACCAATGACTGTCAGTCTGTGGGTGCACAGTGTGCTGTCACGCTTTGGCCTGGACTCAAACCTGTTGCTCTTGAGGACTGAGGGGGGCTGCCCCATCTCTTCCTCCTCCTCATGACAGTTCCAGGTATCAAGCCAGAGAGCCCCTCAAGGGGATCTTCAGCATTGGATTCAGGGGTGCCTGGTACCAGGTCAGGGCTAGGTGGGACAATATTCTCTCAAAACTACACAATGCGTGAGAGGCTGTTTGGTGTTCTTGTTCAGTTCTTTTTCACACTGTTTCAGCCTCACCTACACTGAACATGTAAACTTTTAATTGAATACTAGAATTGAACTCCCGGCCCCATCCGAACAGAGGAAAAGTGCAAAGAGTTCCTCTTTAACCAAGTGTGGTGTTGGCTTATATAGGTGATTTCTCCCCTATTGCCTCTCTTTTTCCCTTTTCGATGTGGCAGCCATTTTGTGTGTGCGAAACCCCTTTTGGCAGCCATTTTGTGACAGCAGTTACTCAAAAATCCAGGTGTGCCTACGGGCCCCCAAAGGCATGCCAGCCTCTGGACTAGAATTTTTAAAACTTTTGGAAGCCTTTTTTCAAGGCTGCACGGAAAGCCTTTGTTTGCCTTTTTGGTAAACCACTTTGAGGGTTTCCCCTCCCCCCTACAATCAAGTGGTATATAAATTCCATGGAATAAATAGAAAAAATAAAATAAAATGTGCTTCTGACTTTACCACTAGCAGGTACCCGTGAAGCAGAGCCCCGTGCTGTGATTGGCCGGACGGGAGAGAGCGCCATTTTGGGCTGCGACCTACTGAAGCCAGACGAAGCGACTCCTCCCCTCTATGTTATTGAGTGGGTGCGTTTTGGCTTCCTCCTCCCCATCTTTATCAAATTCGGCCTCTATTCCCCACGTGTGGATCCGGAGTACGTAGGTGAGTCGGCTTCATTGCCTACCCTTCCTTTTATTATTATTGATTATTAACTTTATACGCCACTTACATGACAAAATGGCTTCTAAGGGGTTTACAGGTGAAAAAAATCAATTATACAAGCCATACATTAATTGAAATATGAATTTATTTATTTATTGCATTTTCTGCCAAGGTGCCCAAGATAGGTTTACAAGTTTAAAATACTAAAAGAAATCATATGGAATGTAACATTGTGTATTCTTTAATATACAATAAAATAATTTCCACAAAGCATTGAAAACACCTGCAATGAAAATATGCAATAAAAAAGCCAGGTTAAAAGCGTAAAAATTAAAATAGTTAAAAAAGATTACATCTGGAGCTTCAAGTTCAGAGGAATGCTTGCCTAAACAGGGGGGGTCTCCAAGGGTTGGCAGCCTGCCAGTACTACTGATGGGGCCTCTTGTCTTTCAGTAGGGTGGGCATTCCACAGCACTGGTACCACCAGTTTAAAAGCCTGCTTCCATATTATCCAATCTGATAATAACCGGGCCATGGCAGAACTAACTAGGTTCTGTTTCCTCCCCCTCCTCTCCAAAAAAGGAATAAAGTAGGGATGCAGAACTTCTGGTTCTCCAGATGTTGCTGAACTACAGCTCCCATCATCCCTGATCTCTGGCCATGCTGGCTGTGGCTGATGGGAGTTGGAGTCCAACAACATCTGCAGGGCCACAAACTCCCTACTCACAATGTACTGGACTTTTTTTTTAAAAATCGTTATTATTTATTAATTTATGACACTGTTTTCACGTACGTCAAGGTGATTTTACAGAGCAAGTTTGTCCTGAAGAGCTTTAGTAGGGTTTTATATTTTGATTGATAGAAAGAGCCAAAAGGGAACAGAAGGAGGCAGGACCAGTCGGGGGATGAGGACCAGGACCTCAAATCTAGAATCTTGTTGGTTTTTTGGCATTTGATGAGTTTCTCATCTTGTTTTTGTGCACGTCAAACCAAATTGTGACGCACACTCTCAGCCAGAGCTGCAAACTTGAACAAATAAGAAATGTGATCATGTTAAAACAAAACAACCCATACATAACTAATAACTAATAAAAGATTACTAATTAACTAATAAAACTAATTAACTAATAAAATAATTAACTAATTAACTAATAAAAGATTTTGTCATATGCTTAATAAAAAGGTAAAGGACCCCTGGACGGTTAAGTCCAGTCAAAGGCGACTATGGGGTGCGGCGCTTATCTCGCTTCAGGCCGAGGGAGCCGGCGTTTGTCCGCAATGCTCACACTCCCATTGGTCCAGGTGGGAATTACCTGTAAGAAAATGAGGACATGAGGAGAGGCTGGCCAGGGGCCATCTAATCCAGCATCCTGATCTCCCAATGGCCAGCTTAGAGGCCTTGGGGGAAACCAAAAGCAGGAACTGCTGAATACAGCAGCCACTCTCCCAACCTGTTGTTTCCAGCAGCTGGAATTCAGAGCTACGTTGCCTCTGACCATGGAGGACAAGCCATTGCAGCCAGTAGCCATTCCTCACCCCCATGCTGTTGTGTAATCCTGCTTTAAAGCCGTCCAGGTTGGTGGCCGTCACAGCCTCCACTGGAAGCAAAAACCTGTAGTTTTACCGTACTTTGTGCTGCGTGAAGAAGTTCTGTTTTTTGTCTGTCCTGGAATCTTGCAGCATTCAGCTTCATCGGATGTTCCCTGAGTTCCAGTGTTAGAGAAAAGTTTTCACCCTTTCTTTCCTATCAACTTCTTCCGCACCATGCATAATTCGGTGGCGTGGAGCTAGTATGCGTCTAACGCAAGGTACTCGGGAGGGACGCTTGGCTGGCCACGCAGAGTGACAGGTGGGGTTCCCTTGTCACGAGTTACCCACCCTACACTGTCTGATTCGATCAGAGACAGCATGCAGATCCAACCAGCCCCCATCACCCTGGGCTGCAGAGAGGTCTACGCTACTGAGCCTGCAGTGGGTCGGGCGGGCGGGGATGCTGGCTCCCCAAGGGAAAGGGGCTTTGCATGCATCAATGGGTGCCTGCTGAAGCAAGGCAGGATATGCCCCAAGCACAGTCTGCCCACCACCCACCCCTTTATTGATGGGCTGCTGGTGGTGGTGGTGAGTTGGGGGATGAGGAGATGAAGGGCTGGGCACGCTTCGCACCCCCTGGGCTCGGGAGCAGGCACCGCTTCAATCCCTGTGTGCGAGAGAGAGACAGAGAAACTAGGAAGAGCTATTCGTATTGAAAATGCTTGCAATTTCTGTGATTTGTTTCAGTGCATTTGCTTGGGCCTTTTGGGGTAAGGCATTGGCCTGGACAAATGGTTTTGCGGGGGACATTAGGTGTTTGTTCTGGAGTATATACTGGCTGAGGGACAAACTAGGCATGATGAGGCATTTATAGATACAGAATTGCCCCTGTGTGTATGTGGGGGGGGGGGGGGGAGAGAGAGAGAGAGAGAGAGAGAAAGAAAGAAAGAAAGAAAGAAAGAAAGAAAGAAAGAAAGAGAGAAAGAAAGAAAGAAAGTTAGTTGCCGGACTACAAGTCCCATCTTCTCCTGACCACTGGCTAGGGCTAATGGGAGTTGGGATGCCTTGCAAAAAAACAAAACAAAAACTCAACAACTTTGGGAATTTTCTAAAAAAAGTCAACAATTTGTTTGAAATATGGCAACCCTTGAGTGAGGGGCCTAGCAGGCCATGGAGTCTTGCAGAACAGATATAACGTAACTACAGGTAGCCTAATGTGTTTATAATCATTTAATTGTATTACAACTTACTGAGCTGTACTACTTAACTGTACAATAACGCTGGACATATTTTCATTGTGTCTGCAAGTAAGAGGACTAGAGGCTTACTTTTTAATAGAAAACCAGAATATTCAGGGAAGGAGCCTGGACTATCCTGAAGGGGGCCAGATGAGAAGGAATTGTATTTCATCTATCACAGCTTTCCCCAACCTGGTGCCCTTTTGAGCTACAACTCCCATAAGCCCTGACCTGTTGTAATCCAAAACTTCTGGAGCGCACCAGGTTCGGAAAGGTTACCTGTCACTTTCTCTCACATATAAAGACCAGCCCAAGAATTAAGGCTGGTGATTAGTTCACCGTTTAAAGCACTCTTATACCTCTTTCAAGAGTCATGGCCACTCTCAAAGAATGCTGGGAACTGTAGCTTGTTGCAGAACTATAAATACCAGCACCCTAAACAAACATTAAACATTTGGTCTGTCCCTCAGGAGAGACTGGGAATAGTGATGCAGCTGGGCCAGTAAGGGACCCTCTTCAGTTCCTGAGGTCCTCAGTCCAGGGCCTAACCTGACCTTACTGACCACTGCCACCATGCCTGGCACAACAACTCAGAGGCAGAACACCTGCTTTGCATTCAGAAGGTCCCGGGTTCAATCCTTGGCCTCTCCACTTAAAAAAAGAGGTAGAAAGTCTTTCCTCTGTCAGAAAGCCATTAACACAGGTGTAGGAAACCTCTGGGTCTTCAGATCTTCTCATAGAATTGTAGAGTTGGAAGGGAGATCTAGTCCAACCCTCTGCAGTGCAGGAATCTTTTGCCCAATGTGGGACTCGAACCCACGACCCTGAGATCAAGAGTCTCATGCCCTATCTTGCTGAACTGCAGCTCCCATCAGCCCCGGCAAGCATGGCCCATGGCCAAGGGTGATGGGAGTCGCAGTTCAGTAACATCTGGATCACCACAGGTTCCGTGCACTAGCCAAACAGACGCAACTGTTTGTTTTATTTAAGGTACTTGTACCCTGCCATTTGTGGCAAAGCCCTCCCAAGGCAACTTACAAAAGACTAGCCTGACCTCCTATCAAAGCAGCTTCCGAACTCCCCCTAACCCCACAGACGGCGATTATATGAGCAACCGGTGCCCTGCGATGCTCCCGCGAGGGGCTGCAGAGCAAGAGGATGCGAGCAAGGAGACCGGCTGGGAAAGAGAAGGAGCTGGGGCCTGGGCCTGCACAAAGGCCCTTTTCTTGGTGGGGGCACAAAGGTCAGATGGATGCTGCTTGCAGGCCCCTTTGTTTCTTTCTAATCTCCTAATCCTGCCTCGAAGCCTTGGCTGCTTGGCGGCTCCTGCTGGGTGGGGAAGCTGGGGTGGAGTGAGAGATGGAGCAGGGGGTTGGGGGTCTCTCTGGGAATGGAAAGCAAGCCCAGAGGGGGAGGTGTGTTGGTGTGTTTGTTTGTACACGTGGATGCATCCTGAGTACCCATAAGCATCTCTGCCCAACCACACCAGTGTTGTTTTGGGAGCTTTCCTACCTAGACAGGTCTTCTGTTAAGGCGCACAGAGCCCTCACGTTGGATGCAAAGAGGTTTTTGGAAGGAGGCCTTTGGTTTGTGTGTTTGGCCTGTGCTGTGAGGTGGCAAGTGGCACCGCAAAGCAACGTAGAAAGTACTCAGGCAGCTGCTTTAGGTGGAATCAGTCGTCCTGTCTCACAATCTATCTTAGCAAATTTGGTCTGGCAACAGTTTTTGTCCCTAGAGATGTCAGGGATTGAACCTGGTACTTCCTGTATGGCGTGGCTCTCCTTTTAAAAATAACAACTCCAGTCCTTATGGATCTGAATCGAGGGCTGGTTTTTGTTAACCAGACTATTGGTCCATCTCGCTCAGTTTTGTCTACACTGACATGGCCGCAGCCCTCCAGGGTCTCTCTCAACCTTGAACCCGGAATCTTTTATGCACAAAGCATGAGCTCTACCACTGATTGGTGGCCCTTCCCTGATCTGTGTCGTCTGCACAATGTGAGCTGTGCGCTGTGATTTGCACACAGAAGGTGCCAAGTGCAATCTCTGGAGAGAATGTCTTTCCCACCACCCTGCTATGTGATGTGAAGGTTCCAGGGATTGAACCTGTGATCTTCTGCATGGAAAGCAATGTGCTCTAAGACAGCACTGTGGCTCTTCGGATCTCAGCTGCTATGTTCATACTGAAACAGCTTTTGTGCACCACCTGCTTCATTGCAGAGGCGCTGAAAAGCTCTGCTTTCAAAAGAGCAAGGTGCTAGTCCTCAAGATACTTTTAAAAATGAATTATAAACCCACTGTATCTTGCAGGCTTCATTATTTGTCCAGCCAAAAGAAGTTTTGATATTAGTCTCTCTCTCTCTCTCTCTCTCTCTCTCTCTCTCTCTCTCTCTGTGTGTGTGTGTGTGTGTGTGTGTGTCTGTGTGGAATAGCAACTATGGATTTACTGAACTGTGTTTGTGTATTATTTGAACAATGCTACTTCTTGGGACTCTAAGCGTCACCCTGCTTCACTCCAAAACTGGGGGAAAAACCTATTGCTTTAAGTTTCTAGTCCTCAATTTACTTTTAATAACTCATATTTTCTCAGTATGCTATGGGCTAGCAACTCGCCCCCCCCCAAAGCATAGTTTTTTTAGTTGATAGGTTCCAAAGGGTCATTGGAGCACAGGGCCTGGATAATTGTAATTGTGTGTGCAAAAGTGTGTTCTGCCTTTTGCATGCTGTAATGTTCAGCCTCCGTGCTGGTGGGTCATTCCAAGGTTGTTCTCTGGGAGGGGATTTTCAGCCTAGCTATTAATTGGCGGCACTGGGGATTTGGAGATGGGGCTGCATCAGCAGCAGCCGTGGCGTAGGAGGGGGATGTTCTCCTATTGGGTATTTAAAGTGGGCCACTGGCAGATTCCCCTGGGAAGCCCGTCAGCCTTAATAAAAGTGGCTGCGTGGGCCACAGGATCTCCTGCTCTTTAATTAGAAGAAGGGAGCGATGTCTCGTGCTGGCTGGGAGGGTGTTATAATTATTACATATCAATAAGGTTTCTTACCTCACCTTCACTGTAAGGTGTCACAGTAGGTGACAACAATAATATACAAGAAAAACAAGTAAGATGGAACAGAATGGTGTAAATTCAGCAGAAGAGGTGGGTCCCTAAAAACAAAATCCCTTTAACTGTCAAAGGCCAGGGTGAAGAGGTGCGTCTTCTGCATAGATGCTGGATGCTCTTCTGTTAGGAGGGAGTTCCGCAATTTAGGGGCTGCCACAGAGGAAGCCCATAGTATCATAGAAGGAATCCTGAGGATCATCTTGACCAACCCCATGCAATTGAGGAATATGCAGCTGTCGCTTATGAGGGATCAAACCTGCGACCTTGGTGTTATCAGCACCACACTTTCTAACCAGCTGAGCTATCCAGCCTCTATGCTTTCCAGGCCCTCCATCCCCTGCACTTCTGAAGGTGGCAGATCTTCTAGTCTGGACATCGAGGTCCAGCTCCAAAGGCCTTCTGGGGGTTCCCTCACTGCAAGATGTGAAGCTACAGGGAACCAGGCAGAGGGCCTTCTTGGCGCCTGCCCTGTGGAATACCTCCCATCAGATGTTGAGGAGATAAACGATTAAGCAGCCCTGCTTAGAGAAGTTTTTAACTGTTGATGTTTTATTGTGCTTTTAACACTTTCTTGCGAGCTGCCCAGAGTGGCTGGGGCAACCCAGTCAGATGGGCGGCATATAAATAACAATGTTGTTGTTGCTGCTGTTTTTATTTATTTATTTATTTATTTATTTACACAAGTGGTGGCTGGTGCCTACTGAGGCAGGCAGGGCTGGATCCCCACAGTAGTTGGAGCCAGAGCCAATGGCAAGCAGAGCCAACTGGTCCTAGTTTTCCCCCTTACTGAGTCCTGTAGTAGCAACTCTGAGACTAAGGAGGAAGAGGCAGGCAGGTGGAGACTGCCTAGGAGCAGAATGAGGTCAGTGGGGCAGATTCCCATATGGGAACTAATGGACCCATCTCCACTGATTAACATGTGATTTAGCGCTTTTGAACACCAATAAGTGAGCACCTTGGATTGCATATGTAAAGACTCCTCCTGGTGGGGAGTGAAGTGAGGAGAATTCTTTTGTGTTCCTGTCATCCTTGCCCCACAAAATACCTTCATTAAAAACACTTTAGGCAAAAGAAGCCAGCTGCAAAACTAATGACATATAGTCCAAGGCTGGGCTGACCCCTGGGGCTTGAGGGTGAAAAGGCCTGGCCTCCTCCTGGTTTGCAAGCCAGTGGCCAAGTTTAAAACATTTGCCTAACAGATGCCTCCAAATTACAACAATTGCTGTAGTTAGCTTTTCTACACAGTGCATTTTCCTGGTGCTTATGCGATCTCAACAGATAAGTCCTTTGCTTTTAAAGAAGAACGTAGAGAAGGACTGGAAATGAGGAAACTGCATAAGAAGCAGACATCATCAACATCATAAAATTATTACTTATACCCCACCCATCTGACTGGAGACTGATAGGGGATAAGACTGCCACAAGGGCTGTGTTCTGCTCCAGTGTTGGAGACAGTATGTCCCTGAATGCCAGTTGCTGGGAATCGAAAAAAAGGAGTTTGTGCTTAGGTTCCATTTGTGGGCTTCCCAGAGACGTTTTATTGGCCACTGTAAGAACAGGATGCCGAACTAGGTGGGCCACTGGCCTGAGGCAGCAGGGCTGCTTTCACACCCTTAACATCTTTCCACCATTTCAAGATGGCCTTGTGGGCCTGGCACAGCTATAGCACCCGTCGGAATCTCCATTCCTTCCTTTCTGCAATGCCAGGGGGTTCCTAAACCCCTGCTCTATTGGTCAAAAGACACGTAAAACTGTTGACGTGCAGACACGCCCGCACCCAACTTGAGAAATGCTGCTTTAATCCTCCAGAGCAGGGAGGCCAGCCAAGCCCTGGCACCTCACGTGCGATCGGGGTAGCCAACCTGTGGCCCTCCGGATGTTGCCCTGCAACTCCCAGCATTGACCGATGCCCACTGTGGCCAGTGGGAGTAGGGAGGGTTCACCCTGTGTGTGGAGTGTGGGGGCGATCCTTCAATCTCTCCCAAACACCCTTCTTCCAAAAGCTGGCAGGGCCTGTGGTGTGGGAAGCTGAGGGGGCGGGATGGTGTTCTGGACGGTTCCCATGACAGCGGGCTGTCCGTCTCCAGCACTCCCTCGTGGTTTGGGGTGGGTGGGCTTGGAGGTGAAGGAGAGGCCCACGGCTGGGGCCTGCGAGAGTGAAAGAGGTGGGTGGGTCTGCTGAGTGGAACAGCAGCCCCTTTATCTCTCTCTCTCTCTCTGTTTTCTTTTTCCTTTTGAACTGTCAAGGTCAGCCGAAAGGATTTCAAACTGTGTTGCCATGGTTCCCAGGTGGCCCTTTGCAAAAGCCTGAGGAGTCTGTTGGCAAGAGAGGCCCTAGGAGGCCTTGAGCCAGCATTGAACATGAGTGGCTGCCGCATTTTTAAAAAAGTTTATTATTGTTTATAAGTGTCCATGTGGTGTGTGTGTGTGTGTGTGTGTGTGTATCTCATACATACACAGAGAGAAAGAGCCCTCATAAAATATCAATGTGGTGTACAGCAGTGTTGAAAGAAAGCAATCATTAAAACAGTGGTGAAGTGAGATGAAGAATGTGGATAATTTTTCCTCTGCCCTCTCTCATAATACTAGAACTTGCAGTGGCCACAGTAAAGTTGATTGGTAACAAATGCAGAACCGGGGGGGGGGGGGGGAGAGAGTTCCATAAATTTAACTTACGGAACTCTAGGCCACAAGATGGGGTGATGGCTGCTGGCTTAGATGGCTTTATAAGTGGATTAGGCAGATGGCAGGAGGAGTTGGAGATGGTGGTGGGCTCTCCTTCATTGGAGGTTTTTAAAAAGAAGTTTCTTGAGCTGCTATGCCTGCATTGCAGAGGGTTGGACTAGATGACCCTTGGGTCCCTTCCAACTCTACAAAACTCTCAGTCTCCTAGGGCAGACATATCCAACCGGTCGACCGCGATCGACAGGTAGATCCCCAGGGTGATCCTGGTAGATCGTGGGTGATTGTGGTCGATCAAGGGATGAAATAAAGTGGGCAAGGAATGTCACTGCCCCCTGTCCCCCGGTGCCAGGTCCCTCCACTGCCGCAGCAGCAGCAGCAAGGGGAGCTTGGCGAGGCAGCAATTGCAAGTAAGCGTGACTCATGCGAGGGGCAGCGTAGGGCAGGCTGGTGATCAATGTTTGACATCCCCCCGCCCAAAAAAAATACCTTAAGAACCCTGCCCCCCCCCCAAATAAGCTCAACAACTCTGGGCAACCCTTTACAAGAAAAGTTCAACAACTCTGGTCAATCTCCCCCCGCTTCCACCCACCCACCCCATGCACACTCCTCCTCCCTCCAATGACAATGGGTAGATCGCTGCCAGTTTTTTTACCTCTTGGGAGTTGGACGTGTCTGTCCTAGGGGATACCCTGAGCTGGATTCAAGTAAATAGCTGTGCTAGTGGGACTAGTCAGAATGAGTCAAGCTAACACAATGAGGGCTTCTCACCCTCTTGTGCCATCCCCCAAATCGGCTCTGGGGGTAGTGGAAGAACCCCCAGAACAGGGTGGTTGAGGGGAGAGAAAATCATTCTGCCTGGCAAGCAGAAATCTTTGTTTCCTTAGCTCAGCGTTGAGTTCCACCCTCTGATTTCCATTCCAGGAATATGTTTGCTACTGCTTGGGATTGGCCCTACCCTAGATTGTAAAACTCGTTTAATAAGTTCATTTGAAGGGCAGAAAATTAGTTTTGGTTGGGATGGGCTGCAATTCTGAACACAGCAAACTGTTCACAAGCTCACATCCTGGTTTGGAACAGCCATCCCCCCCCCCCCCAGTGGCAGACGCTCGCTGTGGTAGAATGGTCTGTCCTCACTCTGAACCACAGGTGTGAGGAAGCTCACTCCCCTGGTTAAAAGACGTCCTTGCAGGTAGAAAAGGAGCAGGCAGGGCTAGAATCTTGGGAATATTTGTGAACATCAATTGCATACCTGTAGTGAGAAACATTACAGCCTACTCTGCTGCCTTTGACTCCAAGCTGTTGCAATCCAGGGTGTAATTCACCCTGACTGAAATGCAAGAGCATAAGAAAAGGAGCCCTGTGGATCAGGCCAAGGACCCATCTTGTCTAGCATCTTTTCTTCAAAGCAGCCAAACTAGATGTCTATGGGAAGCCCATAAGCAAGACCTGAGTGCAGTGGCAAGCTGCCTCCAACAGTGGAAGAACATAGCCACTGTGGCTAAAGGCCTCATCCTCCCTGAGCTTGGTGACTGTCAATGCATCTTGTGGGAGCAAGTTTCACTAAGTGCCATGTGAAGAAGTACCTCCTGTTGTCTGTCCTGAATCTTCCAGCTTCATACAGGCCTTTTCCACAGTCCTAGGAGCACCGTTTAACATAGACGCATGCACACACATGCAGATAGCGCAGTCAAGGTTACTGCATTTCTTTCACACTGTGTTTATTTTCAGTGAGCAAATGGAGAGCTGTTGAAAACCAGAGTTTCTCTCTGTTTACTTTCTTCCTGTTGGAGGTTGTAATTACGGGTGGGGTTGGGTCCATGGTCTTCTTTTTATGGATGGTAATATTGACAGTCATGGCTTTATGGCAGTGAGGCTGGCTGGCCTATTTGTTTATGCCATGTGAAGCAAGCTAGAGATCTCCATCCCCCACCCTCTTCCCTGCAGGCTCCAGGTTTTGGGTAAGGGGCCCCCAGTGGACGCACCTGGCTGCTGACATTGGAGACAGCAAAGCATTGGCCATGCAAAGATCTGAGCTTCTCTCTGCCTTTTCTCAGACTGCTTTATTGAGAACTTCAGTCTGCCCCTGCTGCTCAGTAGGGGCAATGGAAAAATTTGATTCAGTTCTCATCGAAAGGCAAACTTTACCTAATTCGCAGTTCCCAAAACAATTGTGAACCAAAACATAGCCATCCTTTTGAAATCTGCCCTTCTCTGAACTTTGCAGTGCAATTCTCCAGCCAAGTGACATGTGGGAAAATGCATATGCTAGGGTGAACTGTTAGGGTAATGCATATGTGAGTGAAAATGGCATACAAAGGTGCATTATATAAGAGGAAGCAGCTTTGCAAAAATGTGCACATTAATGTATACAAAGTTGTGCATATGAGGAGACAGCCACACTATAAATGCTGCTGGATTTTCATGAGGACTTAAAAAAAATCACAAACTGGTGTGTAAATGTGAGAACTGAACTTAGGACGAAAAATAAAAGCTAGAGAGGGCCTGCTATTGACAGGTTTGCCCATCCAAATATCACTAAATTTGTCCATGGCAAGTCTACGTTTGTACACAACTTGTTCATGTGGTGCCATATTCTACATATCTTCTATCCATTCGTTAAAAGGAGCCCCATTTTTATTCTTCCAGATCATCAATACCAGTCTTTTTGCTATAGTTAAGGGCATGGAGATTCCCTTCATATTGTTCCTTTGTTCGGTGTATAATTCAGAAGGATATTTTTCTCTGCAAATTTAAGATTTCCCCCCATACAGTTGTGTTGATCCCTCTACTAAAAATTTGCCCATATAGGACATTGTAAGAAAACATTGTATGTTTTTAAGCTGCATTGCCCCTATTATATCTCCAGCAGCTAGATGTCTTGGATAGTCCTTTCATAAACATGCATAATGCTTGTTAAAAGAAAAGGAAAGATGCAGAGATATGAAGCCACCTTTAAAGGTAAAGGTACCCCTGCCCGTACGGGCCAGTCTTGACAGACTCTAGGGTTGTGCGCCCATCTCACTCAAAGAGGCCAAGGGCCAGCGCTGTCCGAAGACACTTCCGGGTCACGTGGCCAGCGTGACATCGCTGCTCTGGCGAGCCAGAGCCGCACACGGAAACGCCGTTTACCTTCCCGCTAGTAAGCGGTCCCTATTTATCTACTTGCACCCAGGGGTGCTTTCAAACTGCTAGGTTGGCAGGCGCTGGGACCGAACAGCGGGAGCGCACCCCGCTGCGGGGATTCGAACCGCCAACCTTTCGATCGGCAAGCCCTAGGCGCTGAGGCTTTAACCCACAGCGCCACCCGCGTCCCTGAAGCCACCTTTACACTGAGCCAAATCATTCATCCATAGAGGGTAGCAGCTCTGCAAATTCTTAAGGAGAGAAGGACCTTCCCCAACCTCCCGGCTTAGTAACTGGAGTTTCAGTCTGGGTCCTTCTGCATTCAGAGCATGTCTTCCACCCCTGAACTTGATTGCCTTCCCTCAAAGGGGATGGGAGTGCTCAATGCTGTACCAAACCCACCACATTCAAATCATCATTCCCAAGACCAGTTCAACATGCTTTCTAGCTGGTACTGAAATAAACTTGGGGGTTGACTTATTCATTGTCAGAACTGACTTCTTCATTGGGCAGTACTTAATCTCCTTAAAAGTAAGAAAACCTAGGCAACTGTCTTAATACCAAGGTCAGAATATTTGTCCGTCTAGCTCATTACTGTCTGCTTTGACTGACAGCAGTTCTCCAGGGTCTCTGGCAGCAACATGTCTTTCCCATCACAGCAATGGGGAGTTTCTGACCTGTGAACGCCAGTTGTGGAACAGGTAAAGATGCTATTGAGCCAAAAAGTGGTTTGCAGCTTCTTATCACATTCATGTGTTTTGGAGATGATTCAGGGTGTTGAATGAGGCCTTGGGACATGGGTGCTCCTCCAGACAACCTGGTTTGCTTGCACAAAGCTTATGCTGTGGTTAGGCTGTATGCTGCCTTTATTGAGCATTCACTCTGATGTGTTTGCAGGGAGGTTATATGCCAATGAGCATTATCCTGCATTTACCCATATGTCTTCCTGTTAGTTGTTAGTCGTCCTACACTTTTCAGTGCATTTCCCCATCACTTTCTAAACTGCAGGAAGTCAGCACTGGTTGTCAGTTTGCTGCTGGGTGAAGTTCAGGGTTATTGTGTTAATTTTCAAAGCCTTAAAACAACTTGGCCCCAAAATCCCTGATTCCTTATGGACTGACCATCTCCGTTGCCGAGGTCTTTTGATGGGGTACTTTTTGTGGTCCCCCACACCCCTGAATTTCAGGTGTGATTTACCAGGGGCCGGGCCATTAGTGTGGTAGACCCCCATCCCCGCCCCCTGTGGAAAACCTTGGCAGTAGTGGTTCAGCAGGAACCTTGTTTGCTTTTAGGCAGAACCTGAGATCCTTTGCCAACCAGCGTTGTTCTCTTAATTGTTTTTACTGTGCTTTTCTGTTCTGTACTGTATTGTGATATTTGATATCTACATAAATGCAAGTAAATAAAAAAGTCAGTTTCTTTGTTGGAAGTGGATTTGTTGCACCAAGGCAACAGAAGGCTTCGATCCACTTTAATTGCACAAAGCTACATTTCTCAGTGTGCACTCAAATCCTTTGCACAAAATGCTGGCAGTCTAGAGGCACCTGAACTCTGGACTTGGCTGTGATGGGGTCAGAGCTGTCCTGATCTGAGCTCAGCGACGCTGTGTGGTATGAATGTGGAGCTGATGGGAGACGCTTGCTTTGCAGTCTGAGGCCTGAGCTGAACCTCTTGTGGGGTGGTTACTGTGACAAATATCTGCCTGTCTCTTTCCCCTTTTCTTCCTCCTCCTCTTTCTTCTTCCTTTTTTCCGGGTCACCGGCTTTTAAGAGAGGCTTCTCAGCCTGACTGTCTGGCCACCCTTGTTTAACAGCCACTTGTGGGAATCTGACTAGTTTGAGCCAAGGAGCTTGCTGGAATGCGCTGCACATTCTTCTTTTGAGGGAGTTTAGCTGATTCTTTTCTTCGTTTGATTGGTATTATTTGTTTGTTTGTTCTCCTGTCCCAAGTTCGAAATGAAGGAGTGGGTGCATTGCTTGGAGGGGGGGGGTCCCCCTTGAGCCAATGTTGACCCTAGAGACTCCTGTGTTCAAAGCACTTTTTGTTGGGATCAACTGATTCCTCCCCTGTCTTTTCTGAACAGGGAAAGCTTCTCTTTTGATGCTGTGTCACTGCAAAAATCAGCTGATCTGCGGGGCACCTAGGCATTTAGTTGTAGTGACTGAAACCCAGGTTTAAGATGTCATTTAGCTCCTAGCTTTTCTATCTCAGTTTATAAAACTGTTTAAAAGGTGCTCCTTCAATACCTCCCTACAAGGTGACAGTCAGCAGCATCCCTGTCAACATGGATAGTTGGAGCATCTGGTACAGGTAACTCTGATCGTACACTTATTTAGCATACGTGTTCACAGCTTTACACATGTTGCCAGAAAATAATCCAAAAATAAATAAATGAAATTGTGCACACAGTGGAAGGAAATGACAAGAAAATGGTGCGTGTGGAGGAAAATTGGGCAGGATCGCTGGGGGAAACAGCTAGGAATCTCAGCAGTCTTTGTGAGCAGAAGTGGCAGCTGGAGAGAGTGGTCGGAGGAGGAGGAGGCCACAGAAGCTTGGGGAGACAATGGAGGGTTTTGGAATGCAGAGGAGGAGGTTTAGTTTTCATAACAGCCCCAAAATGCAAGGCATCGTCATCATCAGCTGCTGAGAAACTGAAGAGGAGGAGTTTGGTTCCCATGCTGGAAGAGGTTAGCCGTTCTAGACTGCTTGAGGGATGGCATGTCTGCATGTGCTGTGGCGCACAAATTCGTCCAGAACGAGTCCAACATCTGTGCTATCAGGTTGCACAAGGAGATTCGCGGGGCTATGGCAGCAAGCGTACCACTGACTGCAAAGATGACCAGTCAGGTGTGGGGTAAGGCTTTGGAGAAGATGGAGAAGGCACTAAACTTGTGGCTGGAAGTCACGGACCAGAAATGTGTTCCTATGGATGGCAGCAGCTTACACCAAAAGGCTCTGAACCCCTATGACCACGTCAGACCTTTCACCACAGATGGGGACCAGCCTGCCAAGGAATTTAAAGCTGGCCCAGGTTGGCTTAACAGTTTTAAGATCCGCTTCCACCTGAAGAATGTGGAGGGGAGGCTGCATCTGCAAACAAAGAGGCTGTTAAAGTGCACCACTAAAGCGGCTGTTGGACGACAAAGTATAGCTTCCAGAGCAAGTCTTCAGTGCAGGTGAGGCTTTTCTGGAGAAAATGTCCAAGCAGACTTACATTGCCAGAGCTGAAAAGCCAAGCCCTTGGCTTCAACGGTGCAAAGGTTTAAGTGACTGTGCTGCTCTGTAGCATTGCGGCTGGACACTTAATAAAGCCTGGCTTGTTGTACAGGTCCCAATACGCCCGTGCCCTAAAAGGCAACAAAAAGAATCTGCTGGGTGACTTCTTCATAATATCTGGAATGGTTCTACAACTGCTTCATTCCAGAGGTGAGGTGTGACCTTGAGGAGAAACAGCTGCAGTTGGCTTCTGCACACAATGGCCAACCTCCATGTAAGATGCAAGTTACCTGTACTGCGTATGGAAATGGGCATAGCCCTATGAGTCAGGAAAATAGGAAGCTGCCTTAAACCAAGTCAGACCCTTGTTCCATCTGACTCAGTGCTCTCTGCACTGACAGGCGTCAGCTTTCCAGGGATACTGCCAGGGATTGAACCCTGGGACCTTCTGTACAAAAAGCAGGAGCCATGTCACTGGGTGGGCATCTAAACTGGATTTGAATTGATTTTATGTATGTGCTGTTGTCGTTTTAAACTGTTTTGGCATGCATATAATTGTTTTGTTTTTATATATGCCATTGTTTTATACATGTTTTTTATTATATTGTTGTAAATTGTTTCAGGATGCCTCATGGGAAATGATTCATAAATGAAATATGATGATAGTGTTAAAAATAAATAAATAGATGATAGATAGATAGATAGATAGATAGATAGATAGATAGATAGATAGATAGCTCTCACGGAAGCCACTGCTGGAATAGGAGAGCTTTTAGCTGAGCACTCTTCCAGCTCTACAATTCTATGATTCTAACTTGCTACAGTGAAAACTATGGGCCCGTAGACTCCGCTATTCAGTGAAAGTGGAAGCGTTTCCTGCCCCCTGCACCCCCAAGTTTGGGTGCAACCTGCAAATGCCAAATATTTCCCCAGCCGCTCAGTTAGGCACAGTGATTAGTTGATTGGAGAAATGCTACCATGGCCTCACCATTGCTGAAGAGCATCTGTTACCTTGCAGGTGCAGTCTTTCCCAAAACTTCTCCCCCCCCCCCCCCGCCTTTCCCCAACCACTCATTTCTCTGCCCACCACCCTTCTTCCCAGCGCCTTCCACACCTCCTGTGCAACCCGGCAGTGGCTAAGCATAGTGGGGTGGAGGGCAGGCCATTCTACCTTTGTATGCCTTTTGAAAGGGCCGTTGCTAAGCAATGGGAGGTTGCCGGTTGCTAAGGCCACTTGATGGGTTTTCGTTAACTGCCAAAGACCCTCTGGTGATTGAAGGGAGGGGAGCTGGGCAAGGCAGGCAGCCTGGCTGGCTGGCTTCAGAGAGAGGGGCGGAGGGGGCTGGGATGGCGTCCTCCTAATTAAACTCCATCAACTGGGTTTAATCTATTGTTCCAAAGGCATCTTTGTTCAGAGGGGAGAAGGCCATTCCCTTGGGTGGAGTAGGATCTGGATCTGGGAATCCAAGCAGTGAGAACCTAAGGGAAGTCCTGCTGGATCAGGCCAAGGGCCCATCTAGCCCAATATCCCATTCTCACAGGGGAGAGCCAAAAACCTATGGGAAGCCTGGAAGCAAGACACCTCCTCGGGCATCCTTCCACCTGGGTCCTCCCCATTCCCAGGCATTGGGAAGCTTGGAGCAGCTGCCTTTAACTAATGCCTTAACCTGTGCAAAGTCAACCATGTGGTATTGCTTCCAGGAAGGAATTAAAAAATAAGGATTTCCATTCTGGATCAGAGCTGAGATCCATCAGCAGTTAGTCAGCCAGTCTCTGTCCCAACCACCACCACCACCACCACCCATTTTGGTGTTTCCTACAGGGACGCGGGTGGCGCTGTGGGTAAACCACAGAGTCTAGGACTTGCCGATCAGAAGGTCGGGGGTTGAATCCCCGTGACGGGGTGAGCTCCCGTTGCTCGGTCCCAGCTCCTGCCAACCTAGCAGTTCGAAGGCACGTCAAAGTGCAAGTAGATAAATAGGTACCGCTCTGGAAGGAAGGTAAACAGCATTTCTGTGCGCTGCTCTGGTTCGCCAGAAGCAGCTTAGTCATGCTGGCCATATGACTCGGAAGCTGTACACCGGCTCCCTCGGCCAATAAAGCGAGATGAGCGCTGCAACCCCAGAGTCGGTCACGACTGGACCTAATGGTCAGGGGTCCCTTTACCTTTACCTTACACTTTGAACACTAGGGTGCCCTGTTTTTCCGGAATTGGAATTGAGGCACACTTCACTCTAGGAGAGAGTCAGGCCCAGCATCTGCTCACAGTCCCCTTGGACAGATCCTGGTACCCCAGAAGTGCCCACCTAGCTCTGATGCCTGCCTCCAGTCTCCTGTAGAAGAGTTAGAGCTCCTCCAGATTGTGTATTCATAACAATTTGTGCTCATTGTGGTATATGCAATCCCACTTTCAGTGTTGTTTGTGCCTGCAAAATCTCTGAGGCAGACATACGGCTTTGTTTCCAATTTGCATGCCCTGTAACTTCCTGCTAAAATCCTGCAATGCAAATGTTCTGGGCTTGTTGGGGAAGCACCACAGAGCAACTTAGAAGGCAGAATGATGTCCAGTACAAATCCACCAGGAATGCATTGCTGTTGTGTCAATGACATGTTGCAGAACTCACCTATGGAAAAATCTACCAGCCTGGAAGGGCCCTTAGGCTAAGGTTACCAGATGTCCCCGGATTTACAAATCAGTCCCCATACAAAATCCATTGAAGTTGAAAAGTGTGCCCGGATTCATTGAAAAATACCTAGTAACCTTACCTTAGGCTCTAGCCATTGTCATAACGGCTGCCATTTTGCTTTTACCTGTATGTCGTGCAAGTCTGGAGCACTGTGGGAAAAGAAGGTGGCAGCTGCCAATTAGGACTGCTGTTCATGCATGTACATACACAATGCCCTGGATTGGAATGGTGTCCAAAATCAGGGGGGCTGTGATTGGCCTGGTATGCTTTAATAAGAGGACATGGGATGATGTCCTTGGAATGATTTCTTTCAGCATTTGGGTGTTCATCCATTGCAGACCCTTTACATCCAGGTTATCAAGTCTGTGGCAGGGGGTCAGGCTGGCCAACTCTTGGGGGCTCCTAGGGGCATAGTGCATGATGCCTGCACTGTCATTGTGTGTGTTGGGTCTGTGCCAAATGCCTGCAGGGTTGCTGAGCCGATTACAGGTCTGATAATAGCCCTGGGGCAGGATTAGGCCGGTTGTGGTCACTGCTTCCTTAAGTTTCTTATCCTCCCCGCTCCATCGTCAAAACAAGCTATGCCCGGTTCTTAGCCAGGAAACCCCTCTCGCCCTGTCCCTTGTGGCTGTACCACTTACTGGTGGAATAGGGAGGTCAAATTGCAATTCCTACAAAGTTCCCAAATGCCCAGTCATGTTCCATCATCTACTTTGGACTGTCTCCTAAGCCAACTTTCCCCTGCAAAGTTTGTCATCCAGAACCACTGCTGATATACAAGGGTGGCCTGATGAGCTACTACTGTCAAACCCATTTGGGGTAACAGCAGGGTGATTTTCTCCTCATTACTCATATCTGCAAGTTTCTGATTAGTTTAGCTTTGAAAGCATCTCTGTCTCTTTTTCAGGCCAAGCGGCTTACAATGATCCAAAGCACAACAACAGTCTGCAGCTGCTTTTCTTTTTCCTAATCCTGAAAATAAGTCAACGTATATTAAATATTACTGTTGGGGGGGGGGTCTTTATAAAACCACAAATTGCAGAAGGCCATGACAGAAAAATATAAGAAGCCAAAGATTTAAAACATGTTTTAAAAATTGTTGACGGTTCCCTCAAAGGCTTTGCCTGCCACTCTTTTCTAAAGGCCTACCTTTTATCCCTCCTTGAGGCCTGCTTTTTCTTTCTTTCTGGCCTTTGACTCCAGAGCCCTTAATCCTGTTCTTGACAGTAACCACCTAAACTATGTGTTTTTTCCTCCCTCAGCTCCAGCGATCATTTTTCAGGGTGTCTCAGGGTAGGCGCCCCTTTGAGTAGAATAAGGGACCCCAAAGGCATTAGAGTGGATTGCTTACCACAATTTGAAGCTAGTGAAGTAATAAACTTTACCTTCTAAAAGCTGCAATCTAAAACTAACCTCCCCACCCCCCAATAATTTGCGCATCTCCCTAAGTTTTCTTCCCACTTTGTATCTTGAATAGTACAGTCCTTGGGGCAGAGACCCGTCTCTTTTGTTAATGCCATTCTATAAGGTGCCATGGATGTGATGAAATTATTATTATGGTAATCGCATTATTATCTAAGCTAATTTATTGTAGCTGCTGATTAATTGCATCGATAGGCAATTAATCAGCAGCTACAATATGTTTAGGAATAGCAAGCACTAGGACAATATTTACCTTCATATCTGCTTTTGTTTTATTATATTAAAAATAAAACACTGGGGTGGGTTTGTTTTTAGCCTTTTTTCTTCGGGGGGGGGGGCGTTGTTGTAAAAGGAACAAGTTCGTAGCCGCTGAGATGCCACCTTTGGTCAGGAAAAATAAAGAACAGGTTGGGAGGGGGAGAATTGGGGGGCTGGAAATTTCGTTATTCACCATCACCTTTTCAAGGAAGGACTTTTGGGGGCAAATGCCCTCACATTTTAGCTGCTACGCTGCACTCTGATTTCTTTTCCTTCCAATCAGGGTTTGTATGTGTGCAGAATTAAAAATTAGCATCATTGGTTCAGAACAAGCATCAAACTAAAAGCCCAGTGGCTCTTGACTCTCTGCTGATCAGCATCCCCCTCGCTGTTCCACAGGCCTCCCTGTGGCCAGCCCTGCAGTGGAAGGCGTTGGCTGTATCCATTGTTAGTCCTACACAGTGCAGACCCATTGAAAACAATGGACATGCCTAATTTAGGTCCATTAATTTCTGTGGCTCTAATCTAAGCATAATTTAGTTGGTCGCAACGCATTGTTGCAAAAACAGACTCTCTGGGTGAGTGGCTTTGATATGTTTTGCTTTGCATTGGCTTCTCTGCCCTCTCCCAATTTCAGTACGTTAATTGATTTTTTTTCTTAATTGAAGGCCAGTTTCCTAGTGGCAAAATTAGCTCTTTAAAACTTACTCTGTCTCAATGTAAATCAGTATGGTTGGAACCATCCGGTTCCAGCTGGTCTTGGCTGCAATGGGCACTGAACTGGCCACATAGACATTCCCACCATTGCTCCAAGGAGCTCAAGGCACAGTGCATGGTTCTCCCTCCCCTGTATTATCTGCACAACAACCCTGTGGGGTAGGTTAGCCTGAGAGCTGTTGGGTAGCCCAAAGTCACACTGAGAGCTTAATGGCCGAGTGGAGATTTCAACCCTAGTCTCCCAGGTCCTAGTCCAACTCTCTAACCACTCCACCACACTGCCTCATAGGTGATCTGCTGCTCCAGCACCCCTAACGTTGTGCCCCTCCAATTTCTTCCTGAAAACTTCTAATAATGGGGAGTTCATCTGTTTCAATGCCTAGCATCTCCTAGCATCAGGAAGTTTTCCTCTGAGCAGACAACACATTCAGTTGCATCCAACTACGTGCTACTCAGAGCTGACTCTTTGAAATTAATGAGCCTATGTCCATTCTTTTGCAATGGATCTACTTGGACTAACGGTGGATGAAATTAATAAGCCTAAATTAGTTATGTCCTTTAATTCCAATGGATCTGTTCTGAGGACGACTGATGTTGCATACAGCCTACCATTGCCTCTTTGAGGCTCAAAGGAGGGAAGCACAGTTTGGAGGAGACGGGGCAACGGCATGGAAAAAAGAGACCCACTTGGTTTCTCCTTAAGGAACAAAGCCCTTTTGAAGTGTAGGGGGTGGGGAGTCCGTGGGGCACATATCCAACCCCCTCCCCTCAGCATGCCACTCTCGCTGGCCTCCTTTTTCCAGCTCTCCATCCCTCCTGCCCGTGGGGGGGGGGGGGGAGAGGAGACACTGTGTAACACTTAATGTCTGTTGAATTGACCCCTGACCCAGCGTCGCTGCCCGGGCCTGGACTCCAGCTTTTGTTTTCCGTGGCGGTTCCCACAAAAGCAAACGGTTCCTTCCCAGCGTCATGGTTCCAGCTGGGCAGGGAGAGAGAGAGGGGAAGGGGGCATCAGCAAGGGTGGTCTTCTCAGGACTCCCTGAGAGAGCGGGAAGTAGGCTCTCAAGCCCGTGCTGGCCCAAGACATTTTGCTGCCTGAGGCAAAGGATGTGAAGGGCCACATGCGGAAGCTGATTGGACCGGTTGCTGGATTGGCCTAATCATAGTCCAGCATCCTGTCTTCGGAGAGGCCAACCAGCTGACTATAGGAAGCCCCACAAGCAGGACCTGGGTGCAAGAGCCCACTTGCGATTCCTACCAACTGTGGTATTCAGGGGCCTACAGACTTCCAACAGTGGAGGGAGAACATAGCCACTGTGGCTTATAGCCATTGTCAGCCCAGCAACTTTTACCTTTCTGAATTTGTCTAATCCTACAAGAAAATAAGGGGACGCGGGTGGCACTGTGGGTTAAACCACAGAGCCTAGAGCTTGCCACTCAGAAGGTCGATGGTTCAAATCCCCGCAACGGGGTGAGCTCCTGTTGCTCAGTCCCTGCTCCTGCCAACCTAGCAGTTTGAAAGCACCTCAAAGTGCAAGTAGATCAATAGGTACCGCTCCAGCGGGAAGGTAAACGGCATTTCCGTGCACTGCTCTGGTTCGCCAGAAGCGGCTTCGTCATGCTGGCCACATGACCCGGAAGCTGTACGCCGGCTCCCTCGGCCAATAAAGCGAGATGAGCGCCGCAACCCCAGAATCGTCCACGACTGGACCTAATGGTCAGGGGTCCCCTTTACCCTTTATTAGAAAATAAGAATAGCCCAATGTGGCCCATCTAGTCCAGTATACAATTCTCCGCACTTGTGATTCCCAGCAACTGGTATTCCCACTGCACTCCCTCCCTGGAAGCTGTAACTGGGTGGGGGGGGTGATTTCCTCAGGAAAACAGCATGATAAAGGAGGTTAGCGTCACCGCTGGCTATTCCCCATGGCTGCTTTTGACTTGTGTCTGCGAGTGGATGTCCAAAGCACATTTAAAGTAACTTAGAAGCAGGGAACGGATTCAGAACGTTGGTGCATCTAACTCAGTGTCTCCTGCTCTGACTGGCAGCAGCTCTGCGGGATTTCAGGCAGCTTTTCCCAGCCTTACCTGGGGGACAACAGGGAACCCATGCATGAGGCAAATGCTCAACCACTGAGCTATGGTTCTTCTTCTAAAATAAAGTAGGGTTCCAGTCCTCATGGTTGTAAATAAAGGACTGCTTTAGGTAGGAACATAAGGCAGTATGTACTGAAACAATACAAGGCAGCAGAGTCGAGTCATTGGTCTATCAAGTTCAGTATTGTCAACACTGACTGGTAGCAGCCTCTACAGGTTTTCAGACAGTGAGTCTCACTCTGTCTTGCCTAGAGATGCCAAGAATCAAACCTGGGACCTTCTACATGCAAAGCAGATGCTCTTAGCTGCAGCTCTTTTATCTTAGGAAGTTGCCTTATACAGTCCATTGGTCCATCTAGTTCAATATTGTCTATACTGATTGGCAGTGGCTCTCCATGGTTTCATACAAGGAGTCTTTCCCAGCCCTGCCTAAAGATGTCAGGGATTGAACCTGGGACCTTCTAAATGCAAAACAAACCCAAAGTTGTTGTTGTGGGTTTAAAAAGAAACAAACCCTTCCATATTTTTACATTCTTCTGAATTGCTCTTGTTGCAGCCAGTGGGTATGCTGCCACATCTGCTTTATTTGTATTTGGTGAGTCCTTATTCTGAATTTTTGTAAAGCGCTCTGTTCCTTTACCGGTTCTTGGGACTTCCAAATGCAAGTAGGACCTTTAACAAAACCTTTGCAGCATAAAATGCTCCTGTTCAGAGTTCAAGGCAGAGAGCCATGCCCTTTTCCAGGACACTCCATTCCCCCTCCACAGTCATTCAGCATTCTGCACCTGCTGAGCATGCCCAATCCTCAGTGGCCTGTACTTTGGGGTTAGGAGGTTCCCCCAAATATTTTTTATACTCCTGCCACCTCCCCTTTTGGGAATGCTTGTTGATGCTTCCCTCTTGCTTTTGCACAATGCCATTTTTGCCTCCATGCAATACTCTGATAATGAGTTCTCAACTATTTATTTCAGTTTACTGCACCTCCCCCCTTTATCAATAGGATACTTGGGCAGGACAAAAGACAAGAGTACTGGTTCCATTTCAGGGAAAGAAAATTTGGTGGGCTGGGTTGAGGTGTTAGAATCGTATAATCATATAATCATAGGGTTAGAAAGTACCCCCAGTCTGACCCCCTGCAATGCAGGAATCACAGCTTCCTGTGATGGTGTTGCTGCTTCCATAACCCCCTGCATGTTCTTCTGTGGTTTCTTGTCTGCAATGCAGGTCGTGTGCGGATCCAAGAGGGCGCCTCTCTCTGGATTGAGCAGCTGCGTGCCGAGGACCAGGGCTGGTACGAGTGCCGGGTGCTCTTTCTCGACCGACCCAACAGTGACGACGAGTTCCAAAACGGCACCTGGATCCACCTCACTGTCAATTGTATGCTCTGGGTGTTTATTTTTTAATTTATGTTGTTGTTGTTTAATCATTTTTTCGATACAAACGTCAACCGTGAAAGACACATACAACAAAAACCACAATAACAACACAATTTGACAATTCAGATTTGAATACACTGATATACCTATGACTACACCTTTTTAAACAATATTTTCCCATCTCTCTCTTCTCCCCCTGCTTCCCATCACTATCCGCCTTATCGCTTAAACATTCATTCCAGATTTCTTCATATTTATCCATTCTTATTTTGTGTCGACATGCAATTTGTTTGTATGTAGCTAATCTGTCCGTATTATCAATCCATGTGCTCAATGGAATCTTTTTGCGGCTCTTCCAATTCATCAAAACAAGTTTTTTTGCTTCTAATATAGCACGGTACATCCATTTTTTTGACCCCTTGAAATCTCCCACGTTTCCGGACTATAATTTAGAATTAAATTCAGTTCCCCTAAGTAACAATTTCGTTTTATTTCTCTTGCTGTACATATCCTCACCTCGCACCAAAATGATCTTATCATTGGGCAGTTAATCAACATATGTACTAAGTTCCCATTTTTGCTCCCACGTCTCCAGCTTTTTAAATTTACTTCAGGGTTGCTCAATGCCGTTCCTTCTACATGTTTGGGACTACAACTCCCATCAGCCCCAACCTACCTGGCCAGTGGCCATAGAATCAAGGAATCAAAGAACAGACTTGGAAGGGACCCAAAGGGTCATCTAATCCAACCCCCTCCCAGCAATGGTGGGTGTTGGATTCAACAAGATCTGAAGGGCTCCACATTAGATTGATTGATTGATTGATTGATTGAGTGATTTCAATTTCTATCTTTTCTCTTTCCATAGAGCAAAAACTTTTTTTTTTTTAAGGATTCAGGAAGCTGGGATAAAAGAGGCTTATACAGTTATTAACGGTGCATGATGGAGGAAAAGAACGATATTTCCCCCCTTGCTTATAACAACAATTGAGATGACATAGGGTTGGGCAACTTTGGCAATTTCGGTTTCTCTTTGTTTATCATTTTTCCAACCTTAAACTCCGGACTCCATATTTCCACATCGGTGTGCAATTTATTTATTTATTTATTTTTGAAAAAGTCTTAATGAAAATTAATCAGTGTCTAGTGTGGATTTCTCCTAATGTGCACACTTTTGCAGAGGAATTTCCCATACTATGAAGCATTTTTGTATATTGTTGTCACTAATATACACATTTTTATGCAGGCTTTACCTCAGAATGTGCTTTTCCCCACACATTTCTTGGCTGGAGAACTGCTTTGCAAGCTCAGGAAACTGCCAGTTTCAAAGGATGTTTGAAATTGTTGCATATTGTTTGGAAATGCACTGACGTGTGGAATGGGGAACCCTGTGGAACAACAGATATTGCTGGACTCTCATCTGCCCCAGCCAGTGTGGATTATGGAAATTGGGTACCCCTTGGTGCAGGAGCCTATCCACTTGTATTTTTTTAAAGCAGTATGCACAATGATATAAGGAGGGTTGCACACCGTGCATTTAAAGCACTCTAATGCCGGTTTAACAGTCAGGGCATCCTCCAAAGAATCCTGGGAACTGTAGTTTGTTAAGGGTGCTGAGAGCTGTTAGGAGACCCTTCCAATCAGCCTTAACAGACTACAGTTCCCAGGATGCATGGTGTGGATGTGACCTAGATGTCCTCGTTTGGGCCCATCCCCTATCCTTCGCATGCTGGTTGTCTCAGCATCAGATCCCCTTTTGTCTCCCATCTGCTTAGCTCTTCTTCTAGACCCTCATCCCAGTCTGTAATCCTGCCCTCTCCCAGCTTCTGTCTCCCCAGCTACTCATCCCTGCTCTGCTGCCTAATCAATTGCTATTATCCTTGAACAGATGACCAGCCCCTACTTGCAGCTGAGACATTAAAAAGGGAGGGGGTGGGCATTTGTTAAGGGGATAAGACCTGGGGTACCAGGGGAGGATAGGCATGGGGGAGGAATTTGATTCATCTGACATTTAAAGGCAAACCTATATAATTTGCACTTCCAGAACCAATATGCAAACAGAAATGCATTTTGAAATGTGCAATTTTCCAAGGTGGTTTGCCAGCCAAGTAACGTGTACAAAAGTGCATTAAAAAGTGCATAAATATGCATATAATCGTGAAAATAAAATTCAAACATATATTACATTCAGGTAAATTGCTTGCAAGAATGTGTATGTTAGGCAAAATTCCACACAAAAGTGCATATATTGGGAGAGTTTTGCACGAAAATGCTGATTAATTTTCACAAAGATTTATGAAACATCCCTTTTGTCCCAGGCCTTTAGCCAATTAAACAATTTATCACATTTTAAATTGTTGGGGCTGGCAGAGGTATTGTTTTGTTTGTCATTACGTTACATATTTTTGTGTTTTTATACTATAAACTGCCCTGTAATCCTTGGCTGGAGGGCATCCTTAGAATCGTAGAGTTGGAAGGGAGATCACAAGAGTCATTTAGTCCAGGCCCCTGCAATGCGGGATTCTTTTGCACTATGGGGGGCTCAAACCCACAACTCTGAAATTAAGAGCCTCATGCTGTACCAGCTGAGCTATCCCCAATTCACACTTACCCAAATTCTAAAATGCAGGTTTCCAACCAAGCAATGTGCACCAAAATACAACATTAGGTGAGATTTATTTGCAAAAAACCCATGTATGTTAGGCAAAATTGTGTAAAAAAGAAAAGTGTATATTAGGAGAAAATCACACTAGAATGCTGATAAAATGTCTCTTTAAAAAAATCTCAAACTGTTGTGGAAATGTGGAGAACTGAAATTACGACTGGAAAAGTAAGAAACAGAGAGAAACCAGAATTGACTTGTTTTGCCCATCCCTAAGTGAGGATATATATTTCTTTTTTAAATGTGGTAGCAAGTGTTTTTTTATACCAAAATCTGCAGCTTTTAAACATATTTTGACATTTGATCTTTCATCCAAAGAGGTCAAAGTGGTGTACATGGTTCTTTCATTTAATCCGCACAACAGTAGGTTGCTGTTGTACTCAGGTGCTGCTTGTGGGGATCCGATAGGCCAGAGGTTTTCAACCTTTTTGGGTCCACGGCTCCCTTGACCAACTACATTCCTTCTGCAGCACCCCTGTGGGGCTCAGGAGCCCAGTTACATCACCCCTTGCCTGCAGAGCCAACAGCCCCTCACCCCATTTCAAACACCCTCCCTTGTGGAGTGTTCCCTCAACCTCCTCTTCTCTCCTTGGGAGTTTCTGGGCTGCCGCCCCTGGTCTCTGAACTGCTCCCTCTGCCCCAAAGAGAGGTGCCTCCTCCCACTGCCCCACAGGGGCCTGAGAAGCACCCCCTGGCCAGCCCCAAAGGTACCATTCCCCTGGGGAACTTGTAGCCAGGACTGTTGCAACAAACAGCTGTGCAAGCCTATGGGAGGCAGAGATGCGAGAGGGCATCAGGGGAAGGGAGGGAAGGAAAGAGGGACGGGGGCCAGTGTTGCCCTGACCATCATTCAGGGCACCCCAGGGTGCCACAGCACACTGGTTGAAAACCACTGCCATCGGCATTTGGTCAGCTACAGTGAGAACAGTATGCTGGACTAGATAGGCCTCCAGCCTGATCTAGCCAGGGCTCATCTGGTGATCTTAGAATAACATTTCTGATTATTCGGGTGCTGTTCTCATAAGGTCTGTCTTGCAGTTCCCCCCACCTTCCAGGAGACCCCGCCAGCTTTCATAGAAGTGCAAGACCAAAAGTCTCTCACGCTGACCTGCTCTGCAGCGGGAAACCCCCAACCAGTAGTCACTTGGAAGAGGGACAACCAAGCCATAGAAAGTGGAGACAAGGTTCAGGTAAGGCGTGTGCATGTAGCCCAGGAACCAAGGGTCTAGACCAGGCATCCCCAACCTTCGGCCCTCCAGATGTTTTGGACTACAATTCCCATAATCCCTGACCACTGGTCCCGTTAGCTAGGGATCATGGGAGTTACAGGCCAAACCATCTGGAGGGCCACAGGTTGGGTATGCCTGGTCTAGACTACAATTCCCACAACCCCCAGCCTGGTTGAACCATTGTTTAGCGATGATGTGAGTTGTAAGCCAACAACTGGAGACCCGAAGTTGAAGAACTCTGGTCAAGAAAAGGAGTGGGGAGCCTGTGGTCCCCCCAAAAGTTGTTGGCCTGCAAGAGTCCCAGCTGGCATGGCCCAGTGGTCAGGGAGAATGAGAGTGACCGTCAAACAACATCTGGAGGACCATAAGTCTCCAACTCCTGGTCTAGAAATGTGTGTAGACACAATCATCTTACAAGCTGGGAACCTGGCCTTTGAACTGGAAATAGTGTGATTGTTTTATTTTTAAAGGGGGCGTGAGTATGTTTCTAGACCTCATGGTAATCAAGCATATTCTGGAAGTGCCCCATTCTTGACTCCTGTTTTAAATGACTTTCAATTCTCTCTTTCCTCCCCTGTTTGCCTGGAACATACTTTTAGATGCCCTGCATAGTGCCTTCTCCCTTCCTTCACACCTAGCTCTTCAGGTGTTGTTGGGCTTCCACTCCCATCATCCTAAGCCATTTTAGCCAATACTCTGCTTTAAAACCCTCCTCAAAATGTGCAGATTACAAATCTCAAATGAGAATATGCTGTTTTCATTTTCGTTTTATGGTTGTTTAATAGTGTATTCATTCTCAGTTAGCCTCCCTGGAAATGCCATTGACATTGAAGGGCAGGATATAACATGTCAGCAATAAATGAATGTGTTCACATTTATTGGATTTGGTGAGATTTCCCCCTGCTCCATACGCACAAAATTAAAAAGGTGTTTAAATAAATGCATTTTCAGAATACCTCCAGTGTTTTCTGGTCTTACAGAGAGCTGAAAATGGTGGCAGATTCTCTCCCCTACATGAGCAGTTTCTATGGTTCACAACTTAGGGTTTTAACAAATCCAGGTATTTAAGAGAACATTATTGTCAGGAGCCAGAGTCAGGAGTAGGTCAACAATTAAAAACAACAACACTGGTGTCAGTGATGTTAACACTTTATTCCAGAAACCCAGCACAGGCCTGGTGAGCACAGCACCTCTTCCCAGCAGTGCTTGCACCAATGAGGGAGTTTCAGGGACTGAAGGCCCCCACCTTCCCACTGCTCTCCAAGGACCCGCCCTCTTCCTTTTTCTGTGCTTTCTGGGAGACCACCAAGAAGGGGAGCTGGCTGCAGGAGGGGGAGATTCCCTGGCTTCTTCAGCAGCCTGCCTCCACTCTGCTTCTTGACCTCCCCTCTGCTTCTGCCTCTGAATCAGGACTGCCCTCTGCCGCAGCCTCTTCCTGCTCACTAAACCCTGTTGCCTCTTCAGCTTCTGACACCTTCTCCTCCAAGTCTGCTCCTTCTGACCACTCAGCATTGTCCCACCACCCCCTGGCTCTGAGCCTTCTTACCCTGGAGGTTCCCTTGGGGGTTCCCCAGCTGGTACCTCCCGCCATTCCTCTGCATCCAGCCAGTCCATGACAATTACAGGGGTACCTTGGTTTACAACCATAATCCGTTCTGGAGGTCCGTTTGTAAACCAAAACAGATTGTAACCCAAGACGCGTTTTCGTCAATGGGGCCTCAAAAAAAAATTTGTTCATAATCCCCCCCACCCCCGGGTTGTAATCCCAAAAAAGTTTGCAAATTGACGTGTTTGTAATCTAAAACGTATGGTTTGCAAACCAAGGTACCACTGTAGTAGTATTCGTGTTACTGCCCATCCGTGAAGCATCTTCCTCTGTGAGTCCCATGTGCCTCCTGAAACCCAGCATCTCCCTTACATTGGGGTGCCTGGTGAAGCTTTCAGAGCCTGCCTCTAGAGCAGGTGTGAAGGACCTTTGAACTGCAACTCCCATCATCCCTGGGTCTTGGCCATCAGCCTGCTGGGACTGATGGGAACTGTAGGTCAGCAACACCCGGAGGGCGCAAGCTTCCTTGTGCTAGAGGTTCTTTTTCATCATGGGACACCTTTGCTATTATACTTCTTTGCTTACTTAGTTTATGGTCCACCACTGGTGTAATTAACACCCAAGTTTATTCTCCTGCCTTTGTTTGTTCCTTCTCATTGAGGAAGTGCAGGCCAGTTAAACCTGCTTGCCAACCCCCTTTAATCTTTCCCCTCCTGAAAATGGTTGAGCTACCCCACCCCAGGTTTCACCGCCTGGGAATGGGAAGCTGTTTCATGTGATTTGTTTAGGGGCGACTAGTGAGCCTTTGTGGCTGGTTGAGGACTTCCCTGTAGTGCTGTTTATTCTGAAGAGGAATTTCATGCCTTCCCCACCCAGAGAAATAAAAAACCAATAATTAGTTTCAGAAACCCTAAGGGATGGATTTCCTAGTGGGCGCATAGGCACTGAATTAATTGTCAAGCTCATTTTAGGACCTTTCTCTAACAAATATACCTAAGGTCTGGCTGACCCCTGCTGGCCACTCAAAGGAAACAAGCATTTGACTTGCTCTCTTCAAGAAAGCCTTGCAGTGTGGTATGCTACTGTTTGGAGTGCTAGCGAGCCCTGACCTTTTCCAATATATCCCAGTGTTTTTTCGGGGGGTGGGGATGGGAAAGCCCACTTAGACTGACCCATGCCCCCCACTGACATGCAGCCTTGGAGGATTAGCCAAATGGGAATTGGACCCTCATGCAAAAAAGCTTTGCACCCCTGTATAAAGCCCGTATTTCAGGTGAGAATGCTGAGGCCAAGAGGACAGTGTTTTTTCCTAGAGTCACACTGTGAACTCAGGTGAGATCTGAACAAGCTCACATACTTAGTCGTTGCTGTTCTTAAGTTACCGGTAATAAGAGGGATGGGGAGAAATTTGATTTGTTCTCATTTAAAGACATACCTGCTTAAGTCACACTTTCTGAAGCACAGCCATCCTTTGAATCCAGTTCTCCAGGCAAGTATTGTGAAAAAAACAATGCATAGACTTGAGTAAAGTATGTGTGGAAATTCATATATCCATGAAGATAACATACAAAACTGCATTATGTTGAGGAAATATAAATGTTAGGGAAAATAAGCTTTGCAAAACATGTATATTAGGTAAAAATGTGTATATGAATGCGTATACCAAAGACACTGCTCTTTATCTTGGCCTTTGAGACCTACGGTATATATTTTCAGGGCATACCTATTTCTGTGAGTGCAGTTTGCTTTAAACCGTTTTCAGTATGGAAGTTTAAATTGCTGTAACCTGCTGTGGGTAGGAAGTCAAATTAATAATGATGGTGATATATTTAGAGAAATTCATGCTGAAATGGTGATGAATTTTTATGAGGACTTTTTTAAAAAATCATGAACTATACTGGAAATCTAGAGAACCGAAGACTGGAAAACAGAGAGAAGACATTTGCCCATCTCTTGTTAATGGAATTGACAGAAACTCATTGAGGAATTGATTTTCCTGGTCTTCTTGACCACCTCATTGGCCGTACAATTTCTTGGTGAGGAGATGCTGGAGGGGTTTTTTCTTGCTTGCTCCAAGCCTTTCCTAAACGATGTGCTTCCCACCAGGTGAAGAATGGAAGCCTTGTCTTTGCTGGTGTGGAGCGGGCCAGCGCTGGGGCCTACACCTGCCACGCCACCAGCGAAGAGGGCTCCATCACCCACACAACCCGCCTGTTGGTGCAAGGTAAACAGGAGAAGGGGCAGCATCTTTCCCAAACTGGGTTAAGCAGCATTTTAACACAGGATGCTGCTGTACAAGCTTATCTGTCCATAGAGCCCATGTGGGGTGGGGTGGGGAGGGGAACCTCAGTCCTGGGAGCCAAATGCAGCCCTCCGGAGACACTTCCCAAGCTCCTCCCATTCCCAGGCCACACCCCTGGCTGGCCCTCCTCTGCAGCCTCCTCCAGTGATCTTTACCTGGCTGGAGTGTATGCATGCTACTTGCTTGCCAGGATGGAGATGGGGTGTATGCCTGACCTGCTCTCGCTGGCAGCAACTCCCTAGCGTGCCATGCAGAAAAAGAACCTTTCGCATCCCCTTCAACTGTATCCTTTAAATTGGAGGTGCCAGGGATGAAACCTGGAACCTCTGCATGTGCACAGTCCTGCGCTCTGCCAATGAGCTGGGTTCTCCCTCCCTGGAGCACAGGAAGTTTGTGCCTTGCCAAAATTTGCTGCGCTAGCCCAGGACTGCTGTCTCCCCACCCCTCCCCATTCCAAAATTCTGGCAGAAGCCTTTCCTACAACCCTGCTATCTGATCCTTCATTTAACTGGATATGCCAGGGATTGAACCAGAAACTTTCTGTGTGCTAAGCATGTGCTTTACGATCACTCCCCCAGTTTACCATCCAGACTTTCTGGCGGATACAAGTGCACAGCTATGGGAGTCAAGCATGTCTCTGATTTCCAAAGGGAATCTTGGCATAACTTTGGAGTCAATAGTTCCACATTTTATCACTGGCAGGGTTTGGGGGAGAGGAGTGCCTTTCTGTTCTTAGATTTGGGGAAACTCAGACTCGGGGAGAGGGGCTCAATGTAGCTCCCTTGACTTCTCTTTCTGGCCCTTGGCACTTTCCCCAGCCACATTCCCTCACCAACCTTGGATGTTTTTGAATGTTTGGGATGTGTCCTTGAACCTCTGGTGTGTGTTTTTTTGTGTGTGTGTTTGGTGTAGAAACTAGTCTACTGTACAAAGGCAAAATGTAAATTTGATTACCTCTCCATGCTTACCTCTGGTGGTACCCACAACTGGCATGTGTCTCCCCCGCCACCCCCCCAGCAAGGTTTTGCAGAAGGAAATGGGAAAGGTTCCTTGCCCCTGCCTTATCCACTCATTCCGGGCACTTTCTTCCTCCCAGGGCCTCCGGTAATTGTGGTGCCCCCACAGAACGTCACTGTCAACATCACCCAAGATGCCTTCTTGGCCTGCCAAGCCGAGGCCTACCCTGCCAACCTCACGTATAGCTGGTTCCAGGGGGACACAAATGTTTTTCACCTCAGGTAGGAAACTCCAGATGTGAGTGTTTTGCATGAGCGGGGAGCAGAATGGCTCACTGGGCTCTTCCACAAATGATGGTCTATTCTTTCCTTTATTTATGTAATATTTCCCTCCCCAAGGATGCTCCAGGCAGCAAAGTGAAAGGGAGCACAACATAGGGCTTAAATTAAAGCTTGTCTTCTTTGGGAGCAAGTAGAGATGAACGCCCCCCCGGTAGACAGAGTGGTCTTGCGTTGCAAGTTATGCTTGTTATATGATGGATAAAATGCTGGTTTTGTTTGGAAATCCCTAATTATTTGTTTGACAGTTGGCAGTACGCCTAGTTATTTCACAAGGATGTTTCATCAGTTACTTCAGAGAACTGGTACAAAAAAAGCATTATTTATGGCAATTTGTGAGAAACTCACTCATCATTTATGCACCTAAAAAGAACAAGCAGAACCCAGAAGACTAGGCAGCAGCATGGTGGAAAGTTTCGTTACATGTGAATCGACATTTTCAGACTCATTTATATTCTCTCAATGTGAATTTGTTTGGAAAAATATGTAATAATTGCTGCAGTTACATTTGTTTGTACACTTGATTAGACTTGGTCTTCTTCTCAGATAGTGTGTATTTGACTCCATTCTCTCTCATTCATAGATATAGATATATCCTTAACTATGTATAAGATACATAGAACTCCCAGTTGCCCACGTTAGCCAGGCAGGTGCTTAAATACAATTCTGTTGCACTTTTTTTGTTCCTGCTCTCTTCACGTTCTCTTTCCTTCCCCTCCTTTAGCCATCTCCAGTCCCGGATTCGCGTCTTGGTGGACGGGAGCCTCTTGGTACAGAAAACTGTCCCAGAGGATTCGGGGCAATATACCTGTGTTCCTAGCAATGGGCTAAGGAGATCACCTTCTGCCTCAGCGTTCCTCACAGTTCTGTGTAAGCATGGCACCTGCCCATCATTCCAGACCTCCAACTGGTAGACACAGTCTAAGGGTGGTGGAAAAAGACAGTATGAAGACAGGCACCTTCGGTGTTCAACCTGCTGGGTGGGCTCAGACAGGGATGGGGCAGAAATTGAATTCTGATGGCATTTAAAGGCAAACCTACTGACCTTGCACTTTCTGAAACAATATGTGGATTGAAATGCAGCCATCCTTCAAAATCTGCACTCCCTCAAATTTTGCAGCGCGGTTCTCCAGCTAAGTAATTCGTACAGAAGTGCATGTTAAGTGTGCATAAATGCATACATTAGTGAAATCAACATACAAGCATGCATTATATTTGGGGAAATTGCTTTGGTGAAAGTGTGTGTGAAAGGCAAAAGTGCATATGTTAGGGGGGGAATGTGTGCTAAAATTCTGACAATTTAAAAAACAATAATCATGCTCTGATATGGAAATGTAGAGAACCGATCACAAGATCGGAAAAATGAGAAACCGAAAGAAACCAGAATTGTCAGCTCCGCCTGCCCCTCGGCTCGGATCAGCCTCCATAGAAAGAATCGTCTTGCAGCATTATCCACATCCTGTTATTTTGCAGGGCTGCTGGTGCAAGGTGCAGGTTGCTGTCCTAGTGGGACATCCCAGCAGTTGATTGGAGAGGCAACCCAGCCTTGGCTGTGCCCCATCTCTCCTCTAGCTTTCCCCCACTAGCCATCCCACCGTCTGAAGCCATGTCCTCCCTGCCTTTTGCAGATCCAGCACAAGTCATCGACATGCCCCCTGAGACTCTCCTGCCAATAGGGATGCAAGGCACCATCAGGTGCCCCAACAAGGCCAATCCTCCGCTGCTCTTCATCAACTGGACCAAAGACGGGCAGCCGCTGGAGTTAGGCAAGGTACTTGGCAGAAGCGTCCACCACACCTTTTGGGGCTCATAGGCCTTTGGGGATAACTCTCTTCTGAACAGAACTCTCTCCCTCTCCTAGCTCCCAGGTTGGTCCACAACTCCTGATGGTGCCATTGTCATCGCCACAAGCAACGACAATGCCGTGGGTGTTTACACCTGCACCCCATACAACAGTTACGGCAGTGCTGGCTCCTCGTCACCTACGCGCGTTCTCCTGAAGGTGAGTAGCAGAGACGGCCGTGTGTGCGTGTGTTAGAGCATAAGAAGAGATTTGACTGCTGGGTCATCAAGTCAAGCGTCCTGTGTTCACTGTGGCCGACCCTTGCCTGTTTCGGATGTCAAATATGTGTTGTGTTTTACGGCCTAGGACCCTCCCATGTTCAGCCTGCGCCCCAAGGAGGAGTATTTTCAGGAGGTGGGGCGGGAACTGCTCATCCCCTGCGCTGCCAGAGGTGACCCCCTGCCCATCATCTCTTGGACAAAGGTGAGGCGGCTCTCTGCATAAACGAGGTAGATCCTAGATAGGCTGTCCAGCAGGTGGTGGCTGCTGCCCATTGGGACTGGCCAAGTGGGAGGCCAACAGGAGGCAGAGCCAGAGCCAGTGAGAGGCGGAGACAACTTTATTCTAGTTTTGTCCCCCTCCTCCTCTCTGCTGAGGTAACACTGAGACTGAAGGAGCCGACAGGCAGGCTGAGAGGCTTCCCTGTTAAGTCTGGCTGGTTTACTCAGAGCTCCACCTTTTAGCTAGGCTCAAATTCCTTCTCAGTTTATACCAGGGGTAGGCAACCTAAGGCCTGGGGGCCACGTGCAGCCCAATCGCCTTCTCAATCCGGCCCGTGGGCGGTCCAGGAATCTTTACATGAGTTAGAATGTGTCCTTTTGTTTAAAATGCATCTCTGGGTTATTTGTGGGGCATAGGAATTTGTTCATTTCTCCCCCCCCCAAAAAAAAAAAAATAGTTTGGCCCACCACATGGTCTGGGGAATGGTGGATCGGCCCCCTGCTGAAAAAGGTTGCTGACCCCTGGTTTATACCTCCTAGTATGTAGAATCATAGAGTTGTAAGGGGACCCAAAGGATCTTCTATATATTTGCAATATATTTGAGAACTTGAAGGAAATTTAAAAGTAACTGGCAACATTTCAATTTAAACTGGCTTCAGCCATAGTATAGTTAGCAGGGCCCCAATTTCCCCTGGGGTCTTGAAGAGCTTACCAACATCTCTCTGGTATCCCCCCCCCCCCCCCCCCCACAGATGGGCAGCAAGGGCTTAGCCAATGCCCAGGTAGACAAGAACAACAGCTTGGTCTTGCGCCCACTGACCAAGGAGCAGCACGGCTTATGGGAATGCTCCGCCAACAACGGCGTGGCCCGCATCAGCACTGCCACCACTGTCTACGTATTGGGTGAGTACTTCATTCAGAGCACAACAGAATTAAGCAAACTGTACAGAAATGCATTGAAGAACTATTTTGAGCGAAAAGGGATGTGTGCTGCAACTTTCATGGGAGGGCAGTGTGTATGCATACACATATTGGCCTGGTTTGCCTGCTGGCACTAAGGTTTGTATGGCTTAACCATGGTTTCTTTGACCAGCAGCTTAACCGTGGTTTGTTCCAACAAACAATGGTCATAACCCATAGTTTGTTCTTGCCTTACAAAGCTTGTCTTGTTCTAACTATGGTTTGCTCGGCAAGCATCTGGAGCAGGGTGGGAAAACTGCCATAACTCTGTGATAGATCACAAGCCGGTCCTCGGTTAAATCTGTGGTGTCTCGGGTAGATCGGGTAGCAGGCAATGAGTAAAGATGGAGGTTAAGGGGTGATATGATAGCCATGTTCAAATATATAAAAGGATGTCACATAGAGGAGGGAGAAAGGTTGTTTTCTGCTGCTCCAGAGAAGCGGACACAGAACAATGGATCCAAACTTCAAGAAAGAAGATTCCACCTAAACATTAGGAAGAACTTCCTGACAGTAAGAGCTGTTCGACAGTGGAATTTGCTGCCAAGGAGTGTGGTGGAGTCTCCTTCTTTGGAGGTCTTTAAGCAGAGGCTTGACAACCATATGTCAGGAGTGCTCTGATGGTGTTTCCTGCTTGGCAGGGGGTTGGACTCAATGGCCCTTGTGGTCTCTTCCAACTCTATGATTCTATGATTCTATGTCTCAAGAACTTTGAGAGCTTCTGCCACTCGGAGCAGCTAGTACTCGGCAAGATGTAGTGTAATCGGCAGCTTCCTACACTGGAGGGACTATAACTTAATGGCAGAGCATGTAGAAGAGTCCAGATTCAATCCTGGACATCTCGAGTTAAAAAGGAATTGGGTCAGAAGTGATAGAAAAAAACCCTTCTCCACCTGCTGGAGCAGACACTACCGGGCTTGACGGATGGAATACCATAAGGAAGCTTTCCGTGCACCTGGTTTAATCCTCAAAACAAATGTTGGAGGGGCTGTGGGGGGGGGGCGCTAGTTGATAAAACTGTTGCTGCTGTGAATTTTACCACCCACAAAACCCCGTTGAGCCCCATCCTAATCCTGTCAAGCTAATTCAGTTCTGCTTTCCGTTCCCTCTCGTGAACTCTAGGCACCAGCCCCCACACAGTGGCCAACGTCTCGGTGCTGCCTCTGCAACAGGCTGTCAACATCACCTGGGAGCCAGGCTTTGACGGGGGCTACTTCCAGAGGTTCAGCATCTGGTATACGCCGCTGTGAGTCCTCGGTTAGGATTTTGGAATGGAGGCTTTGGGCGCTAGGCCCCAAATGGCTGCTGTGCCCAAAAGTGCTGGGGGGGGGAGAGAGGGTGGGGGCAAGGACGCCCCCTCTCCATCAGCTGCTTTCTCAGTGGGGGGAAAGGCACCTATATCAAACACACTTCCTCACAAATATATGCTCTTTCCACCTCCCCTCTGTTCAGAGCCGAAAGGAGGGCATCTTGTCCTGGCACCCAAAGAAATGTGAGCAAGTTTAGTTTGTTTGTGTCCAGCGTAGGAGAGGCTAAGCCAGTGCAGGAACAGGAGCAGCAAACTGCCTCTCATATACTATGTAGTTTTTCAGGGAATTTTTACTGAAACCTTCCATGGTTACCATAGGAGGTCATTCCAGGCACGCTGACAGTATTGGGCAGTGATCCCTGTTTGAATGTCTTTTGCGTACCAAAGACTTTTAAACAAAAACAAGCCTTTTAAGTTACATTTATGATGTGGAATTAATATAGTTGTTATAGCTCCACGGAACATTTATTTACTCTCTCTTCCAACAGATCAGTTTTGTCAATGCCGTGATGGTTGTCTCAATTGCTGCTTTCCCATTTTCTTTTATTGCAATGGGTTTCTGGGTTGCTTTTGCTTTTATACGTTGCCCAGACAACTCTTGTAATCTGTCGGGTGCCTGATAAACTGGGTGAATAGATTTATTAAATGTAAACATTGCTGGAATGCTTCTTTCAGGAGCTCACAAGTTCCTTCTGCTCGAAACCACAGGGGCTTTTCTGTCTCTGGTTTGGATTCTTCTCAATGACTGCAGCCTCTCCTCCATTTCTGTGCCCCACACAGGTTGAAACGCTTCAATCGCCCTCACCATGACTGGGTTTCACTGCCTGTGCCTGTTGGGGCCTCCCACATCCTGGTGGAGAATCTGCAGCCAGATACCGGCTACCAGTTCAGCGTTTTGGCCCAGAACAAGCTGGGTAGCGGTCCCTTCAGTGAGATCGTCACCACCGTGCCACTAGGTGAGAGGCACAGGACTCTTTTCCTTCTGATCAGCGATTCCCTTAAAGGAACAATGCACAGTTTCAACACCCGTTCTCTTTCTTCTCCTCCTTCTCAGGTTTCCCAACAAACACCATGCCGCCCAACCCCTCATCTACGACCTCACAGATTTTTCTATCCCCACCTCAATCCCTGATGGCCAACGAGACCACGCGGGGGGTCCTCCTCCTGTGGGAGCCCCCATTCCAATTCTCTGTGGCTCTAACAGGCTACACCCTGGAGCTGCGACAAGACCAGGGCGGCTGGGAGGTTCTCGATGGATCCATTTCCAGCTCTGAGACGCAGCTCCTGGTGCCTGGGCTAATCAAGGTGGGTTCAGAAGGGTGTCAGAGATACAGTTTTGAAAGGTTAGTGCATGGGTGCAGCGGGTGGCACTGTGGGTTAAACCATAGAGCCTAGGACTTGCCGATCAGAAGGTCGGCGGTTCGAATCCCCGCGATGGGGTGAGCTCCCGTTGCTCGGTCCCTGCTCCTGCCAACCTAGCAGTTCAAAAGCACGTCAAAGTGCAAGTAGATAAATAGGTACCACTCCGGCGAGAAGGCAAACAGTGTTTCCATGTGCTGCTCTGTTTCGCCAGAAGTGGCTTAGTCATGCTGGCCACATGACTTGGAAGCTCCCTCTGCCAATAAAGCGAGATGAGCGCCACAACCCCAGAGTCGTCCGCGACTGGACCTAATGGTCAGGGGTCCCTTTACCTTTAAGCAAACTAAGGCTCGGGGGCCGGATCCAGCCCAATGGCCTACTAAATCCGGCCCGCAGACGGTCCGGGAATCTGCATGTTTTTACATGAGTAGAATGTGTCCTTTTGTTTAAAATGCATCTCTGGGCTATTTGTGGGGCCTGCCTGGTGTTTTTGCATGCGTAGAACGTGTGCTGCTTGAAAGTGTGTCAAAATACCAAAAGCTGGGATCAGGTTGGGCAGGATTTCCATTGACTTCAGGGCACTGCATAGCTCCCTGCCTTCCTTGGGACTGTCAAAAAGTGGAACTAGTTAAGCAAAATGATGCCCCTTCGGATGCTGTTAAGTGGGAGAAGGGTTTACAATACGACCACAGTGACCATAAGAGGGTTTTCACAGTGTGCTCCTGCTTTCTCTCCTACCCACCCCCCGCCGCATTGTAGGACGCCTTCTATGAGTTCCGCCTGGTGGCCTTTGCTGGCAGCTACATCAGTGACCCCAGCAACACGGTCAATGTCTCCACAATAGGTAAGGGCCAGAAAGGGGGCAGCAAAACCTGCAGCAGCCTCAGGATTAGCTCACTTTGCGGGAGGCCACTGGAGCTGTTCAAAGCTCCTTTAAAATGTCACTCTTATTAATAGAAGGGATGAGCGAATCTCTCGGTTTCTCATTTTCCCAGTATTTCCATGTCAATTTGCAATTAAAAAAGAAAAGTGCTTATGTTCTGATGCAACAGGGCTCCTACAGTGATTCTTCCTCCATGTCGAGGTTTCTTCCTACCCTTGCCGTTGTGATAGTGTGACCTTCCCCGTCTTCCCACCAGGCATGGAGGTGTATCCCTCCCGCACCCAGCTCCCTGAGCTCCTGCCCCAGCCAGTGTTGGCAGGAGTGATTGGCGGGGTCTGCTTTCTCAGCACGGCTGTCATCTTCAGCACAATGGCGGCTTGCATCATGAACCAGAGGCGAGCTGCCCGTCTCCGCAAACGCAGGCAAGGTAAGGAGCTGTTGCGCAGAAAGTTTGAGCAGACATGTTCTCCTGTCGCCCCAGAGGGCGAGACCGGACCTAATAACAGAGATAAGGTACTTCCAGCCCGCGAGCCAAACTTGGTCTCCCGCACCATTTGCAGCAAGTTACATCCGCCCATTTTGCACCTGATGTCAGAGGAACAATTGGGAGCTTAAAGTGAGCTTTTGATCATTTCTGTGCTGGTCCCATTGAAACCACTTCTCCCACCCAGTGCTGCTCCTTGAACCTTTGAAAACCTGTTTTCTGAAGTTTTAAAGGGCAATGTGGGGCTGTTTGCAAAAGGGCTTTTAAACAGTTCCACACTGCGCTTTGAAGTCCTGATAATCGGGGCTTCAAAGCACATCTGCTGTCATAGCAATGCTAAGTGATTGGCAGGTCAGCTGCATCTCTGCAGGGGTGGGGAGGTAAGGATTGGGCCCGCTGGCCAGAAAAGATTCCCCACCCCTGAGCTAGTGGGTAGAAATTGCAGGGCACAGATTTTAACTGGACATTACAATAAAACTCGATGGTGGGCCAGGCTGCCTCAGGTGGTGAGAGCAGGCCAAGCAGCCATTTGTCAGGGATGCTGTCATTGCATCCTGCTCTGCAGATTCTGCACTGAGCTGGACAAGGTTGGTCTACACAACCTCCACTGTCCCAACTCTATAGGCTGCATTCAACTAAGTTCTACTCAAAGTAGACCACTGAAATGAACAGGCCTAAGTTAGTCATGGCCATTAGCTTCAGTGGGTCTACTCTGAGTAGGACTAGCATTGAATACCACCCGATGATTTTGTGAGGCAAACAGTCAAGACCCTGTGGTTGCAGAAAATGGTGTCTGGTGCAGAATCCAGCCTTCTGAGGATCCCACCATTGCATTTATAGGATACACTTTGAATATGCAGAATAAGAAAGTGTGCACAGATTAGCACAATCCATTCAGGCAACAGCATCTGGCTTAATTTTTTTAAGAGCTGCTATGTTTTGGCACATTTGCGTTTGCTTCTAGCAGTTTTCATTGTGGATACCCTGGTTTGCTATCTACCAGGAATTTTCTTTTTTAAAAAAATATTATTTATTTAAAGTGTGGCATAAAATAATATCTCTCCGTTTATTTATTTTAAAGCCTGGAAAGCAACTCAGAGTATAGAGGTCGCCACCCTTTTTTTTAACATTGTGGGCACATTTGGATTTTTGAGTGCATGCCCTTCCATTCACTTCTCTCCCCCTTCCCCAGATTGGCACACCCTTGAGAGACAGAAAAAGAGAAAGCACATTCATGCAGGTTGTGCTTTTCCAAATAAAAGCGCATAGAGCCGAAATAGCAAGTGGGGCAGAGCGCCACTCTTCCAACTCTCTGCTGCAGCTCTCTGCAATTTTTCCCAGATCAGCTCCCAAAACAGAAAGAGACAAAGCATACTTTTCAAAGCGGGGGGAACCCTAGCATCCTCATCACTTCATGACCAAGGTTGTCAGTGAGCAGGAGGGGTTCAGAAGCTGTGTAGGCAGCTGGGAAAGACCTCAAGGGCACCACTGCACCCATGAGTGCCATGTTGGCAGCCCTTGTTACAAGACGTAGCAGCAAAAGCAGGCTAAGCAAGATCCCAGACAGAATCAATTCAAGCTCCCCTTCCTGTCCCACCTGAGAGCAGTTGCTAAGGGCCTCCTTCAGCTTCTTTTTCATTACCTTGGAGGTGGAATTCACCTGATCTAGCTTTTAAACATTTATTTATCAAAATATTTTTTTCTTCTCTCCCAACTTTTTATGTTTGCACATGGGACCCCCAAAGCAGTTAGCAATCGTATGCAATCATTAGCAATATGGGGTTTTTTAATATAAAAATACACACAACCAATAAGAAACAAGAATACAATGGATTTTATTTTTTTAAGCTGCAGATGGAAACAACCACAACAATGGTCCACCAAAAGCTTACTGTAGAGCTAAGAGTCATATCCTAGGTCAAAAGCTCATGAGGGGAACTTGAAGCTAACACTTGAAGGCAGAGAGATGGCCAGAAGGACCTCCATGGGCAAAAAGCTCCAAAGCCGGGGTGCCACCACCAAAAAGTCTTGTGTGCTAAGTTGCTGCAGCTTAGAGGGTGATGAGATATTCTACAGGGCCACCACTGAGGACCTGTGCATAGGTAGCTTTCCATGGGAGGTGATAGCCTGCATCCAAAAACCTTTTGAGGCACAGCTGAGCAATCTCTGTCCCTTCCAACTGTACTCCAACTCCCATCAGCCCCAGCCAGCACTGCCAATTGTCAGGGATCATGGGAGTTGTAGTCTACAACGTCTGGAGGGCCATAGGTTCCCACCATCAGACTGCAAAGGCCAAACACAGCATTTCTAATTGGGCTTGGACACAAACTGGTTGCCGATGAGAAAGGCACAAGATCGGAGTGAAGTGATCGAAGGAAGCAGGCCCAGGTCTGAGCTACACCAGTTGCATTCTGCACCTCCCCAAATCAGCTGGAAGCGTCCTGGAAGTCCCCAAGTGGGACGTGGCTGCAAAAGCACTCCCCAGTTGTTCGCCCCCAGTGTCTGATATTTGTCATCTTCTTACCTCCAAACATGGAGGGTCCATGTACACTTCACATCTGAAAGCCATCAAAAGACCTCTTCCTCTTCCAAGAATGAATCTAAAATTCTTTCTCCAAAGTTTTCTGCCTCAGGGCAATGAGTTGCGGAGGTTAATTCCGCTTTTCATACAGACATACTTTGTCATTGGATAATATCCAGAACCTGCCGCCAGCCAGTTTTCACTGTGCTGTCCTTGGGAGTTCTGAGACAAGGTGGCACGTTTTTCTCAGCCTATTGCATGAGTCCACTTACTTACTTCTCTCTACATGGGTCTGTCCCAGAGGTGAGGAACCTTCTTCAGCCCGATGGCTCCAATCCGTTCTGGATAACTTTTCAGGCACTACATGGCGGGGGGGGGGGGGGCGCGGCAGGGGCAGCACCAGATGCAAAAAATGGACAAAGCCACAAATGTCAATTTTACCTTTGGGCAGAAGGTTAGTTTCTGTGTGTGTGTGCTTGCTTGCTCATCTCTCATCTATCCAGACAAGCAAGAGGAATTATCAGGAGTAAAGGACACACTCCAGCCAGACAAAAACTCAAGGAAACAAGGCGAATGCAGGGGTGGAGAGGCTGCAGGAGAGTTTGCAAGATGGTCTACATTTCTGTTCTAACCTTTTAGCTAGGACAGAATACCCTGTCCAGGGTGGGGGCATCAAGGTCGCTTAAATTCTAAAAGAGGAGGTAGATTCTCCGCTATGTTCTCTGTTAAGCAAATTGCCTTCATTGGCTTTCTTTCCTAGGTAATTCAGTCTGCTGTTTTTCCAAGGGGGACAGTGGGGAGAGGAGTAACACATGCAGCATCTAAACCCACTCCTGGCCACATTAAATCCCTTATCAGCACCCGAGGGGGGGGGGGTGCCACACATACACACACCCTTTCAGTCTTTGCATCCTTAAAGACTAGAAACTTGGTGTCTTAAGTAACAGCTGGGATCCTCAAGAGGGTTGAATTCTATGCCCGATGCTGATGTCTGTGACCACAGAAGATGAGCAGTTCTCCCCTCTCACAATTTGTGCTGCTGCATGACTAGAGTTGCTTGCAGGCTGCAAGAGACTGCATTTAAAAGGAGGAGGAGGAGGAAAAAAGAAAATCCTGCTTGTTTTCTGAGCTGGACAGGGTGGTCATCCTTGGAACCGAAGCTGGAAGGGAGTGGGGGTCAGGGCAAGTTTGAGGCTGACACGGGCATGTGTGTGCGTGCATCTGTCTGTTGGCCGTGACGTGGCAGTCGTCCCGTCCCCTTTCATTGTCACTTCTTTTTTGTTTTTTGAGTTGCTCTCCGTGTGATTTCCCCTTTATGTTCTCGTGACCTTCCAGATCCACCAACCGTCTTCTCCCCCAACAAGAAGCTTCTGCCTTCACAGTAAGTCACGCCATCGCATGACATCACTTCCTGTTCCCACTCATGCCAATCCTGCAGCTCCTTCCCCTGTTGCTTCTGCTCAGCCCGCCCTGTGTTTTGCAGGCCACAGCCAGGGGGAGAGGGAGGAAGCGTCTAGGGGTGGGAAAGGGAAATGCTACAGCAGGGCTCCGCAGGACGGCAAAAACAGAGTCCCACAACAGGCAAGGCTTATAACTTGGTGGTGGAGCATCTGCCTTGCGGGTACAAAGTCCCAGGTTCAATCCCTGGCATCTCCAGGTAGGGCTGGGAGAAACTCCCCATCTGAAAACCTGGGGAGCCACTGCCAGTCCATGTAGACAAGAGTGACTCTGATGGCCAATATTCTGACTCAACATAAAGCAGCTTCCAACATTAGGCAAGCCGGACGTGGATGCCATAGCCTTCTCCCACTGTTGTTTCCAGTGAGTGGTATTCAGGTTGAAACAGAACTGATAACAAACCAATCAAAATAATAAAAACAAATTATTAAGAGTCCAGTTCCATCAGTTTAAATTTTTGTCCACATTCCATAGCCACCAGATGAGCTGCAATATGTCTGATCATTACTATTATCTAGTCCCGGCACTGTAATCTGAACTGTGAAAGCGCATGGTGCAGCTGCCTTTGGTGGGAATCTTCTTAACCACAATCCTAGTCCTATACACACTGCGTGTATGTTCTGTGAATCCAACACTCACAAATGCAAAAGCACAGAAGTTCTGTGACCTTCAAAGCTGAATCCTGTGGCCTGTAGGAACTGGATAAGTACCCATTTTGCAAAATTTTGTCATTTAAAAAAATTGCATGTTTTGGACATATTTGCTGGTCATAGCGAGGTTGCTGTGCAAAGCACAAAATGGCAATCTGGGTTCCAAAATTTTGCTAGGCATTTCCCCACACACAGACTTAGCAATGCTACGGACTTGAAACCTGTCTTAAAAATAATAATAATTGAGAACGCCGATTCTCAGTAAGCTGAATGTTGCACCTGGTACCACATGAGCGAGCATAGGCCTAAATGCCTTTTTGGCTTATAGAATCATCTGCAGCAATAGCATTTTGTCCATGTCTGATGCCAAATGTAGAGTCCCTCACTCACCACACGAGTTATCACCAGAGGTTTCTCAAGCTCCATTTCAAATTCTGTCCAATTGCCATATTTGGGCTCAAGAAAGACATTTTTATCCGGGTGAAATTGATGAAAGGCCCTTAGAAGTTTGTATGTTCACGTGCATTTGGGGAGCTTGTGTGAACAATCACTTATTGAAATACACTTTCTGCTTTTTTTTATTTTTAAAAAAAGTCATACCTTCCTTGTCAGGGAGAAGTTATAGAGCCCCATCTTCCTTTAGCATGCTAGTTTTCTCAGTGCAGCTACAAAAAGTGGTACAGCGGACCACATGGTGATCCTGAGTTTGTGTTTTGACTCTCACCTAGAGCACCTTTTTGGCTGCGTGTCCTGTCGCTTGCCGCAGCGTGCCTTCTGCCTTGCGCAGCTCAATCCCTGCAAGGCTGGCCGTCCTCCCTCTTGGGCAGGTGTCTGTTCTTGACAGCTTTTAGGGAACCCCGGGGCTGGGGCTGGAGGGAAACTGGGCCCAATCTCTTGCCAGCTGACCAATATAAATATATTTTTGGGCTTCTCCCCGCTCTAGAAATTCTACAGGCACTGCTAGCCCAGACAGCGTTGTGAAGATGAAATTCCAGGCCTCCCCGTATCAGAGCCTTCGCCGCTCCTTGCTGTGGGGGGAGAAAGCCAGCACCAGCTTAGGCCTCAACATCACCAGCGGCAATGCGAGGAACAACTCCAGATACACCCTCTACGAGAGCCACGTCGGGGAGCCGCTACCCCTGGAGCGCATCTGCCGCGGGCCCGACGGCCGCTTTGTGGTGCAGAGCGAAGCGCCGCCTCGGGAACGCTTGGCGGCCATGCTGGAACGCTATTCGCTGTCCCTGGCTTCTTCAGAGAGCAGCCTGGGCCAGCTGGAGCCTTACCTGCAGGTCTACTCCCCCCCTAGGCCTGAAGAGCCTGTCTGGCAGAAAAGCGTGCCCCTGAGGCCCAAGAGCGCCAGCCGGTCCCGCCGCGAAGCCAAGGCCTCCGGCTACCGTCAGGGACGCTACTTCGACTACAGCAGCAGCAGCCCAACGGAGGAGGCCGAGCCCTTGTGCATTGTCAACATCAGCCCAGTGGCGACCATGCCGTACGGGGCTACCAAGCAGCGCGCCCAGACCACCACCCAGAGCCCCGAGGGGCACGTGGACGGGCCCGCCACTGCCGCCTCCTCGTCTTCCTCGCCACCCCCTTCCTCTCCAAACTGCCGTAAGCCCCCGAGCAGCCAAGCCAATGCAAATACCTCAGCCCAAAGTGGGATTCTGCAGTACTTGAGTCTCCCCTTTTTCAAGGAGATGAATGTGGATGGTGACTGGCCTCCAGAGGAAGAGGAGGAGGAGGAGGAGGAAGAAGAGGAAGAGGAGCAACCTTCCAAACCAGCCCTCCATGAGGCTCTGGGCAGCACTGAACTCACCGGGTTGGGGGATGAGGACAAAACCGTGTGTCCAGCCTACATGGACACGCAAGCCAATCTAGACCCTGCTCAGGTACAGGCCTTGGCCAAATCTCTCCTCAGGCTCCCTCACGCCAACACAGGCCCGGCTAAGGCTGCCTTTCCCGGGACCTCGGTTTGCCCAAGTTACCTCAGTTCCTTTTCGGAAACTCCCTCGCCCAAGGAACCAGGGCCTTGGTTGGAGGTGCTGTCGCCCCCTCAGCCCCACATGGACAGCAGGCAGGCAGAGCTTGCCTACACAGCCATCCCCTCAGAGCCTCACTGGCTCCACGCAACGGAGGAGCTCCCAGAGTCTCTGCCCCCCGAGAGACACAAGTCGCCCGTCGCCGTTGCCCTGGCAGGGCCGCCCGCCGAGAAACTGCCGCGGGGCAGTCTAACCAGCCAGAGCAGCGGCCGAGGCAGTGTATCCTTCCTGAGACCTCCCTCGCTGGCGCCGTCGCTGGCGGGCAGCTACCTCAGTTCCCCCTTTGCAGAAATGACCGGCTGGCAAAGCAGCTCCACAGGAGAAGAATGCAGGCTCAAAAAGGACCCTTCAGTGGTTGCCATCAGTAAAAGGTGAGACCAAGAGGGCAGGCAAGGGAGCGGAGGTGAACTAGGCCTGCAGTTTTCCCGGGAGGCTCTGGTGGGTTGGAAGAGTGCTTGGGGGCCTCAAGTAAGCACCTCGCAAAGGATGAGCCAGGGTGAAACACGTCTAGCAAATTAAAAAGTTTCTAGCCGTTACGACTGTGCATCGAGACCTGGAAGCACAGAGACAATGCCAGATGAAATTGCAAAAGCTGGAGTGAGGAATAAATGGGATTTCAAGAGGTTATAACCAGTAAAACTAATGCAACAAACCCCACATGAGAAAGCAGCCGTGGTAGGAATTTTCCCTTCCTTTCCACACTTAGAGCTCTCTTAGGATCTTAATTCTGCAATCCTAAGTGGGCACAGAGACTGCAGAAGAAATCAAAACAGGAGCCCAATGCAAACAAAATTCTGTCCCAGTGAAAAAGCTGCTGGTGGGGGAAGGACACTGCTAACTTGGTAGGACATCTGCCTTGCATGCAGAAGGCTCCAGGTTCAACCCCTGGTTTCTGCAGGTAAAGCTGGGGACCAGCTCCTGTCTCCAACCCCAGAGAGCTGCTGCCAATCAGTGTAGACAATACTGAGACTTGGTATAGGGCAGCTTCCTATCTTCTTAGGCTCTCCAGCTTTAGCAGGCAAGCAGAACAGGATGTGAGGAGGCAGAACACACACCTGCCATACTCTCAGTGTCCACAGGATGGAGCCTCCCTTCTAAATATCCTTCCCGTGTTAATTTTGCTCTTTTCAAAGCTTCCAAAGTCTTTCCCAGGTTGTGCATTCTTTTAAATTTAACTTTTCATAACTGAGCCCAACCGTTTGAAACCTGGAGGTTGGTCAGGGTGCAAGATGTCTCCATGCAGGGACACGTTGTACCACCCAAAGGTCCTTTGCAATACAGGAGGGGGGAGGGACCATGCTTTGGTGGTGGAGCACCTATACTCTGCAGGCGGAAGGTCCCCAGTTCAATCCCCGCTATATCTGATTACAAAGGTTCAAGGAGCAGCAGGTAATTTGAGAAACAGCCAGTCAGAGTAAACAATACTGGGTTACAGGAGCAAAGAATCTGAGCTGGACCGAGACAACTTCCTGTGTTCTAAGGGAGAACATAGCTCAGTGGTGGAACACCTTCTTGGCATACAGTAGGCAATAGGTTAAAAAGAAAATTAGGAGATCAGAGTCTTTCCCATCACCTGTGCCAGTCCAGGGCCATCTGGAAAATTAGACTCACCTGGTATTATAGAGATGGGGAACCTGTTTCAATCTTAGAGTCACATTCCCTTCTAAGCACCTTTCCTAGGGCCACATACCTAGGTTGGGTGAAGCCATAGGGGACAGGGCACGGAGCAAAAGGTGTACAGTGGTACCTCGGGTTAAGTACTTAATTCGTTCCGGAGGTCCGTACTTAACCTGAAACTGTTCTTAACCTGAAGCACCACTTTAGCTAATGGGGCCTCCTGCTGCTGCCACGCCGCCGGAGCACGATTTCTGTTCTTATGCTGAAACAAAGTTCTTAACCTGAAGCACTATTTCTGGGTTAGCGGCGTACGTAACCTGAAGCGTATGTAACCCGAGGTACCACTGTAGAATTTAAATTTGTAGGTCATTTTCTTTTTGATTACCTTTCTGCACATGCTTGCACACTTGTCTTTGCCCTGCATCCAAACCAGCAAGAGGCATTATCGGAGTTCAAGGACAATGCGTCCAGGCAAAAGCACCCAAGGAGGGTGCAAAGCAGAGCCGGTGAAGGAAGCGGCAAGGGGAGAGTTCTGAAGGCCGGATAGAGAGGCCTGGAGGGCCACATTTTGCCCCGAGGCCTGGGGTTCCCCAACCCTGTGCCTGCTCTCCTGTCATAATGGGGGCTGCTCTGTGCACTGTCTGAGTCCACCCGTATTCCATGGATCTTTGCAATATACAAGGCTACCCCCATATCTCTGCCATTCTGTTTGTGAAATGGGGTGGGAGGAGATGCTCCTTTAAACAGACGCTGGAAGCAGAAAAAGATCCAAACAAACTAGAACAGCAAGACATGAAATAGGAGCAACAGCATTAATCATTAAAATAAATACGTCAAAATGGATATATTGAATGTCATACGTGAAATATAAATCATTTAAGGGTAAATCTGGAAACCATGGAAGTGGCAGATGGTAAGTCAGTGAATAAAGTAATTTATGGTCTATGCTAAAATCTGTAAAGGTTTTTTTTTTTGCGGGGGGGGGGGGGGATCAATAAATAAAATGTAAAAGAAAAAAAGACCCAAACAGGCAATGGAGGGGGATCGATTTGGAAGCATTGCTTATGGATACTTTTAACTTGTCCTATTGGTAAGCTGTATGTTTACGTAAATGTTTGTGTGTCTTAAATGAACTGTTTAGTGTTACGTTGCAGTAATGTTATATGTCTTACAATGTATTGTGGCTGTACTACTATTTTAGCGTGCATTGCTTGGAGCACAGATTTACTTGCGGAAAATGCAATATATGAGTAAATTTATAGAATGGGGCAAGCACTGCCCCACCAACCTCACTCTGCCCTCCGCCATCTGCCTGCTGTCACTGCCATCCTCAGTGTTGCCTTTATAGAATTCAACAGACAAGGAGGGGGGGATGGAACTAGACTTGAGCTGGTTCTGCCTGCCATTGGCTCTGTCTCTGCTTCCTGTTGGGCTCCCTGCTTTCCACCCCACCAGTCCAAATGGGCAGCACTGCAAACAGCCTGGTGGAGAGGATCCCACCCTCTCTCCCTCTTAGCCTTTGCAGCCTCCATGTTTCCTCACACACACACCCCGTATCTAACTCCCCTTTTATCTCTTCCAGGAGGAACACATCTGTGGACGAGAACTACGAATGGGACTCTGAGTTCGCCCTGGAGTCTGACCTGCTGGATGCGCTGCAGCTTTATCGGAGTGGGAACCCCAAAAGGCCGGTCTCCACCATCGCGGCACAGGAGTTGGAGAAGCAGAGTAAGCATTTGGGGGGGGGGGGGAGGCCACAGATGAGCAGAAGCAGAAATATATATATGTGTCCTTGTTTCATGGTGACTCATCGGAGCCCACAGGGAGGCTTATGTTAAGTATGCAGAGGTGTACAACATGCATTACCAGGCCTCCTCAGCCCCCCAACCTTCATTAAAGCACAGCCAGGTTACTAGCCTTCATAGTGTCCAGAAGGAGAGATTTATGTCCAGAGCAAGTGATTTGTGGACAGCTGCCCCATGTGGCAAACCACTGAACTGCAGGTGGCAGCTTCTTTCTGATGTCCCTCTGGCTCTGGACGGACCATTGGATCCTCTTGGACAGGAAAGGAGTACAGTGGTACCTCTGGTTACGAACTTAATTCGTTCCAAAGGTTTGTTCTTAACGTGAAACCGTTCTTAACCTGAGGTACCACTTTAGCTAATTGGGCCTCCCGCTGCCACCTGTGCACGATTTCTGTTCTCATCCTGAGGTAAAGTTCTTAACTCGAGGTCCTACTTCCGGGTTAGCAGAGTCTGTAACCCGAAGTGTTTCTAACCCGAGGTACCACTGTATTATCCACACACCATACATTTAAAGCACACATCTTCCCCTGTCAACTGTGGGGGGTTTTAAGCATGATGGGAATTGTATCTCAGCGAGGGGTAAACTAGTTCCCAGAATTCTTAGTAGGAAGCCAGGTGCTTTACATATTGTCAGCAAAGACTGGCACCATCTTTGTAGGGTTTCAGGGGGGTGGGCATTCCCAGCCCTACCTGGAGATGCTTCTGCATGCAAAGCAGGTGCTCTGCCACTGAGCTACAGCCCTTCTCCATTAACAGAGTAGGAACATAGGAAGCTGCCTTCTGCTGAGTCAAGCCCATCCAGCTCAGCATTGTCCAAAATCTCAGGCCAGAGTGGGAGCTCTTACCTGGAGATGTCATGGATTGAACCCGGGGCCTTCCGCGCACACAGCAGATCCTCTACGGCTGAGCATCTGTGTTGGTGACGTGGGGTGTGCTTACGTTGCTTAAGGGTCATTCCCCTGCCATATATCCGTCCCGCTTGGAGAGAGCTTGTTCTTGCCTTGCACCCTCTGACCACTCTCCCACCCCCTCCTTTCTGCAGGCTCAAAGACCTCCAGCGAAAGCAGCGGCTCGCCCTCGAACTCCCAGTCAGTGGGTGCCTTAGATGGGTCCAGCTCCCCGGTGCCCTTGCCCAGCCCTGAGGAGCGCTGTGCCGCCCTGCGCGAAGAATTTCTGGCTTACCGCCGGCGCCGGGAGGCCACTCAGCAACGCCGCCAGAAGCTGGGCTCTGGCCGGAAGCCGGGGGACGAGCGGTTCGAGCAGGCCACCTTGCTGTGAGGGGCCCCCAACAGCCTAAGCTGGCCACGTTGCCCCCCCAACACACACGCCGTGAGGGGGACGGTGTCTCCATTTTGACCACGCTCCTGTCGAGAGACAGTGCCCTCTAGAGCTAACCAAGGGAACTGCGTCCTGTGCGGAACAGCTACTGGCTCCAAAGACATGGAGGGGAAGCCTTGAGGCTGACTTTGGGAGGGGAGGAACTCTGGACCTCCTTAACCCTGCTGGGAGACGATATGTTAAAACTACTGGTGTTTTGATTTATTTTAAAGCTGATCCTGGGGTGGGGTGGAATTTGGGGTGGGGTGCTGTTTTGTAAAACGGGACTTTGAAAAGAAAAAAACGAAATTGAAGTGAGTCTGGTGTCGTGTCAGTTGTAGAAACTGGAACTGCGCAAAATGCTAGGGCACAAGATAAGCTTGATGAACCTCATGGAGACAGTTTGAGCCAAGGCAGGGAAAAATGGTGACTCAAGAGGTTATGGGCACCTTCAGAAAAGGCCAAAGCACTGGGGGGCTTTTTAGCTTAGAGAAGAAGATCCCTGATCAGTTCAGATCAAAGGGGCCCACCTGTTATCCCGTATCCTGTTCTCACAGAGGTCAGCCACATGACTATGGGAAGCCTGAAAGCAGGGCTCTGAGCAGAACAGCAACACTTTCCCTGTGTTAACGTGGAGAAGAGGGAAGAGCTGCCTTTGCCATCCCGGTGCCCTCTGGACATTTGGGCTACAGTTCCCATCGGTCCCAGAAAGGTAGAATAGAGGTTTATAAAATTTCGAGGCGTGTGGGGAGGAGTGTTACCTGTTATCGATTCGACTGGCAGTAGATTCAGGGCAGACACCTCCCCACACAGACCCATGCAATTAGCACTTATCCCAAGGGATAGTTAGGCTGTGGAACTCGCTGCCACACTGTATTGTCACTGGTTTGGTTGGCTTTTTAAAAGCATTCTACAAGTTGAAAGGGGCCCTGCCATTGCAGGCAAAATCAGTGCCTCGAGTTACAGGTCATCAGCCTCATTGCCCCTTCTGTTTCCGGTGCTCAGAGGTGAGTGTCAAACTGTTATGTAGCCAAGACTGCACCATCCAAGCACAGAAGGGTAAGCTTAAAGGAGCCTCAAAGTTGGCAGAAGTACAAGAAAAATGTGGGGGGGGGGAATCCCCAAGGAAGTTGGGCTGGAAGTTGCCAAAAATAGCCCAACGAGGACTGAGCCTGCTCAATTGCCATGGAATGCTGTTATGGGAAGGAACGGAAAACCAGGATGTAGAGGAAGAATGGAATGGAGTAGCTTGAAAAAAAGGCATGACTGGCTGCCTGGACCATTAAACTGCAGCACTCCATGCTGCAACAATTTGTTGCGAGGCCCAGAAGTCCTCTCCGTTACACTGCATGTGAGGGTGCCCAATTTAAGCTAGAGAAAAAATGTTTCCTTGACATTCAATATATGTTTCTTCGGAAATAAATCCGTTTCACCAGGCGCTTGCAAGACCCTGTAAAACAAATAGACACAGAAAGGGCTGCCCACCATGTTGTTCTTATCTCCCCATTGCCCCATATCTGCTTTAACCTTGGACAGGAGGGGAGCCGTCAACTGCTCCCTATGCAAAGAAGCAGCAGGATGACCCGTCCTCCAAGGGGAGGCTGCCTGGTCTCTGCACAACTCTCAGCTGCTTTCATTCAGAGAGGGACACCTAGAATAGCAAAGTGCATGGAAGTGCAACAGGTAGGCCAGGTCGTTCTGAACCTTCGGTGTTCTAAAAGGGAAACTTTATTGACGTCAGCAGCATTGCATTCAGGCAGCAGTCCAATACTTTGCTCATCAGAGTCAATTTGGGCGGGGTGTTGGGAGGAACCAGGGCTTTAAAATAATCTCAAAGGGATCCCAGTGATACTCAGTTGTCCAAAAACCACGAAAAAAAGAAACCTGGAGCCAGTCCTGTGCATTACCGTCTAGAAGCGCCTCTGTAGCCTAACCTTACCATAGTAGCCTTTGAGCAAACAGATCTGGATGCATGCTCACTGACCAGGTCTTCAGGAAGCGACTTTGAATGTTGACGCCTGTCTCCAAAGCAGAGAACTGTGATGCGCTGCCTAGGGTCGAGTTACATCCGGTTTCTCGAAGCTACTTGGAGTGTTGAACAAGCAAGGAAGAAAAGCAAGAAACAAAAAAAAAAACACTAGGAGGTCTTTCAGAAGAATGAACTAGTTGGGCAGTCCAGATCGCTTCGGAGATTGCTCGTGGGCTGGACGCAACATACATACACGCCCCAAGCACAGAGAGCGCCAAAAGGGCCGTCCTTCCTGGTGGGCCCTACCCCAATCAGATTCCGCATCCCGGTTCCCTGCAATTACTGTTGTTGAGCTTCTGTTCAGAGTGGCTTCCCCACAGACCATCCAGGGTTAAAAAGGAGGTTGATGACCCTGTGCTGAAAAAATCCTCCCGAGCTTCCTTTTTTCCCAAATTTGGCCTTTCTCTTGCAAGTCACATGGCCCCAAGGGGCTGAATTCTAGGGAAGAGTCCTTGCAGGAACGCAGTTGGAGGGAAGGGCAGCGGCAGGCACAGTAATGCAAGCAGGAAGGAGCAGGGAGGCAGACGATTGTGTGCGCAGGGCGTTCTGCTTATGATGAATCAAGGGAGCAAAGCCGGTGAATTATTCCAAGGCAGCTAGGGGTGGGCAAATCTCTCCCATTCTGGTTTCCTTTCCATTTCTTCTTACATTGTTAATCCCAGCCCTCCACGTTTCTACATCAGTTTGCAAATTCTTTTTAAGTCCCCATGAAAATTTGACAGCATTGTGAGAATCTCTAAAATGCACATTTTGAGTGCCGTATACACATTTTAGCAAGCTATCCTTGTGCACTCATTGTGTTTCTGTGCACATTTCAACCAGTACATGCATTTTTGCACCCATTACTTGGTTGGAAAACAGCACTGCAAAATTCAGAGAAGTGTGACTTTCGAAGGACAACCGTGTTTCAGTTTGCATGTTGTTTCAGGAAGTGGATAGTAGGTAGATTTGCCTTTAAACTCAAACAGAATCAAATCTCTCTCCTGTCCCAACTTCTAGACAGCCTGCTTTGGGGGGGCATTCAGCCTGATTTGCTTGTGGGGAGGTCAGACAACAGCTGCATTAAGTCATCGCCACCCCTCACTTTGTCACTTTCCTGATTGCAAAAAGTCTGATTTCAAGAGGGAACATGGTTTGTTGTGCAAGAGCGCAAAGGGATTTTTAATTGTGCAACCTGAATTTGCTGGTATGGTTGAATTTCATGTGAAAATGGTGACAGCCTAGAAAGCCTCTAGCATTAGTGTTGCTGCCCAGTAAGGGAAACCTTAAGTTGATGAATCATATTGCAATTGATTGCTCAGATCTGCATTAGTTAGCATCACCTTAGGTGATGTGGCACCCTGCGGATGTTATTAGACTCCAACTCCCATCAGTGCCATGCAAGACAGCCAATCTTTTTATTATAAATTATAATATATATTTTTTAAATAATATATTTTTATTGATTTTTACATAAAGTTTCCAAAAAGCATACAACATATTTTCTTATCTTATACAATGTTTTGGACTTCCATCAACCACATCTGAAGATTTTTCAGTCTTTATCACTTAATCTGCATTTCATTAGTTTCACTATTACTTTTAATAGTCCTTCACTAATAATTCTCTTCATACTTTTCTCTGCAGTTTCGCATAGTCCTCCTTACAAAACTTATTGCAATCCTACTAGCGTAATCTGCTGATTACCATTGCTTTTCAAATAATTCACATACTCCAGTCCTCTGAGAATCTCTGATCCCGCAGGTTTCGAATCCTTCCTGTCATCTTATCTAATTCTGCATAGTCCATTAATTTCGTCTGCCATTCTTCTGTTGTCAGTAGTTCTTGTTTCCATTTCTGTGCCAATACATTCAGGACAGCCAATCAATTTGTTTTGTTTCCAGTCAGTTCACAGAATATTGCAGCCCTGTTGAACACCATTTATTTGTTTGTTTGTTGCATTTATATCCCAACACTTTCTCCAAGGAGCTGAAGATAGTGTACATCCTCGTTTAATCCCTGCAACAACCCCATGAGGTTGATTAAGCTGAGAGAGAAGTTCACCCAGTGAGTTTCACAGCCCAATGGGGATTTGAACCCTGGTCTCCCGGGTCCTAGCCTGACACTCTAACCACTACACCACACTGGCTCTGTTCCTCAACTGTTCTATTAACTGTTCTTTCATACTGTAATAACCAGCAGTTTAGCTGGGCCAGATGCAAACATCAAGGCGACTCTGTCCAGGCTCTGAGAGGTTCCCCAAATTATTTCAATCAAGGTCGGATTTAAAAAACACCACGAACACAGAAAGGAGCATAGCTCAGTGGCAGAATATCTGCTTTAGATGCAGAAGGTCCTAGGTTAATCCCTGGCATCTCCAGGTAGGACTGGGAAGGCGCTGCTGCCAGTCAGTGTGCATAATGGACCAATGCTCTGACTCCAGAATACGGCTCCTTTGTTCACCTTCTGTTGGAGTTTAGGCTCTAGCACAGGGATAGGGAACCTGCGGCCCTCCCGATGTTGGATTTGAACTCCCATCATCCCTCCCCACTCGCCGTGCTGGCTGAGGCTGATGGGCATTGGAGTCCAGCAACCTCTGGAGGGCATCAGGTTCCATGTGGTGGCAAGCCAACAAACCTGGGAGTCCTCAGTTCAACAGCCACAGGCAAGTCGCTTTCTTCTAGCTTCCCATTGCCATCTGTTGTATGGGCAGGGAGAGCTTGCGGGTGCATTTAACCTTTCTAATGCCCCCCCCCCTTTCATGCAAGCACCACCTTCCAGTTAAAAGCAACAACAGACTGCTTTCCCTTGAGTACAAGAACAGCTTTTGTTTTCCAGCGTGGGAATGCACAGCCCAAGATTCAGAAATTCCCTTACTGAGAAATGCTGGGTTCTAGAGCTGGCTGACCACCTATAGATATTTTGAACCTGCCTTATGCTCAGTCACATTGCTGGTCCATAAAGCCCAGACTGGTAACACCTCTCAGGAGGCCTCAGGCAGGGAAAGCGTTTTCCCAGCACCTACTAGCTACCTGATCCTTCTAACCAGGCTGGGACATTCTGCATGCCAAGCACCTGCTTTGCCACAGAGCCACGACATGCCCATTTTTGGAGGGCAAGGGAGGGGCTGTAGCCCAGTATAAGAACCCAGGGTTTTTAATTGTTTTAAATAGGTTTTTCATAGAATTGTAGTTACCCCAAGGGTCATCTAGTCCAACCCTCTTGCAATGCAGGAAATCTTTTGTCCAATGTGGGACTTGAACCCACAACCCCGAGATTAAGAGTCTCATGTTCTACCGACTAAGCTGCTATCCCGTACATCTGCTTTGGATGCCGAAAGCCCCAGGTTCACACCCCAAGGGCATCTTGAGTTATAACAGGGAAAAGAACCCTGCCTGAAACTCGGAGAGGTGCTGCCAGTCAGTGTTGGCAAAGCTCAGTTAGATGGACCAAGGGTTGGAGTCTGCATAAGGCCGCTTCCCATATTTCTACAAATATGTCCCCACTTTCCCCCTGATGTCTGAGACCTCTTGCAACCAAAGGGGGGGGGGAATAATGCCCCGAATAGACCAAGAAGCCATTCCTTCTCAGCACCCCAACCATCTCTTTGGAGACTTGCAAAGGGGGGGGTGCCTGTCTGTGCAGCCTTGAGGACTAGCAACGTGATGTTTTGTTTAAATGAGCTAGCGTGTGCATTTCAGGATGCCAAATTCTGCAAGTGCCAGGAAGGGATGGGGGGACAAGCATGTCCCTGCCCATAGCAGCAACTACACACACACAGTTTTCTCTCTCTCCTTCATCCAGCCAAGCAGTATTAAGAGTTCAAGGATCCATTCCCAGATAGGCTATTGCACAAGGTGTGAAACAAGGGCCAGTGAGGGACGCGGTCAGGGGGGAGTTCCCAGGGCCAGCTGGGGAGGCCTGGGGGGCACCCCACTTTATAAGACAGATAAAAAACCCAATCTAGCCTCGTTATCTAATTCGGGGCCCTAGTAGCTTTCACCCAAAAGTAAGTACCGACTGAGCGCAGTAGGGTTCGCTAAGTGCGCCACTGAAATTAAACTATATATAGGAGCTAGTCCTCATGGAACTGATTCTGGTTAAGTTCCAGTAGCCTGAACTTGCGCAGCCGGGAAAAGGTCCCGCTTCATGGCGTTTGCTCAGGAGTAAGCGTGCATGGGATCGCAGCCGTCCAGAGACCGGGCTGGCTGCCTCTGCAAATTTTCCTTGGATCGGAAGCAGCTCCATTGAACGCACCCGAGAACTTGTCTAGGATCGAGCCCTGCCGCTGCAAAACCCCACCCGCATTCACCGCAGCCTACGCGCGAGCAAGCACGCGTGTGCGAGGTGCAGATCTCAGGAAGTCCACGGGGTATGTATTGAGTGTGTGATTCCGTGCGTGGTGCACGTTTACTCAGGAATAAGCCCCGTTTGGACTTCTGGTTGTTATTTTCACTCCGGACTTAAGACGGGCTTGCAACGGGGAGCGGAGCACGTTGCAAGCAGAACACCACTTACTCGCGAATAAACCGGCAGCCTCCCCGGGACTGTCCCACCGCGAGCGAATTACTTGCAAGCAAGTCCTCCCAAACTGAAATCAAGTAGCGCTTCCCTCCCCAAAGCGGGGGTCCTTAGGGCGCCAGTGGATCCCCCTCGGGGCTTGCTCCCGAGTAAACCCTTTGCCCGGCTCCCAATGGCCGCCCTGCGCCTTTAAGACCTCTCCCCGTCTTCCCCCCTCCGCTTTCCCTCCGCCGGGGGTGGCACCGCCTCCCCGCCCCTCATTAGCGCTGACATCAGCCTTAAAAGTCCCAGCTTTGGGCGTGGAGGCGCAACGCAAGACGCGGCTTGATCGACCCGGTGTCTCGCTCGCAACAGCGCCTGCGACACCCCGGTGGGAAGGTAAGGAGACGCTGCAGCAGAGAGGGGCCCGGGCTCAGCCTTAATGAGCTGCGCTCGCTCCGTCGGGGAGCTGTGGTCCAAGCCGCCGCGCTCTGCACATGTGCTGGTGAACTCTTTTCTCTCTCTCAGCGTGGTCTGTTCCGTGCCTGAGTTTCCAAGAGAGGCCTCGGTCCTGATTTCAGAGGGCAGAGCCCGAGGACTGGAGGGGGATATATGCTATGTCGTGCAGATAATTGTGGTTCATAAGCCGCGAAACCCAAATGTTTCCCACCCCGGTTCAAGGAGTGGGACGGGACAGGGGTGGAAAAGAGGGACTTGGAGCCCCCTTTTTGTGTGGGGAGAAAGAGGGTTGATGTCGAGCTATTTTCCCTAATTATGTGTGGTCTTTTCAAATCGATCGCCACCCTTTCTGCTACAGGGGAGGTCTGGTCTGAAAGTAGAGAGTCCGGGTGGGTTTTCCGAAGTTTTAGGGTAAACGGCGCCCCGGTTTAAGGGGATCCTGTGTAAACGATGTATTTCCCCCCCTCCCCGCCCAGTCGCCCTGTTCTGTTTGGGGAACGGCCAAAGCTCAGTGGCGGATTATTTGCTTTGCTTTCAGAAGGTTCTGTTTCCCCCATAGGAGTGACTCCTGTCTCTAGTACTAGAGAGCTGCTGCCAGTCAGTGTAGACAATACTGGGCTAGGTGCAAGCATCTAAGGCATCTTTCAAGGCCCTTTGATTTGCCTTGCCCCGCATCTAAACGCCGGCCTGTGCGAACATGTGCGTTGCGGGATGATGTCACCTCCGCTACGCTCCTTTGATTCATCAACCGGATTATAGGTATTCACTGCCATAACACCAGAAACTAGATGGCTGTGACCCTTAGTCTACTTGCTTGAAAGTGATGTCATAGAATTGTAGAGTTGGAAGGAACCCCAGGGGTCATCTAGTCCAGCCCCCCTGCAATGCAAATATTTTGCCCAAAGCAGTACTCGAACCCAGAACCCTGAGATTGAGAGCCTCATGCTCTACTGACTGAGCTATTGCAGCTGTACGCATCTTTCGCTTACTCCTACACACGTGTTTGTGTGTGCGTGTGTGTGTACACTTGACAAAATTTAATCCAAAGGAAATATGTTTAGGACAAGCGCGTTCATCCAGACTAAGCTACACTTAAATCCTAGGCACACTTAAACTGCAGCCTTAACTCTTCTTGCCTGGGAGCAAGCCCATTTGAATTCAGTGGGACTTAACTTGTGAGTAGGCATGGCTGGGATCGGTGCCCAAACTTGGGAGCCAGCCCCACTGAAAGCAACAGGGCTTGCTACTGACTGTATGTAGGACTGCCGTGTACAATTTTATTTTGGAGTTTTTAACTGGTTGGATAAAGTTTCTCCTGAGCGTACTTTCACCCCTCTTTGGCGCTTCTTTGCAACTCCCCCCCCCCCCCCCGCCAGCCCAATTTCCTACATCTCCCTTCCAATTTTGGGTATGCTCTGGACTGGAATCTCTACTGGGTTTTTCAGTGGGGCCTGCCTCACCCGCGCCAAAATCTGTTATCAATGGGATAGAGCAGGCGGAGGGGGGATGTGGTTTCCTAACTCTGTGCAACTGCTTTTGAGTAATGAGGTCTGAATGAGTAATTGTCTCTATTTATGCAGGGGGGGAAGGGAGGAGGGGGGAGAGAGAGGAATTTGAACCGCATCACTGAGCAGACCCTCTCCTGGAAATGAGACAATTTGGCAATGTCTCCTTGCAGACTGTCTTTTGCTTCCTTCTTTCAACTGAGGCACGTCCTCGACTGATCTCTGACGGAGGTCGGAATGTAGGGATGACGAAACTGGGGGGGGGGGGGCGGCAGTGAAGTTTTCTTCGGAGCCCGCTTCCAGTCTACGCAAGAAAGGGACTGAGTTGCCCTGATGATGACTCCTTAGGGAAGGATTTCAGCCGCCCCAGGGCTGTGGTCACAAAACGGAAGAAGTCTAGTTACTTCTCTAGTAGGAGATAACAAGGTGGGCAGAAAGGCATGTGTGGGTTCCGTTGTTACCTTGTGGAACTCCTTGCCACAGGAGGGAGCGGCGGCGGTGGCTGCTCAGTTATGGCATTGGTATAATAATAATAATAATAATAATAATAATAATAATAATAATATTTTATTTATATCCCACCCTCCCCAGCCAAAGCCGGGCTCAGTATAGCACTGTGGCTGAGGATGAGCTTGAGATCAGGGGACCTTGCCTTTTCAAAACTCTCTCTCTCTTTGTCTCATGCTCACTAGGTGGTTTTAGGTGTGCCTCATGTCCACATACTGAGATGATATTTGCCTAGGTCACAAGGCACTTGTAAGGGTTTCAGTTTTATACAGGAGAGTGAAGTATCTTTCGTACGATTTAAGCCCAGCCTTGTCCATGAATATTGTTTTCATGGGTTTTGACCCATGATAGAGCCTCCATAGCAAGGCCCAGTGTATCCTGGATTTCTAGATACTGGCATAGGCCCTAACTCATGAGCTTCTCATATCATGGGGAGGCTGTGCCCCTCTGGAAGTTGTTTAATTCCAACTCTCATCAGCTCCAGCTAGCAGGACCAATGGTCAGGGCTAAGAGGAACCACAGAGTCCAGTAACGGTTACATGTTGGCTACTGTCATGGATGCTTTAGGTGAGATTCCTGCATTGCAGGGGGTTGGACTAGATGACCCTAGGGGTCCCTCCCAACTCTGTGACCCTCCCAAATACAGGGTAAGCAGGATGGGGGTTTAGCCCCAAAGTGGCTCTCCTGTTTTGCATACGGATGACCCCAGTTTTGAATTCTGACATGTCCTTTTCACAGATCAGCAGCAGATAATAAGGGAGAAGTCGTTTAACCCTGTGGCCCTGGAGAGTGACTGCTGTGTAGCCAGCAGTGAGTTAGGTGGAACCTTGATCTGATTAACAACATTTCAAAAAGTGTTCAGGGCTTGCCTCTGCCTTAAAAACTTGCAAGGCCCTTGGCACACTTTCAGATGTTGAAAGGCAAAAGTAATGTGTGGATGCAGCAGACCCGTGTAGAACTCCCCTAGTATGTTTTCAGCTCTGTGTCTCACCTGGGAAGCAAACCTGGTTTTGTGTCTGTAATGTGGATACTGCTGACAACCTGATAAGACAGGTCAGAATTGCTTTGGGTGCTGCAAGAGAGTTATAAAACTCCAGATGCATATTGAATGTTCTAGGCGCCCTGGCTTTTGTAGTCTTTGATATGCTGACATTGAGGCTGAAGTGGGCTCCTTGTTTTGTGCAGCCTGAATAAGGAACTGGAGTTGGCACACCCCTGCACCCCAAAATAAGCTCTGGGCTAAGTTATACCATAAACCTCCATGACCTGAAAGCTGCCTCCTTTCAGCCACAGCCCCATTGTCTCCCAAAGCTATGCAAGCAATTGGCACACATATGGAGCTGGTAATTGATGCTGCATTGTTTGAAATGGGTGTGGAACACCCTGATAATAAGGGATAGGACCCGTTTTAATTTTAAGCAAAAGGAAACCGCCCTATTTCTTGCCTGCCTTCTCTCCTCCAGTACACACACAGCTTCCTTTGTTAGACTTGGGTCAATTCTGCAATGGGAGCCTTGGGCCCAGGAAGTCATAAACCAGGGGTGGGGAGCCTTGGGCCAAGGGGCCAATGGTGGCCCTCAAAGCCTCTCTATCCAGCCCTTGGCATTCTCCCCAGGCCATGCCCCTCACAAGGCCCTGAATATTTTTGCTGGCTGGAATGTGCCTGATAATGCTTCTTGCTTCAAGGCTGGGTTGCGGCTTTCCTTCAGGTTCTGGAGCCTGAGCTTCATCTAAAATCACTTGTAGTCATGCAGATCAAGGCTGGCTTTGGGTCTGAAGAGGCCTTTGGCAGAGCGTCTCGGGTGGGCAGAGGGCTATTCCCTAGGTGGGCTTCCCTGTCAAGGGTCTAGGTGGTTGGCAATGAGCTTGGATACCCACAATGCCCTGCTAGGTAGTAGTGCTATTCCCAGGGCATTGTGGGGAATCTTGAAATGGCAGGTGGCACTCAGACCCAGCTGTCCAGTGATCCATACAGGTGACCATGAGGATAGAAACGGATGATTGACACAGCTGGGTACGTGTGTGATTTATTAACTCGCCTTTTAACATGGGTGCGTATGTCTGTGTCTTGCACATTGGCCTATGTTGCTGTGGTTAGCAGTTGCCTGGTTGAGGTGTGTGTTTGGGGGGGAGGTGTTGAACACAGCCTAAATAAGCACAGCCCTTGACAGGGTAAGTTGCTGCTGTTGTTGACGGCATAAATCAAGCGGTAAATCTCAGCCTGGGCTGTACCACCTGCAGTTGCATTGCAGCCTTCACAGATGGTGGCAGCACTTCCTGTGTGGTGGAGAGGCTGTGAGGCCGAACTTTATCTCTGGTGTTAGATTTCTACATAGCAGGCAACTCCCCGTTTACATGGGGGCTGATTTCTGAGGAGCTGCATGTTTTAAATGTAATTGCATATATTGGGAACACCATTGGAAAAGCCTGCAAACACCCTCTTAACCTCTGGAAACCCTCAAAAAACCATTTAAAAACAAAAAATCCACCAAACCCCAACATGGTCGCTCCCTCCAAGCCCCCTTCCTCAAACTCCCAACTCTCCACAGGACTCAAAGGTTGGTGCAAAGGCTTCTGGGATTGCGAGGTACAATTTTTGCCATTTCATGCTATTCTTAAGGCCGTTTTTGCCCCCTTTTGTGCCGTTTCTTGGTTGCAGTGATATGTGCATGGGCTTGTCTGTACAGAGACTACTTCTCCCTAACACCATCACCTGCTCAATGATGGGGCAGTGAAGCATTTAATACTACCGCCATACTGCCTGGTATACCATAGCCAGCAAATGTGGGGAGGGGGGGCGGACATGGATGTGGTGGGTGGGCAACAGGTGTGAGCTTTACTTTGCCTGCATTCCAGGGGCACGAAAATTGGAGGCTTGAGGTTTCCTTGCCTCTGCCTTGGAATGTACAACCTGAGCCTCTGCTTATCGCTTCTGGAGAGTGAGGAAGGGAATTAGCTAACTTGATTGCTACTTCCTGGAATTGGTGGAGCGGCTGAGTCCACCTCCAGAAATGGAGACGGGAGGGGTGGCTGAGAGCAGGCCTTGTGAGGCCTTGTTGTGAAATGGCAGAGGCCTGAATTCAGGAATCCCATGTTTATTAGGCACCTCTCCTTATTACCTTCAATGCAAATGGGGAAGCTCCCTTTCCCATGTCACTAGCAGGTCAGCATTTTTTTTTTTTAATTCTACTAAATTAAAATATGACTAGAGCTTGATTAAAATAATTAAAGTTGGCTGCAGCAGAGGAAGCCAGGAGCCGCAAGCTCTGCGTGTGTTATCTGTCCTCTTTCCAGGATCAGCGGTTTGGTTTGGTTTGTTTTGGAAAAAGGTGTGGCTCAGACACAAATCCTGGCTTTCTGTTCTTAAATAAACGTTTAACTGACTTTGCTGCCTTGGAGGGTGTGTAGGTCCTAGAGAATCTCAATTCCACCCCCCACCCCAGTCCACACTCTGTTATTGTTGCCAAGGTGGGGTTTTAATCTGGTGCCTTTTAGATTCTAACAGCGACCAAGCAGGTGGAAATGACCTCTGCAGAGCCCTTACTCAAGGTGTTGGCAAGTGGAACAAATTCCTTGCCTCCTAGGCACATGTGTGTGCGAAGTATGGGCAAAGTAAACTTTTCTAAACCCAGGCAGTGCTCCTGAGCATGTGCAAAGAATTGGGTTGCTTCCAGGGGGCCTGTTTGCTGAGCATTCCTTCTGATTTGTTTGTGCAAATTTTGTGGGGAGGTTAGTAAATATTGGCTATATATTAAGCATTCACTATGGTTTGTTCTCGGTGAGCTTTGACGTTGTGTCAATTTGCTCGTTCGTGTCCCATTTTCCAGTGCGTTTCCCTGTCTCCTTTATTGAAAAAAAGTCTGTTGTTTTTAAAAGTTGGGTTAAGCAGTTTTGTTGTGCCAAATCAATTACTTGCACAACCTGAATTTGCTGGTGTGTGATTTGAACCCCGCCTGAAAATAGAGACAGTCTGGAAGCACCCTGGATCTCTAGTGTGAAGAACATGCTTGCACATCTACCCAGCACATGCTCCGGACGATTTTGTGCATACTGAACTTGGGGGGCTTGCAACGACTCAAGACAGACCTGCAGATGGCTGTGCTGCTATGGGGTTTGAATTTTGAGTTACTGCTAAGAGGCGTCTGTCACAAAATAGTTGGCGATGGTGGCGGGGAGGGGGAGCATGAAATAGCGCAGATTAAAAGAGGGAGCTGATTCCGACAGCCTTGTGCTTTTACCATAGGGTGCCAGCTGTGTCCTTCTGGTCCTGACTGTGGAGATCTCACAGTATTGATTTTACAGACATGCACACACAACAGCCAGCATCCTCGTTACCAGGAAAAACATATACAAGATACCGTATTTTTTGCTCTATAGGACACACTTTTTCCCCTCCAAAAATTAAGGGGAAATGTGTGTGCGTCTTATGGAGCGAATGCTTGGTTTCAGGGAAAGCAACATGAAGCCTCCGAAGCACAGAGGGAGCGCTCCCTCCACGCTCTGGAGGCTTCGCGTTGCTTTCGCTGAAGCCTGGAGAGCGAGAGGGGTCGGTGCGCACCAGCCCCTCTCACTCTCTAGGCTTCAGGGATAGCCGCCTGAAGCCTTCGGAGTGCAGCACGAGTTCCCACTGCGCTCCGCAGGCTTCGGGTTCCTTTTGCTGAAGCCGGGAGAGCAAGACTCTCCTGCCTTCAGCAGAGAGGGAGAGCTGCGCAGCGCCCCCCTCAGCCAAACGGGAGGAGAAATGGAAGGGGCTCCGTTTCTCCTGCCGCTTTGCTGAAGGGGCGCTGAGCAGAGAGGGGGAGAATATATTTTTTCTTGTTCTCCCCTCTAAAACAAGCTGCGTCCTATAGAGCGAAAAATACGGTACTTGTACCACTCTCTCTCATTTCAGAAACCGCTTGGAAAGTACCTGAACATTTTACCCCATGACTTCCTTTCTAGGAGGGTTAAGGACTGTTTGTAAAAAAACCGAAAGCTTGAAATCTACAGCACCAGTGGAAGTCTTCCCTGTGTGGCAGATCCCCGATCAAGGGGATCGCAAGGCTGGATTTGCATGATGGATCAAACTAAGGAGCATTCTTGGTAGCTGATCTCATCAGTAGCTAATCTGTGTCCTCTCTGGATAGATGTTCCTCTGCTACAGCTCCCAGCAACCCATTTAGCAATTAGCTTACCTATCTGAATTTCTGACACTGCAACCCTGACTGCTGTCCATGACGACTAGAATTGGAGTTCAACATCTGGGGGGTGGAGGCAGGTTAAGATGCCCCTGATTAGACCTGTCGGCAGCTGAGCCTCTGTATTCAGGAGCAGTCTACCCCTGTATGCCAGGGAGCAGCTGCAGGGGAAGGCCACTGCTTTCTTGCTGCCCTGCTTGTGAACTTCCCATAGACACCTGGCTGGTTGCCTGAGGCCTGGCAGGGGTCGTTGGGGGGGGGGTGGCACGAAGATGCTGGCGGAACAGGCCTGTATGAGTCTGGCTGAGCCTGTCTGTGGCCTCTTCCACCCAAATTAGGCCTTATGGGACCAAGAGTGCAAGGAAAAGTTTGTATAAATATGAGGAAAGTGTTTGGTTTTTTTCACACACACACCCGGGACCCCATAAGCTGCAGCTCCGGCCTTTGGCCATCTTCCACTGCCCTCCCTGCTTTTGCAGAGAGAAAAAATGTGCCTTTTTTTGGCAAGGGCTACTGTGGCTTCAGAAAAAAGCTGTACTGGAAGAGGAGGCAAGAGATGGGGTGAGCCGGGGTGTTGGCTGCGGTGCTTAATCACGCTTTTGAGAACTGCCACTTCTCTGCCTCTTGCACATAAAAGGGAAAAGTAGCTGTTACTTGGAATGCGGGCGAAAAGAGATCTTCTTACTCCTCCGGCATCTGGGGCTAGGCCAGGTTCATGAAGGGGGAAAAGAAAGAGGAGGAAACACAGGCTAAAAAAATGTTCAAATACCCCTGACTCCCAAAGCTATCTCCTCTCTTCATCCTTTGGGAAGCTTGCGCTGTTAAGCGGCAGTGGAGGAATGAAGCACAATCCTGCACCTTAATAATTGCAGAATTTTATTTATCATTCTTATATGTGCTGGAAGCTGCCCAGAGTGGCTGGGGTGTAAAAATAATAATTAATGCATTTACACCCTGCCTTTTTCTACAAGGACCTCAAGGTGGCATGCATCATTCTTCCCCTTCCTCAGTGAAATTGGTCCAAGGTCACCCAGTGAGTTTCATGGCAGCTTGGGAATTCGAACCCTGGTCTCCCAGGTCCTAGCCTGGCGCTCTAACCACTACACCACCCTGGCTCTGTGATTCTCCAATGTGCCTGACGATTCCCCATGGGTTTTCTCCACCCTGCATTCCTTAGAATGCCTAGGCGCCATTTATTTTGTTCCAGTGAGATTTGCTATTATTTTAATTCTTCGTTTCATTTCAATACTGCTTTATATGTTAAAGAAATAAAATCACAAAAGTGGAGATGGAGACGTCGGTCACCAGCCTGGTATCCCGAGATCTCTACATGGTCGCAGATTAGACCTGTACCAGTAGCAAAATGCTAATTTCTGACACTGCTTCCGAGGGCCACATGACAGTCGTGAGCAGGGCCAGAGGCCAAAGCGGGTGGGATGCTGAATGCAGATTTTACATTTCCTCAGTAGGCCTGTTCTGAGCCTTTCACACACGTTTGTCTCTTTTTCCTCTGGCATTGTCAGAGTTCAGGGACAGATTTCCAACCAGGCCCAAACCTTTGAGGAATGTACGAAGGTGGGGCAGGGAGGGGTCTGCACTGGGGAAATGACATGTGAGCTGGGGAGAGCCTCAGGGGCCAGATGGAGAAGCATGGAGGGCCACATATGGCCCTCAGGCCTGAGGCTCCCCACCCCTGCCTTAGCCTCTCAGGTGGCGTAACCAGGGGCAACCATGGCCTCTACATCCTTTTAAGGGCCCGTGAAATGGGTTTTGTGTCAGTGGACCTTGCAGAATGTTTGAGAGCCTTTGAGTACATAATGAGGCGTGGGCGAGGCTGGAAGAAGAAGCTCTCTTCCTACCTCGGCGAGAAAAACCCAAACTGGCAGAGTCGGGAACGCGAGACAGTGTGCCAGGAGACATTTGTGGATGGAAAAGGAATGCTAGTGTGCAGATTAAAATTAAGGCCGTCCTTCTCAGAAGCCTGTCTGCTGCCTTGGTGTGATAAATTGTGCTGGCTTTAGGAACATGGGGATCTGCCTGGCACTGAGTCAGGCCAAGGACTGACATTGCCCACACGGACTGGCAGCGTCTCTTCAGCTCTACAGGAAGTCTTTCCCAACCCAAATTGGAGATGCCAAGGATTGAACCCAAGGCCTTCTGCAAGCAAAGGCAGATGTTCCGACGCTGAATCCTTCCTCCTGCGTAACCCAGAGGATGGGTAAAATAACTTTTTCCACTCTCTACTCTAAACGCACGCCAAAGCCAAGCTTCTTCTGGTTTTATAAGATATTTTAATTCAGAGAAAGTCTCTCCCATCAGATGTTTAACTGTCCTGGCTGGGAAGTATCCATGTTGAAAAGGAAAAGTTATGATAAGACTTCCGTCAAATCCTCTTTTTCTTTCAGAAGCCTGTTATTCAGTGTTAAAGTGCTGCTGGGACGTTTGTTTTGAAAGCACATCATGACAGGATTGGTCGGCATCACCTGCCTTAGTTAGAGTTCCTTTGCGGTGTCTCTGCTCTGTCAATTAAACTGGCCCCGGTTTTTCACCCATTTCACAGCTGAGAAAGCAGAGGCTGGCAAATGCCTTGTCAAAGGGTTCACACCTTTTGGGTACAGGCACACTCAGAAGTCAACAGTTGCCTAATAGATGGATCTGTAAGCTGGACCTGACCAGAGCACAACAGCAAATCTCCACCTTGCTGTTCACAGGCCTGTGTTTACCTTAAAAATAAGCTGCTTTTCAGTGTAACTTGAAGCTCTTAGGGTGGCTATATATTAACCAAAGGTGGTTTTTTTTTAACCCCTTGCCAGTTCATTGGTTAAAAACCTGGACTAGTGCCACCACAAAGAATCCTGCCACAGTTCTGAGTCTCAATCGGAGCCTTAAAAGACTCCTGCACTCATTTCCCTGTTGCCACAATCTCCCTTACCTGGCACATCCTCCCACAAAACCCAGCTCCTTTCCCTTCAGAGCTGGCGCTGCCAGATAATAAGCAACAATCTGAGACTAGGAGGCCCCTGGCATCATCCAGATTTAGCATGTCCAGGCTTGCTTGGTGTCTGTCGGGCTGACGGGTAAAGGACGGCTTAGTGTGGTCAGCAAATTCCAAGCAAGGCTGAAGGCCCGTAGCTTGGTGTTGCTAGCCTGTGCTTGGTGCTCAGAAGGTTCCAGGTTCAAGTCCCGGAGTCTTGGGAGTGGGCTGAGAAAGACCCCGTCCTTATTATTCAAATGGATGAATGGAATAAACAGCTGGGGCGCAGACTGGCTGTTAGCTTCAAAACCTGAAATGGAGAGGTGGTTTGCCAGGGTGTTTTCAGTGGGCTCTTTCACCTATAAGAGGCACTGCCTGCATGATGCATCCATCCCTGCCTCGCTCATGCGTCACCGTATCAGGGCATGGAAAGCTGGGGTTGCAATATTATACTGCGGTTGCAGGGGAGCAGCTTGTGGCTGCTGCAGGACACCCCATCTGGAGCCAGAGCAGGGACAAACCTTTCCTTCCTCAGCTGCTTCTGGGGCCAATATATATATTGGACTGTGCCTCTGAAATATATATCTTGGACTGTGCCTCTGAAATGCAGCAGGCTTGAACCAAACTGTAGCTTTACTGGCTTGGAACATCTATTTGAAAAGGAAGGAAGGCCTTGCAGCAACCTATTTACGAGCCATAATGACAGGCAGAGATCGGAGGCTGGGAGAGTTTTATAGGCAGCCGCAATTGAGACTGAATGGTGGATCTACATAAGTGTAACTGCCCAATAAAATGTCAGCAGCTGCAGCCTTTGTGCTTCATCCAGATGCCCCAAAGGATTTGGGGAGGAGGTTTTCTCTCTCTCTCTCGTAATAGACTCTTCTTGGCTGACTTACCCTGGATTAGACTTTTTAACATCTAAATCCATGCATTTGAACATGAACCTGGCAGGGGGTTCTGATAGCTTGCTTTATTCTACTTATATTCCATGTTTCCTCCAAGGAGCTCAAGTCGGTCCAGCACACCGTTCTCCCCTCACAACAACCCTGCGAGGCAGCTTAGGCTGAGAGACAGTGAGGGGCACAAAGTCACCCAGTGAGTTTCAGGGTTGTGTGGGGATTTGAAACCTAGACCTGCCTGGTCCTTGTCTGGCGCTCTAAGCACTAGACTGGCTCTTTAACTCTTACCAGCATACAGGTAACCCCCTGTATTTCAGAAAATGAGAGGTGTGTACCAAATGAGCCAGTGCAGGACAGTGTGGCCTGGCAGTAGAGTGGGGGGGGGGGGTAAAGAGGGGGGTAGTTGGAGAAAGTCCCAAGGGTCAGAGAGAGAGAGAGATACCTGGGGGGCTGCATTTGGCCCCTAGAATCAAGATCACCCGCCCTCTGCTCTAGAGCAAAACTCTTCCCCTTGGCTCACTGTTGTTGGTATCCATCTGTCTCAAGAGACAATGGAGTGTGCCTCTAGGGGTGAAGTCAAACCGCTGGAGAATCGCGGCGCCTGCTGTGGCTGCAGAGACTGGTAACTTGTAACGGCTGCCTCCTCCATTGTTTCTGCTGCCTTGGCAGCACCAAAGTGTCCTCTCCGGGCACAAGCCTGGGCAGTGTGTATGGAGATCGTGGGCTGGCATCTACAGAGGGGTGGAAGGCAGGAGGGAGACCAAGGACAGGAGAAGCCAGAGTCAATGACAGACAGAGGCAGCTCTTGATTGTTTGTAAGAAAGAGGGCAGACCTGTTGGTGGGTCAGCACACAGTTTGCCCTTGTGGACCAGCCTCCATGGGGCAGCTGCCTTCATGGCTTGCAGGCTGCCTGCAGAAGCAAACAGTAGCTTTATAGCAGGTTTGTGGATGAGTCCCTAAAAGTACTGGCACATGCAACATAGCTGTCAACATTTTCCTTTTTTAAGGGAAATTCCCTTATTCCGAATAGGATTCCTCACAAGAAAAGGGAAAAGTTGACAGCTATGCATGCAAATTCTTGTCTACCTTGCATAGCCTGGCTGGTCACTCAAGTGGTCCAGATATCTACAGCATTTCTCTAGCACCATCATCTCATTAACAAAGAACAGGAATAAACTAAAACCAGTGCTTTTTTTCTCTAAAAAAAATGTTTAGAGGTACTCTCATTTTGGCTGAAGAAAATCACCACTTTGTAGTTCAAACTGGGAAAAATAAATACAGTAAATGGACAAAAGGCTGTCATCAGGGGTATGCGTACCCCTGTGTCCCCTCAGAAAAAAGTACTAAAACCTTTAAAGTACTGTATAGTGATGTTAAGCCAGCAATAGAAAGTGGTAGCAATTTTTTATTTTAAGCCTGGGCAGCTAAAACATTTTCACCTTTTGCAAAAGTGCTGGAGCACAGGCCGTGAAATGTGGCCTTCCAAGGGCCAGACAGAGTGGCCTGGGGGGCTGCAATGGACCCCTGGCCTGAGTTTCCCCACCTCTGAATTAGACACGTAGGCTTTTTAAATAAAAAATCTTTACCAGTTGCGTGAGGAACCTCTGGCCCTACACATGTTGCTGAACTACAATTCCCATTGGCCATGCTCGCTAGGGCTGATGGGAGTTATAGTACAGCAGCATTTGGGAGCCACAGGTTCTGCACTCCTGAGCTATGAGCAATATAATGGCTAGAGCAGCACAGCCTGCTTGGCATACAGACCTGTCCCCAGGTGACACCCCCCCCCCTTTTCCTCCTTTCCCCTTCTTAATGGATGGGATGGGGAAAGGGTTTCCTGTTTCTTTCCTAAACCTTGTTCTTGTTCGCACACTTGATCTGCCTCCAGAGTGGTCTCTGCTGTAGGTTAACTGCAGGAAAAGCCTTGAGAGTCCCCTCTCCCTCCCCGCAAAGCCTTGCCGGTTCTAGGAATTGTCCCTATCTGAAACCTCCTTTGCTTCCTGATTGCTAACTTGGCCCGGTGCCTGCCTCTTCTAGGGTGGCTTCCGCTCTGAAATCCGGTGGGGCCTCTCTGCGCTCTCTAGATGATTGAGTCTGATCTTTGAGCATTCTGGCGCTCTTTTTCCTCCATTGCATGACCCCGCATTGCCCTCTGCTTGGCAAATGGTTGCTGCAAAAGGGCAGGCAAACCTGGCACTTAGTAAGGTAAAAGGACCCCTGACCATTAGGTCCAGTCGTGCCCGACTCTGGGGTTGCGGCGCTCATCTCGCTTTGTTGGCTGAGCGAGCCAGCATACAACTTCTGGGTCATGTGGCCAGCATGACGAAGCCGCTTCTGGCGTACCAGAGCAGCGCACGGAAACGCCGTTTACCTTCCTGCCGGAGTGGTACCTATTTATCTACTTGCACTTTGATGTGCTTTCGAACTGCTAGGTTGGCAGGAGGAGGGACCGAGCAACGGGAGCTCACCCCATCGCGGGGATTCGAACCGCCAACATTCTGATTGGCAAGTCCTAGGCTCTGTGGTTTAACCCACAGCACCACTTTTTTCCTGATTGCTTGGGGTGAAGGGAAATTGCCTGCAGGTGATTATCAGATGGGGAGCTCTCTCTCTCTCTCTCTTTTGCCCAGCTTTGTTTCCCTTGCCTTCTAGGCTGGGGCTGGGAACTTGTTCAGTGGAAAGCCTCCATGGGCTGCCTTAATAGAGGCACCAAACAGACACACATCACATGCCCTGAACACAGATGCGCACCAAGGACTGAGATGAGCTTTAGACAATGTATGCCAGGGGTAATGTAAGTTGAGCTGGGCCGCAGCGTACATGGAATTTGTCTATGAAGAGGGCCTTTGACCAATGTGCATTTCTTAGCCACCTCTTGCACACTCTCCAACCATTATGCATCTACACTTTTTGGCAATGCAAATTGCAGGCGTAGGGGGCGGTACAGGGCTGCAGTGGAGGGCAAAGGGTTAAGTCCCCTTCTAATGGGTTCGCAGGGTCCAATTGCCTATTGAAACCCCTTTAAGTAGGCAGCAAGCAGCATTTAACCTAGTGAATTTTGGTTAGAGGGTAGACTTGTTGCAACCATGCACAGAGATGCTGTTGTGTGTGGTAGGATCTGCATTAGTTGGATAGAAAAAAGGTTTCTAGTACTAGTCTGGAGAAGAACAGGGCAGCCATGCTTGTTCTCTCATAGTTAAAGATAACCTCTAATTTTGAGGTCCAGGATAGAAGTGGGAGGAGGAGGAGGTTATAAAAAAAGAAAGAAAAAAGGATGCAACCTGAGAGTATCAGTCTAAACCACGACAGATCAGCTGAAGTTAAAGATACGGGGACAGCCTGGGGGTCCTTAACTCTGTCTAACACCATGCAAAGCCCTCTTTGGCAAGCTGAGTTGCACCCCTCTATCCTCTCCATTCCAAGGACTGCATGGTGAAGGGTGGGCAACAAATCGAATAATAATCCAGACTCCGTCCACAACACCTGCAATTTGCTGCTTTCTCCCTCCCTCTTGGCTTCGACTTATAGAACTTTAAGTGTCTAAGGACCACCTCTTTCCATATGTGCCTCTTCTGAAGGATGTTCAAAGGGTGGCAACACGAGAATGGGCCTTTTCGGTGGTGGCTCCCCATTTGTGGAATGCTCTCCCCAGGGAAACTTCCCTGGCACCTTCACTACATATCCTTTAGGCACCAGGCAAAAACGTTTCTATATAACCTTTGGCTGCTGAACAGTCTATGGCAGGGGTGCCCAAACTTTTTTCAAAAAGGGCCAGATTTGATGACGTGAACAGGTGTGAGGGCCAACCAAAGTTGTTGTTGAGCTTTTTCACAATTTTACCCCAAGGTGTGGTTGAGCTTTTTTTAGGATTGAAGTTGCTGAACTTTTTTTAGTTCCACGGAGGCTGGATTAAATCGACCAGCAGGCCAAATTAGGTCCACGAAACGGACTTTGGACATGCCTGTTCTATGGCCTTTAAAATGTTGGAAAGGGGTTTATTGGTTTGTTCTTGTTTTTATTTTATTATGTGTTTTGTGTTCTCATTTTAGAATTGCCCTGTGATCTTCGGGTGAAGGGTGGTGTCTTATGACGACACACTTTGTGGGCCCAGTCACCTAATGTGGTGTTGGGCGAAATTAATTTGAACACCTGAATTCAGATTTGGTCTGAACAAAGCAGTGTGTACTTATTTAATTGGTTTGAACAGACTTCAAGGGGTTGTTGATGAGGCCCCAGTGTGCCTGCTTGTAGCACTAGTGAAAAGGCTCAAAGAATAAACGGAGAGGTTTTTTCTCTATCCCAGACACTTTTAAGTGCAGTCCACCAACACACACATCTAATAAGGGATGACAAGAATACCGGCCTACCTTTGCAAGGGTGTTGTACCTGTCCCACTTTGATCCTTCACATCATACCTAACTCTCAGTGCATTTATCCGTGGTGCAAAACCCTGATGGATTATGGGCAAATTCTAGCAGAGTTTTAATTCCAGGAATGGGGGAGCCTCAGCCTGGGGGCCAAAGGTGGCCTATGTAGCTGACCCTCAGGACTCCTCCCAAACTTCACACCTCACCAACCCTGCTTTGCACCTCTTTTGAGTGTTTTTGCCTGGCTGAAATATGTCTTTGCAAGCTGATAATGCCTCTTCCTTGTTGGAAGAAAGGATAGAGAGGACGGTGTGAATGTATGCAGAATCTGCCCTGTCGTGCAAAGGCAAATTATATATTTTTCTCTGCCCTTTACTTTTGCCTCTGAGAAAATGAGAGAATCCAGTGATTTAAGATATTGCACAGAACTTTCGTTGTGATACTACTCAACCTCTCCCTGTTTTCTTTTCCTTTTTTTACAAAAAACAACCCTCCTGTTTATATAACTGTTTTTAAAAATAGAAATCAGTTCAGGTCTCAGACATGCCCAACAAGTGTTCAAAAGTGGCGGAGTGAGGTGGGGGAGAGTTGTTTTATTTCCTAGAAGACTTGGGGGGCCATTAGAAGGTGCCAGGGAGAGAGATTCACATCAGTATGGAAAGCCTGGCTTCAGTCTTGAGTGTGTGAAGAGGAGGAATCTGTGACCTTTCGGTTTAATCCTGTTTCATAACTCCCCCCCCCCCCTTTCTGAATTGATGGGTCCCTGAACGCTGCCTCCTGGTGGAGTTTGGGGGCTCGAGGCGAATTTGCTTAGAACTTCCTTAATATTATTGTGCTTCTGGAAGCAAGTCTGGCTGAGTGTGTTGAGGCTTCCTCCTACGTATAGTACGCATAGAATTGCAGCCTGCTCTGTGTTTTTCTCGTCGTGGAACCGCAGTGTTGGAAGGGCACCCTAAAGGTCCTCTAGTCCAACCCCCTGCAGGGCAGGAGTCGCAACTAAAGAATCCCTGACAGACAGGCACCCGACCTCTATTTAAAACTCTCCACTGTCTCTTAACTCAGGCCTTAACACTTCAGGCCTTCTGTGAAATGGGTTTGGGGGAACCGTATTTCGTTGCAGTAGCCCATAGCCATTGGCTTCACCTGGCTTCACCTGCCTGCTGTTCCATGAGAGTCTTACCTCTTTGCAGAGTAGACTAGGACTGTAGACTCCGGCTCCTGTCCATTCTCCATTTATTGCATTCCTAGTGAAGAAGAAGAAGAGGAGTTTGGATTTGATATTCCGCCTTTCACTCCCTTTAAGAAGTCTCAAAGCGGCTAACGTTCTCCTTTCCCTTCCTCCCCCACAACAAACACTCTGTGAGGTGAGTGGGGCTGAGAGACTTCAAAGAAGTGTGACTGGCCCAAGGTCACCCAGCAGCTGCATGTGGAGGAGCGGAGACGCGAACCCGGTTCCCCAGATTAGGACACTACCGCTCTTAACCACTACACCACAGTGGCTGAGGTGCTGAGGTTTTAATCCCGCCTTCACACAACCGTTATCTGAAATGCCTGTGTACCCTGTGTAAAATGCTCCTGTTTAAGATACTGTTATTCAAACCATCTTCCCTCCAGTTCGAGTCCTTAAGCCATTTCTAGTTCAACTCTAGCTCAGGTGTGGACACCTCTGCATATAGGGGTAAAGGCGCCCCAGCGCTTGCTGGTGGGGACACGAGCAGAAGCGAATCTGACACTCCTGAAGCTGTGCTGATCTGAACAGCTTGGGCTGGGGAGGGGGAGCCCTGTGAAACACACTAAGAAAACAGCTTCACAGCACTCTTAAGGCAGTGATGTGAACGTGCCCATGGATCCCACCCGACAAAAATCAAGAGGATTCTGCACACACGGAACACATGCTTCTCAATTCTCCACTCCGGCAAGCAAGAGGCCCTGTCACAGCTCCAAAGACAAAGCACTCAAAGGCTGCATTACATGGGGGTTGGACTAGATGACCCTTGGTGCCCCCTTCCAACCCGACAATTCTATGAGAGGCCTGGCTTTGGGAACAGGGTCAGATAAAGAAGCCCTGGGGGGTCATGTCCCGTCCTTGGGCCTGAGGCAGACAGTGCCAAGCAAGATGGCCTAACGGTGTTAAGATTGCCTCCAATACAAAAACATTTATGCATTGTAGAGGGTTGGGCTAGATGACCCCGTCCATCTCCACAATTCTGCTTACCTCAGAACCACAGTAGCAAAGCGGTTTGAGTTGCGGGTTGGAGCTTGGTTCCTCGCTCACAGGGCTGTTGCGAGCATGAAATGCAACAGGGTGATAGTGTGGGATGAACCACATACAGCAGCGCCTCAGTTTTTGAATGTTTCAGAAGTTGAACCTTTTGGTTTTCAAGCGCCAAAAACCCAGAAGTTAATCCTTCTGTTTTTGAATGCTCCTGAGAAGTCGGACGGCTTCCGCTGAGTGTTTCTCAATTTTCTCAATTAAATTTGCAGACCGCCCTTTGCACCTCAGTTTTTGAACATTTCGGAAGTCAAACAGTCTTCTGGAACAGATTACGTTCGAAAACCAAGGTGCCACTGTATATGCTCTTATTTTGAGGGATGATTTTTTTTTTAAATAAAAAAAACCAGCACTGAGAGTGACCTTGCCGCTCCTTTTTTAAAAATGAGTGTTTGGGGGGAGGCACACTGCACATGCTCAGAGGCCTGAGGTTCCACGTGTTTAAAAACTTGGCAGCCCCTAAGATGTACTGTCAGCCCAGTGTGGTTTGAGAAGGCCCCAGGCGCTCCTCCTTGGCCAGCTTGGGGCTGGCTCCAAATTTCAGGCCTCCTGCGGAGCAGCTGGGGGGGGGGGCTTCTCTTCCTTTCTCTCCTCCCCCACCCCAGTTTCCCAGACTGTGGCGGGTGGGGGCCACGGAGTATCTGGAGAGAGCAAGAGACAATGGCTGGCAGTGTTGTCTGGAGAGGGTCGGACAATGGGCTACGGTGGGTGGTTCTGTAAGCTTTTGAGAATTGCTGGGGGATTTGAGGCAGGGAGGCCTGTGAGAATCTGCTGGAGTGTAAAACTGGCTCCTTGGCAGAACAGCCGTTCCCATTTTCAGGGCGCTGTTCCTGGAAGGAGGCTTCTGTTCTGACTACCATCTCCCCAGTCGATCTTGGGTTTTCTTGCAAAATGAAGCTTCTGGCGCAGTGTTTTTTTCAAAGTGTTCTTGCTCTTTCCTGAATCGAAACATGCAGGCTCAGTTACCGTATACTCAAAAAGGCCTGCACACGGTCTCTTATTTAAAAAAAATAATTGTTGGGATAGCTGGCTGCAGAATGAACGAGAGTCCGCCGCCTTTCAAGGGAGTCCATTCCACAGTCAAGCAGCTCTTACTGTCAGAAGGTTCTTGCTGATAGTTACCGTACAGTGATATTTACCCACATCTGTGGGTTGCGATTTGCCGCTTCCGCGCATGCGCTTGACGTCATTTTGAGCGCATGCGCGAGCGGTGAAACCTGGAAGTAACGCGCTCTGTTACTTCTGGGTCGCCGTGGAGCGCAACCCGAAAATGCTTATCCCGAAGCTACTTCAACCCGAGGTATGACTGTAATTGGAATCCCCTTTCTTGTAACCTGATTCGTTGGTTTGGGTCCTCCCCTCTGGAGCAGCTTGCTCCCATCTTCTGTGTGGCAGCACTTCAGATCACTTGAATATGGGGAAGAAGATGCTGTAGCTCAGGGACAGAGCATTTGCTTTGCATTCAGAAGGTTCTGGGTTCGATCCCCACTGCTAGTCACTGTGGACCATAATACGCTAGATGGATCAATAGCTTGACTTTTTCTCAGACCGTTTCCCTTGTTCCTAGTTTGGATAGTGCATATAAAAAAACAACGGTAAGACATGGGAATTTGTGACACAATAGGAGGCAGGGGGAGTTGCAGGTTGGGGTTTTGGTGTGTGTTTTCTTTTAACATGTTCTCTCTGATCACTTGAAAGCAACTTCTGATCACCCCAGGCGAGTTGTCTGTTTACAAGCCTGATCTAACCACTCAGGCCTTGCCCTTGCTTTGCATCTTGGCACAGATCCTGCCCTGCAGGCAAAGGCAAACTGGGGTGTGCCTGGCCTCTGAGCAAGCCGAGATTCCCCACCTACTTGTAAAACAGCATCCCTTGAAAGGGAACTCTCCAAAGCCCCAGGAGAAGGGATTTAATCGCCTCCGCCCCCATACAACTGCCATTCTCCCCCTCCTCTTGCAAAACAATATCGCCTTTGGGCTGGGTGCTGTAATGGTTTGTAAAGGGCCTGTGTGTGCTCTCCAGGGATTTATTGAGGTATGCAGTAGCTGGCATTGCTAATCCGCAATGGTGGACCATAGTGTATCTGCCATGCATACCAAAAGTCCCAGATTCAGCTGGGAGAGACTCATGTCTGAAATCCTGGAGAGCTGCTGCCAATCAGTGTGGACAATACTGAACTAGATGGACCAATGATCTGGCTTGGCATCAGTGTTCAAAATTCGCCAGGTGCATTTTGCACCAGGCTATCGACCAAGCGAAGGTGCCAGGGTGGTGCCTTACATCTCCACCAGCCGGAGGTGCATGCCTGAGGATCCTTGGATCTGGACTGTTTACACACACTAACAACACATCCTATAGAATTCTACCAGTTATACTTCTATCTGCACAATCAGAATGAATTTCAGGAACCAAAATGCTTCGGCTGTGCGGCCTGAGCAGGAGCAGTCGCCATTAAGAAAAAGAGGTCGGATTAGGCCAGTTTATATGTGGACTGGTCCTGGATCAAGAGACTTTCATTCTTTAAGTTCTCAAAATTCTTAACCTAGGCTCATGGCTGTCATCTGAACTAGCCAGATGTTTAACGGAGAAACCCATCATTTGAAAAAGAAGAGTTTAGAGTCACCTGGCTGAAAAAAGGGCAACTAGACATTCTGCTTTGGCAACCGCAACCTTTGTCCAAGGAGCCTAACACTGCTTGGTTTAAAGCAGACTCTGTGTTCCTATTTAAAGCATGCCTTTATTTAAAGCCACGAGGACTTTAATATTTATTTTTAAGGGAAGAGCCGTAGCTCAGTCATAGAGTGCCTGCTTTGCATGCATAAGGTTCCATCTTTGGCGTCCACAGGTAGGGCTAAGGACGTTCTTTGTCTGAAATCCTGGGAGGCTGCTGCAAATCTCATTTCTGAGCTCAATAGGCTCAGGGGTATAAGGCAGGTTCCTTTGCCCTTCCTATGGAAACGCTTCTCCATTCTGCAGTTACTTGGGTCATCCGCCACCTCCTTCCTTCCTGCCGGTGCCAGTTTGCTTGCTGAGCTTCCTGTTTTGAGCATGATGGCTCTGCGCTCTGCCTGCACAGTCACAATTCTTCTGAATGCTCCTTGCTGGAAACCGCAAGAGGGGGGAACGGGCTCTTGTACCCAGAGGTCCTGCTTTTGGGTTTTCCACCCCGGGCATCTGGTGGGCCACTGCAAGAACAGAATGCTGGACTCGATGGGCCACATGTCTGATCCAGCAAGCTCCTCTTTATATCATTAGGTTTTGTGGGTTGTTTTCATGGTCTGGCATACTTAAAACTTTTTCTGGCTTTTCTAGCAACCCAACGACTTGTGGGTGCCAGGGCTGTTGCAGTCTTCTATTCCATTCCTGCAAACCCTTGTCTAGGGATGCTTAAGGTTCTTGTAAAGCCACGTTCTTCTTGTGTTTTGTTTTTTTTAAAGCCAACCTACCTGATTTGCCTTACCAGAATGATAAGAGTCAACCGGGGTTGGTTGAAGACTTAGCTGGCTTGTGTCAGTGTTAAAAAAAGCTGCTGGAACAGGAGCTGCGCTGGGATGCATTTGGGAAGGGCCACCACTCTTTTGTCTCCACCTAACCATCTCTGGGCCAAGGAACACGGCCTGAGAATTCCCGTGTAGTTTGCTAAATGCTCACTACCACCTGCTCTGCTTGTTCTGCAGCAGCCCATCCTACTTGCTCCTCAGCTGGTGCAGCGTGTTCCTGGGAAGGGCAATTTCTAAAAACCACCTATAATGGGTAATTAGCACAAGCCGTACACCACGGAGTGTGTCCAGGGTTCATTGCAGGCAGGCATTTACATGCAAGCGTTCTGGAATTGAAAAGCAGCACACAGACACACACACCACTCCAATTTATTGCATGGGGCTGCAGCTCAGATACAGATATGAGATCACGGTCTTCTCCAACTGAAAGCAGGTCCTTGGCTGAGACATTAGAGGGTTAGTGCCAGTTTCATAAGAGAAAGATTCTCCCCTGACTTTTTGTCTGTTGCGTTTATATTATTTCAGAAAAGTCTCTATTTTTCTGGTTATGATAGGATTATATTGCCTTGACGTTTAATAAAATAGTTTTTCTTTTTTTTTCTTTTTAAAGAAACAATTTTTATTTCAAGCTTTCGCTTTTGTCTTTATAATTTTTTTCTAAAAACCTCTTAAAGTCTAGAGAAAAATGAGTACTATAAGTTGTACCCTGATGTTAATCTTACTCAGAATAAACCCACTGGAATTAATCAACGTGACCAACCTGGGCTCATTAATTTCAGTGGGTCTACTCTTAAGTAGAACTTAGCTGTCTGCCAAAAAAAGCACTTCAAACAAACCGAGCTGTTTGTAAGAACCTTCAGCATATGCATTTCTCTGTAACGTTAAAATTTCAACAAAAGAAGTTGGCAGCAACATGGTACCCATGGTATTTTTGGGAGTTCAAATTCAGCATGTGCTCCTGAGGTTTCCTGGAGAGCCAGGCTGATGCTCCTCCCTCATGTTCCCTTCCAGCACTACAGATCTATGATTCTATGATTCTCTTTCTTTAGGTCTGTGTGTCTTTGCTCTATCTAGCCTTCCGAGGTACACAAAACCCCCACACAGCCGCCATGGCAAACAGAGGCCCCGCTTACGGACTCAGCAGGGAGGTTCAGAACAAGATCGACAAGCAGTATGACGACGAACTGGAGCAGATTTTAATCCAGTGGATCGTTGCCCAGTGTGGGCCAGAAGTCGGGCAGCCCCAGCCAGGCAAGAAGAACTTCCAAGAGTGGCTGAAAGATGGAACGGTAAGGAGTTTGGTGTGGCTTCGTTCAGCCTAGAAGGTTTGGGGTCCCTCTTACAAAAAGGCAATCTAAGTCATGCAGCGCCTTTAAGGAGAGGGTGCAGGTATTCATTGGTGTGAGCTCCCATGGGCTAGAGCAGGCAAGCTTCAGGTTTGCCTGATCTGTTCCATTTCGTACAAGATCTACTAACTGGAGCCTAGTGCTGCCACTCAGGGCAGCGTTCGAAATTCGCCAGGCACATTTTGCATCTAACTATTGGCCACTTGCGGCCAAGCGGCGCCAGGATGGCGTCTGACGGCTCCACCATCTGGAGGTGCCTGCCTGGGGATCCTTGGATCTTGACTGCTTTCACGACACTCGCAACATGCCCGTTAGAATTCTGCCTGATATATTTTATCTGCACACAATCGGAATGAATTTCAGGAACCGAAAGGTCGTATTGAAAAATACAACTTCCGAGCTTCCTGGCCCCAAACTGACAGCTGAACATTTCGTTTTGGCAGCAGTAACCCTGGTTTAAGAAACCATTTGGTGCCTAGCTTATTTATCCGAGTTTCTAACACTGACTCAGAGTGTTAGACCTTTGAAGCCCTAAACAGCTGCGGTCCAGTATACCTGAAGGAGCAACTCCACCCCCATCGTTCAGCCCGGACACTGAGGTCCAGCAGCGAGGGCCTTCTGGTGGTTCCCTCACTGCGAGAAGTGAGGTTACAGGGAATCGGGCAGAGGGCCTTCTCAGTGGTGGCACCCGCCCTGTGGAATGCCCTCCCATCAGATGTCAAGGAAATAAACTACGATCTGACTTTTAGAAAACGTCTGAAGGGCAGCCCTGTTTAGGGAAGTTTTTAATGTTTGATGTTTTATTGTGTTTCTAATATTCTGTTGGGAACTGCCCAGAGTGGCTGGGGAAATCCAGCCAGATGGACATGGTATAAATAAATTATTATTATTATTATTATTATTATTATTATTATTATTATTATTATTATTACAACAGACTCCATTTTCTTCCTGGCCCCTGATTAGGTGTTATGCCACCTCATCAACAGCCTTTGCCCCAAGGGACAGAAGCTGGTGGCGAAGATCCAGAGTTCTAGTATGGCTTTCAAGCAGATGGAGCAGATTTCTCAGTTCCTGCGTGCAGCCGAGCAGTATGGCATCCAGGCCACAGACATATTCCAGACGGTGGACCTCTGGGAAGGTACAAAGTATTTGCGGCGGAGGGCAGGGAGAAGGAGGGAGGGCAGAGGGAGCATCTCTGAGGGGAAACCACGCGTGATCTAAGGCAGGTGTGGGGAGCCCATAGGCCACCTCACCTGGCTCCCAGCCTCCCCAAGCCTAGCCTTGCCCAACTCCTCCCTGACTGCAGTTAGGGTGGAAGGCTGTCCCTCAAAGCCGGCCTGCTATGGGGCGGCAGTCTTCCAGAAGAGTGCCTCAGGGCTCTGCAGTGTTAATGCTCCCTCCCACAGCTGCAGTCTCCAGGAATGTCTCCCCATTCCCTCTTGGCAATTAGGGATGGGAAGGAAAAGAAACCTAGATTGCTTTTTTCAGCAAGTAAAGGGCAGGCATGAAGTCGCCTCACCACTTTGACTTGGGGGGCTGGCATTCTACTTAGAAATGACATTTCTGATTTGAGCTGGTATCTGGATCATTGAATTCTCCATTTCTAAAGGGTCGAGGGCAGAAAAACAGGAGCAAGGCCAAGGAAGTGTCTCTTTTGGCACAACTTTTAAAAACAACGCAGATCTCTGCCAAATCGGTCCACTTTATAAAATAAGCTCCTGGCCATTTGGAGAAGCTAAGATCAGAGCTCCCATTTTTGCCTAACCTGCATTGCGGGATGAGGGTGGATTCTTAATGGCCTGTTTGGTGTTTGGTAGAGTGCTTTGACTTAGCAACATTTCTATCTCACCTTTCCTCCAAGGAGCTCAAGGTTGTGTAGATTGTCCCCCCCCCCTCCATTTTATCCTCACAACAACCCTGTGAGGTAGGCTGTGAGGTCTCCCAGTGAACGTCTTTGCTAAGTGGGGATTCGAACTCAGGTCTGCCTAGTCCAAAACTCTAGCCACTACATTACACTGCCTCTTGCTTTAGGTAAAGGTAAAGGGACCCCTGACCATTAGGTCCAGTCGTGACCGATTCTGGGGTTGCAGTGTTCATCTCGCTTTATTGGCCAAGGGAGCCGGCATACAGCTTCCGGTCATGTGGCCAGCAGGACTAAGCCGCTTCTGGCGAACCAGAGCAGCGCACAGAAACGCCGTTTACCTTCCCGCCAGAGCGGTACCTATTTATCTACTTGCACTTTGACATGCTTTCAAACTGCTAGGTTGGCAGGAGCAGGAACCAAGCAACAGGAGCTCATCCCATCACGGGGATTTGAACCGCCGACCTTTTGATCGGCAAGTCCTAGGCTCTGTGGTTTAACCCACAGCGCCACCCACGTCCCAGACTCTTTCTTTACCCAGGATTAATTCCCAGCCATCTCCAATCAAAAGGGCCTTGGGTAAACCACCCCCCCCCCCGCCCTAGAGAGCTGCTGCCAGTCTGTGCTGAGCAGACTGTGCTGGACTTGGTGGTTTCACCCTTCTTGCAAAGCAGCTTTTCGTGTAACTGTTGCTGCTTCCTGGTGATGGTGAGCCGAAACAGGAAAAGAAATATGGGGAAATGATGCAAGATCGCCTTGCCTAACTTGTAAAAGGGAGTGGCTTTTTGCAGTCCTTGGCTTCAGCACTTTAGGGTCTCTGCCAGACTGTAAAAGAGCACAGTGCTCCTGCTTGATCTTGAGAATGGTGTTAAGGTTGGACATGGTGCATATATTTGATCAACTTCTGAATTCTTCCAACCCACAGCTAAACACATGGCCAGCGTGCAGAGAACCCTGATGAACCTGGGAGGCTTGGCGGTCTCTAAAGGAGACGGCCTCTTCGTTGGGGACCCCAACTGGTTTCCTAAGTAAGTGCTGTGGCAAGAGGGTGTGTGTGTGTGGGTGTGGGTGTGTGTGTGTGTGTGTACTAACTCCATATTGGGTTCAAATTTGTAAGGCATGGAATAAGGGAAGAAAATCACTGTTCACCGTAGGGTTGTTCTGTAACAATCCCAGAAGTAGTTGCATTATAATGCTTCCAAAAAGCACTCTGTAACATTACAGTGGTACCTTGGTTGTTGAAGTTAATCCGTTCCAGGAGTCCATTTGACTCCCGAAAACCAAGACGTGGCTTCCGATTGGCTGCAGGAGCTTCCTGCACTCAATCAGAAGCCGCGTCGGACATTTGGCTTCCGAAAAACGTTCACAAACCGGAACACGTTTGGGAGCCGATTTGTTCGGGATCCAAGCCATTCGACAACCAAGGTACCACTGTATTCAGTCATCACTGGGACAACCTTGTTGGGTAAGCCAGTATTATTCCCATTTAGCTACTGTGAGAAGAGGAAGGTTGAGTGACAATGGCAGGAGATGAGAGGCTGCTGCTGCACATTAAAAACATTTTAAAACTTCCCAATACACGGCTGCATAACGTCATTTATCCATTGCACTTCAGCTGGCGGCTCGGAGTCTACTGCAGCACAGGTGATGACCTTGCGGTCCTCTAGACCACAGCATATCTGGCCCTATGCCTTCCAGATTTAACTCCTAGCTCCCAGCCTCTGTGGCGAATGATTGGGTATGATGGGATTTGAAGTCCCCAACATGCAGAGAGCACCACAGTGGACATCCCTGCTCTGGATATTGTTGGACTCAGCCAGCATGGCCAGTGGTAGGTGATGCTGGGAGGTACAGACCAGAAACATTGGGGGGGGGGGCGGTCTGACAGGTCAGATTTCCCCCCTCCCCAGGCACACGCTGCAATGCTGGATCACAACCGAATTTGGGCGGCGGGGGATTACAGGGGTGTGTTTTAACTATTAACAATTTTCATATGCTATTGAATAACCATAAAATACCTGGTAGCCAAGAATGAAATTGCTCCATAATGAAAGTCTCAGGCAAAACCACTATTTTACAAGAAAATTAGGTCCTATGATACAGCCTTTTGCCTTCCTTGAGGACCTAGTGAGGAGAGGAATGTAGATATTACTGCAATGTCACCTTTTCAGTTTCTGTAAGCTTGGCTTACAGAAAAATTACAAATAAACAATTCAGGGTAAAAGCAGCGTAAAAACAAAAGTCGGAATGGACTTTCCAAATGGTCATAAAACTGTGTTAAGTTTCTTGAGCGGAAAGGTCTGGAGAAAACAGTTGCATGTTTTTGAAATCTGGTGCTCAAAAAATTGTTGCTGGAAGAAAAGCCCACTGGGGTTCAGTTCTCTGGATCTGCAGGGAGGAAGACCTGAGAGAGACTCCCGTATCCAACTCCATAGAGACTAATGGTCTGATTCAGCGTAAAGCAGCTTCATATGTGATTGGATGGTGCTTTAGCTATCTAGATCCTCTAAGTCACGGTTTCCCAAACTTGGGTTTCCTGCTGTTTCTGGACTACAATTCCCATCATCCATGAACACTTGTCCTGCTAACTAGGAATGATGGGAGTTGTAGTCCCAAAGCGGCTGGAGACCCAAATTTGGGAAACCCTGTTCTAAGCTGAAAAAAGACAAGTAATACAAATGGACCGAGTTATAATTTTTTAGAATATCCCTTTTTATATATATATTAAAAAAACCTCCTAGGCTATGTCCTCTGCAATGATGTGTGTGCTTGTTTCTTTCTACCCCTCACTTCCTGCCTTCCCCCGACAGGAAGTCCCAGGAGAACCGCCGTGCCTTCCCGGAGGACAAGCTCAAGGAAGGGCAGAGCGTCATCGGTCTGCAGATGGGCACCAACCGGGGAGCCTCACAAGCAGGGATGACGGGCTACGGCATGCCACGCCAGATCCTTTGAGCTGGGCTGCCCCACCAAGCGATGGCTCCTTGCTTCCCGACACCTCATATCCCCAAGAATATCTCTCTCTCTGTCTCTCTCCAAATTGTGCTACCACGAGAAGCCTTAAAGGCAGACCAGGAGGAGAGGGGCTTTCTGGTGCCCACTTTCCCCCTGTGCCAGCCCTGGTCTGTAATCTCCTCTCTTTTTTACTGCCCTTTTTTTACCCATATTTTTCCTCTTAAGCACACACGACTGGAGTGAGTACACTTTCTTTCCTTCTCCCTGCCTACTCTTGATCTCATTTCTCAAGAGCGCTTTAACACACACACCCGGGGGGGGGGTGTCCTCCATACAACACCTCCCCTCTCCCCCCCCCCCCCAAATATAATGCTGGGGCCAACCAACCACTCATCTGAAGAATACAGGGACCAAAAAAAAAAGGTGTGTGTCTCCTTTTTCTCCCCACCACCCGTCATAATGCCAATGTGGTTTTTCTAGTGGCCAAATGCCCCTCCTACTGCAACATTTTATTATTATTTTTATTATTAAACTCACTATTCACATTCCAGAATCTGGCCCCTTAAACCCTGCTTTCCTTTTACACTTATCTGGACCAAAAAAAGTAAATAAATGCCCATTTCTTTTTTGGACACTGTTTTTGGCAGTCTTAACTCAGCAGCTTGCCAGCAAAGCAGTCCTGGATAATATCTAGAATCTCAGCACTCTGCACTGCAATGTCTTTTTTTTTCTTGGCGCGCGTGTGAAGGGAGCAGGGCAGCTAACCTCTTCCTGTGGTGTCTACCTGGCAAATAACACTCACACCCACAGGGTAGGAGGATCTCTTTGGCTGGCACAACCTCCAGAGATCACAAGGTGACCCTTCCTGGTGCTGGGTTCAGATTCTCTACAACTACATTCCTGGGTAGCTGTTTCATTTGGGGTGCTTTTAAGGGGGCAAAGGGGGGATTTTTAACTTTTCAGCCAGTCTCTCCCCACCCTGGAAATCCTCTGATTTTTGTCTTGCAGTGGAAAACCTCATTCTCTGCTGCTTATTCCTACCCATTTGGGTGCTCCTGCTTGCCTGCCAGGCTTTGTTTCTTTCTTTTTTTTACTTCGGGGGGGGGGGCTGGTCAGAGCTGTCTTGCCATTCCAAATTTGCCTCTCCTCCAGGGCAAAAAGGCACAGGGCTGAGTCTGAACTCTTAAAACTGTGTGGCATTCTTAACTGTGGAATGTACTCTGCCTCAAGATCACTGATAAGGAATAAACATTGCTCAGTCCTTTGTTTATAACCCCTGCGTATTTCTTATCTGGGTTGGGATGGGTGGAAAGGGCGGGGCGTTTTGTTTTGTTTCTTGAGGGGGTAGAGCTTTTTAGCAAGCACAACTGGATCAGGAAGACCCAGCTGCCACAAAGCCTCTCTACCTGCGCTGCAGCCCGACAGCTTTTTGCCGGGGCTTCGAAGCGCCGCACACACTTCTCTGCAAGCCCCGATGATCCCGTGATGTTCTAAGTCTTGCAAAAGAGCCGCACATGGACCTTTGCAGCTGTCCATTTCCAGGTTCTGCTGATGGGCCACTTGGCAGTGCCTGAAAACTTGTTTGTAGCCCAGCTGTGTCTCCATCTGCCCCACCCCTAAGATCTTGTACACAGGTGAGCAGGTGGCTGCTTGACCAAAGCAGTCTCATGGGTCAAAATGGGGATGCCTGACAGGACTGATTAGCCTTGCGGGGCCACAGGCTCCCCACAGCTGCTTTAGTCCATCTCTAGGGCCTTTTGTCCTGTTCCCCACCTGGTTATAAAACGGGAGCAGAACATGAAAAGCGCTGCAGGGGAGATCCTCAGGTTCAAAGACATGATGTGTTTTGGGAGGGAGTGCGGTACAAGGTTGGACAATGCCATGGATTTTTAAACTAGGCTGTGTAGAAAAGAAGTACCTCCCCACTCCTGCCCACCCCCAGCGGATCTTGAGAAATTCTGCCCGAATGGACCCAAGCAGCAGCCAGGGCATGATTCCAGCTTCTGGGCTGTTCCAAGAAACACTGTCCTCCTCAACCAGGAACCAGAGGTTAATTTCTGTTAGCATAACTCCGGCCGATGTTTCCTTGGCAACAGAGAGCTTTTGTTGTCAAGCGGGCTCTCCTCTCTGCCAAAAGTCCACAGAGAAATCGCCGCTTGTTTCATGCCAAACTTTTTGCCCACAGGGCAAACCTTTTCCGCCCAAGTGTGTCTTTATCATGGAAACTTGCCTGCCCCACCAAAGAGGGTTCTGGGTAATGTTCTGAGGTGCACACCTCTGGTTCTCGTGAAGCCCAAACTGGGACCGTTTTGCCACTCATCCAGGGAGTGTACAGCGCAAGGGCGCACAGAGGTTTCCTACATTACGTGGGAATCCTGTTTCTTCCCAAGGAAGCTTATCTGCCAGTTATTAGCCTTATCGTTGAGAAAGCGACGCCTAGGGTGCCTCGCTAAAGTTAGAAGCGGGACCTGCCGCAGCGTTGCGAGGTGTAGCCTTCCTGTTTACTGTCTGAGTCAGCCATGCCTTTCTCCATAACAGCCCACGCCGACTCCTTCCTAATTTTCCATTCTCCCCACCCAAAAGCCAGCCAGCATTTTGTTGCCTCCACGGAGCATGCTCAGCCCTCGTTAAATGCAGGTAACATTAAGTTCCGGTAACAAGTCAACAGCTTTTGTGGGAGTTCACGCAATGTAAGTCTACTTTTGAGTATAACTTGGTTGGATCCAAACTGCAGTTTTAGCAGTCAGTCTCTCTTCCCAGGGAACTCTGGGAATTGTAGTTTGGTGCAGAGAATAGGGGGGTCTCCTAACATCACTCTGCGCCTTTACAAACCACAGTTCCCAGGCTTCTTTGCGGAGAAGCCATGACAAAGTAACACAATACTGCTTTAAATGCAAGGTGCAGATCGGGCCAAAAATTTGGCTGCCACTATGCCTTCTCTGGGACGCGGGTGGCGCTGTGGGTTAAACCACAGAGCCTAGGACTTGCTGATCAGAAGGTTGGCGGTTTGAATCCCCTCGACAGGGTGAGCTCCCGTTGCTCGGTCCCTGCTCCTGCCAACCTAGCACTTCGAAAGCACATCAAAGTGCAAGTAGATAGATAGGTACCGCTCCAGCAGGAGGGTAAATGGTGTTTCCGTGCGCTGCTCTGGTTCGCCAGAAGCGGCTTAGTCATGCTGGCCACGTGGCCTGGAAGCTGTACGCAGGCTCCCTCGGCCAATAAAGTGAGATGGGCGCCGCAACCCCAGAGTCTGTCACGACTGGACCTAATGGTCAGGGGTACCTTTACCTTTATGCCTTCTCTACATGGAATGGGGGGGCCACCACTTTATCCTTTGCCAAATTGTTTAGGGCCAGTCCTGAAGGGGAGAAAAAGAAAGAGAACTGTTTTGTGGAGGGTGGAAGCAGCTCCTAGCAATTCCAAGTGGAGCATTATGCTTACGCCCGCCTGACACTTGTGCTACTTCCACGTTGTCGTGTGTGTGTGTGTGTGTGTGTGTGTCTGCCCCCAAAGGGTGTGTCGGTATTTGCTCTTAGTCTGTGTATACGTGTGTGTGTCAGCTGGGCTGGGCCTCTGTACTTGCAGCGAGACCCAGGCTCCCTATGTTTAAATGTGGGGCGTACACCCTTATTTCTGTCGTCTTCCATGCATTCCAAAGAGACTGTTGCATCCTGGGCCCTAGTCCTCAGCCCAAGTTTCAGCCGTTGAACCAATGGCACAGTCAGGTAATTTTTAGACTTAGGGACTGGAGGTGGAGGAGAAATTCAACTCTGTCTGCAATTAAAGAGCCACTGTGGTGTGGTGGTTAGTGTATCAGACGAGGACCCAGGAGACATCGGTTCAAATCCCCACTGGGCCATGAAACTCATGGGGTGACCTGGGGCCAGTGCCCTCTCAGCCTAACCTAACTCTCAGGGTTGTTTGAGGAGGGGAAGAACTATGTATGCCACCTTTAAGCTCCTCAGATAAAAAGGTGGGATATTATGCCATTAGGGACGTGGGTGGCACTGTGGGTTAAACCAACAGAGCCTAGGACTTGCCGATCAGAAGGTCAGCGGTTCGAATCCCCGCAACGGGGTGAGCTCCCGTTGCTCGGTCCCTGCTCCTGCCAACCTAGCAGTTCGAAAGCACGTCAAAGTGCAAGTAGATAAATAGGTACCGCTCCGGCGTTTCCGTGCACTGCTCTGGTTCGCCAGAAGCGGCTTAGTCATGCTGGCCACCTGACCCAAAAAACTGTCTGCAGACAAACATTGGCTCCTTCGGCCAGTAAAGCAAGATGAGTGTCACAACCCCAGAGTTGTTCCCGACTGGACTTAACTGTCAGGGGTCCCTTTAGCTGAATGCCATTAAGAAGCAATAATAATAACAGCAAACTTAATTAATTCACACGTTCCAAAACAATAAGCGAACCAAAGGACAGCTATGCTTCAAAATCTGCACTTTTCTGAATTTTGCAATGCAGTTCTCCCAAGTACTGTGTACAAAAATGTACCTGCTGTGTTAAGTTGTGCATATAAATACAAAGATCAATGAAAACAATGGGCACAATACATTCAGTAGGGCAATATTGCATACATTAAGCCTGAAACGTACGTGGGAGTTACATTCCAGGGATTGATCCTAAAGCCAAAACTGCGTATAAGTCAAAACATTTAAGGTATATATATGCCAAGCATGTGAAGCTGAATGTGCACAAGTTAAATGCACAGTAAGTTGCGGGCTTGCTGTATGTGCATATTAGGATAAATTATTATACAGTAATTCCGTTTATTACCCTTTCTTCACCAGCAGGTCCCAGGGCAGGTTATAGCAATTCAAGTATTAAAACCAGATAAAATAAAATTGCAGTCACAGGAATAGGGTGGGTCCTGGAAATCAACACCGAGGGCCATATTTCCTTCTGGGCCACATTCCAGTGGCAGGCAGAGCCAGAGGCAAAAGTGGGCAAAAGAAAACAAATGTAAATTTTACAAGCGAACTTGAAAGCCTTGTTATTGCCTCATCCGCATGCTGGAGCAAAGGCGAGGTCTGTCATTTCTCCTGCTGCCCTGGCACATGACGTCATTGCTCCTGCCCTGGGGGGGGGGGGAGTGCTGTACCCATACTCCTCTTCCGCTGCCCCAAGGTGTTGGGTAGGTGAAGAAAAACCTTTCGCATAATCTGATACTTCTAGCTCATGGTTAGAGAACATCTGGGCCTCTAGATCTGGGTTTCCCAAACTCGGGTCTCCAGCTGTTTTAGGACTACAACTCGCATCATCCCTGGCTAGCAGGACAAGTGGTCAGGGATGATGGGAATTGTAGTCCAAAAAAACAACAACAGCTGGTTTGGGAAACCCTGCTCTAGATGTTGCTGGATTTCTTCTGCCTCCTATCAGCCCCAGCCAGCATGGCAAATGGTCTCTCACTGAGCTATAGTCTCTGCCCAGCTTCTCATTCCTGCAGCGCTTGGCACCGAAGGCTGTTGTTAAGAGTTTGCGGGTGCTTTGACTCTCCTGAATTCCTGGGTCTGATGAGTGTTGAAGTTAAATCAGTGCTTGGAGTATTGGAATGGGGCTGCCAGACGCTGGATTTAGCAAAGTGCTGAAATACAGGCCAGACCAGTTCTTCTGTGATCAGGAAATCATCTGGGAGAAGACCATTAAAAGAGGAGAAAAGCCATTAAGAAGGTATAGGCTGTACCAAACAGCAAGCAGGTGGCGTCCCTCCTTCTACTGAGAGATACTTAGCAGAGAAAAATCAGTTTTGAGTTTAGGATTGCAATGGGGGTGATATGACCTGGGGGAAAAGAGGTTGCAGTTTGTTAAATGCGGCAAGCTGGTGAGGGGCGTCCAAGCACAATGTGGGCTGACAGTTGGAATCAGAGGCTGCAGGTAGAGGATAAATGGAACCCCCTTGGAGCGTAATGCTGGGAGACCATCCATCGTAGACTGAGGTTGTACTAAGTCTAAAGAAATCATATGTCATAAAGACACCACAGACTCCGCTGTGCCTCAATGCCCAAAGGTAAATACAGACCCTGGGTAAGTGCCTGGAACTTCCTGGAATCTCACAATCTGCTTTTGGGGTGTAAGCTGCCTTACACTGAGTCCGACCGCCGTTCTTCCGTCTTGCTCTGTACTACTTGTACACCAGGTTTGCTCAAACCTGTTGACCCCAGTTCCAATTCTTAGGAATGCAAATGAAATATGAATATGTCATCAACATTTGATCCATTATTAGGAAGCATAAAATAAAAAAATAAAGAAGGCTTACAAGTGAAAATAATTATGATATCATGCAGAGGTTCTGCAATGGCAAGGGAGGTGCACTCTGTACATGTCCATGCTCTTTATTTTTGAGGATCACAGTTCCAAATTAAAAATTTCACACTATATCCCATAAATCTATTTTCCACCCCTAGGCCCTTTTCGACCCCCAGGTTTTTATTCAGCCGCCCGCTCCCAGTCCCAATGATACCAGGGGGTCGATATAAACCACTTCCTCCATTCAGCCAGGGACCATCTAATTCAGTACTGTCTACACAGGCTGGCAGAGGCTTTTCTCCAGCCCTATCTAGGGACGTTGCCAGGGATTGAGCCCGGAACCGTCTGCATGCAAAGCAGATGCTTTGTTGTTGAGCCAAAGGAAGGGTGAGAGTACCACTGAGCATGTGCGGTGAGCTTTTTCCTCACCTCACCCCTCACTCCTGGCATTCGGGGGGGGGGGCAGTGTTGTCATCCTGCTAGAGGATGTTGCTTTAGCCTCTGTGTTTTCCCTCTCTCTCTGTCAAGTACATCAAAGGAAACGCTCGTTAGCTTAATGGAGAATCCAGCAGCCCAGTGGCTCGAGGCCAAGATGGCTGTCACACACCACCAGAAAAGGAGATTGGCAGGGGAGCCAGTGCAGAGCCTCTAAATGAGTCACTTCCCGCCATTTGTATAGTGGAAAATCACAAGGCAGCGGGGAGGGGGGATATGATGGGGGGCAGGATGAGAAAGAGGGGCTGGTTTGCTGAGAAAATGCTGCATTGCTGGAAAAGTGTGAGAAATTAGACATGCTGGCTAAATTTCACTTGCTTGTGGTATTCTCAGGGCAAGTGGAAGGCAGGGGGAATATGAGGTGGACTTTTTAGAAATTGCCCAGTCAGAACCTCAGAGCATTTTCCTCCCAGTTTCTCACTAGGCTAGAGCCCAGTCTGGATTTGTTAGAAGTCATGATTTAACCCAAGTTTTGTTTTGTTTTTAGAAGAGAGGTTATGAAAAGCTTTGGGTTTTTTTTGGGGGGGGACCCAAGGGCCACATTCCTTTCTGAGTGATCTTCTGGGAGCCACATGGTAGGCGGAGCCAGAGGCTAAAATGGGCAGAGCAATGGATGCAGATTTTATGCTTGTGCATAGACAAATTTCTACAGACACTCAAGCACCCCTTTCTACCATCCAACTTAGCAAGCACAAGACATGAATCAGCATTCAAGTCCACATTCAGGACAGGCAAAAGAATTAAGGTGCAAAACAGGGCTGAAGGGGCGGTCTGGGGAGAGTTTTGAGGGCCAGAAAGAGAGGACTGGAGGTCCATATTCAGCCCCCAGGCCTGAGGTTCCCTACCTCTGGTTTGTATCTCTTAACTGTACTGCAATCTCATACTTCCTCAAGTGGCAGGAGGTTCCAATGGCAAGATACGGAGCAGTTTCCTTTGAAAGGAGAGTCTGTCCACTAGTACTTTGTGATTTGGTTTCTTCTTGCAAAACCTGCCTCTTTGTTTTAGGCCTGCTGACCAGTTGAAAGGGTGTGCTTGTCCACACAGCTGATCACCTGCGTTTGGAGCATTTGACTGGCAGCTGCTTCTTATCCCTGTTGACCTGGCAACTTTCCCTTTTCTGTTCCAGTGCCAAAAGAACGCCCTTCAGCCCAGAAAGAAAACAAGAAGCTGAGCTTTCAGCCACCCTGGAAGCAGGCTATTGAGCTGGACTTGGCTTGCTGTCCCAAGCAGCTGTAAAATATCTGGCAAAACTGTGACAAGCTGACATGAAAGTTGTTTTTCCACTTTTTATTTGGGATCTCCATTGCGGATATGAAAGAGCAAATTTAACCCACCCGGTTGCTAAAGCAGCCTAAAACCTGGTGCCCTCCGGATGTTCAGGACTAAAACTCCCATCAGCTCCAACCAGCATGATGGGAGTTGTAGTCTGAAACGCTTAGTGAAGGCTGTGCCAACGAGAAAGAACTGGCACTTCACCTTTCTAGATAACTCCCTCTGATGCAATGACGTGTCCCTCTTAAGGCTAGCACTGCAAAAGAAGGCTGCAACAACTTGATGACAAAAAGCACTCTGCACATGTTCTATGGTGCTCTTTTGTCTTGTGGGTACATGCTCCCACAGACCGAGCCTTGGAACTCTGGACAAAGGTTCTAGGGTTCACGTTAATCTACACACACCTCAAAAACCCCAACCTCTGCATGACTTTTATTCTCCCTCATCCCCCACCCCCAAAGGGGAAATGGTTTCCTTGGTGGGGAGGAATTTGCCGCGGATGCTTCCTTCAGCTCCTGGGGAACGGCAGCTGTGAGCCACTGCTGTGAGAACCCAAGAGGAATGTGGCAGGCAGCTGTGCCAGACAAGGCTGCTATGGTTTCATAATCTCTCAACTATCCTTTGCGCTCAATTGTGTTGTTGCCGTAGCTAGAGAGTTGCACCCCCCCCCCTCTCACTTCTGATTACTTTCCTAACCGCTCCTTGCAGCTTCACAATGGAGAGGCCTGACCCTAGGAGAGCGGGAAGCAGGGAAGCTGGTGGTGGCATAACTGATTTGTTTGGCAGGGCTCCCAAAAACAGTGTTCAGTAGTAGCAGGCCAGGGGGGCTACCTCTGTCTAGATTTTGTGGCGGATTCGGCCGGCAGCCTCTCCCTCTCCTGGCTAGCTGGGCACTGTGCCACGCACATAGCAACGGTCAGGACTGTGGCAAGAACAAGCTGGGCCGTACGTTTTAAAAAAAAATGATGTAAAAAATAAACTTTCTGTGACCTCATTGAACTCTCAATTGAAGTCGCTTAAGAAACAAATAGCCCTGCTTTTTTTTCCCAGCTTTCAGGCCTACCCTGCAGTTTTCTAACCAGTTCAGTGTTGCTGTTCTTGTCATTCCAATTCCATTTTAGCTGCCAGGGTTTGCCAACCTGCCACCCATGGGCGCCAGGGTGCTCTCCAGGAACTCCTATGGCGCCTGCGAAAGGTTCCTGTAAATATCCCTTCAAAAATTGACAATGCAGAAGCGACTGTTTGCTCCCCCTGCTCAGTCCCTGTTCACGTTGGCTCAGCTTCATCGTGAAACGGAACCCTTTAAACATGCCCACATTTCACTGAGTGTCAGGATTGGACCCCCACCCTCCTTCCCCCCAGTCCTGAACAGAGGAACCGCACAAAGAACTTCTCTCTGTGAGCAAACACAGCAGGGACTGATGTAGGGGCCTTTTCTTCCCTTGGTGTGAGGGGGCAGGCCAGCACCATTTTGTGCCTCTTTCTCTGCTCTCTCAAACGTCATGGCCATATTGGGCTATGCCATGCCTCTGTACTTGTCATTCTGTTATGCCAAAGACGTTATGGCTGCCATTTTGTGACTGGCGCCCTCATCACTTTTTCAAATTTCCAAATGTGTCCACTGGCCCACAAAGGTTGGCTGCCCCTCAGCTATAGAATGGGTGCTGCTCCAAATATGAATTTACTATACAGGAAGTCACAGATTTGCAAGACTACTTCCGCCTCACCCCCTACTTGATATAATTGTGTGTGAACTACATAGCGCTGTCCAAAAAGCGTACAAATTTTGTTAAGATGGCTCCCAGTTGCAGAGACATATTTCCTATTATCTTGTGTCCATTTATTCAACTGATAAACTCGCATGGGCAAGAAAGAAGACCTCAAACCATAACTCAGAAGTTATGGTTGGACTCAAGGGGCCACTGAGCACCAAGACAGATTTTTTTCAATCTTCTTTTATCACAAAATTATTATCTATACAGAAGGCATCATGTAGACCTCTATGTTGTTCTGTTTGGTTTCCATTTACATGTTACAGTGGTACCTTGAGTTACAGACGCTTCAGGTTACAGACTCCGCTAACCCAGAAATAGTACCTCGGGTTAAGAACTTTGCTTCAGGATGAGAACAGAAATCGTGCTCTGGTGGCGCGGTGGCAGTAGGAGGCCCCATTAGCTAAAGTGGTACCTCAGGTTAAGAACGGACCTCCAGAACGAATTAAGTTCTTAACACGAGGTACCACTGTACTTGTCTTTATATATATATATATTGCTGGTAAAAAAATTAATAATCTTCCACGTGTTTTAGAAAGCTGTTTGTTTGCAGTGCATCTGGACCTTTCTGAAGATGTTGCTACCAAATTTTGCAGGGTGGTTCCTGAGATCAAACTTTATGTCTATGCTTGGATACAATGAGGCGCCATGATGAATCAAGAATCAAGAACTTGTCAAAACGGCACCGAATTTGACCGCTGCTTTCAAAACAGCAATGATTTTTTGCATTTCTTAGACTTCCTTATTAACTGTGGGTACAAGGCTGCTGGTATGATGATAAAAATACAAGTTAAGAGCACTCTCCAAAGTTTGGCCACACTGCTTTGGTGCCTCCTGTATCCAGCTACCCACACTGCCTTCAGAAACTGCTGAACATGTCAGGAAAGGGTCCAGACTATTGCAATGGGGATGGAGGATATTACCATTGCTTTTCAGCCCCCAGCAGCTGCTCAGTAAGCACACATCCAGCAGTTTCATGCATTCCAACTTCCTGGCACTGGATACGCTGAGGAAAACTTAGTAAGGCCACCTCAGTGATTCGACAGCCCTGGTCTACATGGTGAGCAGGGGGTTGGAATATTTTTGACAGGTAGAGGAAGAATAATATCCTTCATACAAACACCCTTTCTCCTCCCCAAAACCTTTAGGTATGTGCTCTTCATTAAAAGGTACTGTACTGCAAAGATATTTGTGTCAGGCTGTGGTGTCCATGTGCCACCTTGTGGCCACTGCATATGGGAGCAGGAGAATAATAATTGGTATAGTGTTTTTGAAAGTTCGAAAGCCCGTCACATGCATTGACTAGTTATCCTGTAAGGGAAACCTTTTTGGGGCTGGGAGCCACATTACCCTGGTGGAAAGCTGTCAGGAGCCACATTCCGTATGTGAATGAGGCCACACACACACACACACACACACTGAAAACATAGATACTTAGCCTAGGCTGCATACACACCATACATTTAAAGCACTACCACCCCAGCAAGAATAATGGGAAACGTAATTTACCCCTCAAACAGACTGTATTATTAATGGATTGCTATTTTAATTTTCTGTTATTTTCTGTTATTTATTGAATTTATAAACCACCATATACCCGGTATTATTAATTAAGCATTCGGCATTGTCAGAGTATTTTTATTATTTCATATTTATTTCCTGTATAGGTATAGACAGTGTTTTTTTCTGGGGGTACACAGGGGTACACATACCCCTAAACATTTTGTGAATCTAAGTTTGGCCTCGTTGAGGGGCAGTATTTCAATGTGATTAGGAAAATGAGAGTACCCCTAAACATTTTTTTTAGAAAAGAAAAGCACTGAGTATAGTTATAGATATCATGCCATCCCAAAGGCTCTGCACAATACAAAAGGCCATGCTTTGCTCCGATGGCATGGGCATCTCTGACTGGCCTCTAGGCGTCACTAGACTCCCATCACAAATGGCCTTGCTGGCTTGGGTATGATGGGAATTGGAGTCCCGCAATTCCCTTCCTACTCCACAGCATATTTCTGCTGACTCTTTAGGAAAAGCCGAAGCTCAAGGACACCACCGGCAGGCAGCGTCCGCAAACGCCACCTCCGCAGTGCCATAGGGCCAGGGCCCGCTTTGCAGGCAGAAGGTCCCGGGTTCAAGTCCCCGATGGGGCAACTCCGGACAGGACAGGGAATGTGACCCTGCAGAGCAGCTGCCGGTCAGTGCGGGCAATGCTGAGCTAAGTGATGGGTCTGATTCAGGGGTAAGTCGTTTTCCTGCGTTCCTCGTTAAGTAGGTATATTGCATAAGTAAAAGTAAAACGACCCCTGGAAAAAGCTCCCCCCACCCTCGCTCAGCCGGGGCTGACTTCTGAGCAGGCCTCGTGACGTCACTTCCCCGCCTCGGGGAACCCCGCGCTCCTCCCTTGACGACATTCCCGTTGCCACGGTGAGACGTGGCGGGCAGGGGGAAGGAGGAGGGTTCGGCTGTTTCCATGGCGACGGGTAAACAGGAGGCGGAGCTTCCCAGAGCCGGCAGCGGAGGGCGAGATGGTGAGCGCGGGGCTGAATCTGACCCAAAAAGGGTGCCGGGGCGCAGGGAAGCCCTTAAGCCCCCTAAGGTTATGTCAGCGTGGCCACTTCATCGGGAGGCGGAGGGGGGGAGATGCCTGTTGCTCTAGAGAGGCCTCGTTGGAGGGGTTTTAAAATACTTTTATTAAGGCTAGTTTATTCACACAGCAAATAATGCAACAGCAGTGTCCTGGCTGATTAAGGAAGTTTAACTGGGGTTTTTAAAAATAAAAAACCCAGTTGAACTGGTTTTTATGAATATAGAAATATATCTCACGTTTAAGCTAACTAATATAGTTTGCTGGATGTTTAGGTGTCTGCAGAGGGTATATCCTTTTACTGTTTTTCCAAGACTTTTGCTTTTATTTTCCATGCTGTTTTTAACTGGTTTGACTGTATTGTGTACATCACCTTGAGACGTATAGGTGGAAGGCAATACATTCATCATCATCGTCATCATCATCAAGTGATAAATAAATAAATTTTAAAATATAAGTGACTAGCCAGACGGGCTGTGCCTCTGCCCTCCACAGTTGGAGGCAATTATTATCATTATCATTAGTAGTAGTAGTATACTGCCCTTCATCCAAAGATCAGAGAGCAGTTCACAACATAAAAAATACAAAATGAGAAGACAAAATCAAGTACATGATAAAAACAAAAACGAAACAAAAAATCCCCCCTTCCACAACACATTTAAAAGGGCATTGGATGTCCATCAGCCAGAGGCCTGGTTGAAGAGGAATGCTTTTGCCTGGTGCCTAAAAGTATGTTATGAAGATGCCAGGCGAGCCTCCCTGGGGAGAGCATTTCACAAATGGGGAGCCACCACTGAAAAGGCCCGTTCTTGTGTTACTGCCCTCTGGATCTCTTGTGAAAAAGGCGCATGAAAAAGGCCCTCAGATTATGTCTGTGGGGCTGGATTGATTCATATGAGGAGAGGCGATCCTTTAGGCATTGTGGTTTAAGGTCAAAACCAGCACTTTGAATTGGGCCTGGAAACTAACTGGTAACCAGTGCAGTCAGGCCAGGCTCAGTGTAATATGCTTAAACCATCCATGAGCAACCTGGCTGCCAAATTCTGCACCAAGTGAAGTTTCCAAACCATCTACAGAGGCAGCCCTACGTTTTTGGCCAGCTAAATTCAGCTTGGGATCTCGCAGCTTGTTTCTTAAGAATGATCTTTCTGAATGGGAAAGGCCTGCAAATCATCACACACGGATCCCTTGCATCTTTCAGCTCCCCATCACGTATAACTCCAAAATTCTGCCTCTCTTTCCTTCCTGCAGCCGGGCAGTGTATGCTCCTTGGGTGCTACCTCCACCAGCTCCTCGGGCCGGTCCCGCTCGCGCTCCCACACCCGCTACAGAACCAAGGCTGCCAGCTCAGAAGTGGATGAGAGCCTCTTTGGGCTTGCCAAGGTGAGGACAGAGGGGAGCAGTGGCTGCTTTGGGCTAAGAGCATCTGCCTGGCATGCAGAAAGTCCCAGACCTTCAATCCCTGACACCTCCATTTAGGGCTGGGAATACCCCAGCCCGAAACACTGGAAAGCTGTTGCCACTATACTGAACTAATGGTCTGACTCAGTAGAAGGCAGATTCCGGTGTTCCTCTTTAAATCAGACCTGTGTTTAGAACCAGAAGGACTGAAATAACACTTTATTTTTAGAGGGAAAACAATAAAGCACCTGTTTAGCCTGCAGATGCTCTAGGTTTAATCTCCAGAATCTCTGGAGCTTTTTCCAATCTGTGTAGACCAGGGATAGCCAATGTGTTGCTCCTCAGACGTTGATGGACAACAGCTTCCATCATGCCTCACCATTGGCCATGTTGGTTGGGACTGATGAGAATTGTAGGCCAAGACATACGGAAGGCACTGTGTTGTTTACTGTAGACAATTCTGAGCTAGACAGACCAATGGTCTGACTTGTTAAAAGGCAGCTTCTTTGTTCTCTGCAAAATCTCTCTTTTTTAAAATCCTGAATGATGCTTGTCTTGCTCTGAAATCTCCCCTAACAGCTTAAGCAAAACAACCTTGTATAAAACAGTAGCAATCAGCCATAGAAAAGGGAGCAGTGCCAACAAAAAATGGGAACAGTAGCATACAAAGCATCACAATGGGTCATATCCAGTGTTGGCGCTACTCAGAGTAGCATTGAAATTAATGGACAACCCCAGCTTAGTGCCATCAATTTCAGTAGGTCTACTTTGAGTGTAACGAACAGTGAGTTGTATTCAGCTGAATCCTACTCAAAATAAACCCACTGAAATTAATGAACCTAAGTTAGATATGTCCCTTAACTCCAGTGAGTCTACTCTGAGGAGGACAAACATGGAATACCACTCAGTGTACCTGTATCCAATATTTACTGGATGATTTTGAGACATATGATCTTGTAGCTATTGGGGTTTTCTGTATTTTCATGTGTGGAATCTGCCTTGTGGTTACCCTGAAGGTGGCTTATAAATATTTTAAATAAAATCAAATAAAGGAAGACTTAATGGTTGGTTTGCTCACGATGGAAGGAACTCAGTGGCTTCTAAAAGGCTCATCCATATCTTAGCTTTTAAACTGGATTACGATTGTCCAAGCGCTGCCAGAAGAAGGAAGCCAAAGCGGGAGGGAGAGGGAGGCTGGTAGCATTCCTGCCAAGCATCCGTGAACATTTCTGATGCCACCTTCCTTCTTGCAGAATGTTAACCTGTCCCGCACTGGCAGCCCCATCGTGGTGCTTCGAGATGTGGACTCGGCCAGGAAGTCCCTAGGCTGGGGCCACAAGCCAGAGACGATCCGTCTCATCACTCGGGACCTCATCCGGGACCTCATGTAAGCTCTCTAGAACTAGGGCTAGGCACTCCCCTCCACAGTTGAAGGCAATGCCCCTCTGAATGGCGGTTTCCGGGAATTCACTAAATATCACATGGGGTGCCGTCTCTACTGTCTTTCCAGTACCTGCCGAAGACCTTCCTCTTCCAATAAGCCTTTGATGTTGAGTTCTTCCCCAGCCTGCATCTGTATTGGAATCATTTTAACAATCTTTTTTTGAAAGACATTTTATCACCTGTTCTTTGCTGCCCTGGGATCCTTTGGGAGGAAGGGTGGGATATACCTTGTATAAACAAATACACTGGAAGGGTGGAAGGCAGGGAGATCAGCAGCGGGTGGAGCCAGAGTTAATAATAGGCAGAGCCGCTCCCTGATTGGTTGTAAGTCAGACAGGTAGGGACCGGCTGAGAGCAGATAGGTTGGTAGGGCAGTGCCCTTTGGCCCTAACGGACCAGCCTTCAGTAGCATAAAGCAGGGCCCATGAGGGATGTGTCACAGAGGGTGGCTCTTCTCTGTCCCCCAGGACATGAGGTTCTTTGTTAGGAAATGTTTGGGTAGGTTTCCAGGTGTACCATCATTCAGCCAGGACACTGAGGTCCAGCTCCGAGGGCCTTCTGGCGGTTCCCTCACTGCGAGAAGTGAAGTTACAGGGAATCAGGCAGAGGGTCTTCTCGGTGGTGGCACCCTCCCTGTGGAACACCCTCCCATCAGATGTCAAGGAAATAAAGAATTATATGACCTTTGGTAGACATCTGAAGGCACTCTTGTATCAGGAAGTTTTTAACGTCTGATGTTCTGTTGTGTCTTTGTATATTCTGTTGGAATCTGCCCGGAGTGGCTGGGGCAGCCCAGTAAGATGGGCAGCGTACAAATATTGTTGTTGTTGTTGTTGACCAAAGGGTGCTTGGGGTGAGGCTAAGAGCTCCTCCCCCTTTTCCTTTTTTAAAATGAAAGATGAAATTATTCTCCCGGTATCAGATTTGGCAATTCTGTGGAATCCTGGCCTAGTCCAGCTTGCAATCACCCTTCCAAACAGAGAGATGAAATCACCATCTTCTTCCTTTCTCTCTCTCACATGCCCAGTGTGCCCAAACTCGACCCGTCTGGAGAGTCCCTGATCATAAGCCCCGAGGACTTCCAGCGCATCAAAGACTCGTCCCGTGTCTTCACCAAGGAGGAGCGCGAAGCTCAGAAAGCAGCCCTCAAGGCAGAGCGAGAAGCCACCATCGTACGTAAGGCTCTCCTTGTCATGGCAGAGAATGTTGTTGTTTTTTAATTGCATTTATCTCCTGCCTTTCTTCTAGGGAGCTCAGGGCAGTACACGTTAAGCTCCCCATTTTATTCTCACAACACTGCTTAGAGGTTTCGTCGCAATCAAGCGGTATATAAATTTTGTTAAATAAATTAATTAAAAGTCCGGTAATCCTGTGTGTGTTCGAGAGCGACTGACCCAAGTGCACTCTGTAAAGCTTCCCGGCTGAGTTAAGATTTGAACCTGGGTCTCCTCAGCGCTCTGAACCATTTTACCACACTGCTTCTGCCCCCAGAGCAAACACATCTTCCCCCTTAACGCAGCTGTTCCAGTCCTGGCCTCAGATCATCATCCGACAGTCTTCTGTAACAAATCACCAGCGACATTCTATGCTCCCTCAAGGTTCTGAACAGTCTCTGGGGGTCAGTCCCACAAAGGTTTGCTGCAGTAATCTAATTAGGAAGTCACCGGTGCATGGGGGTCACTGGCCAGGTCTCTTGGTTGTCTCCACTGTTGGTCCTACTTAGAGTAGGCCCACTGAAATTCATCAGCAGGAGTACCTTGGGTCCATCAATATCAATGGATCCACTCTTAAGTGGAATGTAGGTAGATACTGCAGATGTAACTGAGATACCAGCCAAAGTAGATTTGACTTATTTGTTAATTTAAAACATTCATCGCTTTTTACAAAAGCTGGTGATGTCAGTTGATTGACAGGTGGGCCCGGGGGTTCAGTACTTCCAGGCACTGTCTTGCTAGCACATTCCCTGTGGAACCATGATGATACCAGATGACTGGCAAGTGAGTGGCCCCGCCCACCCAGTTGGGTGGGAGGAGATATAGTCCTGGCCCACCCGGCCACCCCACCCCTGTGTTAACCTAAGTAAGTAAATAAATAAATAGAGAACCATTTACAGCCCCAGAGTGGCCTGCTCAACCCTGAGTGGCAAAATGCACCCCGTCTGCTTCTCCCTCTCATCTTCCCTTCCCCCAGGTTGCCGTGAACGAGCGGAAGAAATCCATGAAGCTAAAGGAGATCTTGCGGAAGAAGAACGAAAAGCTGAACGACCTGGAGGAGGAGGCCAAGGAGAGGGCTCAGTACCTGCTGCAGCGAGCCGCCAACATGCGGATGGAGCAGGAAGATGAGATCAAATCTCTTGGCGAGGTGAGGGGGCGAGAAGTGGCGGATCCCCTTAGGGCAGCCTCATATTTATTTTGTTTTATTTTTAAATTTTTATTTATACTTTTCAGGTTTATACGTTCCATTAATTTACAATCATTTTAACATTTCAAAGCTTGACTACCTTCCCCCTCTTTCTGCGGTTCCTTAAATTTATTTTCAAATATCTTCTGCATATCCAAATTCATTCAATTTGCTCGTTTAATTATCTACTTTAAAAATATACTCTTATCAAACTGCAGGTTGTTACAGTAATCCTGCCAATGTTTTTATCCGTTTGCAATTTATCTGTAAATATTCAATAAACCATTTCCATTCTTTTATAAAAAAGTTTGTTATCTTGATTTCTTATGCTTTTCCGGTAAGTTTTGCCATTTCTGCATATTCCATAAGTTTTTGTATCCATTCTTCCTTTGCTGGGACTTCTGCTTCTTTCCATTTTGGGGGCGAGTAGCATTCTTGCTGCTGCTGCTGTAGTAAGGTAAAGGTAAAGGGACCCCTGACCATTAGGTCCAATCATGGCTGACTCTGGGGTTGCGGCGCTCATCTCGCTTTATTGGCCGAGGGAGCCAGTGTACAGCTTCCGGGTCATGTGGCCAGCATGACTAAGCCGCTTCTGGCGAACCAGAGCAGTGCACGGAAACGCTGTTTACCTTCCCGCTGGAGCGGTACCTATTTATCCAGTTGCACTTTTGAGGTGCTTTCGAACTGCTAGGTTGGCAGGAGCAGGGACTGAGCAACGGGCGCTCACCCCGTTGCGGGGATTCGAACCGCCGACCTTCTGATCGGCAAGTCCTAGGCTCTGTGGTTTAACCCACAGCGCCACCCGCGTCCCTGCTGCTGTAGTAGCATACATAAATGAATTTCTATACAATTTAGGTAGCTTTGTCCCTATAATTCCCCAAAGAAAAGCAGCCTCCTATTTCACATCTCTCCCTGTTGGCACAGGGGGACAGGAATTCCATGTAGGGGAGTGAAGCAGAGGCATATGGGGCCTCTCTGCCCCTCCTTCATGGAGGAAAGGGCTGCCAGTGTCTACCAGCCATGATGACTATGTTCTACTTCCCACAGGAAGTAGTGCTTGTCTGCCACCGGATGCAGTGATGGCCACCAACTAGGATGGCTTCAACTTGGATGGAGGACTGGGCAAATTCATGGAGGCTGTTGATAGCTACTAGCCAGAACAGCTATATTCTGCCTCTGCTGCCTGCAGCTGCATATTGGTTGCTGATAATTGCAGGTGGAGAGAATACTGTTGCGCTCAGGTTCTCTTCCAAGAGTGGATTTATTTAACCGCTGGCTTCTGCACCTTCCAAGGTGGAACTGCTGGGATCTGGGCAAAAAGAGGTGCTGGAGCTCATCTCCAGATGAAGCCCCGCATGTGCATTTCGTCCCACGGCAGCAGCTCCCTTCCGCTCTTTGCAGATCATCCTGGAGGCCAAATGCCACGCCATCCGCGATGCCCAGATCCTGGAGAAGAGGCAGATTGAGAAGGAGATGAACGAGGAGGAGATGCGGCTGGCCAAGATGATGGAGGCGGAGAGGCAGAAGGTCGGCATGATGCAGGATGAGCTGGAACGGAAGAGGAAGGAGGAGAAGTACAGGTGAGAGCCCAGACTTCTGTGCGGCTTCTGGCCAAGGGGTTTCGTTGTAGCTCAGTGGTGGAGCATCATTGCAGCGTTGCCTTCCCTGCACCGCAGGTACAATATGCATGTGTGGAGCAGCATGAGTTAAAAGGGGCACACCCCTGGAGAATCAGAGCCTCCTTCTCAAACTGTATAAGAGGCCACTGAGCTGTGAGTCAGGAAGTCCCTGGTTTGGGTCTCACCTCTGCTGTGAAGTTGCTACGTCGCCTTAGGCACAAGCGACGCTGACACAAAACCCCACACATACATTAAGTAAAATAGAAACATCGCCACCCCCCAACTCACGATTCCCCCCTCCACCTCTTTTTCCTTCCTAATGTAACACTAATGTCTCAACAAATGAAACTGATCTGTAGAAAATGTAACTTGAAAAAAGAGACATTGCACATACTTTTGTAAACCAAGAAATCTTTAATAAAAACAGTAAGTAAGTAAATGAATAAAGGAGACCTGCTTTTCTAAAGACACTGGTCTGAAAGTTGTCTGCAATGTCACCATATATGGAAGAAGGTTCCTTTAAGCCTGCAATCCTGCTAACAATTAGAATCAGAGTCACTTGAGATGTGGGACAATCTCACTGGCATGAAATGCCACCTAAGAATAAATTTAGTGAGGTCTCTCTTATTCTGGCAGAGACAGATTTCAAAGGTTTCTTTGTGCACAAACAGTTCCATTGCACGTTGATAATGTCATATCCAAGGTCAGAGGGTCTTACCACTCAAAATATTGCCACCCTCAGCTTCTATCTGTGACCTACACAATAAGGAAACAACATTGAAGGAACGAAATAAGGAAACAATTGAAAGAACTTTAACAAAGGTTCCTTCAGTTGCGGCCAAATTTTTGCATACCTGGGAAATTGTATCTGGCTTCAACAAGAAATACGTCAACAGATTAACATGATACCACAACTACCTAAGATTGGGAACCTTGGCCACAACTGGTTCCCTGCACAGAGGAATACCATTCATTAGGCCTCTCTGTGCCATCAGAACCCATTTGCTCCAAAGGAAAATTCCTCCTTCACCTGATTCTCAGGGGGAAGCGTCACCTCCTTGAGCAGATACAGAAGAACGAGGAGATGCGTTCCGTGAAGTCCGAGCAGCGAGACCAAGAGGCGCAGGAGATGCTGGAGTATCTGGAGAGGCTGCAGTTTGAAGACGAGAGGGTAAGGGGGCAGGACCGTAGCTGAGGGGCAGAGCATCTACACCGAATGCAGAAGACTCACAGTTCAGTCCCCAGCAGCACCTCCAGTTTAACAAAAAGGATCAGTCAGCACAGAAGAGTGAGATTATTTCTGTCTGAGATCCTGGGAAGCTGCTGCGAGTCTGAACATACAACGTTGAGCTAGTTGGACAAAGAGCTTGGGACGGGGCAGCAGTCCTTCTGGTAAGAATTGGGGAGTTACACATTTGGAGGAGCCCATAGGTAGAGCACCTGCTTTGCATGCAGAAGGCCCCAGATCTTCAGGTAGGGATGGGAATGCCCTCTGCCCCAAACCCTGGAGAACAGAAGTGCCAGCTTCTCCATACGATTGAGGGGGCCCCACATGCACAATGTTTCCCAGTAGGTTTCCAAGCACAATTCAAAGTGTTGGTGCTGACCTTTAGAGCCCTAAACGGCCTCAGCTCAGTATACCTGAAGGAGCGCCTCCACCCCCATCGTTCTGCCCGGACACTGAGGCCCAGCTCCAAGGGCCTTCTGGCAGTTCCCTCCCTGTGAGAAGTGAGGTTACAGGGAACCAGACAGAGGGCCTTCACAGTAGTGGTGCCTGCCCTGTGGAATGCCCTCCCACCAGATGTCAAGGAAATAAAAACAGCTATCTGATTTTTAGAAGACATCTGAAGGCAGTCCTGTTCAGGGAAGTTTTTAATGGTTGATGTTTGATCATGTTTTTATTATTCTGTTGGGAGCCACCCAGAGCGGCTGGGGAAACCCAGCCAGATGGGTAGGATATAAATATATTATTATTATTATTATTATTATTATTATTATTATTATTATCCTGACATTGTGTGCTGGGCCCTCTGAATATTGAGGGCCTATATTGCCTCAGCCCCCAGGAGCAGGTGCCTTTGCGGAAGAGCCACATTGTAGACCAGTCTTTCTCTACCTTGGGTCCCCAGATGTTCTTGAACTACAACTCCCATCATCCCTAGCCATCTTGGCTAGGAATGATGGGAGTTGTAGTCCAACGGCATCTCGGAACCGAAGGCTGAGAAAGGCAGACCTCAGAAGCATGGGGGAACCACCAAAAGTGCCTCAGTCAGAAGATCTCTGTGACTGAGGAGAGCAGAAGGAACCGGCGGTATTTCAGGCCCACGTTTTGTCCAACATTAGTCTTGCTCCAAGTAGACCCCTCAGGAATCACAGACATGGCCTGACGTAGCTGGACCCAACCCACGGTTAACGAGGATGCTTAATGACTCTTCCGGCTCTCCTCCAGGAAATGGAGCGCAGGAGGAGGGAGCAGCTGCGTTTGCAGGCCGAGATCAGGCGCGTCAACGACGAGAACGAGAAGCGCAAACAGGAAATGTTGGAGCAGGAGAAGATGGCCGACCGGCGGGTGCTGGAGTACCAGAGGAAGAAGATGGTATGTGGTGGTGGCAGGGCATGTGGGCCAGGGAGAGGGCACCGCTGGGGAAGAAAAAGCGCCTGGGCAGATTTCGGGTACTGTGGAAAACCTTCCCAGAGCCAACTCCCTCCCGCCTCGGCCTCCTCTTGGCTAGGGATGGGCAGGTCAGTCTGGGTCAGTTTCGCGTGTGTTCATAAGTTCATAAGTCTGCTTGCACCAACCTGTGACTTTGTTTAAATATATATTTTTAAAACTTTGTGAAAATTTACATATTTTTTAAAATTGTACCCTGCCAGGAACGGGAGGCCGAGTTTGAGGCTGAGCAGGAGAAAATCCGCCGGGAAAAGGAGATGGAGACGGCCCGGCTAAGGGCGCTGCAGGAGAAAGCCCAGGATCACCAAGCAGAGCAGGTGTGGTTCAGGGGTGCATTCTTAAAGCACAGAACGGGGCCAGGAGTGCAGGTCATAGAATCGTGGAGTTAGAAGGGACCCCCAAGGGTTATCTAACCCTCTGCGATGCAGAAATCTCAGCTGAAGCATCTGTGACAGATGGCCGTCCAACCTCTGCTTAAAAACCTCCAAGGAAGGAGAGTCCACAACCTACCGAGGGAGTCTTTCCCACTGTCAAACAGCTCTTACTGTCAGAAAGGTTTTCCGTATGTTTAGTCGGAATCTCCTTTGTTGTAACTTGAAGCCATTACAGTCATACCTTGGGTTACAGCCACTTCAGGTTGCGTTTTTTTGGGTTGCGGACCGCCAAAACGCAGAAGTACCGGAACGGGTTACTTCTGGGTTTCGGTGGTCGCACATGCACAGAAGCGCTAAATCGCTCTTTGCACATGCGCCGAATCGCAACCCACGCGTGCGCAGATGCGGGTTGCGAACGCTGCGGGTTGTGAATGTGCATCCCACATGGATCACGTTCGCAACCCCAGCGTCCACTGTGGTTTGAGTCCTACCTTCCAGAGTAGGAGAAAACAAGCTTGCTCCCTCTTCCATGTGACAGCCCTTTAGAGATTTGAAGACTGCTATCGTATCTCCTTTCTGTCTCCTCCTTTCCTGGCTAAACTTCCCTAGCTCTTTCGACCAGTGAATGGATAAAGTGAACAGCCCACAGTTAGACAATGCTGTTCATTTATTCACCTGTTCATTCTGAAGTATCAGTACCAGTGGCAGCATGGTGGTTAGAGCCAGTGGCGTAGCGTGGGTTGTCAGCACCCGGGGCAAGGCAAGTAATTCGCGCCCCCTAACCTGTGGATTTGCGCCCACTAACCCTAACCCCCAAATGTTGCGCCCGGTGCGGCCGGCCCCCCCTGCACCCCCCACGCTACGCCACTGGTTAGAGCAGAGGTGGGAATTCCATTTGGCTGTTTGACAGTGGACTGCCTTGGAAGGTGGCAAACTCTCCTTCGCTGGAGCTTTTCAAACAGAGGTTGGAGGGCCAGTTGTCAGGGATTCTTTAGCTGTGATTCCTGCATTGCAGGGGGTTAGAATGGATGACCCTTGATTCTAACGATAACAATAATAAATACAGTGGTACCTTGGCTTAAGAACTTAATTTGTTTTGGAGGTCTGTTCTTAACCTGAAACTGCTCTTAACCTGAGGTACCACTTTAGCTAATGGAGCCTCCCACTGGCGCACGATTTCTGTTCTCATACTGAGGTAAAGTTCTTAACCCGGGGTACTATTTCTGGGTTAGCGGAGTCTATAACCTGAAGCGTCTGTAACCTGCGGTACCACTGTAGTAATATATTACAGGGAAGCCCAGTGCTCCTCTCCCTGTCTCTCTTCTGAAATATGATAAGAGTCTCTCCCAGGCATCGCCACACACAGCACCTCACGGCCCAGCCAACGCCCCCTGCTTCCCTTCCATCCCCTCCAGGACGCCCTGAGGGCCAAGCGTAACCAGGAGGCCACCGAGCGGGAGTGGCGCCGGAAGGAGAAGGACGCGGCACAGAAGAAGGCCCAGACGGAAGCCATGCTGAAACAGAGCCGCTTGGAGCAGGTGGCCCACAAGGAGCACACCTTGGCTGTCCAGGTGCAGCGGGACCGGGCCGAGTTCGAGAGGATCGTCAGGTAGGGAAGCGGGCTGCTTGGCAGTGCGTGGAAGGGCCGTGGCGCAGGGGTAGGGGCCCTGCTGTGATAGGAGGCATACAAAACAGACGCCTTTTGGAATAATAATTTTCCAGACCCATGAATACAATTCAAAGCTTTACTAACCAGAACTTCTTCAAAACAGGTGCAAGATAATCAATGATACATCTAGAAAGTTGTATAAGGTACCCCTGCCCGTACGGGCCAGTCTTGACAGACTCTAGGGTTGTGTGCCCATCTCACTCAAGAGGCCGGGGGCCAGCGCTGTCCGGAGACACTTCCGGGTCACGTGGCCAGTGTGACATTGCTGCTCTGGCGAGCCAGAGCCGCACTCGGAAATGCTGTTTACCTTCCCGCTAGTAAGCGGTCCCTATTTATCTACTTGCACCCGGGAGTGCTTTCAAACTGCTACGTTGGCAGGCGCTGGGACCGAACAACGGGAGCGCACCCCGCAGGGATTCGAACCGCTGACCTTTCGATCGGCAAGCCCTAGGCGCTGAGGCTTTTACCCACAGCGCCACCCGCGTCCCTAGAAAGTTGTATAAAGCACATGCATATTCAAGCATGGGTTTCTTCTTCTTAAAATAGAACATAATTGCAATCAGAACAAAAACCAAAGCTCTGTTTCCCTCATAACCTGCATCCAGCTTAAGGCTATTTGCTCCTGGAGAGGCATCATTATCACACCCTTTGTTCTCTTTGGCTTCCAGAGAATAACTAACAGGCAACAAACACCCATCAAGATGGAGATTTTCAACTAAATACGTTACTCAGATGATCTAAGGTTAAACACTCGCGTGAAAGAGCAGAGAATGCCAGCAGCTAATTATCAACCTGTTAGAGCTCAGAGAAGCTTCAGTATGCTTCAATGGAATTTTTCAATATTAAACTCTTAGCAATATACATACAAGTATTTCTCTTTTTCAGTGTGCAATTAAACAATTATACCTTACAGGGTCTTTTTCGCTATAAGGCAACTTCCTATATTCCTATTTGCAAGATTATCTTGTATAGTCAATGTGGACTCCCACAAGGCAGTGCTTGCAGCACAAGCTTCCCCATCCCTGCTCTGGCCTTCTGCAGATGGTTGCACTGCAACGCAGCCGGGGTCAGGATAGCAGCTCCCTCTTCCCGCAAGGTGCCTGAATCCTGCTGCCAGAATTCCCAGTTTTAAGACAGAGCTGGGGAATAGGATCCAACCAACAGGCAGGATCCTGACTTCCCTGCCCTCCTGAGGGCCATTTTGACAGGTGGATGCAGCCTCCCACCTGCCAGTCACCTGACATCACAATGGTGTCAGGTGAGCCAAAATTTACTGGTGGGCATGGTGCGGTACAAATAATAAAACTATCGCTATTATTATGGCTCACACTGAACCTACAAAGAAACATCCTTTGCGCTGCCTTCTTCAATTCAGATGGCAGGTATTGGACCGTAGCAATATCTGATTTTAAGATAAAATCTCACACACCCAACACACATTCTCGAAATTTGCCCACCTCTGGAAATCAATGCAATCTTTTTCTCTTTTTTTTGATGGGGCTGTTTGTCACATACTAACCCCTGCAATTGGCCGGGTTAAATGCTTCCAGACTTAGTCGCGCACACTCACTAACTCATGTTGTTGCCTCCCCCGCCCCAGAATCCAACAGGAACAGATTGAGAAGGAGCGGAAAGAGCACGAGAAGCGTGTGGCTCTTCAGCAGACCCACGCGGACGAGATCCGGCGCCAGGTGCGCGAGCACCAGCAGAAGCAGGTCCAGGAGCGCATTGCCATCTTCGAGGAGGGCAAGAGGCTCAAGGAAGAAGCCCGCCGGCGCAGCGAGCGCCTCAACGAGATCAAGCGCAAGAAGCTTGACGAGCTCCGGTGAGGCTGCGCGACGACCCCCGGCTCCTCTTGACCCTTTGTCCATGTTTGCCAGGCATCCCAGTCTCTGAATACGTAGCACTTTGCAAAGTCTGGTTCCCTCAGCTCTCACTCTCCCCCTCCCCACCCCTGCTATGATTGCATCATGCACAAGGTGCAATTTCAACCCTACGTGGTTGCAGGCAGGCTGGTTGAAATTGCTCAAGTTAAATCCTAGCAAAGGGGAGGGCTTAAAAGCTCTTTTTGCGCATGGTCTGCCTGGGGTTACCCAAATAGCTTTTAAACCATGGGTAGGCAAACTAAGGGACGCAGGTGGTGCTGTGGGTTAAACCACAGAACCTAGGACTTGCCGATCAGAAGGTCGGCGGTTCGAATCCCCGTGACAGGGTGAGCTCCCGTTGTTCAGTCCCAGCTCCTGCCAACCTAGCAATTCGAAAGCCCGTCAAAGTGCAAGTAGATAAATAGGTACCACTCTGGCGGAAAGGAAAACGGCGTTTCCATGTACTGCTCTGATTTGCCAGAAGTGGCTTAGTCATGCTGGCCACATGACCCTGCGGGCAAACGCCGGCCCCCTCAGTCTATAGAGCGAGATGAGCGCGCAACCTCAGAGTCGGTCACGACTGGACCTAATGGTCAGGGGACCCTTTACCTTTACCTAGGCAAACTAAGGCCCGGGGGCCAGATGTGGCCCAATCGCCTTCTCAATCCAGCCCGCGGACGGTCTGGGAATCAGCATGTTTTTACATGAGTAGAATGTGTCCTGTTATTTAAAATGCATCTCTGGGTTATTTGTGGGAGATAGGAATTTGTTCATTTATTTGTTTTTTTCAAAATATAGTCCGGCCTCCCACAAGGTGTGAGGGACAGTGGACCAGCCTCCTGCTGAAAAAGTTTGCTGACCCCTGTTAAACCATGTGCTTTGCTTGGTGGTCAGCACCTGGGCTCTGGGAGTACAGGGACATCTCTGTCTGTCTCTCTCTCTCTCTGTGTATCTCTGTCTCTCTATCTCTCTCCCAACCCCCCACCTGCCAAGCACATGAGCGGACCCAAGGGTTTAGGTATACACGATTTTCATGTATACATGTGTCAGGGGTTCAGGAGCAGAGTCACAGGAGAGGGAAGAAACGGAGAGCGAGGGGGAGGAGTCGGAAGGAAATGTCAGCGGCGACAGTAGTCCAAGGTCTCTGAGTCTCTCCAGTGACTCGGAGGATTCACAGAAAGGGGCCCCCATGGTCAGGGCAAGGGGAGTGCCCAGGGGGACACCTCGGGAAGAAGGGGCCAGAGGGGACTCAGAGAGTAGCAGCTGGAAATCCGGACCAGCGTCCCCCCCAGAGTGCAGTAGGGGGGAGGAGTCCAAGGCATCGGGATCAGGGAGCGCGCAGGCAGAGGGAGAACGTGAGGCAGGAGTGGCCACACCCTCGTCAGGGAGCGAGGAAACGGTCATCCGGAAAGTAAAACGCGCGCGCGCGCCAAGTTCAAATGTACAGGAGGGCGGCAAGGTGGGCAGCCCGGGTAGGGAGCCAGGTCCTAAAGCCCGCCGAAGAGAGGAGGAGGAGTCAGAGGGGTCAAGCTCTGCGTCGGAAGAGTCCAGGAGGAATGAGACCCCGGGGGGTAGTAAGACCCAGAGGAAGAGAGAGAGAAGGAAGAGGTGGAGTAAGATTAGAGTCCTAAACTGGTGCACAGGGGGTGGAGATCCAGACAGAGCTTCGCCGGTCTAAAGTCCAGACGTAGGGCTGGGACGCTGAGACTTGTAAATGGAGACTATTCTTCAATAAAGACTTTGATACTGTACTATCGGCTAGCGTTGGTCCTTGGTGAGCTGGGACCCGGAGCCAGCCCTGACAACATGGAACACTCGGAACTGAACCTTCACGTAAGATTCAAATGTGCTACACAGGCAGCGACCGATTTACACTCATCTGGTTGGCGTTCTTGCACAGCACTGACGCGAGGGTGGACTGCGTGCCCTCTAGTGACCAGCTTTTCCTTCTTCTCTTTCTTCTTTGCAGAGCTGCCGGCCTCCCCGAGAAGTACTGTGCCCAGGTGGAGCGCAAGGCCTATGTCCAGTCAGTGCACTGAGGGGGGGAAGAACCTCCATCACCCACAACACCTTGTAGACTGTCTACGTGTAGCCTAGATTTTCTATTTTCTTACTTTCCAAGAGTATTTTATGAATAGACCTATTTCTGGATACATCTGTGTGGATTTGTGTTTTGCTTTGTTTTGTTTCCTCCCTTCCCTTTCAGGGCATGACCCAGAAGTTCACAGAGCCATTGGCCCCTTAATTAGGAAGGGTTGAATCTGTCATTGTCAGTTTCTAATCCCCCCACCCCAACCACGTAAGCGTATTTCTCCACATTTCCACCCCCGTTTGTGATTTATTTATTTTGTAGGGTGTTATCCAACTGAACCTAAGTTAGAGGTGTTTATTAACTGCAATGGTTCTACTCTTAGTAGGACTAACATTGGATACATCCCAGGAAGTCCTTGTGAAAATTCATTGGCATTTTAATGCACTTTTCTCTTTCTGCATGCAGTTTTGCCAAATACAGTGGTACCTCGGGTTAAGAACTTAATTCGTTCCGGAGGTCCTTTTTTAACCTGAAACTGTTCTTAACCTGAAGCACCACTTTAGCTAATGGGGCCTCCTGCTAATGGGGCCTCCTGCTGCTGCAGCACCACCGGAGCACGATTTCTGAAGCAAAGTTCTTAACCTGAAGCACTATTTCTGGGTTAGCGGAGTCTGTAACCTGAAGCATCTGTAACTCAAGGTACCACTGTAACATGTAAATGGAAACCAAACAGAACAACATAGAGGTCTACATGATGCCTTCTGTATAGATAATAATTTTGTGATAAAAGAAGGTTGAAAAAAAATCTGTCTTGGTGCTCAGTGGCCCCTTGAGTCCAACCATAACTTTTGAGTTATGGTTTGAGGTCTTCCTTCTTGCCCATGCGAGTTTATCAGTTGAATAAATGGACACAAGATAATAGGAAATATGTCTCTGCAACTGGGAGCCTTCTTAACAAAATTTGTACACTTTTCGGACAGCGCTATGTAGTTCACACACAATTATATCAAGTAGGGGGCGAGACGGAAGTAGTCTTGCAAATCTGTGACTTCCTATATAGTAAATTCATATTTGGAGCAGCACCCATTCTATAGCTGAGGGGCAGCCAACCTTTGTGGGCCAGTGGAGACATTTGGAAATTTGAAAAAGTGATGAGGGCGCCAGTCACAAAATGGCAGCCATAACGTCTTTGGCATAACAAAATGACAAGTACAGAGGCATGGCACAGCCCAATATGGCCATGACGTTTGAGAGAGCAGAGAAAGAGAAAGGGGCACAAAATGGTGCTGGCCTGCCCCCTCACACCAAGGGAAGAAAAGGCGCCTACATCAGTCCCTGTTGTGTTTGCTCACAGAGAGAGAAGTTCTTTGTGCGGTTCCTCTGTTCAGAACTGGGGGGAAGGAGGGTGGGGGTCCAATCCTGACACTCAGTGAAATGTGGGCATGTTTAAAGGGTTCCGTTTCGGCTGGAGACCTGTGAGAAGTGTGAATTCTGAAAGTATTTCAGTTTCTGTATTGTAAATCTGGTTGGCTTTCCTTTAAATGCAAACTGCATCTGATTTCTTCCTCATTGCCATTCTTTATCCAGAGTTTGAATAAGAAACCCATAAAAGTTTATCACCCCTGCCCCAGGATTCTAGCCGCCTCCTCTGCAGCCTGGCTAAGAGCATTGTAGCAGGTTGTTTAAGAATAGGTTCTTCTAAGTAGGAAGCCTTTGTGGGATGACTTCCCTTCCTCTGTGCCAGGCACAGAAGCCAAGTGTGTTGGCTGAAGCAGAGAATGGATGGAGAGCTCCACCCTCCTCACTCACCTGTGTGAAGTCCCCTCTTTCCTTTGGCTTCCAGGCAACCATTGGAATCGGGGTTGGGGGGGGGATTTTCTCACCTGAGAACCACATTCCCTCTTAGGGAACTTTCTAGGGACCAAGAAAAAATGGGCAGAGCATCATCTGTGACTAGCAGACAGTTGCATTTTTACACAAAAGTAAACCTACAGGCACCCCCCCCTTAAAAGTTTTCTGCTTGCATGTGGCTTTGTATATGTGTTGTGCTGGGTAATTAATTCGATTCATGCCCAGAAATGGCAGGAGAGAGCTTGAGAGTTCTTGTGGCTCACAAGGAGACCCTCCCCTGAGCCCAAAAATGACGTCAGGCCAGAGGAAGCCCCGAAGAGACCAGAGGGCTTTGTTTAAGCTGCTCCGCCTCCCCGCCTAACAGCTGGTTTGCGGGGTAGCGCATTCTCCTGCCTCCTGCCAGCCCCAGAGCATCAATTCTAGTTGTGGATATTTTTGGATACAGTATTTTTGGTACGGATCAAAGAGGGCATTTAGAGGGTGCTTCCCACTTTTCACAATTTCAATTAAGTGCGCAGGGCTCCGGATCGAAACCCAAGCATAAGTAAGGAGGGCCTGTAATGCATCTCTCTATCCTGTCGAGAGGGAGAGCAAAAGGCAGCTTTTATAACCTCTAACCTACTTCTCACTGCCGTCATAACAATGGGTATTTTACTAGCTGGAGATAAATGCCAGGAAAAATATTTGCAAATATTTGACAAATAAGGCAGCTGGTTTTAAGGACTTGAGATGATGGATACGGCTGTGTTGCTGCTGACTTTCCTTCTTCTTGTTGCTTTAATTGTTTTCATATGTGGTAACATGCGCTGAGCCCTTCTAGTGAAGGGCGGGTCAGAAACACAATAAATAATAATTAGACAATAACGATGATCTCGGCTGGTGCCAAAAAGCCTTGGCTACAAACCAGGAAGTCCCCACTTAACATTCCAGCTCAGCCACGAACTCGCTGGTCAACCCAAAAGCCAAACTAGATATTATGCTGCTGATGTCTCCCAAGGCTTCCCCGCGTACAAAAATATGAAAAGCAGTCACAGAGGCCATGAGTTTCAAGGGAGGAATGGCAGAGCCAAGGGGAAATATCAGGCACCTCAATCGTCCTCTCCCTTGTCAGTGGGAAACAGTGGGAAACAGCACAGGAAGTTGCCTTATACAGAATCAGACAATTAGTCCATCTAGCTCAGTATTGTTTACACGGACAGGCAGCGACTAGCTAGGGTTTGAGGCAGCAGTGGGGAGAGAGGGGAGCCTGTGGCTATGGATGGTTTAATTTATTTACCTCTGTATAAGCTGCACTCTTATATGCAGGTGGCGCTGTGGGTTAAACCACAGAGCCTAGGACCTGCCAATCAGAAGGTCGGCGGTTCGAATCCCTGTGACGGGGTGAGCTCCCATTGCTCGGCCCCTGCTCCTGCCAACCTAGCAGTTCAAAAGCACGTCAAAGTGCAAGTAGATAAATAGGTACCGCTCCGGTGGGAAGGTAAACAGCGTTTCCGTGCGTTGCTCTGGTTCACCAGAAAAGGCTTACTCATGGTGGCCACATGACCCGGAAGCTGTATGCCGGCTCCCTCAGCCAGTAAAGCGAGATGAGCGGCCGCAACCCCAGAGTCAGTCACAACGGGACCTAATGGTCAGGGGTCCCTTTACCTTTACTTAAGCTGCACTCTCACCGGAAATATAACAAGGAATGTAGCTGGGGGAAATATGCAATATTGAAAACTCCAGTAATGCACCAGTAAAAAGCGGCAGGCAAAGCAAAATTCATATGCCAAAGGACTGCCTGAAAAATAGTTTTAAAAGATGTCTGAAAGAAGCCAGACACAGCGGCTGCCAGGTTCTGGTAGCAAGGAGTTCCACAGGGCTGGGCCTGCTACACTCTGATAAAGGCCTGCCAGATCTCTGGGAATGGAGGGGACAGCATCCGACGATCTGGATAGTAAGGAATTAGGCAACCCATAAAGTCCCCTGGTCCCAAGTTGTTTTGGGCTTTGTGAATTAGCACCCGAATTTTGTTGTTGTATCTGGTGCTAGTCCTACTCAGATGAGACCTGTTGAAGTTTACACACATGATTAATGCATGGGGTAGAGAAACTGGATAGAGAGAAATGCTTTCCCCTGTATAGTAATATTAATCCTTAGTGCTGCCCGCTGGAATGGATGGACAGTCAGTTCAGGATAGAAAAGAGAGAGGGCTTGACATGATGCACAGCTAATGTATGGAACTCACTGCCACAGGATGCCTTTGAACCAATGGATGCACATTACACGGAAGGAGATTCTGACTAAAAACTAGGAGGAGTTTTCAGATGGTAAGAGGTGTTCAGCCGTGGGATGGACTGCCTCAGAAGGCGGTGGACTCTCCTTCGTTGGAAGTTTCTAAATGGAGCTTGGATGGCTGGGATTCCTGCATTACAGGGGGGTGGACTAGATGGCCCTTGATGTCCCTTCCAGCCCTATGATTCTATGAAATCCGTAGTTTATATAGATGCATGGAAGTAGGGTTGTGAAGGAATGGGTTTCCTAAACCCCAAAACTGGCTGTGCAGTCAGTCTGAAACGGGCCCCCAAAATCCCAATTTTTCCTCCTCCAAGGGAGCATTTCTAAAATGCATTAACTTGAGCTTTTCAAGCTCAGGAAGCTTGAGCTTGAGTCAATGTATAAACAGAAAGCCAGCTGTATAAACAAGTGCTCAAAGCCCTCTCCTTTATCAGTCCGTGACGGCAATGGATGGCCTTGTCCATTCCAAAATAGAGCAGGGATGGCACGTCTGGGTCTTATCTTACGTCCTGACCACACTGACGTACAGACCTTGTCAGACACCCGGGAACGGCGCCAGGAGAGCTCTTAGAGTTGGTGACCTCTTGCTCCAAGATAAGAGTAGGAATAGGAACAGGAACAACCTTTTATGGTCAAGAGTGCCGGAACAGGAACAACTGTTTATGGTCATGGATGTCAACTTACGTGTATAAGCTGATGTGGTTAGATTCCTGGGGAAGGGGAGAGAGGGTGCCTGGAGGATATATATACTGCATGAAATTTCTGTTTTCTTTGGACTTGCTGTGGGCTGACCACGCAAGTGCCTTCTGCTATCCGGAGAGCAGAATAAACTCTTTCTCTGAACCAAACCTCAATGTCATTTGACTTCCTTTCTCCCTCCCAGGAGCAACGCAGACCCCACCAGTCGGTATAGTCTAATAAGGCTACAGTTGACATACCGTATTTACAAAAAGTAAAAACCAGGTTGTTGAGCCTTTTTTTTTTTTTTTTTTTTTGGAAGAACCCAAAATTGTTGAGAAATTGTTGAAAAATAGTGGATAAATTTGTTGCCTTTAGGTTGCATGTAGTGTGGGTAGTCCTTCTCAGAGTAATAATAATAATTTTTTATTTATACCCCGCCCTTCCCAGTTCAAAAACTGGGCTCAGGGCGGCTAACAACAAATTTAAAACACAAAATACAGTATAAAATACAGTATAAAAACAATGAAATTCAAAGTTCAGAAATCAATTTAGGGGAAATCCATCTAATAAGCATTAGATAACCACCAGGGCTAGCTGGCTGAATTAGTCCTACTTGGGCCAGCAAGGAGGCCAGGGAGAATTAGCTGTGGGGTCTCAGAGCGGGTAATCTTCAAAAAAGGGGAGGGAGAGGGAAGAGAAGGGAAATAGAAGATCAGGCTGAATTCAAATTGAAGGCCAGGTGGAATAGCTCTGTCTTACAGGCCCGACAAAAGGAGGTTAAATCCTAAAGGGCCCTGGTCTCATGGGACAGAGCATTCCACCAGGTCGGAGCCATCACTGAAAAGACCCTGGCCCTGGTGAAGGATAGTCTGACTTCCTTAGGGCCCGGGACCTCTAAACTATGGTTATTCATGGACCTTAAGGTCTTCTGTGGGGCATACCAGGAGAGGCGGTCCCATAAATACGAGTAGACCCATTGAAATAAACAGGTACATGACTTTCATTGGGTTTACTCTAAGTAGGACGTAGTTGGCTACAGCCGTTGGAATGTGATCCAAGCACAAGTCAGCCTCCAGTGCAGCTCTCCCTCTCACCCAACTGGAAGTGATTCATATGGACTCACCTGGCAAAGGTATCAATCACTCTGCTGCATGGGAATCTCTTCAAAGCTTGCCGAAAGGACTACTATTATAAGTTACCAAAATCAGCATGATGCCACAGAGGGCAAGGCATGTTTTTCTATTAAAAGAGCTGGGAGTAGCTGGACAGAGAGGAAGAGGAATACGAGGCACACGTGCAGCAGCTTGTGGTTTCTAGTTAAGACATCAGGTGAATGTTCTGAACTCCAACGAAGTTCTACACAGAGTAGACACTTTGAAATCACTGAATCCACATTAGTCATGTCTACTTTGAGAAGGACTAACACTGTGTGCAACCCTCGGTTTGGGGGAGCTTGGCAACTCTTAAATATCAGGAGATACAAACACTGAAACTGGATGGGTGTACACGAGAGGGTCAGGTTGTGACAAGACAAGGGATCTGGTGTGCAGAGGTGCTTTGGTGATAACAGAATGCTTGGCATTAACAGACATAGCAGGGGTGGGGAAGTTCTAGCCCACGGGCCAAGATGGGACAGTAGGCCCATTTTCTTCAAACCATCGGTGATGTCAGTCAATGGCTGGCATGGCAGGGTTTAACCCTGCATTGGCTGCTTGCCTTCTTCCCAGCAGGGTACGTGATTGTGCAGCCGAGGCAGCAGGGTGTAATCCCCACTCTTCGGTTGCTGAGTGGGGGTTAAAGCCCTTTGCAAAAGCACTCTCGGAAGCAGCTCTACATGCCTTCTTTAAAGGGGTAAGTTTGTGGGCAGCTCACTTAAAGAAGTTCTGGGCTGCTTCAAATATCGCTTTTGCAAAGGGCTTCAAGGCAGCCCCCATGCTCCTGTCTGAGCCTCCAGAGCCTCAAATGGGAGTGCAGAGGGTGTTTTGAAGCCCTTTGCAAAGGTGCTCTTTGATGCAGTTGTCCCCTTTCTCTTTAAACACCACAGAGAGCAGGCAGTAGGCAGTGGGGGAGAGGTGAGGTGAGCATCATCCTCCCCTTTCCGCCTTTGGCTTTGGCGACAGAAAGGAGAAGCATAGCGAAGCCCATGCAAAGGATTTTGAAATGGGCGTGACAACCCACCTATCAACCTGTGATGCCATAATAATGCCGTGTGATTGACAAGCGCCTGCCCATTTATCAAAGTTGTCCCACAGGCTGGGGCCTGATATAGATCTGCCTCCTGGAGCCATAAAAGTTCCCCACATGTTGCATGAATGATGGCTTTGGGGTCTGAAAGTGACTAAAAGGAGGAATCTGAGCTTCTCTCTCCCTTCATTGCTGACTGGGAACAGGCACTTTGACGTGACACTCAGCTGAAATCATATTCTTTGTTTATACTGTTATCCTTGAATTGCAACAGGATTACTTTTCAGCTTTCATAATGTATTGTTACAAAAGCCATGCGCCAACCCCACTCTCTGCCGAGCAGTGGCAAGAGCCCATGGGGTTCCAGGCTCTCACCCAGGGACTGTGTTCCTTGGGAGAACTGAGATACGGTGGAGACTGTCGTAGCTTTAAGAAATATGGTTTGTTCACCTATTTGCACCTTCAGTCTGCATGGAGGGAGTCCATATCTTAAAGCATGGTCATTTCCAGAGAGGCTTGTCCCCCACAGCAGTGCAGCCCTGGAGTCCAAGGATCTCTCCCAGCCGGCCTTCAGCCAGCCTGCCCAAGATGGATCCCAGTCTTTCTTCTCTCCCCTTCTTCTTCCCAGCGCACCTTGCTAAAATCTCTCCTTTCCTGTCACCTCACTTCCAGTTACTCTAGCAACCTTCCAAGCCCCCAGTCTCTGTTCACAACCTCAGCACAAGGGGTGGGGAGGATAGGGTTGCCATATTTTGAAGAGCAAAAAAAGAGGATGCTGTGACGACTCTCATTTTAAATACCTCTACTACATGTAGGCTTTAGAAGCTGTGATACATTGCTGAGGGGGGCAGGAGAAGAGGAAGGCAAGTTTTCAACCATCAGTTATGTCTATGTCTCATCCAGAAAGTATAGCCAGACATTTTGGCAAATATAAAAAATCCACCCAAATAGAAATTTTACACCTGAAAAAAAGGACATGTCCTGGAAAACAGACACATGGCAACCCTAAGGGAGGACAGTTCTCTTGTATTGCCAAAGGATCTCTATAGCCCTGTATTGTTTCTCAGTGGTCCTAGCTTGGCCAGGTCATTTGGCATAAGCTAGCCCAGGAATTTCACTGCAGCTTGTATTCTCCCTTCATATCCCAAATAAAATCCTACCATTTATTAACTTCTAGGGTTTAGGCGTTGTGTTTCCCCATCCCCCCCATCTATATCCCCACAAACCTTGTTGGCACTATTCATGCTGGAATGGTCAATTCCATCTCCCTAGCTATCTAGACTATATGCTTGGAGGGTCGAGGGAACCACCATTGTAGGATCAATCTAACCCAATCAGCCACACTGAGTAAAAATGACAGGAGGCCCTGAATTATTTTCTTCCTAAAGAGAGTAACATATGGCCAGCAACTTGCTCCTATGAGCACCTTGGCTGCTGTGTTCTGCACCAGCTGAAGTTCCCGGACCACCGACAAGGGCAGCCCCACACAACACATGTTTCCTGTAGGCTAGAGGTCCCAGCTTCAATCTTAGGGATGGGAAAGATGCCTTTGTGAAAACCCTGCTGCTGCCAGTCAGTGTAGACAATACTGAGCTGGGTGGTCCCTTTCGCTCCAAGGCACTAGCTTTGGAGAGGCCCATTTTGGCTGGGAAAACAGATGGGAATAGGTTAGGCCTCCTCCTCCTCCACATAGTGCCTTAACAGCAGGCTGTCAACAGATTCCTCTCATTAAAAACAAGATGGCGAAACTCTCTGCTGTGATGATTGCAAAATGCCATGATCAGCCCTGAGGACACCACTATCTAGCCACTTGCCATATTGGAATAATACTGCCGTGACATCCCTACAATTTATCAATTTGTCAAAAGGATTAGCTGGGATTAGTTGGGATTACGTCCAAAAAGATTTGAGTATTTAAGGCAAGGATGGGGAACCTCAGGCAAAGGGGCAAATGTGGCCCTCCAAACTGCTATAAGTGGCCCCTGGGGCTCTCTGGATGCCCCCCCCGTCCGACCCTTCTTTGCACCCTCTTTGAGGCTCCATTTCTCCCGGCTGGAGTGCCTCCTGGAGCTCTGATAACAATGCTTCTTTCTTGTCTGAGTGGGAAAATGAAGAAAGGTAACATTTGCATCTGTTGCTCTACCTGCTTTTTCCTCTGGCCTACCTTGTGGCCCCTAGAAAGTTGACTAGAAGGGAATGTGGCCCTCAGGAGGGAAAAGCTTCCCCATCTCTGAACTGAGGAATCATACCCTCTAACATTTCTCTGATGAAAATAGGGACGTCCCATTCCATAATGATAATTTTACTATGTATACCACACACATCTTATTGGGCTGCCCCCACTTCTCTCAGTGGCTTCCAACATATATAAAAACATAATACAGTCGTAAATTAGTTTTCAAATTTAATCCGTTCCAGGAGTCTGTTCAACTCCCGGAACAGTTTGAAAACCAAGGAACGGCTTCCGATTGGCTACAGGAGCATCCTGCAGCCAATCGGAAGCCACGGAAGCTGCGCCGGACGTTCGGCTTCCAAAAATCATTCAAAAACCAGAAAAATCACTTCCAATTTTCGATTGTTCAGAAGCCGAAACATTCAAGGTCAAAGGCATTCGGCTTCCGAGGTTCCACTGTAAAACATTAAACATTTTTTAAACAATACATTCTTTTTTTAAAAAAAATTCCCTACACAGAATTGCCTTCAGATGGCTCAGGGGTCGGATAACTCCATACCTTACAACATTTCTCCAATGGAAATAGGGACATCCTAAAGAAAAGCGGGACATTCCGGAATCAAATCAGAAACCGGAACAGCTTCTGTAAATGTGGGATGTCCCTGGAAAATTGGGGCACTTGGAGGGTGTGAGGGATGTGTACAGAAAATTCTGGAAGCCCAGAATGTCCCTATTGAAATCCTGGTGTTTGTCTGAGCAGCTAAGGAAAGGGGAACTGCCCAGTGACCAAAGTCGTGTGGAAAGGAGGAAGGAAAAGGGAAGTGTTGAGACTCACGGGCGATTAAGAGAGCTGTCACGGGGAGGAAGAGCCACGCCTTGAGCATGAGGCACAGACTTTCATGACTGAGGAGAAGGGTGTGAGTGATGAGGAGAGTAGGAGGGAAAGGAAGAAGCTGGAAGTGCTTGGATGAGGCACAACTGATCAAATGGTATAACTTGAAAAATCGGTTGAGCAGAGATTGTGGAGCCACTTTGAGGAGAGGCCTGGGCTGCTGTTTCTGTTTGCTCAGCATCCATCCTGATTTGCTTGCACAAAGCTTAGAGACAGAGGCAGGGATGGGAGGACCTGCCAAATTCAATCCTCTCCGTTTCTTTTTTTAATTTGATTTGTTTTTCTTTAAGTACAAAAAGTAAACAAAGAATTAAAACTGTCAGCCGTGAAGCGTCACAGCCTAGTAGGAGAAAAGTACAAAGACACGGTGCAGAGGGATAATAATATGTTAACTCGTACAAAGATTCGCTTTACAGCTAATAAAAAAGATGTGTAAAAAGAAAAGCATTCTTCACCTGCGAGTTCCATCTTTATTGAGAATAAAGGTTCTGTAGAGTCTTAGATGAGCTGGACATTTGCACAGACCGTGTGCCAATATTTGTAACAGAAATAAAATCAGGCCGTATAACCACCAAATATTGTCATTTGTACCCTTCAGGTACTTTTAGTTTATGAGAGATCTTTACAAGAAGGGCAATTTGCCAAACCCTGGAGTATCAACAATCCAAATGACAGATGCTGAAGGTTTTCAAGGATTTGGCAACATTGCCCCAGGCTGCTGATAAGAGGTGAGAGATAACTCTTTGCTTTTCAAGTCCTGTTCTGCTTCCATTTATGGGAAGAATTGCATCAGACAATTCGGAAGGGTGCGTAATTCAAACAGTGGCTCTGTTTTGGTTCTCACATTGTTTTGGAATGTGCAGATTTAATCAATCTGTTTTTCAATGCAAACTGAATCGAATTCCTCCCTCATTGTTATGCGGAGGCAAATCTGGTCTATTTTTTATATATATAATGAGCACTCATCCTGCATTTTACGCTGATTTGCTCTCAGGCTTTACGTCTTCCAGTAAATCGTTTGTTCACCTCCACAGTTTTCCAGTGCATTTCCCCATCACCTTTCTGAGACTTGTTGAGCTATGGTGCTATTATCCACTCTAATCGCCCAAAGCTACGTTTTGCCAGGGGCGGAGAAGGGGTGTGTGGTGGGTGCAGTCCGCCCTGGGTGTCACCACTGGGGTGGGTGACAAAATACCAGGCGGTACTCACTGCGGGGCCTGCAGCGTGTCCAAGCCACGCGTCTCTCCTAGGAGAGAGATGGTGGCTTGGATGCGCGTAGGTTCTGCGTTCCCCAAATGGTCTGCCTGCTGCCTGCCCTAAGCTGTAGAGCGGCTGAGTGGGAGGAGGCAGGCAGACAGTCTGTAGGCTCCCTGAATCATGATATCGCCAGTGACATTTTGGTTGTCTCATTGTGCAGACCCCGGTCATGGCGCCTGAGTTTCCACAGCCACCACCTGCTATGAACCACTATGGGCAGGATTGGCAGATATGTTCTACACTCAAGAGAATGTTTTGTTCTCTTGTTAATTATGCTCTTTTAAGTGTCCATTTTATATCTGACTTCCTTTAGTGATGCTTTCTTTTGAAACGTTTAAGATGCTTTTTTTGGTAAACTTTGCTGCGTTAAATATGCATTCTGAAGTTGACCTCCTTTGTAAGGCTTTAGTTTGAAATCTTTTAAGGTAACATTTTAGTTTCCTGTTAAACATGTTGCATTGAATGTATACTTCATATCTGACTTTCTTCAGTGATGTTTCATTCTGGATTGGTTTGTTTGATGTTTTAATGTAGGTCGCAAACTGCCTTGAGGTGTTTCCTCTGAAATATAAAGCAGTATAGAAATGAAAATCGTCATCATCAGTGCTTTTTTTATTTACTTAGGGAAAAAGGTGCTGGTACTCGCCATGAATTGTTACATTAAGTGCTGCACTTTTAACATTTTGGTGCGAAGGTGCTGGTATTGTGTACCCTTGAATACCCTAAGGAAAAAACCACTTGTATAACAACAACACCGTGACAGATTCTTGCTGTTGCTTATTTCAAAAATGATATTGTAGATTTGGAATTGGGTGGCCAGAGTGCTCAAGCGACTGCTTGACTCCTTGGCAAGGAACAATTACAACATGTGGGGTTTTTAATTTAAGGGGGAAAGCATGACTGCAGGAGAGGTTTGCGAAATGCTGCATGCTGTGAGCATGGCGTGGACACCCGGACATTGCTCAGAACTCCAAGTCATCCCAATTAATTGATATGGCATTAGGTTCAGGAATGATGAAAGGAAGTGCCTTCCTGATGCAATGCATCGCTAATACATTGGGAATTATCTCACCCAAGGTGGATTACAGTCAGTTGTCTTAGATCGGGGATGGGGAACCTTTTTTTCCTATTGAGGGCCGCATTCCCTGTGGGGCAACCTTTTGGGGGCCACATGTCAGCGCCAGGCAAGGCTGAAAGCCAAAGTAGGCAGAGCAGCAAATGTACATATTCTTCTTCTTCTCCTCCTCCAGCAGGCCAGTTTCCACACACACCCATTTCCGTCCTCCAGCCAGTGAAGCAAGAGGCATTGCCACAGAGTCATAGAGTCGCTGAGCTGGAAGAGACCCCAAAGGCCATCTAGCTCAACCCTCCACAATGCAGGAATCGCAGCTACGAGTTCAAGGGCAAACGCCAGCCAGGCAGAAACCCTCAGGGCCAGTGAGGGGTGTAGCCTGGGGAGGGAGTGCATTGCTGGGGCAGGGGGGAGTCCCACATGCCATTGAGGTCTGGAGGGGCACATTTGACCCTTGGGTTCGAGTCTCTCCACCCCTCTTCTCAGGGGAAACTGGGAGAAGGATGCCCCAGTTCACGCTCTCGATTGCTCAGTAAAGGCTCCAGGTCCAGGGTCAGTCAGCTTCCGCATTCTGGCCAGCTTCTGCTGTTGTGCTTGCAGGAGGCATGCATGCGCGTGCCTGGCAGGCTGCTGTTTGCAATACTGTACATCAATGAAACTTGGCTGGATCCAGCAAGGCCTTAATTAAGTTCTTATGACCTCAGTGTACCAAGCGGAGTTACCAATTCTTGCCACCCATTTGTGGATGCCACTCCCAGGGAAATACAAAACCCACAAGATGAGGCATGCTGATTTTGTTGGAGAGTTTTTTTATATTTTAAAAAACCCTGCTGAGTTGTTTTGACTTGTGATTAATGCACTCTTAGTCCCCTGGGCTAATGTTAAATCTCTCTCTCTCTCTCTCTCTCTCTCTCTCTCTCTCTCTCATCTCATTTCCTTTCCAAGATTGACAACACAGAACCCTGTTTCCACAAATACTGTCTCCCTGTTGCTTCACTGCCAAAATGCTGGAATCTTTCCTGGGAAGTGAGATCAGTTAGCCACTTGACTAGCTTTCTGTCCGGCTTGCTTCCAGTCCCTAATTAGAGCTAGAGTTAATTAAAAGTAACCAAATTGCATTACAACCAGCGCCACAATTGGCCGGGGCCAGCCCCACCCAGAGACACTGGAATGTTGACTTCCAGGAATGCCGACTGCAAAGCAGAGCAGTTCAATTGCACCAGATTATCTGCTGGAGTTTTAATGTCTTGCGTCCAACAGCCCCGGAATTGGGCAATTCCAATTCCTCCATCCAAAATTAAGAGCTGTGCTTGCCAGAGGGTGAGGGAAGTACATAGCAGAGGAAGCTGTGTTGATGCCAGCAGCGGCTCAAGCAGCAGCTCAGAATTTCTTGTTTTGGTCCTTATGATGGAGAACCAAGGTGGTTAATAAATCAGAATCATACAGTTGTAGAGTTGGAAGGGCCCAACTCCCTGCAATTTAGGAATCAAAGCTAACATAAATGTCAACTTTATGGGGATGAGGGTCCCCCCCCAAGTATGCGGGGATGGGGCTGAACCCCCCAATCTTGAGTGTCCAAGCCTCGCTGGGCCTGCCTGCGGTGGTGGAGGGCCTCACTGGGCCTTGCAGACAGAGAGGGGTGTGTGTTGCACATGTGATGTCATGCACATGCGATGAGCCCCCCTAATGTCAGGTGGAACTTGGTACCTCTAACAGCCAAATGCTGATATAATTAGTGGCAATCACATATAAAAATGCATTATTGTGGGGAAAATTCATTGCAAAAATGTGCATCTTTGGCAAAATTGAACACACAAAAATGTGTCTATCAGAAGAAATTCAAATCAAAATTCTGAAGAACTTCCAAGAGGGCTTTTTGTTTTAAAATTATTATTACTATTATGTACAACAAAAATGTCTCAGATTGACTGCAATCAACCTATATGAAAGACTCTACAATTTGAAAATAGAGACACTGAATGTACTCTTGTTACTTATGGAAAATCTTAATTAAAAACATATTTTTAGAACTATTGTTATTGTTATTATTATTTATTAGTCATTTTATTCATAAAAAGGCCTTGAAACAATTTATGAACACAATAGCAATACAGTGGTACCTTGGTTCCCAAACGGCTTACTTGACGAACAAATCGGCTCATGAACGCTGCAAACCTGGAAGTAAGTGTTCCAGTTTGTGAACGTTTTTCAGAAGCTGAACGTCCAATCAGCCAATCAGCCAATCAGAAGCCGTGCCTTGATTTTCGAACATTTCGGAAGTCGAACGGACTTCCAGAATGGATTGAGTTAGAGAACCAAGGTACCACTGTACTAAAACCAATTACAATAAACACAATCAATGAACAGAGAAACACATCTGCACAAATAAAAGGCAGGCCTAGCAGGTCCTGCCTCACCTCAGTAGGCCACAAATATTTAAGAACCCTTCATATTAAGGGACAAAAACGCAGATAAAAAGGAAAGTTTTTGCCCGGCTCCTAAAACTAGACAGAGACAAAACCACAAACTGGTGAGGAAATGTAGCAAACTGAATTTAAGACTGAGAAACTGAGAAAACAAAATGGACAGGTGAACATTCCCCACTGTGTGAGCTCAAGGGCACCAGCTGGATTCCGCTTATAATAAACCGTGGTTAAATCCAGAAAGGAATTTCCTCCCAAAGCAAATTATTTCCTTGTTTATTGCTTGATTCCGTTTATGAATAACTTCCCATAAAATAGACTTGATCAACAATCAGTAAGAAAAACAGCAAGAGAAACAATTAAAAACAATTCCGTAGAAGAAACAATGAAAAGCAATTACATATGTAAAAACAAATCCAGCCATGGGTTCATACTGACTGTTAGCACCCAGAGGGGAATTCCTTGCAAGGCCAATACTGACATCAAAGAAGGATTTTTTAAAAAAGAATTATCGCTCCACCTCACCAGCTGATGCAATTTGCGTTTAGAAACCTGTGTGTTTATGGCAGTGACACATCTAGTTTGGCCCTGAGTAAAAGGGAGTTGAATAAATCCATGTTCATCAACAGCTATTAGCCACAATAGTTACAGAGAACTTCCATGGACAGAGGCAGTATACCTTTACATACCAAACGTTATTGCCTTCTAGCTCTGCTTGTGGGTTTCCCATCAGGGCCACCTGGGTTGGTACCTGATGAAAACAGGATGTTAGGCTTAGATGGGCCTCTGGCCTGATGTAGCACAGCTCACATGCTCTTACATTTCCATCCACGCTCTAGAGACACTTTACTATCAACTTTGAGAAGTGTTGTCACAGGTCCTCACAGCAGAAAAATCGGCATGAATTTATTTTAATGCTCAAATTTCTAGTCCTTTTAAAGGAAAATTTTTCCTCCCTCTCTCATAGCCCAGGGTCGTCCAACAAAGGTGAACGTTAGAAGATTCAGGGCAGACAAAATGAAGTATTTTTTTCATGCAGTTAAACTATGGAATTTGCTCCCATGTGGTGGAGTAATGGTTGCCAATTTGGACAACTTTAAATGGGGGTTAGACAAATTCAAGGAGGGTGTAATAAATCTATCAATGGCTACTAGTCAAGATAGTCGTGTTGTTGGCGATCATGAAGGAGAATCTGCCACCGGGAGGATAGGTTACTGGACTAGACAAGCCCCTGATCTGAACCAGTGGGACTCTTACTGTGCTCAGAGACTATAAGTCTGACTGGTGCTTTGCGGGGGGGGGGGTCATCTTATATTGATAAAAGTGCTGTGGGTGACAGCACAAAATGGCTGCCATGGGTCTGACCTGTGAGGATGCTCACAAAGCAAGCCCTGGGCATCAAATTTCAGAGGGGCAACTATGTGAGCCTGTTGCCACAAGAGCAATATCCTGCCACCTTAGAGATCAACAGATGTATTGTGGCATCATCAGCCTTCGTAGACTAGAGTAGAGCTTTCCAAACTGTGTGTTGTGACACACTAGTGTGTCGGCTGCAGTGCGCAGTTGTGTCGTGCAAATGCTCTTCACACACCTCCCAGGGCTGGAAAAGGGGTTAGTTTAACCTCCGGTTCGCTAGAAAAACTGAATGACTATGTCGTGAAATGATACACGTCTAAAAAGTGTGTCACCAACTTGAAAAGTATGGAAAGCTGGACTCTCTCATAACCAGCAAGTATCCTGGAAAAAAAATGGGACATCCCGTTTGTTTGCTTGCTTGAAAGCATGGCGGCCATTTTGGATGCCATGATCTCGCATGATTTGACGCTGAGATCCTGCCCTGTAAAAAGCACCCCCCTAAAAAAGCCAATTTTTTTGGAACCATGATTTCACGCAACTCTCCAAAACATGCATTTTAAAGTGCTATGCAAGCACAGCTCTGAAAAAAGCACATATTTTGGGCCCTGTGATCTCATGTGGGTTGGAGGTCGTGCCTCTGATTAAGTGGATTCTGCATAATGTCTCAGGCCCCAGATAACAGAAAGACCACCTCCTGTCCTGCCCTACAAAACCATTTTGGATTTTGAGATCAGCACCTGGATAGTTCCTCTATCCTCAGAGGCTCAAAGGGGTAGCAGCTCAGGAGAGGGCCTTCTCTGTGATGGCCCCAAAGCTGCGAAAGCCCCTCCCCACAAAGGTGCTTCTGGCCCCTTCGTTATGCGGTTTCTGGAAAATGTGGAAGACACATACCTTTACCCTGGTTTTTGACACTTGAGCTGCATATTTTTAGGACCCACCTTATTTTTATACTTGCAAGTTGTTTTAAACTGTTTTTAATATTGCGTTTTAGTGTTGCAAACAAACAAACAAAGTGCCAAATAAAGATATATATGCCTAATGATACCACCAGCACACTCAACTCCTCTGACCTGTGGAACTGGCACTGTTGCGGGTCATTTTACAGTTGTAAGAAATCAGGAACTGCCCCTTGGAACTCCCTGCCTCATGACAGAGGAAGGCTCCTTTGCTATACCCTTTTCAGAGTCTGATTAAAAACATGCCTGTTTAGCCAAGAGTATGCAAGCCTATAGAAGTTACATGTGTTTTATTTCTTTTCAGCTACTGATGATTTTAAACATCTGAATATTTTAAAAGAGCAATTTTTAACTGTTTTTATTGAATATTCTTATGTTTTATGTTATATTTTTATAAATCTCATAGAGGTGGTTTTCTTGGTGTCTGCTTAGAACTGTTTTGTTCCGGTAAGCTTTTCTAGACACGTAGATGCTACTGTGTTTTAATCTCTTTTTTTCTTTTCTTTTTTTGCAATTGATTTTAATCAACAGGGGTTTTTTTAATGATTTTTTAAATTTATTGTAACACGCTTAGAGGTTTTACTACAATCAAGCAGTATATCTTGGGACTCATTCAGGTGTCCTGCATGCCAGGAAAGGAAATTCCTGCTGATCTGTTGTCAAAAGTTGTTGACAGGGAACAACTTAAGGCTTATGAACAGCGGTTGCAGTTAGGCTGAAATACTGCAGCAGTGGGTTACATGAAATGGGGGAGGATGTTGAGAATTCCATTCCTCCCGAGCTGCAGTTGTGTGGGATTGTTACATGTCACATGTCTGTTTACATTCCAGCACTGATTTTTAGAGTCTTGTGAGGGGACATGGAGATACGCTGTTCCGTTTTTGTATAGCTTTTGCTTTTGCAGTTCTCTCTCCAAGGAAGAAAGACAGAGAGAGAAGCCATGTTTTCTTTGTTCTGTTACGTTTGATTTAATTTGCAATAAATTAGGCTTAGATGTTACTCCTCACGGCTGAGCTTCTGTTTTGAACTCTGCTAATCGTGTCCTCATGTCCCTTGATATGGGCCACATCAGCGTGCCAGGAGACTGGAGTGATGAATCCCGGGCGACGCTGCTTTGAAGGGGAGGCATCAGGCCTTGGCATTACCACCCATCAATATATACACATTGTAAATTAATTAATTAACTGTAAAAAGCCCGGGGGGGTTTGCAAACTCCACATGCAGTCTGCTCTGGCCTATCTTTCTGAGCTGTTGAGAGGAGCACTGAGACCAAAGACCTTATGATTACATATGCCGAAGCGCAATATACATGTGAATAGTGATTAGTACGAGTCCTTTCCCCACGAAAACTTTTGAAACCAAGGGAGGCACCCGAGCCTCGTAAACTTTATAGAAACATTCGCCACACGCTCGCCAGATCTGGTTTTGCCGTTTGGTGAAAATGAGGGATGTCCCACAAAATGCCTAGTGCCTTAGCAAGGCACCCTGCCCTGCGATGAATCCAAACATTCGTTTCCTTTGCTCGCTCTCATAAATTACATCTGGGTTTAGTTTGGAGGACGAGTCACCGCCAATTAGCTCCGGGCTGTCAAACTCTAATTGAAAGGTGCAGGGCGTTGTCTGTGCCCAGGTTGCCTTCCTTCCCTTCCTGATGCTGGATGATAGAAAGCGGAGAGGCAGGGCCCGGATGCGCGGTCGGAGAGGCGTGGAACAAGGTACCGTTTGGGAGAGAGGCTGATCTGGGCTGGGCTGGCATGTGGGCGCTAGAGACCTTCCAGGTATCTTGAGTATCTGACTCCCATCAGCCCCAACCAGCACTGCCCAATAGTGAGGGAGGATGGGAGTCAGCAACATCTGCAGCTGTGGTTCTCAAAGTGGTTGGTACCGTTCCTTGATCTGGGATGCGGGTGGCTCTGTGGTCTAAACCACTCAGCCTTTGGGCTTGTTGATCAGAAGGTCGGCGGTTCGAATCCCCGCGACGGGGTGAGCTCCCGTTGCTCAGTCCCAGCTCCTGCCAACCTAGCAGTTCGAAAGCACGTCAAAGTGCAAGTAGATAAATAGGTACCACTCCGGCGGGAAGGTAAACGGCGTTTCCATGTGCTGCTCTGATTCGCCAGAAGCGGCTTAGTCATGCTGGCCACATGACCCTGAAGCTGTCTGCGGGCAAACGCCGGCTCCCTCGGCCTGTAAAGTGAGATGAGCACCGCAACCCCAGAGTCATTTGCGACTGGACTTAACTGTCAGGGGTCCCTTTACCTTTACCACCCCTTGTAGGGGGACTGAGAGTACCTAGAGGCGCAGTAAGAAGCAAGGAGGCGGCAGTGGGGGGCTGGAGTTGGGCCCCTCCCAGCACGTTTATTCCTGGTTTACAATGAACCAGGCTAGAGCCTAGAGCAGTGTTTCCCAGCTCTGGGTCTCCAGCTCTTGTTGGACTGCAGCTCCCATCATCCCTGACCACAGGTCCTGCTAGCTAGGGATGATGGGAGTTGTAGTCCAGCCGGAGACCCAAGTTTAGGAAACCCTGGCCCAGAGAGAAACACCTTCCTCATCTCTTATTTAAGGCTTTATTGCTCTTAATGCTTTCAAAGCTATTTCCTTTGGTCACGTTTGTATGTATTTATGACTCTGAGTTGTCACTAATCACAATTATCGGGAATATGTATTGGTTTTCTTAGTAGTTACCGCACATCTGTGGTAGGTGAAGGGCTGTGCATGTTTGGGAAGCCACTCATGTATAAAGATTACATGCTGTCAATTTCCTTCACCCTCGCATCTTCATTCGTGGGAGTGCTGAATTTTACTGTGTTGTTATCTTCTTTAGCTGGTCGTGCAAACCACTATTCTGCACAATGCCTTTTATAGGATAGAGTAGTGGGCATTATGGGTGGAATCAAGGGGGCAGAGGTTCGAAAACATTTGGAAACCACTGACCTGGAGGCTGACAGGCTCCCCAGCCTTGTGCAAGCAGATGGATACTAAGAGTCTGGGACAACCTGTATTGCAGCTTCAGATTGCAGATTGCTCTTTCATTCCACCACCAAATAATTCACTGGACACCGTACCTTCAGTAATATACTTTATTGCACAGCCTTCTCCCTTTTGTTAGCTCTCCACCAGCAAGGATTTTGGCCCCATCCTGTTCTACACATTTAAAGCACTATCATGCCACATTCAACAGCCATGGCTCCCCACAAAGAATCCTGGGAGTTGTAGTTTGTTGAGGATGCTGGGAGTTGTTGAGAGAGCCCCATTCCGCTCAGATGATGAAGGAATGTGGCATCACAAATTTCTTTATTTACAGCAAATTAAAACAGCAAAACATGGCTGGGGTGACCAGCGTCTCTCACACACGTCTTCTCTGTCAGAGAGCAGAGAACAAAGAGCAAAACCCAAAAGCACACAGAACGGAAGTTCTCTAGTCTGAGTTCCGTTCCTACACTTACAGTGTTATGGAATGTAAACAGAGGATTGCATGATCCTGCGATGAGAGACTGAAATACTAACACAAACATCCATTGTAATAGGGAAATTTGCTTTGTAAAAGTATGTATATTGGGCAAAATTGCACAGAAAAATGGGCACAGCAGGAGCAATTCACACAAAAACGCTGATGACTTTCATGAATGTACCCCCTCAGTGAGTTCCTACGTCTAGCTCTAAACAGAGAGTTTTGGGTGGTGATACTTTGGTTTTTCTAATAACAGACAGTGGTGGGTGGTTTAGATTGAAGGCAGCCTGATCCTATCTCTTTGCCGCCTCAGAAGTTTGTCCCAACTGGGTTGTAGCTTTCCTCGCTTAATTATTCTGTGGCCTGATCTTAACAAGGTGTTAAGGGTGTGGCGGTTTTCTTCTTGCATCTATATCGGTTTCAGTGTGTTGCTGTCACAACGAACCAAAAACGTTAAAAAGGTGGCCAGCCATATCATAGAATCATCGTTGGAAGGGACCCTGAGGGTCATCTAGTCCAACCCCCTGCAATGCAGGTATCCTACCCACAACTGTCCCTGGGTGGGCTCAAACCATCAACCTTCTGGTTAACAGCCAGATGCACTGACCCACTGACTGGGCCTTCTTACTGCTCCAGTACTAAAAAATTGCTGATGAACCCATCAGTTTAAAAATTAGGGTTGATTAATATCTGGGTGATTAATCACTTAGCTTAATTCACTCAAGCCAGGCCCCACCTGCCTTACACTGGACACCATATATGACATTGTGTGTAGGCAAAGACTTGCTTGGACCATGGTGGGAGATTGCAAAGTCCTCTGCCCTGTGTTCTTGTAAGCATCAACCATCAACTGGATCCCTGAGGCTTGCAGTAGAGCTGTGCGTGGCAGCGCCAGCGACCAGCACAATGCCATGCAATGAAATAACAAGCCTTATTCCTGCACTGCCGGAGGTTCGACTAGATGAGCCTTGGTGGTCCCTTCCAACTCTACAATTCTATGATACCCACCTGTCAAGCTGGACCCATGGGGGTGGAGGTTTAAGCATTGTTGTTGTTTTAATGTGCGCTTCCCCTTTGGTGAAAGTGTCAGCGAAACTGTTTGGGGTAGCTGCCACCTAGCAGCCACCGTTCTGGCCTGCTCTCGTTCCCTACAAGGAGTGCTGCAGATGTTCCACCGTGACCCCAGGGCATTATGGAAGGGTGATGTTAGATACCGTGAGGCAGTTCCTGTGAAGGGCCCAAGATGATGGGTGGGTGTTACTTGGATGGTTTTACAAAAGGATTCGACAAATTAATGGAAGACCTGCAGGTGTGGAGGACTCCCTGGTCTTGAACGGGGTAACTGTGCCCCTGAAGGACCAGGTGCGCATCCTGGGAGTCCTTTTGGACTCACAGCTGTCCATGGAGGCGCAGGTTAATTCTGCGTCCAGGGCGGCTGTCTACCAGCTCCATCTGGTACGCAGGCTGAGACCCTACCTGCCCACAGACTGTCTCGCCAGAGTGGTGCATGCTCTGGTTATCTCCTGCTTGGACTACTGCAATGAGCTCTACGTGGGGCTACCTTTGAAGGTGACCTGGAAACTTCAATTAATCCAGAATACGGCAGCTAGACTGGCATCCCTTTTCTTGCGAGGAATCCTATTCGGAATAAGGGAATTTTCCTTTAAGAAAGGGAAACGGTGACAGCTATGTAGATTGGTGACTGGGAGTGGCCACCGGGACCACATAACACCAATCCTGAAAGACCTACATTGGCTCCCAGTACATTTCCGGGCACAATTCAAAGTGTTGGTGCTGACCTTTAAAGCCCTAAACGGCCTCGGTCCAGTATATCTGAAGGAGCGTCTCCACCCCTTTTGTTCAACCCAGACACTGAGGTCCAGCTCCGAGGGCCTTCTGGCGGTTCCCTTCCTGTGAGAAGTGAGGTTACAGGGAACCAGGCAGAAGGCCTTCTTGGTAGTGGCACCTGCCCTGTGGAACGCCCTCCCATCAGATGTCAAAGAAATAAACAACTATCTGGCTTTTAGAAGACATCGGAAGGCAGCCCTGTTTAGGGAAACTTTTAATATTTGATGAATTATTGTATTTTAATATTTTACTGGAAGCCACCCAGAGTAGCTGGGGAAACCCAGTCAGATGGGTGGGGTACAAATAATAAATTACTACAGTGGTGCCTCGCAAGACGAAATTAATTCGTTCTGCGAGTTTTTTCGTCTTGTGAATTTTTTCGTCTTGCGAAACACCACTGTGCATTGATGGTTTCCCATAGGAATGCATTGACGGTTTTTTTTAAAAAGGCGCAAGACGTTTCGTCTTGCGAAGCAAGCCCATAGGGAAATCCGTCTTGCGAAGCAACTCAAAAAACGAAAAACTCTTTCGTCTTGCGAGTTTTTCGTTTTGTGAGACATTCGTCTTGCGAGGTACCACTGTATTACTATTATTACTGTTACTGTTACTGTTACTGTTGTTACTGTTACTATTCCTCTGCCACACACTGCCGGAGTCGCCGGCCAGTCCCTGACATTGCTGCACTCAGGCCCTGATTTCAGGCTTCCCAGAGGCAACTGTGAGAACAGGATGCTGGACTAGATGGGCCATGGGCCTGATCAGCAGGGTTGTTTTTATGGGGTGCAGTGCAAACACAGCAGCAAGGAGCACGCTGACCCCCACCCCACTGCTGCATCACCCGTCTCCCTCCCGGGAATAAGCAGTGCCTCACCTGCCAGGAAGCTAGTGATGCTGTTCTGCCCTACCTGGTGAGCAACTTCTATGTCCATTTGGAATTAACTATGGTTTGTCTTTGCATCCAAACCTCGTGCTTTAGGGAAACCAGCCAGGATCCTAGACAGTGGCTTGAAGCTGGTTTGATTCTGAGCCAGAATTAAGACCAGCGATGCTTGAATGGACATTTTGTAAGCAAATTGACTTTATTCGCACTTCCTGGACTATTTCACAGGTCAAAATACAATCCTCTTATCCGAATATTGCTGTATATGCAGCTCAAAAACATACTAAAATGTGTGTTTTAGATTAAAAACATGCTCATCTCTTAGGTAAAAATGTGTGAAGGAAAATTTGGAATTCCGTGCTTAAAAAATAATAATCAAACAAATTGCAGAATGGAGGGGAAATGTTGTACAAGCGTGCTTGGATCACAGGGCAGCAAGCTCATTGTATATTAATTGCACAATACATCAAAATAAAGGAAAAGCTCCCTTCCTCAAGTGCCCTATGCCACATCCTGGATCCAAAGCCTAGCAGCAAATAGCTCTGTGGTTTTCTTTGCAACATATTATTTAGGATAATTTCAAAAATAAATAAATAAAAGACCTGAGAAAACTGAACGGACTTGCCCTAAAGTTTAGGCGTGTGGATCCCAGCAAGAGACCTGACTTGCACACATCCTTGGTTGTGTGTGTGTGTGTGTGTGTTTGGCAACCTCTCAGATGAAAGTGTGACCTAATTGTTAAGTGTGCATTGCAATTACTTCAAAGGAAACTGGGATGGGTCACTGGCTCCTTTTACAGAGTTTGGAGGCCCTCAGTCACCTGCTGCAAGTCAACCCAAAGGAATCCTGACAGCGCAGACTAAGTGAGCCCAGGAGAAGATTTGACACCCGTCTCCAGATCATCAGTTGACAGACTCTGCCTGCCTTGGAGCCTGCAACAAGCCTCTTCAGCAGCCGCTCTTCACAGAAGCCCAGCTTCATTTTTTTGCAATGCCAGGGAACAAGGATTTTCGATCCCTCGTCTTCTGCGTGATGCTAGGTAAGGCTACATTTCTTTCTTTCTTTCTTTCTTTCTTTCTTTCTTTCTTTCTTTCTTTCTTTCTTTCTTTCTTTCTTTCTTTCTTTCTGCATTTAATTTCTGTGTTGTAAAAGTGACAAAGAAGAGGTGAGCACAAACTAAAGGGCAATAGCCCACGAGAGAACCCAATATTTTATATTGTTGTATGATGAAGAAAAAGAGTGTTGCCTTTGATGAGAGGCAGTGTGGTGTAGTGGCTAGAGGGAGTCTCAGGTCCAAATCCCCATTCTGGTGGCCCAGCCTAACCTACCTCACAGGGTTGTTGTGAGGCTAAATGTACACCACCAGGAGAATCTTTAAGCAGAGAGGGGAGGAAATGTTTTTTTTTAAAGCACAATTTAGTATACATGTGTGCAGTCATTAATTTTTTTACAATGCCATCATTTTTAATTGAAAGGATTGTATTCAATTTATTCTGTTTTATCATCATAATAAAAATGCAGGCAGGAAAGATTTAAATAAATTTAAATAAATATATAAATAAATGCAGAAAAAAGCAGCAATACTAATCATTAAAAGCCTTGGAGAAGAAAAAGAGCCAAAGGACATCTGTAATGTGGTTATCCAGAGTAGCCTGGCAACCACATCCTAGGACAGCGGTGCCACCACTGAAAAGTAGGGCGGTTCATAAAAAACTTTTTTTTGAAAATGCCTGCCCCAAAGGTCTTATCTTACTACACTAGGGATTATATAGCTATATCTGAAATTTCATGCATATCAGTTAATATCTTGACCCTCCTCCATGAAAATAGCTCTTTACTTGGCTGTTTTCCTATGTCGTGAAGGCTGAAATTTCAATTCAGTGGAGCAGGGTCAAGATATGAACTGATATGCATGAAATTTCAGATATAGCTATATAATCCCCAGTGTGGCAAGATAGGACCTTTGGAGCAGGCATTAAAAAAAAAAGTTTTTTTATGAACCGCCCTAGTAAAAAGGCCCTGCCTGTCCCAGTCACCATTCAGCTAACTAATAATGGCTGTGCCAACAATAGGGGAAAAGGTTGCTCTTGAAAAAGTGTGGGGCTTTGCACAGATAAAAAGCCCCCTGCCTGCAAGCTAAATTTTAATATCAATTCAGTTTATAAAAATAAATCGTGGTCTTTTCCAACTCTACATTTTTATAATTCTATGTCTTTGGGGGGACTTAAAAAAAGAGAGGAAGCCATGAGCTCATGAACGCCCCAGCCTCATTTTATGTGGCTCCTGAGGCTGCCCCATTCTTCCATCCCGCCAGAGTTTCTCCCTTCTTGTTCATTTCCTCCTTATTTACCTGGTTTTTGCAAGCATTTCCCCCTCTTGCCACGTGAAAGTGTTAGAATGGGCAGCGTTTTATTTGATGATAAGTTGTACCTAAGTTCTACTCAGAGTAGACCTGTTGAAAGTAATGAACCTGTTAGTTGTGCTCATTAACTTCAGTGGGTTTACTCTGAGTAGGACCAGCATTGACGACAACCTAATAGCAATGTAACATTATTATTATTATTATTAGTAGTAGTAGTAGTAGTAGTAGTAATTGTTGTTGTTATCTTCCTCCGGGTTATATGGCTTGTGGGTGGGAAAAAATCCCAACCAGCTGTCTGAAAACAAACTGGTAGACTTCTATATTGTTTGTGTGTCAGAAGGGACTTACTTTGTTTTCCAGAACAGCAGCTGTGTTGTAATAAACTATTATTATTAACTTTATATTCTACCCTTCCCCACAAAGGAGCCCTGGTGGGTGGGTGGTATCCATGATATCCGTTTGAAAGCAAACCCAATGAGACTTCCTGCTGAGCAGATCTGCATAAGATTGGGAACTCCCCTTCTGAGATTGTCTTCCTTCAGTTTTCATCATGGCATTCCAGATTAGTTGAACAAGTACATCTGTCCCTGGCTCTGCCCATTATTGGCTTTGCTCTCCCTATCCTCAGTTTCCCTGCAAAATGCCCCGCACCCCAATTTGCCTCCTCTTCTAATCTAAGCAAATGGAATTGTACATCCTCTAATGTTTCTTGCAGCTGGGAACTGAACAGTAAGTGGTTTAAGTCATGGGAAAAATGTGAGTTTCTTGAGGAAGGAAGGCAGGAGAAAGAGGTGTTTGGGGAAGATTGCCAAGGATGCTGCCTGCTTGAGATTGACCCCAATTTCGCACCCCTTAATTTGGGCAAACAAGTGGAAGATGTCCACGACTTGCTGCTAATTATAATAGTGTTGCATGCCACCCCAATCTCAAAGCGGTGCGAGATTTCAGGGCTTCCAGGCGCTTTCTGAGGGTTCATGTTTCCTTTTGGAATGACGCACAGCAGAGACTGTGGTGTCTTTATGATATATGGTTTATTTACACATATATGCAACCTGAGCATACGGTGGAGGGGTTCACAGCATTAACACCTCAAAAGGGTCTTGTTTTTCCCATAGCCACAACCTTGGATTCAAACAAGGGGGTCCCGCCCATTTGCTGTCTTGCACCGAGCCCCTTAATCCCTCTCAATGGCTCTTCACCAGGAGGCTAGTTTATCTAATCCAAGATTTAGAAGCCTTGATTAAGTTCTATCACTTTCTGGATCCAGGGATTAGAGGGGCTTGGCACCCAGTTTAACACTCCTAGCTCTACCCCCTCCCGACTACCCCACTATAACACTACCCCCTCCCCAAGAACATCTGTTCCTAGATGTATAAACAAACAGCCAAGTACAGCTTCCCTGCGGAAAAATAACAGGCAAGTTAGCAAAGGCATTAGAACACCCGTCATCAAAAACTAATAATATAACACAATTACCGGTACACTATTAATCCAACACCAGGAGAGTAACAGTTTATTTCTTTCATGCAAGTTCCAGTCCATCAGGATCTCTTAAGGCCTCCCTCTTTCTCCTTGGTGCACACTCCCAGTCAATTCTGCATCCCAAAGCAGCTTACCCAGTCTCCCACATTTGGCAGCCCCAAAATAATGGGTTTCCAAGATGTTTAAGCCAGGATGCAAGCCTTAGTACTAGAGCTTCATTACCCTTGCTCATCTTTTTCCTGGTGCTACTACAATTCCTAAAAACCATTAAACAGTTTCCAGCATGCAAAAATAACAGCATTTAAATAATAATAATAATAATAATAAATGCTAAAATTTGCAGGAAGAATCCCTGCAGCCAATAAGCAGTCCCAGTACAGCAACCCCACCTCCACACCATGCAGTTGTCTACATTACTCTTTTCCTTGGGATTTCACAAAGGTCTCAGTAGATCAACAGCTACTTCGAGGCTCAAATCACAGCATCAGTCTTTTAGGAGCCCTTCAGTTTCACTTCGGCTCACCTCAGGTTGCGGATCAGGGGCTCCAGACTCACACTCGAGTCCCAAAACAGTCTCTGCAGCTGCAAGCAGGGCTTCAAGACCCAACTCTAGGAGCACATCTGCTTCCTCACCGGCACACTTCCTCTTGCTGCCCCTGGGCCCATCCACTTCATCCCCTGCCTCAAACTGCAAATCCAAGTCCTGGCACAAGTCCTTATAGTCAGGATCAGGTGGCTCAGTCCACCCAAAATGGCAGCCAGGAATCCCACCACCTCTGCTTACTTCCAACATCTCTTAAATGCTTCACAGGCCCAAAGAAAGGAAAATAACCCTCACAGTGACTCTTGCCCCCAAAACTCATGGGACCCTGGATGACCCTGGCTGCCCACCCACACTTACTTAAGGGCTGCACCCAGATTACTTAAGGGCTGCACCCAGTATAGGGACTGGTTCCCACCCCACAATGCCATATTGGGGCACCCAAGGGTCAAAATCATTGAGGGGTTTATCTCGCCCAATTCAGCAGGAGCCAGCTGCATGCACATAGGCCTCGAGCTTTTCCTCCACCAAGAAAAACGCCATCATTTCCTCAGGTGCTGGCTGCTCCTCCTACATGTTCACACTCACCTCCAATTCCTCCTGCGCCCCGTTCCCCACAGCAGCTCCAAGGAATGGAGAAATCAAGCAGCTTCAGCTCCTCAGCTCTAGCCTGCTCACCTTTCTCTGAGGCACCATCTTCCCTCTGGCCTTCAGCTACTGACTGCATCTGTTTGCTGCCCAAATCCTTCAGCTGCCCACCCACACTCTGGAAACTCCACTTCTGACACCACAGTGTTGCACACCACCCCAAATTCTGAGTGGTGTGAGATTCCAGGGGGTCCAGGCACTTACCCAGGGTTCATGTTTTCCACAGAGGAGACTGTGGTGTCTTTGGGATATATGGTTTATTTATGCATATGTGCAACCTGAGCCTACGGTGGAGGGGTTCACAGCATTAATACCCCAAAAGGGTCTTGTTTCTCCCATAGCTACAAATTTGGATTCAAACAGAAATCAAACACTGGTCTCAATTGTTGCTTTGACTCTCTCCAGCTTGCTGCTTTACCTCTAGGTCACATCACTGCTACCTCTGCTCCAAACTCTGGGTTTTTCCATTGAGGGAGGGGCCCCCACCCATTTGCCGTCTCGCACTGAACCCCTGAATTCCCCTTAATGGCTCATCACCCAGGCAATCGCCTCAGCAGGCGGCTAGCCTGGCTATTCCAAGCCTTAGAAATCTGTATTAAATTCTAACACTTGCTAGATTAGGGGGGTCTGGCACCCATCTTAAAACCCAAAATCTTAACAATAGTTAGAAGCAAAGGCTCCTGGTTCAGAACGGAGTCTGAGTCATAAGGGGCAGAGAAAGTGCAGAGCCATTTCCCCCTCATCCTTGCAGAGATCTCACTGATCTCTACCAGCAAAGGAGTTTCAAAATGGCTGCAATATTACCCACTGGCGGGATGTGCTGTAGCCACTGACGCCACCAGCTCAGTGACCTTTGCTGTTGCTTCCTCATACTTCAATAGGAACGGAGGAAGCTACATCCTACTGAGTCAGTCCACACTAGGCCACCCACTCCAGTATTCTCCACACTGATGGGCAGGGGCCTGTCCAGGATTTCTCTCCCCGGCCCAACCTGCCACGGATTCACCTTCTGCATTCAAAGCAGTTGCTCTGCCACAGATCTATGTCAATGCAAACACAGGGAGATGGGTGGGGATGGTGGACCGGCCGGAGGGTGACTGAGCAAAACAGTGGCCGAGCAGGTGGTCTGGTTGAGGAATACCAGACTGCTGCTCTTTGTGAAATGCCGCCTGAGGCAAGAGATTCAACCCGTCTAATGGGAGGGCCGGCCCAGCCCACAAAGCTAGCTGTCTGCATGGATTTTGCTCCCACCAGCTGTATGTGAGGGCCACGAACATGGAGAGGTTTAAAAGAGGATTGGACAAATTCATGGGAGATCAGGCTATGAGACTCCACAATGCCTGCGTTCTGCCTTCACTGTCAGAGGCGATATACCCTCTGAATACTAGTAGTTGGGAGCTGCATGTGGAGAGAGGGTTGTTACAGTCTTTATGCCCCACTTGTGGGCTTCTCAGAGGCATCTCACTGACCACTGTGGCCAACAGGATGCTAGATTAGATTGGCCTTTCGGCCTGATCTAGCAGGGCAGATCTTGTGTACTTGAACCTCCCTCCCATCAATGGTTTATCATTATAATGATCATTTTAGGTGTTGACAATGCTTTTGAGTGGAACTCCTCATGCGGAACTCCGATTCCTAAACTGGTTTCCCATTTGGGGAAACGCACAAGATTACGCCCTTTTCTTTACTCAATTCCTCAATCTACAGGAACCGTGATTTCCTGGAGACAAGGGCGAGAAAATCAGGGTTGTTCCAAGTAAACAAGGACTGTTGGAGGGTATCCCATAATTTTAATTAGATAGAGTTGGGGAACAGGTTTCTGAATGTTTCTAAACTATTATCATACCCGTTTATTATCTTAATCCTAGACAACGATCTCAGTTTTCACAGCAGGTATGACTAAGCACAACAAGCACCAGAGACTCGCTGTGTTTTCAACAAAAGGGTAGGAAATAATCCTAATATCAGGTTAGGGCCATACTGGACTGACAAGGACTGTTCCACAGCCGTTGAAATTGCCTGTTTTGTTTCAGCTATGTTTTGAGCGGTGATTATGATTATGATTATTGTTTTGTATGTGGGGAAGAGAATCAGAGCAGCCACTGCTTTGTTTCCCTTCAGAATGCCCTTTTCTGAGGTGCTTGTTGAACTCTGGATAATTCAAAATGGCTGCCACTTACTGGGTGCTACAGTGGGCAGCAGATGATATATAAATGGGCACCCACACTTTTTTTCCTGAGGAGGAATATTGATACTGCAGCAGCTGTGTTGACTGCCTCTCTAAAGAAAGGGCAGCAACTGAAGGAAGCTTGCTAATAAATTAAATCCCAGTGCACCATTCTATGCAACCTCATTTTTAAACCTGAGTGAGGAGAAAGATTATGACTCCCAATTTGGATAGAGTTCTCCGTATGGCGCAGCAGTCGAAAAGGACCCAAGAAGAGCAAAGGGGCTTACTGTGTCGTGCGAACTAGGGCAAGGTGGCTTAGGGAAATCGAAAAACACAATAAAAGCAGCCATGCATTAAAAGGAAGAAACAGCAGTAAAAGCCAGCAGTAAAACAGTTTAAAAGCAGCTGCACTGAGAAGCATAATAAAACATCATAATAATCAGTGTGGAAAAGCAAAGTAAAAAATAATTATGGTAGGCAAGTAATAAAAATCCAGTCTCTAAAACAGGGGGTGGGAAACTTGTTGTTGGACTAAAGCGCTCATCATCCCTGACCCCAGCAAATGTGTTTTAGACCAGCTGAGGTTTCTGAGGGCTGCCTTTGACGTTTCAAGGGTAGCCCCACAAATTGCTGTTTGTACTTTGTGGTATTTTAATTGTATGGTGCTTTGGTGAGGTTTCTCCACCCCACCCGGCTGCCCCACTTTAAAGGTGGCGCAAGCATATTTTTAAATTTTATTTATAATTTAATATAATATATTATTAATTGCAGCCCACTGTAAGCCTCCTTGAGGATCATTCAGTTGAAAAGCAGAATATAGATCAAATATAAATAAATACAGTGGTGCCTCGCAAGACGAAATTAATTCGTTCTGCGAGTCTCTTCGTCTAGCAGTTTTTTCGTCTTGCGAAGCAACCCTATTAGCGGATTAGCGCTATTAGCGGTTTAGCGGCTATTAGCAGCTATTAGCGGCTATTAGCGGCTATTAAAGGCTTAAGGGATTAGCGGATTAGCTGCTAAAAGGCTATTAGCGGTTTAGCGCCTTAGAAAAAGGGGGTGGGGAGCGAAAAAAAATCTCAAGACTCGCAAGACATTTTCGTCTTGTGAAGCAAGCCCATAGGGAAATTCTTCCTGCGAAGCGCATCGAAAAACGGAAAGCCCTTTCGTCTAGCGGGTTTTCCGTCTTGCGAGGCATTCGTCTTGCGGGGCACCACTGTATAGCAGAAGGCAGGTCCATCAGATATGCTGCTGCTAAATCGTGCATGGCTTGGAATATCCTAAGGAGTCCTTTGAATTGGACTGAGGAAACAAAGAGGGAGTCAGTGGTGCAGTTCAGAACATAAGGAACTTTGCTGCTGTTGTGGTGGGGGTGGTTCCTAAATTTATTACCCACTGTTCACCAGCAGAGTCCCAAGGCAAGTTAAAACTCTTTAAAACCATATGTTGAAAACTTGTCGGCATCCATCTTGTCTCTAGAGACAATGGAAGGCTGTGCCTCCGGGGGCAATGTCAAAGCGTTGGTGAGTTACACCTTTATGGACTGATATGGGAGAAACATGTTTTATTGCAGGTGGGGCAGATGAAAGTTAAAACCAATTACAGTCACAGGACATTATTATTATTAGAAGAGCGCTGCTGGATCAGGCCAAAGACCCACCCAAGTCCAGCATCCTGTTCTCACGGTGGCCAGCCAGTTGCTTCTGGGGAAAAACCCCAAGCATGACATGAGCAACACAGCTCTCCTCCATCTTATGGTTTCCAACAACTGGTTCTCAAATGTATATAGGTGTCTGTCCCCTTCCCCCCACTTAGGTGGGGGTTAAGTTCCAGGCCCCCGCACTCATAAGCGAAAATCGCGTAAGTGGAGCACACCCTCTAAAAAGCCTCTAAATGCCCGTTTTCCCCTGCTCTCCAGCTCTTTTTCCTGCTTGCTCTCCACACAACTCTCTCTTCAACTAGAGCTGAAGCTCTGGGGTTGGCTGGGGTAAACAAAGCCGCGCTTCACCTCCGGTCTCTTTGGGGCTTCCTTCGCCCTCAACGGCATCCTCTTTGGGCTGCAGGGAGGGTCTCCTGGCGAGTCATGGGGGCTCTCCAGCTCTCTCCCACCATCTCCTGGTTTGAATCTCTTTATTTATATCCTGGAGCCATGCATATACACGGACGTGCGTAAGTTTATTGCACGTAAGTGTAGGAACGCCTGTACTGCCTCTGAAGGAGGGTAGTAGCCTTATTCTCTGTGATCCGTCTAATGGAGCGGGTGGTTGCTGAACAACTCCAGGCACGCCTGGAGGATGCAGACCATTTGGATCCCTTCCCATGGGGATTCAGGCCTCACCATGGGACTGAAACTGCCTTGGTCGCGCTGGTTGATGATCTCCAGCAGGCTAGGGACAAAAGTGAGAGCTGTTTCCTGGTTCTGCTGGATCTCTCAGCAGCTTTTGATACAATCGACCATAACATCCTTCTGGACTGTCTAGAGGAGCTGGGAGCTAGGGGCACTGTTATACTGTGGTTCCGCTCCTTCCTTCTGGGCCGTGTCCAGAAAGTGGGGGGGGGGATGAGTGTTCAGACCCCTGGGCCCTCACTTGTGGGGTGCCTCAGGGTTCTGTCCTCTCCCCCATGCTTTTTAACATCTACATGAAGCCACTGGGAGAGATCATCAGGGGATTTGGGCTGGGTGTCCATCAATATGCGGATGATACCCAGCTCTACCTCTCTTTTAAATAGGAAACAGTGAAGGCAGTGAAGGTCCTGTGTGAGTGCCTGGAGGCGGTTGGAGGATGGATGGTGGCTAATGGATTGAGGTTGAATCCTGACAAGACAGAAGTACTGTTCTTGGGGGACAGGGGGCCGGCTGGTGTGGAAATCTCCCTGGTCCTGAATGGGGTAACTGTGCCCCTGAAGGACCAGGTGCGCAGCCTGGGCGTCATTTTGGACTCACAGCTGTCCATGGAGGCGCAGGTCAGTTCTGTATCCAGGGCAGCTGTCTACCAGCTCCATCTGGTACGCCAGCTGAGACCCTACCTGCCTGCGGACTGTCTTGCCAGAGTGGTGCATGCTACTGCAATGCGCTCTACGTGGGGCTACCTTTGAAGGTGACCCGGAAACTACAACTAATCCAGAATGCGGCAGCTAGACTGGTGACTGGGAGCAGCTGCCGAGACCACATAACACCGGTTCTGAAAGACCTACATTGGCTCCCAGTATGTTTCCGAGCACAATTCAAAGTGTTGTTGCTGACCTTTAAAGCCCTAAATGGCCTCGACCCAGTATACTTGAAGGAGCGTCTCCACCCCCATCATTCTGCTCAGACACTGAGGTCCAATGCCAAAGGCCTTCTGGCAGGTTTTTCACTGTGAGAAGCAGAGCTACAGGGAACCAGGCAGAGGGCCTTCTTGGTAGTGGCACCTGCCTTGTGGAACGCCCTCCCATCTGATGTCAAAGAGATAAACAATTACCTGACATTTAGAAGACATCTGAAGGCAGACCTGTTTAGGGAAGTTTTTAATGTGTGACATTTTAATGTATTTTTAATCTTTGTTGGAAGCCGCCCAAAGTGGCTGGGCTGCTCAATATTATCAGTGTAGATATTATGTTCAGTAGTATGTTTGAATGTTGAATGTGTAAGTGTTATGTCTAGAAACAATGGATAAAACAAACACTATTAGTTGTACTGTACTGCTGGATAAGTGTTTAACGGTTATTGTATTTGCTTAAAAACCAATAAAAATTTGGTGGTTTTTTTAATTTAAAAAAGACCTGGTTTAATGTGCTATGTGGCTCTTTGCTTTTAGTTTCCTGTTTTGCTGTGAGGATCAAGGAAAAGGGGCAGGATTTCATCTACCTTCCCAAAGGGGAGTCGGTCAAGCTGGGCTGCCCATTTGCATCAGACCCGGAAGACGACACACCGGACAATGGCTGGGACATTGAATGGAAGCAAGTGAAGCCAGGTCCACATCCCCAGGATTACCCGGTGAGTTTGTGGTTTTCAAACCCTGTGTCCCTGTCTCCCTCAGCATCCCTCAGCATCTAGTGATTGCTGAGACTTCTGGTAGGGTGATCGTGGGTTCTGCTTCAGCGAGGACAGCCCTCTTATTTGAAGGCATCTGCTACTTCAGGGGTCACCAATTTGGGGGGGGGGGCTGTCGGCACACTTAGAATCCCCATCCAGAGTGGCTGGGGCAACTCAGTCAGATGGGTGGAGTATAATAATAATTATTATTATAATTATTATTTTGAGGAAGTGTCGTGGGCGTCAGTCACAAAATGGCTGACTGAGCAGGAAGAGCACTGTGGATTTTTGAGGGGATATTTATTCAGCCTTTTCATGGGTGCCATGTTGGAGTCTCCTGCTCTTTTTGAAGAGTTACCTGGTCCAAGCCCAGCATAAACATAAAAAAGGGAGAACAGGGGCGCTGAAGATGCTTATTGACAGCATCTGGGCGGCAGACTGAGCCGGCAAACCATTCACCTGGTCACAGTCTTTCCCGCTGGTGTGAGATGGATTGTGTTTCTGTTTACAGTTTAGTAATTTAGTTGCATCTATAAATAGAAATTGGGGGGCGTGGGTGGCACTGTGGGTTAAACCACAGAGCCTAGGACTTGCCAGTCAGAAGGTCGGCGGTTCGAATGCCCGCGACGGGGTGAGCTCCCGTTGCTCGGTCCCTGCTCCTGCCAACCTAGCAGTTTGAAAGCACCTCAAAGTAGATAAGTGCAAGTAGATAAATAGGTACCGCTCCAGTGGGAAGGTAAACGGCATTTCCGTGTGCTGCTCTGGATCACCAGAAGCGGCTTAGTCGTGCTGGCCGCATGACCCGGAAGCTGTACGCCGGCTCCCTCGACCAATAAAGCGAGATGAGCACCGCAACCCCAGAGTCGGTCACGACTGGACCTAATGGTCAGGGGTCCCTTTACCTTTACCTGTAAATAGAAATTAGCATATACAAGCTTTATGCAGATTTATGCCCTCCGTTTTCGCAATGCGTAAGTCTGCCATCTCGAGAAAGAGAGGAATGCCTTAGCGTTGAGATCCCTGCATTGGTAGGAGAGCATTGCAGGCCGAGCCAACATGGCAAGTCAGAAATAAACCCCACAGAGTTCCATGGGTCCTGCTCCCAAGAAATGTGCCCACAAGCAGAACCTGAGACTGGTTTGGTTGTCTCCAGAGAGCTGTGTTTTCTGCAATCCTGTCACCATGCAGGGAGTAGAAGAGAGCCTCTGCCCCCAGTTAAATAGCAATAATACTAAATAATTAAGCGAAATCCCGTGTCCCTAAGGAATTGTTCTCTCCCACCTGCACAAAATATGCAAATGATGGGCATTTGCATGACTTACTTTAGTTTGCCATTTTTACTAGTTTGAATAAAAGATTCTGGTTGAGCTAGGCTAGGTCAGCTGCTAAAACTATTACTCAGCACACTCCTCTGGCTTCAGAGATTTCTGTGGGCATTGCTGATGTCAAAACATAACTTTTCCGTCAAAAGGACTAGCATCAAAAAATGCACAAAGCTCCACTCTCCTCTGTCCAATGTGTTTTCCATCAACCTCTCCTTGTCTGATTCCTCACAAGCTCCTGGGTTACCACGATAACCGTGTCATCTACCCTGGACCTCCTGATCTCCAGCAGAGGGTGGGTTTCATCTCTCCAGATCCCAGCCTGTATGATGCCTCCATGCAACTGCGTGACGTGCAGATCACTGACTCAGCCACATACGAGTGCAAGGTGAAGAAGACCACAGAAGCCAGCCACAAAGTGACCATCACTGTGCAAGGTGGACCTCATCTCTTGTGCCATTCTTGGGGTGATGGTGGGGTTAAGACTGTAGCCTTAAGCATGTTTCAGAGGGCAGGTCCTCATCTTTTAATGCAAGGGTGGGAAAAGGCCTGAGGGCGACATTCCTTCCAGGACAGCCTTTCAAGGGCCACCACCAGTGGTGTGGGGGGCCAGAGGCAATAGTGGGCAGAGCAATGAATGCAATTTTTATCTAGCTTCCAAACACACACCTCTCTTTCCTCAGTCCAGGCAGGCATTGGGTTGTATCCAATGCTAGTCTTGCTCAGAGCAGACCCACTGAAATCAATGGACCCAAGTTGAATGCAAGCATAGTTCAGTTGGTTGCAGCATGGTGCTGATAACGCCAAGGTTTCAGGTTCGATCCCCATATGTGACAGCTTCGTGTTGGGTCCCTTCCAACTCTACAAATCTATTATTCTAAATGGGTCATGTTTGTTAATTTCAATGGGTCTACTCTGAGTAGGACTAGCAGGGGATGCAACCCTAAATCAGAGTTCAAGAACACATTCCTGCTCCGCAAAAGCCCTTGGTGTGCAAAGTAGGGCCAGGGAGGGAGAAAGCTGAGAGTGAGCTAGCAAAGCCTGAAAGGCCACAGCTGGCCCCTAGACTTGGGGTTCCCCTTCTTTGAATGAATAGGTAGCATCGAACCAGGTGAGGAGTGCAAATTATATGCAGGAGGGATGGGGGGAGAGAAGTGACTAGAAATTGTAGTACCCACAGCACTCATCAAAAGTCCATATATGCCCACTGTTATGGAAAAAATGGGGGGTTGATTTTGCTGCCCAACTCTCCAAGGGACTGAGTCCCCTAAGTCCATGATGGGTCAGAGATGAATGGATGGAGGCAGGATGCAGGGGAAGCAAGGCAGATCTTTATTTTTCTGTTGCAACAGAGTTCCCTCACCTCCTTGTAAGGAGGTAAGATAGGAGGTAAAGGTGCAGGAACCTTTAAAGACCTTTGAAATTGCCCAACCCCGTAGCCAAAGACCACCCTAAAAGCATCATACATACATCACAAGAGGTGGTCTACAACATAAATCCTGTCTGCCAGGGTACCTGATAATGGTCACTGATGGCATTTCCTGGGCAGGCTGACCATTCCATTGAGATTGTAAATACTTTAGTTCCTGAATCTCTTATTTACAAACTTCAACCTATTGACAGTTTGCTCAGTTTAACAGAAACTTGGATTTGCGGGAAGGGAGTAAGCCCCCTAGATTCCAGGCAGTTTTGTTGACGGGATTTGCAACAAGCGAAAAGACAATTGGAAAGCTTTTCCCCGTTTCCTTCCATCTACTGCAGAGGAATATTTGAGGTCATTTTGGGAGAGTCACAATAGCTTTTGGGGATTGCTCTGTTTGCCAAAATGTGAGGTTTTTCTCAAGGAATATTTCCTAATATTTTGAAGGGTGAGAGATGGGTTTCCGTGGAGTGTATTTTGTCTACTATCATGTGCACCCTTAAAAGTTTATGACGCTCGCTGATCTAGAAAGGTTGGTGGCTCCCTGCCGTAGTAGGAAACTGACGTCTTCTCTCTGCCAATCTAGAAAGACCCCTACTCCCGCAATGCTCGATAATTGGTGAGATAGCCTATGGGGCGGATGTCACGCTGCGCTGCTTCACTTCCACGGGCTCACCGCCCCTCACCTACCAGTGGTCCATGACGCACGGACATCAATTCAGGGACTGGATGCCCCCCGGAGGATCAATGGGTGAGTGATGACAACAGTGGGGCCAGGGGGAGGAAAACTATAGGGCAGGCATGTCCAAAGTTCGTTTCAGGGGCCTAATATCCAGCCCACCAGTCAGTTTAATCCGGCCCCTGTGGCAGTTTATTTCCTGGGGTAAAATCCTAAAACCCTCAACAACTTCAGTCCTAAAAGTAGTTCAAAAACTTCAATCCTAAGAAAAGGTCAACAACTTTGGTCGGCCCCCACAGCCCTTCACGTCATCTAATCTGGCCCTCTTTGAAAAAAGTTTGGACACCCCTGCTATAGGGGCATCCTCGGCTTAGGAGAGGATCAGGCTCTCTGGACTTTCTCAGAAGCATTCCAATTAACCAGCCCTTCACACTCTCGTTTCTGCTAAGCAGGCTCTGTCCCTGGAGACCTCCACATCAGGGATTTGTGCGAAGACCACGTGGGTACCTACCAGTGCAGTGTGCGGAATAACGTTGGCGTGGCCTATTGCTCCGTGGACATCTACTTTGGCGGAGGTAAGCGAGGGCGGGGTTTGTCACTAAGGCAACTTATCCAGACAAAGCTGGCACAGGTATGTGGGAGAGTGAATGGGGGGGGGGCATTTTTGTTCAGCACTACTTTCCCTGTTTTTTTGGGGGGGTGTCCATTTGAAAACAGGGCTGCACACACCCCATACCCCACCAGTTTCATAGCTGCTCAAACGTGTTGTTTTATTACATTTTTATTGCAATTTATTAAATTTTATTACATGTTTTGTTTTTAAAGTTGGGCTTTTGGGGTGTTTGTTTTAATGAACATTTATGTAAACCATTTTGAGGGGGGTTTGTTTGTTTGTTTAGCAGTATATAAATCCCGCTAAATAACTAATAAACATGAAAGGGGTCCTAGGAGAAGCGGCAGGTATTTTATTTACTTTTGTAGAAAATTGATTCATGGGAATGTTAGGTGATGATGAGATAGCCTCCCAGAGGGGCTGTCCAAAATCTCACAAGATCTCTTTTGAGATCTCAGAGGGCCCACTGTTAAGTTGTGGGCGAACATAGCAGACGACACAGCGATTCTTCCAAAGCAGCTCTTTATTGTAAGCTGGAACAGAACTAACTGAGGAGCTCAGTCAGCCTGCTTATATAGAGCTCCAGAATAATGTAACTGTTGCCATTTTCTAAAACTATCCAATCACTGAACGTCACTTTTCGATCCTTCATTTGCATACAAACTATCCAATCACTGAACGTCACATTTCGATCCTTCATTTGCATAACTATCTACAGTATCCCCCTGCTGGCCCAGGGTGAGAACTTCAGTACATAACACCCACAATATCTTGTAGGAGCCCCACAGAGTTCTTTGCGCAACCTTCCCATAGCCAGGTAAGCAAGGCGGAAGGCTTATAGCCTCTTTCTGCAGCAACAAAACCTGGGAAGGTCATGCAAGATCTCGTAGGGTCTTCACAAGATCCCGGACAGCACCTTCCAACTGTTTCCTCTCCCCTTTGCTCTTCATTCATTCATTTCCCCACCACCACACAAAACTGTAATCTCGCAAGTAAATCAGGCTTAAATAGCGCATCTACTGTAATACAATGGTACCTTGATTCTCGAACTTAATCCATTCCAGAAGTTGGTTCGACTCCCGAAACTGCTCGAAAACCAAGGTGCGGCTTCCGATTGGCTGCAGAGGCTTCCTGCACTCAAGCAGAAGCCGCGTCAGACGTTCGGCTTCCAAAAAAACTTTTTCAGACTGGAGCACTTGCTTCTGGGTTTGCGGGGTTCGGGAGCTGATCTGTTCAGCAACTAAGCCATTCGAGAACCAAGGTACCCCTGTACTAGGGAGCAAGGGAAAAAGTCACTGAAGAGGCCTTTCATTGCAGGTTACCAAAGAGGTTTGATCATCGCGGGATCCGTCATCATCCCCCTCCTGGCCCTGGCCCTGATCATCGGGGGGATCATCTGGTGCTGTTCATGCTGCTGCGGGAAAGGCTGGTGTAGCGGTTGCCCAGGTTGCTACTGCGGGAAGGATTATTGCTGGGACTGCTGCTGTTCCGGCTGCGCTCAGGAGCCGAAGCAGGAATACCAGGAGACCAAAGCCAGCGAGATCTGGTGAGTATTGTAGCCCAAGGCAGGGGCGAGACTAGGCTTTATTTCACCTGGGTCAAAGACCCCATTTGGCAGCCCCCCCCCATGCATATTTGCATACATACACACAGGCTGAGAGCCTCAAGGGCGCCTCCCAGAGGCTTCTCCCGGGGCAAAAAACCCCACCAGCGCCCATAGTTAAAAAGGTAAAGGTACCCCTGCCCGTACGGGCCAGTCTTGACAGACTCTAGGGTTGTGCGCCCATCTCACTCAAGAGGCCGGGAGCCAGCGCTGTCCGGAAACATTTCCGGGTCACGTGGCCAGCGTGACATCGCTGCTCTGGCGAGCCAGAGCCGCACACGGAAACGCTGTTTACCTTCCTGCTAGTAAGCGGTCCCTATTTATCTACTTGCACCTGGGAGTGCTTTCGAACTGCTAGGTTGGCAGGCGCTGGGACCGAACAACAGGAGCACACCCCGCCGCGGGGATTCGAACCGCCGACCTTTCGATCGGCAAGCCCTAGGCGCTGAGGCTTTTACCCACAGCGCCACCCGCGTCCCATCCAGCTCCCATAGTTAGGGCTCTGCAAACTCCAGAGAATTGCAGACATCACAGGATGGCTGTGATTTGGTTCATGAATTGTTTTGGGAAGTGCAAAGTGGGCCAGTTCACTCTTTAAAAGCAAACAGAATCAAATTTCGTCTCCATTCTCACATCTCAAAAGGAAGGGTTGGAATAAGTGGGGGCGTCGGAGAAGAATTACACACAATAATTTCTAAAAGCAAGCCAGGGGAGTAGAAGAAAAGGGGAAGGACTTCCGAGGTTAATCAGAGCAAAAGAATGAATATGAAACACACACACACAAAAAAACCCAAGCAGGGAATTCAGGAGTAAACAAATGAATTTTATGAGTAATTGTTAATGGACTGCTCTGAGCATGGGAAGAGCAGGCTATGAGTTCCTAAATCAACTGTAATGGTTTTGTGCTCCTCCCTTCTCCAAGCAGTTAGAGGAAATAATTAAGAGGCTCAATTTCCTTGTGCAGAGAAAGAAATGGGCACTTGTAATGGCTTCATAATGCACGGATATTACAGATTATTCACAAATATACAGGTCCGGTAGGTAGGTTCCTTCCCAGGACAGGCAGTGCTGGTATTCAAAGCAACACCTGCCCCTAGGACTCATATTCAGGGTAGCAAAACAATAACCTAGTTAACTTATGGAACTCCCTGCCACAAGATGTGGTTTGCAGAAGTGTGTGTTGGAGGCAAGGAGCAGAGCCTCAATGGTAGAGGATCTGCTCTGCATGCAGAAGGTGCCTGCTCAATCCCCAGGATCTATAGGTAAGGCTGGGAATGTCCCCTGCCTGAAACCCCAGACAGCTGCTGCCAATCAGTGTAGGCAATATTGCGCTAGATGGGCCAATGGTCTCATTCAGTATATATTTATTGCTATTGATTTCACAACATTGTATATACTGCTTGATTGTAAGAAGCACATTACAAAAAGAGCAAAATATTCAAATTACTGCAAAGAAACAGGCATTTAAATATATTTTATTAAATTTCTACAAATTTCACATAAACCTTTCAATACATAATAATTTTTCCTTTTGTTTTATCGGGTTCCCATTCCATTTTCCGTGGTGTTTTTTATTCCACCCCTTTGCTGCACTCTGTTGTCGCTCTTGTATACCAGAACCTTAATTACAATAACCTCCAGTTCTTTCTGTGGCTCGTGGTTCAAATCCTGCTTGCGAACTCATCATGTTACAATATTTCTTTAAGTAATCCAAAAAAGGCTTCCATTCTTCCATAAGACTGCCGTCGTTAAGTTCTCTTATTTTCTGTTAAATTTGCTGATTCAGCATAGTCCATCACTTTACTGTGAGGCAAGCGTTTAAAACATTCAGAAGGAAGAACTGAGATAAACAATAAGCTAAAACAGGGGTAGGTAACCTAAGGCCTGGGTACCGGATGCGGCCCAGTCGCCTTCTCAATCCGGCCCGCAGACGGTCTGGGAAGCAGCGTGTTTTTACAAGAGTAGAATGTGTGCTTTTATTTAAAATGCATCTCTGGGTTATTTGTGGGGCATAGGAATTCATTAATCCCCCCCCCCCGGCCAAATATAGTCTGGCCCACCACATGGTCTGAGGGGTGGTAGACCAGCCCACAGCTGAAAAAGGTTGCTGACCCCTGAGGTAAAACCAGATTCTTTAAAGCAGCCTCCTTTGTGCCCACTCTCATGAAATGGAACATTGCTGGCCGATTGGAACGCTTGTCAGGATGAAAGCCCCTGTGCTGCAACATTTTGTTGCAGGAGACACACGTTTCACCTAACCCTGAGCTGATTTGTGATTGTCCCCCTGCCTCCCCCCCCCCAATCCTGTTTCTTGCAGTGTGGATGCCGATGCTCCTCCAAGCAGACCGTGCAGCCAGGCGTTCAGTCGCGCAAGCAGCCTCCATTCCCTGCTTGGCGGCTACCAGACGCGGACTGGCCAGTACCAGTGCCGCAAGTACGCCTCCCCCATCGTTCAGGTGAAGATGACGTCTCCCCCCGACAGCGACGTGAGCGTCGTCCTGGCCCCCGAAATCCCGTCTCCCCCCAGCTCGGAGCAAGGAGATGTTTCTGAGCACTACTACCCCACTAAAGGGAAGGATGCTTATCCCGCAGCAATCGACTCCGTTCCCGGATACGTCAAGGGGGAGAACTACAAAGGCTCCAGTCCGAGGCATCAGATCTACTCCGAGCCGCAGAAGTTCTCCACGCCCGCCTCGGATCCCGGCTGCATCCGCTGGCAGGATGGAAACACCAGGCCCTACAAGGGCACCGTAGTCATGATGCGATCTGCAAGCAAAGAAGGGCTCTTGATATGAGGCAAATGCCGGGCGGAGGGGAGCGGGGTGGGACAGGGAATGTTGATGCACCATGGGTGCTGGGGATAGGTATTGCCGACTTCTCATTCGGAGCTGGAGATCAAACTCATCAGCCGGCCTCCCATCTTCATGTATGTTTACAAGTACCAGCCGCTGTTGGGATCTGTCTGTGTGCCGCCGTCCCGTGTGGTGAATCACAGAACTGCAGGTCGTGGGGTTCCCCATCAAGAACCTTCTGGTACTGCTCTGATTCTGCCCACCCAGGCCAGCTGTTGGATCCTTTAGGGCAGGAAGGAGTGCAAAGATGCTTCCTGTCCCAGCTGAGCCTTGAACAATGAGGACCTCCTGAGCATCCTTGGCTATTCTTTGGTCTTGACTTCTGGCTTCCTCCTCAGTGGCGTAGCGTGGAGGGTGCAGGGGGGGCCGGCCGCACCGGGCGCAACATCTGGGGGAGGGACAGTGCAGCAGGTTAGGGGGCGCAAATTACTTGCCTTGCCCCGGGTGCTGACAACCCACGCAACGCCACTGTTCCTCCTCCATTCCCTGATTTGACATTTGGTCCTGACCTCTGGCTTTCTCCTTGACCCCCATCTCCTGATTCAACCTTTGGTCCTCACCTCTGGCTTGCTCCTTGACTTCGTCTCCCGATTTGACCTTTGGCCTTGACCTTTGGCTTGCTCCTTGACCCCGTCTCCTCATTTCCCCTTCTTTGGTCTTGATTACTGGCTTGTCCTATGACTTTTGGTTCCTGGCTCACCTTAGACACTTGCCTGCAGCCCAGCCCTGACAATGTATGGACTTCCACTCTGGCTGAATGGGAATGGGAAGGAGTAGTGGCTCCCCATGAGAATAAACCTTCTCTCACTGTTAGAGTGAGAGGGAGGCCAATGCACTTTTTTTTTTAAGCCTTCAAAGTTTGCCCCTCTGCCTCAGCCCCATTATTGGCACTATTGGAGTTATCCTAATATATTGGCCTCCTTTCCATAGGAAGGTATGCATCCTGAAGTTCAACCCTAAACGGGTTTTGCCTCCACCATTGTCACCTTCCCCTCCTTTAGACCCAACCCAAACCAAATTTGGGAGCAGGGAAGGCCATGGCAGAGGGTTCCCCAGAGCTCCACCAGAGCCTTTTCTCTTGGAGGCTCTTTTCCCTGTTGGAAACGATGCAAATACCCCCCTTTTCTTGCTGGGGGTGATGGGCATGTGAATGGCAGTGGTGGGGAATCTCTGACCCAAGAGGCCATTTCCTCCCCCCACAAACTACACCAACATACCCACACCCAACATCATGATGGCATGAGACTGCCATCACTTTGAAATCTGTCTGCAAGCATTTTTTATTGAAGTCCCCTGTGATGTCAAAGTGATGTCTCTTGGTGCCCATCAGCTGATAAGCGCTGAAAGGTCTCGCTTTCTGAAGTCCAGTTCCAAGCTGTTTCTATCCAGTGCAAATGGACTCCAAAGGGGAGCCTTTTTCAAGTTGTCAGCCGGCATCATCATTATTTCAGGTGATTGGCAGGTGGCCAGCCCTTCCTAACTGTCAAAGTTGGCCCGCAAGGGGAGGGGAAGGGAGGATCGGGCCTGCGGGCCACATCTGGTACTCTTTCCCTGTTCTGGTACTGATACTAGTCTCCTCCTTACCCCAAACTAAGTCTCTGGACCTCTGGGGCAAGGGCAGGTTGGAGGCAACGCTGCCTGCCTGAGTTCCAGTAGTGAGTCTTCTAATGAGGGAGCTCGCTTTTGCAAGCACCCCCAATTTAAGTGCTCAAAACATTATTACAGTGGACACTCGGGTTGCAAACGTGATCCGTACGGGATGCACCTTCGCAACCCGCAACATTCACAACCTATGTCTGCGCATCTGTGCACGCACGGGTTGCGATTTGGTGCTTCTGCACATGCGCAAAGTGCGATTTGGCGCTTCTGTGCATGAGCGACCGCCTAAACCTGGAAGTAACCCGTTCTGGTACTTCCAGGTTTCGGGGGTCCACATCCCGAAAAAACGCAACCTGAAGCGTCTGTAACCCGAGGTATGACTGTAGTTGTAAGTATTATGGCAAGACGATGTATGAGGATTGCTTTCATCCAGCAAAAGCGCCATACAAATGCTGAGTATTATTAGAGTTAGGCTTGTTATTTTAGCAGCTTTTTTTGTTTTTGTTTTTATGAATGAATGCTTCTCAGAAAACAAGAGCACAATATGAAACGATAACAGTATTAGTTAAACGACAGAATGGCATTTGTAACAGTCCTGTTTTCCTAAGCACACTTTCTACGGCAGTGGAATACAAACGCTTCGGATAGCCTGATCCTTTTGCAAATTTACTCAAAAGCAAGTCCCACTCAATTCAGCGGAGCTCGCTTTTGGGTAAATGTTCACAGAAGAGTATCCCAGCTGTGCATATGCCATTCTAAATCAGGGGCAAGGAATCCATTTTTCAGTCTAAGGGCCGCATTTCCTCCCAGACAACCTTCCGAGGGCCGTGTGACCATGGTGGGTGGAGCCAGAGACAACTGTGGGGGTTTGGGAGGGGGTAGGGACAAATGTAAAACAGTAGGCTACTTTTTACAAACACACACTAAGCTCACTCACTTCTCCCTCCATGCAAGTAAGAGGTATTATCAGGGTTCAAAGTCACATTCCGCCCTGGCAAAATCACTCAGGGAATGGTGTGACCCGGGGAGAGTTTTGAGGGCTAGGCAGAGAGGCCTTGAGGGCCACATCTGACCTCTGAGTCTGTGGTTTCCCATCCCTTCTTTTCCAAAGAATGGAGGTGGTTTCGCATGCAGAAATAGAGAGGGTCAATTACGGCGGCAGGTGAAAAATAATAAATAGCTCCACGGTTAAATGTTGCTCTTAAATTTACTGCTGCAGCTGTCTCTTGTTTGTCTTTGGAGTTCCATTCACCAGGAACGGGTGACCTTCATCCATAGGTCCACTTGCAGTCCTCAGTCTAATTTTATGTGACCATCAGTCTAATTTCAAAAGTCCTATGCAAGGAAAAGCTTGAGACTTCTGGTAAGGAACAATGTGCCCATTCCCTGACGGCCTGGGGAAGGGGTAGGAGAGAGAGAGAGAGAGAGAGAAGGGGATGTCAGAGGGAGAGAAAAAATGGAGAGGGGAGTTGACCCTGCCCACTGGCTGCACCCACAGGAAAAAAACGGCCCCATCAAATTACTCGCAAGGGAATGCGGTTCTTGACAAAAAAGTGTTGTCCTCTCTTGCCAAACAAGGATTCCGAAGAGATCACACCCTCTCCTTCGCAAGACAGAGCACATGAACAAATGTTTCTGTTTGTAAATTGTCATGTTTGGAAACCATTTTGCCATTTTAAAATGCTTTTGAGAATGAATGTTCTTTTTTATTTTAAGAAGCCCTTTTCAGTTCAAGATGCAGGATTTTTGTAACTGTGTACTTGAGTATCATCACTATCTTTCTGTGTGTATGTGTGTGCGTGTTTTTAAAAATGTGTATATGGTTAGTTCCCTTCAATTAAATGTAATAAGGATTGTTAATTGCTTCTGAGATATTTCCCTGAAGGAGGGCTGTATAGCCTAAAAAATGCACTAGGCTCTTGAATATTTTTGTGGTTCAATAAATCATCTGCCTTTAATTATCACTTCAATAGTAGCCATGTTGTTGTGTTGCGCCGAAACCAAGGTTTCATTCATACACAAGTTTGCTGCGGATTTGCTGTTACCTAAGCATGCAAGTGTCGCTTCATCAAAATCACAGAACTGTAGAGTTGGAAAGGACCCCCCAAAGTAATCTAGTCCAACCCCTTGCAATGAAGAAAAACTCCAACCTATGCATTCCCTCTCCATTTAATCCACATTTCCCAATTCTTTGGATAATCAGATATGAAAAGTAAATCAAGTTTCAATGTGTGTGTTGTGGGGCGGGGTTATACAAAGTGTTCTATTCAATTTAAGTGCTACTTAGCCCCAGTGACATTAAATGAACATGACTAGCATATGATAGGTCTTCTCTGAGTAGAGCTTAAGTAGATACAACTCAAAGTACATATTGTTCGTTGCAACCCAGTCTCTGAGCAGTGAGAGCTGTCAGGGATGTTTGCCCCTGTCTAGAGTATGGTTTCCTTGGGATAAAGATCAATGGCTGTGGCGCCTTCAGGAATTACACAAATATACTACCTAAGCAGGGACGTGGGTGGCGCTGTGGGTTAAACCACAGAGCCTAGGACTTGCCGATCAGAAGGTTGGTGGTTCGAATCCCTGCGATGGGATGAGCTCCCGTTGCTCGGTCCCTGCTCCTGCCAACCTAGCAGTTCGAAAGCACCTCAAAGTGCAAGTAGATAAATAGGTACTGCTCCGGCGGGAAGGTAAACAGTGTTTCCATGCGCTGCTCTGGTTCGCCAGAAGCGGCTTAGTCATGCTGGCCACATGACCCGGAAGCTGTACGCCTGCTCCCTCAGCCAGTAAAGCGAGATGAGCACCGCAACCCCAGAGCCACGACTGAACCTAATGGTCAGGGGTCCCTTTACCTTTTTACTACCTAAGCAAAGGATGGAGGGTCTCACAGAATTAATACGCCAACAGATATTACCTTCCCATTAGGCTCCCAGGGAGATCCTTAAGCCAAAGCTTTGGGTGCTGCCCAGAACATGACCAGCCTTTGTGTATCCAGCTTCTAGCACAGCCCCTTTGCCTATTGTTCTCTGTCCCTACAAAGTGATGCTGCTTCCAGCTAGGTGGGGAGGGGGAGGATTAATCTCATTTGTCTCTTTGGCAACAGAGCAACCTTTTTGGACATGTAAATGGTGATACTTAGCTAGGAAGCTACGGTCATTCTCTGATAAAAAAACTGGCCTGGCCAGTTCAGTAGTCTCTTCTACTAGATTCTAAGCCTCCTTGGTAGAGAATCAGAGGCCAAGACATACACTGCAAACCTATAACACTGTTAGGGAAAAGTGTGTACAATGTAAACACAATTTTTGCATGCACTTTGTGGGGGGCGGGGCGGATCCACAGACAAGAAGAGGATGGAGTGGGCTTCTGACCGACAAAAGTAATTGTGAAACTGAAAACACACATTCACCTGTGACCTGTGATGCAACAGGGAAATAATAATACTGCCCTCTCAACAAGCGGATCAGTGGTGCTTTTTCCTTCACACACCTACCGCTATGCTTCAAAACCTAAGGTGGCAATTGCCAGGTCATTTCTGAAAGAAAAAGAATGTCAGATGAAGCATGCGTTGAGTCTGACCTTTTAAATGACTGCCTTAGTGTTTGAAACATAGTATTAAAACAACACTAACAGTTTGTTTTAAGCAAGTAAAGTCACATCCTGCTAACCTGTTTGTGGGGCACAAATCCTGATTTGTTTGCACAGCGTTTGCAAGGAGGCCCAGCGATCTCAGCTCTTTATCAAGCATTCATTCATTCATTCTGGTTTTGTTGGCCTGGAGAGCATCCTACACAGTCCAGTGTGTCTCCTAATCATTTTGCAGATTGCAAGGAAGTCCAGTTTGTGGGGGCGTGGATTTAGAATGCAAAGCCTCCAAATCAAGATTGAATGTGCCACCTGAATTTGTCAATATGCGATTGAACTGAACCGCACCCCACAGTGGCGGCAGTCTGGAAGCGCCCCAAGAGTCTGGTGACACTTGATAGATTATCAGATCTGAAGATGCAAAGGATATGCAAAGGATATCCACTTGCTGGAGCTCAGTGGATCTGAATCAGGTCACAACTAGGGATGGGACTCTTTGGGTTTTTCTCAGTTTCTCATTTTTCTCTAGGGTTTCAGACAGGGAATCTTTCCCAGCCCTACCGAGAGATGCTGGAAACTGAACCTGGGACTTCTTGTAGGCAAGGAAGGAGCTCTACCACTGAGCTACACTCCTTCCCTAATATTATAGCCCTGCATTGTCATTCCTGCAGTCAGAATAAATGACCTCCAGGAGCATTCCTGCTCTAAAATTCTATGTTTCCAAGAAAGGATTTAGTTATACTAGATCTAGGTTTCAAACGGAAGTGATTGAAGGGAAAGTGAAACTACTGAAAGCCACATACAGCATACTATTAGAATGGGAGACGAAAGATGAAGAGGTAAAATCAGCTATGATTAAATGGGCACAAGATGTAGGTCACAACATTATGATGGAAGATTGGGTTAAATTATGGAAAACTGACTTAAAATTTACAGATTGTTCCCTATTGAAGGAGAATTACATGAAGATGATGTACAGATAGTACACAACACCAGTGCAGTTAGGGAAACATTCACAAACTTTTTATTGATAATAATCAGCTAAATAGTTTGAGGATCTATACAACTTTGTAACATGCAGAAAACAGCATTCTTAAAGAAACCAAAGACTGGAACTGAGGGAAGTCGGGGGGTGGGGTGGGTGGGTTTTGTGGGGGGGAGGGAGGAAAAATGGGGGGGGACAAGGATGATATGTTTTTGGATAATATGTCTTGTTATAATTTTGAATAAAAAAAAATTTGAATAAAAAAATGTTTCTATTGCATCCCTGAGCAACAGGGAAGCATCTCACCTTAATCTTAGACCGATCCTCAAGCAAGATTTAAAGGGGCTCCTGTGACTGTTATTCAGTTTTAAACACATAAGCACATGCCCATATGGAGTGCAGGTAGAAGATAAATGCGCCCCACACCAAGCTCATAATACTCTCACAGCCAGAAAACTATACAGAGCAAAAAACGAGGCCACGTTTAGCCCTTAGCTGACCTCAGCAACCCCTCTTGTCACATTACAGGAAATTCTTCCTGAGGCTCCCCTCTGTGGAACTGGTTTAACAAGTGTCAACAACTATCCAAGCAGACGCCAAAATGGTATCTTATGTACGTGAATGGGGACAGGTCTGTGTCAATGGATTCTGGAGTCAAGGTAATTCATCATTTCAAAAGGAAGTCTCAGACAGGAAGGGCAATTAATATCAGGTATCGCCAGGCGTCTTGATGGATGGACTTGCAAATGTGTTGGAGAAACATGACAGCCTGAGCATGATCTAATTCACATGCACAAGCACAACCCATGTTGTGATGTATCTGAGACATTTTTGGGGTGGTCCTTCTGTCAAGGGGCAGGTGGATAATTTCTGAGGTTTAAAAATATGTCACACACCTTTGTTCTGGGCACCTCGTTGCAAGGGAGCAAGGAGACTTTGTTGTAACAGACCGATAAAGATCAACAGCTTGCCTTGCTAAGGTAGACTCCATTTGTATCTCTGACTTGATGGGGACTTGGGCTGTAAAAATCAACCCTGTGGGTGTGTGTATGCGTGTGTGTGCAGAACTGTGACCACAGCTGTTGCCTCAGACATGGCACAGGTGAGCAGCAGAAGTGAGAGTCCCCACAGGCCGCAGTTGCCATCCCTTGGCCTAGCTCCCCACATACACATGTGGCAAGTGGGTCAGGATCTCTGTGCGTTTAGGCTTACACAAACATCCACCCACATGTGCAAACAAATGAGGATCTTGCAGGAAAGGAAGAGTAGCCACTGTTTGCTTTGCAAAAGAGTAAGCTGGTAATAATATATGGGCCAATCCCAGAGGGTGGCAACACGCTGGTTTGGAAGGAGCAACATATGAATCAGGGAAATAATAAACAAAGGTTCCTTGCCAAGATTTGGCGGGGTTTCACCGTTGACAGAGGTTCTGATGTTAAACTAAGAGGCATAAACTGACTCACTGCCAGCCCTAAGAATAGACATGATATATATTTTTAATGTTTGATGATTTATTGTGTTTTTAATATTCTGTCGGGAGCCGCCCAGAGCGGCTGGGGCAACCCAGTCAGATGGGCAACATATACCAAAATATTGGGGGGGGGGGAACTGACTTTGCCTTCTCGGTAGTGGCGCCCAGCCTGTGGAACACCCTCCCTTCAGATGTGAAGGAAATAAGCAGCTATCCTATCTTTAAAAGACATCTGAAGGCAGCCCTGTTCAGGGAAGTTTTTAATATTTAATGCTGTACTGTTTTTAACGTTTGATTGGGAGCCGCCCAGAGTGGCTGGGGAAACTCAGCCAGATGGGCGGGGTATAAATTATTATTATTATTATTATTATTATTATTATTATTATTATTATATTTGCCAATTGCTTCCTCAAGGCTGCCAAAAAAAAAAAAAAAAGAGAGAGAGAGAGGTTATGATTTGGTGAATATATTGGCAGTAAAACCATTCAACGTTAAACCAGATCCACACACCTTTGATAGAAGGAGTCTGCCTTGATATGAGGCAGACCATTGGTAGAAGAAGAAGAAGAAGAAGAAGAAGAAGAAGAAGAAGAAGAAGAAGAAGAAGAAGGGGAGGAGGAGTAGTAGTAGTAGTTTGGATTTGATATCCCGCTTTATCACTACCCGAAGGAGTCTCAAAGCAGCTAACATCCTCCTTTCCCTTCCTCCCCCACAACAAACACTCTGTGAGGTGAGTAGGGCTGAGAGTGTGTGACTAGCCCAAGGTCACCCAGCAGCTGCATGTGGAGGAGCGGAGACACGAACCCGGTGCCCCAGATTACGAATCTACTGCTCTTAACCACTACACCACACTGGCTCTCATTGGTTCAGCATAAATGCTGTTTCAGGCCACACCACTCTTTGAGTGGCAAGAAACTTCAAGGCTTCCAGTGCTTACACAGGCCTCAGTTTCCTTGGAATGAAGATTAACGGAGACTGTGGCATCTTTAGGAGATATGGTTTTATTTACACATAAATGTAACCAGAGCGTAGAATGGAGGGGCTCAGAGCATTAACACCCACAAAGGAGCTTGATTCTTCAGCAGCCTCTTGGCCCGGCTTCAGCCTCAGAGTCTGAACTGCTCCCTGTCACAGGCTCTTCCTGCTCACGAAACCCTGTTGCCCCTTTAGCATACCTCCTCCCTATATCCTTCCTCCGGCCTCTCCTCCGTGTCCCACCATGAAGCCCTGGCTCTGAGCGTTCCTCCTCTGGGGTTTTCCTGGCTGTTGCCTTCCACTACCCCAGTTCATCCAGCCAGTCCCTGATACATGGAAACATTAAGCAATTCTATCGATGCATTAATGCATTGGTTTGCTGCTCACTGCTTTTCACCGTTCTCACCTGTCGATTTGAAAAGAAGCTCCTTGGTCATTTATTTTAATCATTTATTTGTTAAATTAAGGGAAGCCCTCGTTTCTTACAAACGTGGGCTGCAGCAAATAATCACATTCAGTCATATTTAAATACATAAAAGCATATAATGTACAATCAGTCCAAATAATCTGGAGCAGAAACAATGTCGAAGGTTGCAACCAGCCTGTCGCAAGTGTATGGTAGAACGAAAAGGTCTTTCGTGGTTTTTTTCAAAAATTCAGAGAGGGTTTAAACTTGATGAACTTCTGTGAGCATTGAACCACTTGGAGGGCTTCTCTGGCCCAGGTCTTTGAGGACAGCAATGGGGAATGGCAGAAGTAGGGCAGAAGTTATAACTTCCTTCCCAAAAGGGCAGGAGGGAGGAACCCTTCTGACCCGAGATCTGCTTTCCTTTTGTAGACAACCTTTCTAGGGCCATACGCCAGTGGGGGCTGAGGCCAGAGGCAAACATGGACCGAGCAACTAGTGTAAATTTCACCTTGGTACAGTAGGCTAGTTTCTACACACAACCACAAACAACCCACCCTCCATCTTGGAAAGAGTTCAAGGAGACATTCCAAATAGGCAAAGACACTCAGAGTGTTAAGCAGAGTCAGAATGGGGAGGATTCAGAGGGCCAGAGAGGCCTCAAGGCCCCTAGGCCTAAAGCTCTCCATCCCAGCATGAAAAGTCCTGACCACTTAGAGGTTTTATTACAATCTAGTGGTTCAGGGATTTTGTGAAATAAATAAAATCATTATGCCATTTGCCTCTGGCGGCTGCGCTTGAAATCCATTCACGGCGCACAAATGCGTCCAGCACACAGTTCAGGAATGTTCTGTTGGACCATCGGGTGCGGCAGTCTATACTAAAAGGCCATCTCTGCTCTTGGCTGGCACCATCACAGCAACGCCTCCATATTGCCCAGGATGGCCTCGCCTGCCCTTCTCGGACGTGATGGAGCAGCTTCCTCCATTATCTAGGCCAGCAGCTGATGGCGAAGACGTCTCCTGGGGCGAGGAAGGCACAGAAGGAGCGTAGTGAACCCTGGCCTTTGTCGTGACGGTGGCCGAGCAGCCGCCATGGTGGGGCTCGCTTTTCACGCCGCTGCAATCCGCAGGCTGCGCCTCTTGGGCCGGGGAGATCATCTCGGTGCCTTCCTGCCCCTTGGGAGGGCCGTACTTGCGGCGCTGCATGAAGCTGATATTGTGAGGCATGAAGTCCAGGACGGATCGTATGCTGCTGTTTCGGCTTCCGCCTCTGGCTCTTGGGGGCGCTGTGTCAACCCTGGAGGGGAAAGAGTTCTCTATTTCACTATTTAATTTCTTTATATATTTATCATTTCTAACAACACCAATAATTGCAGCTCAGGCCAGCTTACAAAGGAAACAAATGATTTTTTAAATAAGATGAAACATAATATAGTTGTGCCTTTGTTTTCAAACAGCTTAGTTCTCGAATGTTTTGGCTCCTGAACGTCGCAAACCCAGAAGTGACTGTTCTGGTTTGTGAACTATTTTTGGAAGCAGCCAATCCTGCAGCCAATCAGAAGCCGCATTTTGGTTTCCGAAAGTTTGGGAAGTTGAATGGACTTCCAGAACGGATGCTGTTTGACTTCCAAGGTATGACTGTACAATAAACTGTGATGCAAGCATTAAAGCATTAGAGTCAGCATGGATGGACTACCCCCAGTGGCGTAGCGTGGGTTGTCAGCACCAGGGCAAGGCAAGTAATTTGCGCCCCCTAACCCGGGGCAAGGCAAGTAATTTGCGCCCCCCCCCCGCTGCACTGTCCCTCTCCGCACCGCACCGCACGCCTGGCACTCCCCCCCCCCCCACAGTGGGCAGCGACCCGGCAGCTCGGATCGGATTCGCACAGCCAGCACTGCAGTGAGAGAGAGTGAGTGAGCCAGGTAGGGGCAGAGAGCTGCGAGTGCGAGCGCCCCCCCCCCAGATGTTGCGCCCGGTGCGGCCGGCCCCCCCCTGCACCCCCCACGCTATGCCACTGACTACAGGAAAGTGCAGTTATAGCACTTTCTAATGGTCGATTTCCCCAGCTAATTTTGGATGCCTCTTCTAATGGGAAGGGCCACCTGCAGTACCTGAGTGCCCTTTTCAGTTGGAAAATCTGCCTTCCAACCCTCCCCATTTCGCAGAGCGGGGGGCGGAATCTAAAAAATGATGAGTGAAAGACTGTTTAAAGCACTTTCCCTACCCTCGTGTGTTTCTCTGGCCCATCATGCTAACAACAGTACAGCCCGGGCAATCGACTGCTTTCCTGCTTGGCAGGGGGTTGGACTCGATGACCCTTGTGGTCTCTTCCAACTCTATGATTCTATGATTCTATGATTCTATGATTCTATGACTAGTCCTGCGCACAGTACACAGTTACCTATTTTTAACTGTGGGGGCTGCATGTGGAAGTCAACTGTCCACGAGTGAGCACAATATTAGGCTTCTGTCTAGCGTTGCGGTTCCCAATCGGTGGTCCGTGGAGCCCAGGGGGTCTGCATAACCCACCCAGGGGGGTCCGTGGCACCATTCACATAACAAAAACTACCATGGAGATATCAAAATTTTCCAAAGGTGGCTTGTTGGCTTGGCTTTTGAAAAACTGGGAGTCAGCAGCACTTAGCTAATACGGAATCACAAGTCTGGAGCAACTGTCCTGCATGCTTAGATGAAGTCACCAGAGCCCCAAAGATCTGAGACTGAACCCCCAAACTCAAGTCCCAGAGCCAAAGGTTGAGATTTGTGGCTAGATTTGGGCACACCCCACTTTCTCCTTCATCTAGGCAAAACAGAAGAATTATCAGAATTTAAGGACACCTTCCAACTAGGCAAAAGCACTCAAAGAGGATGCCAAGCAGGGCTGTTGAAAGAGGATGTGGCTGGGTAAGGGAGCTTGGCCTTGGGAGAGTCTTGAGGGCCAGAAAGAGAGGCCTGGAGGGCCACATTTGGCCCCTGGACCTAAGGTTTCCTCCATGGAATGAAGACCCCCCTTCAATGTTCTGCAGCAGAAAGCGGCTTACGACACAGAACTCCCACCCCCACAAACCCCTTCCTCTCATATATTCCTCTTGCTTCTAGTCACCTGATCTGGTTGGCCTCTTCCTTGTAACGCCTCTTCCTGCAGCAGCAGATCAGCCCCACGATGAGACACACCAGGAGGGTCAGGAAGAGCAGAGAGCCAAGGACTACTCCCACAACGATGCTCACTCGGTTGGACTCTGCAAGGGAGGAGAAGACCATGGAGAACACTGAGCTGAGATGGAATGGCTAGGAGGTGCTAAGCTTGATGGCTTTTGATTGACTGGCAGCTACTAGGTGTCATCTACCCTGATTACATTTCCCAAATTTGTCTGCGATTTCAAAAATTTAAAATAAAGGCAGGGGGATATGGAGAATGAGTCCAGAAGCTAGATGGAGGACAGTTCCTTATGCTAAGATTTAATTCCCCTGGAGTTCTCTGCAAGACCCTGAAACTTCTGAAGATGATTATTTCTGAAGACCAGTTTCTGGAAACTGCAGGGGAGGAGAATTACTGGCCCTGCTTGCGGGCTTTCTGTGCATAAAACTTGTGGGCTTTCTGTGCATAAAACTTGCTTTTCGGACTCTGCCAGACAAGCATGAGATTTGGTATTTGGACAAAATGAAAAATGCTACTCTCTTACCCTTTGAGAAGGAGATCTCCACAACACACCTGGCCGATCCGACTTTGTTGGCCACACTGCACTGGTAAACACCAGCGTGGTCATTGGATAGGTTCTGAATGATCAGGTCACCGGGATTTGGGCCTTGAGAAAATCCAGGAAAAAACCAGTTACTATAAGCTCACATTGACCTCAAGATGAGCCAGGCAAGCTTTGCAAAAGACCAAATACAGTGGTACCTTGGTTTTCAAACAGCTTAGTTCCTGAACGTTTTGGCTCCCGAACGCTGCAAACCCGGAAGTGACTGTTCCGGTTTGTGAACTATTTTTGGAAGCCGAACGTCCGACAGCGCTTCCGCAGCTTCTGATTGGCTGCAGGAGCTTCCTGCAACCAATCAGAAGCCGCAATTTGGTTTTCAAACGTTTTGGAAGTTGAATGGACTTCTGGAATGGATTCCGTTCAACTTGCAACCTACGGCTGTATGACTTTACCTTTTGTTGATTACGGCACATGTGTTTGTGGAGTGGAGTCCACTGTACCAGATGCCTGAAATGTAATCTGAAGTGTGTGTACACATGTATCTATCTAGCTAAATTGGGGGAGGGGAGAAATGTGTAGGAGACATATGGAATAGGATTGGCCAAAAAGTTAAGCCTGTGACCAACTCACCCCTGTAATAGGTAGCTGTTGCATTTGTTCAGGCCCAAATGTGTGACAAGCTCAGCAGTTTTAGTTTGCAGTCTTTATCCCTAATTTGCTTTCATTGCTTCCCTTAACCCGAGGATTTTGTAAATTCATTTTTCACCTTGCAATTTCTCCTCTGCTTCATTTCCTGTACAAGCATCTTTCCTCTACTCCAGAGGTGGGGGACCATTTTCACCTGGAAGGCTGCATTCCTTCCAGAGGTGGGTGAGTGGGAGGAGCCAGAAGCAAAGGTGGGTGGAGCAATGGATGCAAATTCACCTGGGCTAGTTTCTACACACACTCATGCGCCCGTCTCTTTCTTCCATCCACACAAGCGAAAGACAAGAAGCCCAAGAGCCAGGTAGACAGGCCTGGAGGGCCGCAGTCAGTACCCGGAGCTTGAGGTTCCTCATTCACAATGTTGACCTGCCACTCCAGAGCAGCAAGCAAAATGCTGGGCATCCCAGCATCTCTCTCCATTATTTCCTGGTTCTTACCTTTAGTGGTGGTAGCGGAGAGCCAGTTCGAAAAAGGGCGATCTGTGACTTTGGCCCACTGGTACATGAGTGGGGAAGTGCCAGAGTTTGAGGAGCAGCTCAGGGTGACTTTCTGGCCCAAGGCTACCTTGCCTACAACTGAGCATTGTGGGTTGGATGGTCTCGCTGATGGAAGGGAGAGAAAACATCCTCAGTTAGTAAGTCTGAAGAAAAGGAGGTGGGGGGAAGGAATGAAGAGTGTGGGATGGCTCCCGGAGACTCTGGCACTGCCAGTACGTGAGCCATAGGAGCCAAGGCCCACCAACATGTGGGATGTAACACAAGCAGTCAAGTACAATACTTCCTGTTTGCCCAGAGTGGACACCAGGGGGATGCTAATCCAGCCAGGAGGACTTCCTGTCACACCTGGCTTGGAGCATCCTCCCTCTGCGTGTGACCAGGTAGATGGGCGTGACCCTGGGAGACCCTGTAAAAGGGCCAGTCACACAGCCATCTTTCTCTTTTGACTCTCTTGATCTCTTGATGTATTTTGCTGTCTGCTGGCTCTCAGCCAGCAGCATATGAGCTCAATCCCCACAGGGGATGAACTCAAACTCTCTTCTGTAAGTCCAAGCTAAAGGCTGCCTTCAGGGAACCTGCTGTGAACTGAATGTAAGTAAACTTACTATCATTACTTTTAAAGAAGACTGTTGTGTCTTTATTCTTTTTAAGAGGAGTTACCACTTAAGCAAGCCAGATTGGATTGCTTAAGTAAAGAGATTCAAACGAATCTACCAACTAGGTAAAGGTAAAGGGACCCCTGACCATTAGGTCCAGGCGTGACCGACTCTGGGGTTGTGGCGTATTAATTCTGTGAGACCCTCCATCCTTTGCTTATGTAGTAAAAAGGTAAAGGGACCCCTGACCACTAGGTTCAGTCGTGGCTCTGGGGTTGCAGCTCTCATCTCGCTTTATTGGCCGAGGGAGCCGGAGTACAGCTTCCGGGTCATGTGGCCAGCATGACTAAGCCGCTTCTGGCAAACCAGAGCAGCGCACGGAAACACCGTTTACCTTCCCACTGGAGTGGTACCTATTTATCTACTTGCACTTTGAGGTGCTTTCAAACTGCTAGGTTGGCAGGAGCAGGGACCGAGCAACGGGAGCTCACCCCGTCACGGGGATTTGAACCGCCGACCTTCCGATCAGCAAGTCCTAGGCTCTGTGGTTTAACTCACAGTGCCACCGCTTCCTGCTATATACTGGGGAATGTACTCTGCTATTGACTCACTAGCGTGAGTGGGGGAGGATAATATTTAATCAATACATGCTCCCCTACTATCCACAACATTTCCACAAAACATACAAAGAGGAGGGGCATCTATTCTAGCATCCTGCAGCCCCAGCCATATGACTCTACAAAGCAAGGCAAGTCCCTCAAAACCAGAGCAGTCCTGGACCTCCTGCTTTGCCATGGGGCCACAGTCCCTTTTTCTGCATCAGTAGGACTCACCTAGCACCATGACGGTCACCTTGCGGGTGGCCACTGTGGTTTTCTTCACCTTGCATTCGTAAGTTGCCGAGTCGGAAATCTGAACATTCTGCAGGTTGATGGAGGCATCGTACTGGCTGGGGTCTTGGATTGCAAAGGTGACCCGCTGCTGCAGGCCAGAGCAGCAGTCGCCCCCCATCACCATGTTCTGCTGCAGGCCAGAGTTGCCAAAATGTCGTGAGTCGTGGGCTGCGGAACCCCCTCTCGACTGCAGGAAATGGTAGCCGGGGTGGATTACCTGGTGATTGTTGTAGCTCAGGATCTGGTGGGCAGGAACCAGAAAACAACACCGCTGAATCAACAGAATAAGATTTCCAAATTGCTTATGTGGTTGCAGATCTTGCACCAGATCATTCGCAGGCAAAACAACACCCTCCTCCTCCTTCACAAAACCCTATTTGCTTCCCCCCTGGCATTCCACAGATTATTTTGCCTGAGGAGGTGGGAAAGTGATGGCTCCTCTCGTGTCAGGCTGTAACAGTTTTGCCAATTGTATAGACTTAAACTCAGTGGGGTTACAGATGGGCAAACCTATCAATTTCATTTTCTCTCCATTTCTCATTTTGATCTGTTGTTTACTTCATAAAATTTATACACCTCTTGATTGTAAAAACAGTTTACAAAGAGAAAAAAACAATAAAATGATCAGTAATTCCAATCTTAAATTCAGTTCTCCACGTTTCTGCATTGATTTGCATTTTTTTAAAAAAAGCCTTCATGGAAATTTGTTAGCTCTTTCATGAAGATTTCTCAATATTTACACAGGGTGGTTTTCTTTACAATTTCTATTAATATAATGCATTTTTTGGCATGTTATTCCCGTCATTGTATACATTTTCAAGCACGCTTCACCTGAGTATACGTGCAGGTTTGTACACGTGTGTCTGGGCTGGAGATCAGCACTGCAAAATTCAGGGAAGTGTGAATTTCAAAGGAAGGCTGTGCTTCGGTTCATGTATGCCTCCAGAAAGTGTCATCTTTAAACGTGAACTGAATCAAATTTCTCTCCCTTCCCTGGTGCTGTGGTTAGGTAATTTTAGATTCTTATGGGGACTGCCCCTCTAATGAAGTAATAAACATTGCCATCTATTCAAATAATGTCATAAGATAACTTATTTAGGTAGCTTTTGGTTTCGCTTCAAAATATGGCAAGCTGCCAGCCCTGCTGTTCTTTTTGGTGTGCTGAGTGGAGCCCAGGACATCTTTCCCACAGTCCTATCCTGATGGCACCTGTACTATTTTAAATACACTGGCGCAGGAAGCTCAGGTCTGGGAGCCTAACATGACCTTCAAGGCCTATGTTTGGCCCTCATAATTCTCCCCAGACACACACATACCCATTCCCTGGTACTCCGCCCCACCCTCTTCAAGTGTTTTTTACTGGCTTGAATGTGTCCTTGACCTCCAATCAAACTAGTCTATTGTGCAAAAGAAAAATGTGCATTTGTTGTCCCATCCACCTTGGACTCTGGCCTCATGGCCCTCAGAAGTTTACCCAGGATGCAAAGCGGCCCCTCGGACTGAAAAATGTTCCCCAGCCCCCTGTTCTAGTGGTCTCTCGAGCTTCCTGTTTGATAGGGAACAAAGAGGTCGGGGTCCACTACGGTTGTGACAGGTTCCTGTCCTGAACAGGCTGTAGTTGAGTTCAGTTTACTTCCGGAGCACACAAGAGGCCAGATATTTTGAAACCAACAGCTGAGCTCGACCCACGTACTCACCACATTGTCCAGGTTTGTGGGGTCAGAGTTCATCTGTGTCCATTCAATGTCCAGGTCGTTTGAGTCATGATCTTGTGGTTCCAACTCGTAGGGGCAGCCGAGCTTGGCCGACTCGCCTTCTGCTAGGTAGACCACCTCCCGGCCCTTGGCATTGATCTTCACGGCAGGTAAAAGAGCTGGTGGGCAAAAGAAAAGAGGTATATACAGCAGCCTGAGTGTCTGGAACTGCCTGCAACTGGTAGCTAAGCTCATCCCACAAAGGAAGCCTTTATATATGGCACCCAAGTGTGGAGAAGGATTCAGGCAAAGCCTTTGGCTCAGCTCTTTAATCCCTGTAGCCCAATGGAGAAGTTCTGACATACAGGTGACCCATTGGTAGCCCACACATTCCATGGAAAAGTCATAAATATGCACACACTTAGAATCATGGAATTGTAGAATTGGAAGGGATCTAGTCTAACCCCCTGCAATGCACGAATGATTACGAATAGTCATAATTACTGCTACTAAATATGTTTGTATTTGGCCCTTTCTCCTGAATGAGCCCAAAGTGGCAAATACATAAATAATAAACATATATATATATATATATATATATATATATATATATATATGAAGAATTCTAAAAGCAATTAAAAGAACTCTTTCTGCCAGTGATCTCAGGGTTGCCAGGAACAGTGTCTTTCAGCCATCCAATGCCTAAGTGAACAGGAATGCTCTTAAAGTCTACCAAAAAGTGAGAGAGACAGACATGCCTGACCAGGAAGGACATTCCATAAATAGGGAGCTGCCACTGAAAAGGCCCTGTCATGGGTGAATGGAACTGGGCACCACCAACAAGGCATCACCTGCTAATTGTAAGGTTCAGGGTCACTGATGGTGCTAACAACAACAACAACAACAACATACTGTAAAAACCACCAAGCACTGATAGAGGATTTAAGGACTGTATATAATCCAGACAAATTCAAAGCACATACAGTGAGATTTTGAAGGTGACAGCTGAAGCTCTACATTTTATATTAGAACCATAGAATTGTAGAGTTGGAAAGAGTCATCTAGTCCAACCGCCTGCAATGCAGGAATCTTTTATGCAACATGGGGCTTGAGATCAAGAGTCTCCTGCTCTATATTTTTCGTTTGCTTGTTTTAAAATAATCCTTTGCACAACAAAAACCTGTAGATATAAGGGAGAAGGATCCCGGTCTAACTTTCTCCCTGACATGCTACAATCCTAAATTCTGGGGTTCCCATCCCCATGAGCAAGCTTCAAAACTCTTGACACTCCACTTGCCTCCCGCAGTCTTACTTCGGTTTTACTGCATTTTCACTTCTGTCCATGTCCCCCCGGAAGACAACTGAAACTGGGAATGGGGGTGGGGGGGGGCTGTATGGAAGGAACAAGTTTTCACAAAACGATCCTCTCCTTATTTTCTTTTTAGCTCAATACTAATCCCATTGCACTCATTGCTTCTTATATTTCACTATGCGCGCCTATCACTCACACACATGTTTGCAACAGTAAGGACTAGAAACTTAGTGTGTGTTTTTTAAAGCTATGTTTTGTGGCAGAACTGGGACAGTTTACACCATTACTCCAGCCAGCCTCAGAAAATAAAACTATGAGGACTGTCACTTTCTTGCAGGAGAGATTCAATCCCATAGCAGCAAATTCAGGCTGTTCAATGAAAGTTGCTTTGGTGCCCTCAGGCAACAAAAAAACAGCTTCCCCAGCAAAAAAGCAGACTTTTTACAATATGGAAAGCAAGGGAGAGATGCACTGGAAAGTGCTGGATAACAATTGCTTGGAGGCAAGTCTAACCTCTCTGCAAACAAATCAGAAGGAATGCTCAACAAATGCTCAAATGTCGTCTGATCTCGCATATAAACGGGTTGCCTGGAAGCAAGCTGTGTGTGCTTGAATGCTAGCATCCATGCTGTCAAACCACACGTAGCACTCTTTAGAAGAAGAAGAAGTCTCCATCATTATCCTCTGGCACTACCCAAAGGCTCTTACCTGGCGTTAGACACAAAAGGAAGATCCGCAGGCCCCACGTCCCAGCCATGATTCTGCAATGTATTCCGGAGCAGCAAATGTTTCTCGAGAGCTGGGCAGGTCTCAGGCAAGGTGAGCTTTGAGTAGAAATCCTGGGGAGCGGAGGGTTTTTGATCTCCATGGCCTGGCCCCTCCCCTCCAGGAGCAAATGCCTTTGGGGTGAATTGAAGGCACAACGTGCAACTCCCAAAAGATGAGTGCTGCCTCTCCCCACCCCGTTTCCCTTCCAGAGATGCTCTTACTCAGTCGTTAAATGACAACTGTGCATCCTTTCGCCTGAAGTGCCAGCAGAGCCTTATTCATACCAGTGAAATCATGTCTTGTGGGCTAATTGGTTTGGCATTTGGAAGGACAGCAATGGAGGGTGACATCCAGATAAGGGATTTTGGGGGGAGACCTCCAGAAGACCCATTTTTTGAGCAGGCATCCAGATTTCCTTGCACAAATGGCTATACAATGGCTGGACTTCATGGCACATTTGTTCCAATTTATTATATTTTGTTTCATTTGCACCCTGCTCTCCCAGAAGAGCCCAAGGAGAAAAACATCAGAATCTTAAAACAACAGTGTTTTAAATGAAATAAAAAAGTATTTAAAACAGCATTTTCAAAACATTTGGAACATCTAGAAACATAAAAGCAATCACACGCCTTCACAGTTATTAATTTCAAAGTTGCCAGGGCCAGTAAAAAGTGAAGGGCCCCTGGACAGTTAAGTCCAGTCAAAGGTGACTATGGGGTTGCAGCGCTCATCTCATTTTCAGGCTGAGGGAGCCAGCATTTGTCCTCAGACAACTTTCTGGGTCATGTGGCTAGCATGACTAAACCGCTTCTGGCGCAGCAGAACACCGTGATGGAAAGCAGGGCGCATGGAAACGCCATTTACCTTCCCACCACAGCGGTGCCTATTTATCTACTTGCACTGGTGTGCTCTCGAACTGCTAGGTTGGGAGGAGCTGGGACAGAGCAATGGGAGCTCATCCTGTCACCATCAAATGCCTGGGTAAACAAGGAATGCACTTATGTTTCTGCTGAAAGTCAATAATGAGGGAGACAGGCACAGCCCATCAGGGAGCACTTTTCACAAAAGGGGAGCCACCACCAAGAAGGTCTCCGCCTGTGTCAATGCCAAGTGGACTACAGCCAGAAGCAGCAGCACCAAAGGGGGTCTTCTTTGCTGATTGTAGGGCCCATGAGGGTTGATTAGGGGTGAGTCACTAATTTGTCTGCAGAGTGGCTCTACAGCCATAACTATTCATCCTGATTTGCTTCTGGGGTGTTTATACGACTTATCATTCATTCACCCCATGCTTTCCAGTGTGTTTCCCTGTCAAGCAAGTCATGTGTCATCTAGTTCGACTGTGATGTTGGGGATGGGGAAGCCCAGACCTGGGGGCGAATGTGGCCCTCCAGTCCTCGCCATCAGGCCCTGGAAACTCGCCCCAAGCCTGCTCTTGTACTCTCCTGGAGTGTTTGTGCCTGGCTGGATGTGCCCTTCAATGCTTCTTGCTTGCCTGCATGGAACACAGAGCAGAAAGTGTGTAGAGGTGTCTGGTTGGCTGCCGTGAGAGGCGGATGTTTGGCTAGGTGGGTCACTGGCTCTGAATAGCAGTTGCTGTAAATAGCGGGGAGCGCTGTGGCAGTCTGATTCTATTTGCAGGTTTCCCAAAGGCATCTGGTTGCATGAAGATAAATTAATAGAGAGCAAGGCTGCCCACTGCTGCAAGCCACATTGACAATGTTTTCTCTCCTATCGGCAGCAATAAGCCTCTGAATATTGTAATAGTAGTAGTAGCTTGCTTGCTTTATTTATTTATTTATTTATTTATTTATTTATTTATTTCCCGCCCATCTGGCTGGGTTTCCCCAGCCACTCTGGGCAGCTCACAACAGAATATTAAAAACACAGCAAAACATCAAAGATTAAAAGCTTCCCTAAACAGGGCTGCCTTCAGATGTCTTCTAAAAGTCAGGTAGATGTTTATTTCCTTGACATCTGGTGGGAGGGTGTTCCACTGGGCGGGCGCCACTACCGAGAAGGCCCTCTGCCTGGTTCCCTGTAACCTCACTTCTCGTAGTGAGGGAACCTCCAGAAGGGTATCGGAGCTGGACCTCAGTGTCCGGGATGAGCGATGCGGGTGGAGATGCTACTTCAGGTATACTTTCTGGGAGTCACAAGTAGGGAGAGCTCCTTTTGCACCCAGGCCCTGTTTGTGGGCTTTCAGAGGTCATTGTGGTTCAGTGGCATAGCGTGGGGGGGTGCAGGGGGGGCCGGCCGCACCGGGCGCAACATCGGGGGAGGGGCACGCTCGCACTCGCAGCTCTCTGCCCCTACCTGACTCACGGGTTAGGGGGCGCAAATTACTTGCCTTGCCCCGGGTGCTGACAACCCACGCTACGCCACTGTTGTGGTTGTCCACTGTTTGAACAGGATGGACTAGATGGGCCTCTGGCCTCCCCTAGTTGGGCTCTCCTGATGTCCTTACCTTTTGCCTGCCAGAGAGGATGTGACTCTCTGGTCTCAAGAAAAAGGCAGGAAGTGAATACAAGAGTCAGCAGTATACCTGGCTGTTACTCATCCGCATAAGGCAACTCCCTCAGAGTGTGATTTGGGTTGGGACGTGAGGGAAAAGGGTGGAATGTTCCACGTGCTGCTCCAAATCTAGCCATTTCCTTTCTTTGCATGTGGATGATAGTTCCTGGGTACAAGGCTACAGACATAAATCAGGTTCGTTTTGTCATTGAAGTTCCTTTGTCACTGTTTTGTCACTGAAAATGAAAGCTCCTGGGGAACTCTGAGAACAGGATGGTTAAATTTGTCAGTAAGCAACGACAACTAAAAACAAAGCAAACTTTGATCAAGGAATGCTAACTCTCTGTAGCAGCACTGATATATATTTTTTTCTCTTTACGAACTTACTGAATTTTTTAAAAATACAATTACCAAAGTGTCCTCTTCTTAGACAAATACATATACAGATGTTGAGTCTTGCATGCCGTCAACCGCACAGCATCAAAACTAAATTGGAAAATCTTTTACATTACGAATTCAGCTCACATCCATGGGGTGTATATCAATCTGAAGTGTTAAGATATTTTCTCCATGGTGGTTGCTGCAACTGAGATGGAAGGGAATTATTGTACTATTGTTAATAAATGATACAAATCGAGACCATATGGAGTCAAACTCACTTTTCTTTGTTATCCCTTTGGTTTTGTTGAATGCAAGGGGTGAGAGACTCTGTGTTGGACACCCAGGGGTGTAGGGTTGCCACCGGTCCTGTATTAATACATTATTGTCCCGTATTTCAATGCAAAATGCTACGTCCTGTGTTGATACAGTTTTGTCCTGTATTTCAAGTCCTCTCTCTCTCCCTCTCTCCCAAGTTAGGGCCATCTTATTAGGCTGCAATAGATTGCAACGGATTGCTTTGAAGTCACTTCAGCACCAGATGAAAAACAAAACAAAATTGTCCTCCAAACCACCCGCTCTGCCCTGTCCTGTATTTTGCCAGAACAAAGGTGGCAACCCTACAAGGGGGGCTTTTTTCTATCTGCCATGCCCCTTACTGCCTTGGGAGCCTCCAAAAGTGAGATGCTTGCCAGAACAGCAGTCCCTTAATTGGATATTTTGACTTGGATCTATTAGCAAGCTGTGTGTTTAGTGAAATGTTCATATACATCAAATGGATTGCTAATTGTTGGCTTTTTTTGTATTATTCTGCAACAATAATACATGGCTAATTATGTATTGGTATTGTATTATTGTATTTAGGACTTGATTTTTTGTGAACTTTTTGAGCATATTTACCTGTGAAAAATGCAGTTTGTAAATAAAATGACAATGAAAACATCTTTTGCCCATCTACCTGTCAGGCTTCAAGGAATGCTATCCCTTCCCCGGTGTCAGCAAGAAGCAGAGAAAACAATGAAGATTCTTACTAATGAGTTTATTCCATCACTACAGCAAGAGACAAATGAATGCAGTCTGTATTGAGTGTTGCACACTCTCAATACAGTGGTACCTCGGTTTAAGAGCAGTCCTGTTTACAAACGATTCATTTTACAATCTCCGCAAAATCAGAAGTTGTGTCCCCGTTTGCGAGCTTTACCTCAGTCTAAGAACGGAACCCGAACGGTGGAAGGTTACCGGCGGTGGGAGGCCTCATTAGGGAAAGCGCACCTCGGTTTAGGAACGGTTTCGGTTTAATAGCGGACTTCCGGAACAGATTAAGTTCGTAAATTGAGGTACCACTGTAATGGCATTGCTCCAACTGAGCTCCACCTCCCTCCCTTCCTAGCCACAGCACTTCCCCTTACGGCGGCTGCCAGGAGCTAATTGTCTCTGAGTCCTTTGCTCTCCCACTTTCAATGCACGCTGGGTTCTGGAAGAAGGGGGGTCAGAAATGCTCTCCAGTGATGTGTCAGCTGGCTGCTCTGTCTGTCTCCCCCTTCTCTTCTCCCAACACCTCCCAACCATAGCTGTCAACTTTCAGATTTGGAAATAAGGGATCAGCAGCCTCACCTGTCCCGGGGACAGTCTACGGGATATCTAACAATCCGGAATAGCAGCGGGAAGCAGCGGGAAACAGCGCTGGAATAAGGGAATTTCCCTCAAAAAAAGGAAAGGCTGACAGCTATGCTCCCAACTCTTCTGTTCACCTGTCTCTGAGCTGTGACCTTCCTCAAACCACTGCTGCAATTCAATATTGCCTTCCTCTTCTCGGGAAGCTTCAGGAGAAGGGAGGGGGGGTGACACCCGGGGCAGCCTGCATCCGTCACACACCCCTTCCTCCACCCCTGATCTCCACCATTCCTCCTCCTCAATCTCACCCCCTTCAGTTTGCTACCCAGCTCTCTCTAGCTGAAGACCATTCTGAAATTTATTATATGATCCCCTGAAGCCATGTTGCTGTCCTGGCCTCCCTATCTGGCCTTCTGGCCTCTTCCCCAGGAGACACCTCTCTCACTTGTCCTGCTTTGCACCTTCCTTAAGGGTTTGCCGCTGCTTGCAATGTGGCCTTGAACTCTGATAATGCCCCTTGCCTGTTTGCAAGGAGTTTGTGTTGGGCGTGAGTGTGTAAAAACAAGCCTTGTGTACAAAGGCAAATTTTTACATTGTTTAGTCCACTTTTGCCTCTGCACTGCCATGTGACCCCCAGCCCCCCAGTCCCGAAAGCTGTCCAGAAGGGAATGTTGCCCTTGAGCTGAAGGAAGTCCCCCGCTGCTGCCCTTGCCGTCTCTCCTGGATTTATGGCTGGGGTGACATCGGCAGTTAAGCCATATTCACAGGAAGGATGACTGTAAAGTATACATTTCCAGAGGTGTGACTACTATGATGTGCAACTCTGCACGAGGCAGCATCTTCTACATCATAGGGTGAAAGACAGAATTGGAGAGTCTGGAAGTGTCCTGCGGTGGAAAGGTTTAAATCAGGAAATTGCGTGAGTGTGGAAGGCTTGGCATTCAAATAGTAGCTGCTTTCTGACTTTTCTTTATACATGACTGAGTCACAAAGCAGGCCTTGAAAAGCCTGCTACTTATTGCTGTTGTTAACAAGCTCTGTTATTAAAAATGTTACCCAGTGTCATTTTTTTGGGCAACAATGAAGATCAGCTTAAATGAAAACGATTTCTTTCTGCTAAGGAATATTGCTGTGGCTGTAGAAACCAATACAGGAGCTGGAGCAGATGATGGCAAAGGAATAATTAGGCATGTTTTCAAGACAGAACATGAAGACATCCAGGTACTAGCTTTCTCCAAAAGCTTACTAAGGGCAGCGTATCAAGTAGAGTAGGGCTACTGTATTTTTTCCTTTTCTTGAGTGGGTGGATCCTGACGAAATGTAAGGTTATAAACAGCAAACAAAATCGGAAAGTAACTTGAAAGAAGAGTGCATTAAAACTGTAGATAATCAGGTAAAATCTTTCACTTTTCATTTAGATCATGGCAAAATATACTTATATTCCTTAGAAGCATGAATTTCAGTGAGCAGTTACCCAGGTTTAAACAAGTGCTTGAGGAATAAGGAAAACAAATTTTTAGCAAACTGAAATTTAAGCAAGCAGCCACTAGGGGGAGGTCTTATTTGAAGGTGGTGCCCTGATTGAGAAATGTGCATCCCAGAGAGGCCACCTTGCAATATTTCCTGCTAGGTCTTTTCCTTCTAGTTAATTTTTTTTAGTGCATTTTAGATCAGAGCCCTTGTTCTCCTTCACTAGCCTCTAAGGTGCTTTTATACAATTCTGTTTTCTGCTGGGGTTCTGAATTTTTTTCTAAAGCCAGCACTCTGATCCTATGCTTTATTGAATTGTACGTGTGTTTTATGGTTTTTTGCAAGCTTCCCAGAGCTCAGTGGGCAGTACTGAAATTTAAGTAGTACTGAATATGACTGGAACAAGGAATCTCCTAAACCAGCCTTCCCCAATGTGGTGCTCTCCAAATGTTGGGCCTTTTGGGTGGTTGAATGCAAGGCTGGGGGAGGCAGCCCTAAAACCTTTCACCCTCTTTTCCTACTGGTGCTTTTCAATGCCACCTTTTTTTCCACATTTCCAACTCCCCCAGCCCTCTTTAATATTCCTCCTCCTCCTAAATCCAAATACAGTGGTACCTCCAGCTGTGAACGAGATCCGTTCCGGAGGTCCAGCCGCATCCCAAGGAATTTGCAACCAGAGGTGCCAGATCTGCACATGCACACGGAATGTAGAGCGCTTCTGCACATGCGGCAAAACCCGGAAAAATACTTCCGGTTTGCCATGTTCGCATCCTGAAAGATATGCAACCAGAGGTGTGCGTATCTAGAGGTACCACTGTACAGATTATTACAGTCTAACAGCACATGACAAAATAGAACCAAAACACCATAAAACAAACTATTTTCAAAGCCCAATGTGTGTGGGGGGGGGGGGTTAAAGGCTTTGCTCCATTGTCAGACAGCTCATCCCCTACCTGAAATCCCCATACTAGTAATCAGGGCCAGATTTAGGTTTGATGAGGTCCTAAGCTACTGAAGGTAATGGGCCCTTTATATGTCCAGCTGTCCTTTGTCAACAACAAATCATCACTGTTTTTGTTGTTGAATATATGCTATATGGTAATTTATGGACCTAATAGGTATCTGAAGCCATTTGCACATTAAAAAATATGTATTTTATCAAAGTAATTGTTGAACTGAAATACAATTAAGAAGTAGTATATGGGAGGGGGCAAGAGAGTGGGACCCTAAGCTATAGCTTGTTTGGCTTATACGTAAATCCGGCACTGCTTGTAATTCAAACCCTCTGCTGCAACAGAAAACAAATTTGCCGCATCATCTGTGTGGCGGCTTTTCAAATATTTCATTCTAGGTATTGCATCACCTCTCAGTCTCATCCTGCAACCTTTTCCCTTGTTGGGCCTGGGTCTGACTAAGGCCCTTCGCCATCTTTGCCACCCTTCTCGGGGAAATTTCACTTGGTCCATCTCGCTCTGCCACTTTGACTGGAGACTTTCAGAGAACGCAAGTCATTGCAGGAGCTTTAAATGCGGGTCTTGGGGCTTCCGGCTTGGGTCATGAGTCAATGGCGGTCGCCCTTTGCTGCCCTCCATGGGCATCGGGGAGGTTCAGGCAGGGGAAAGCCAGGATTTATGAGGCAGTTCCCCAGTGGGGTCTGGGGAGTTCAAAGCATCCTGCTGTGCCGCTCAAGCCAGTGTCTGCCAACCTGAAAGGCAGAATGGGTGCGACCTGGGAGTGTGTCCCTGCCATAGACGAGCCTCCGTCTCTTGCATGATTTGTGGTCAGTTTCTCCTTAATCTGGAATATTGGCATTAATCAAGAGGCACTCCTGGATCGACATGCCAATGGGCTGCGATCAATCAGCTGCCAAAAGTACTGAGCTTGGTTCTTTGAAGGTATCTGAATGGTGTTTTTTGTGTGTGTGTTTTTAAGCTGGGGAATCCTTACAACAGCCAGGAAAGGAAGGGGGAGGACAAGGTGCTTTGTGCTTTCATATGGTTTTCAAATGGTCTTATTTCTTCTTGTCCTCCCCTGCAAAATGAAAGAGACGTGTGTAGCCAGTGTTGTGTTATTTTGTTTGTTACCGCAGAAAAGAGGGGGGAGGCTTTTGATTTATGCTCAACAAGGAATTCAACATGGTTTTATTATGCCCTCCCCCACTTGATTGAGGTTGAATGGATTTTATTTATAATTATTTTTGGATCGGACCAGGAGTCTGATGGAGCAACGCAGAGCAAGAAGAAGAATGAGCAAGAGTAATAATTTGGAAAATTTGTTAAGTTGTGGGTGAACATATCAGACGACACAGCGATTCTTCAAACAGCTCTTATTTATTCACAGGCCATAACAGAACTGAACTGAAGGGTTCAGCCAGCCTGCTAATATACAGCTCCACTACAATGCAACTGTAACAACTTTCTGTAACTATCCAATCACTGAACGTCACTTTCAATCCCTTATTTGCATATGTGGACCTGAGGGAAAACTATCTACAGTATCCCCCTGCTGGCCCAGGGTGAGAACTTCAGTACATAACAAAATTAATAAAGAATAATTGGGAAAAAGGAGTTTTAAATGTGGATCTTGAAGCCTTCTCTGCAACCATCCAGCTTTTTCAGATCTTTTTCCATCGCTGGACTGATATCACTTAAGTTTAACCTAGAAAAAACACAACAAATGTAGCTATGACTGTTATTACTCAGGTAGATTGCCAATAATTGCGGTTTTCAGGAAAGAAAAAAGTAAGTAGAACATGGCAAAGGGGAACGTTAGGTTTGCACATTTAAAGCAGATTGAAGAACTCTGTTGCTCTAGAAAAACATACATGCTCTTTTTAATTACTGCAGGTTGGAAAGTGATGGGGAAATGCACTCAAAGTGTCGCATGAATGAATAAAGGGAAGACATGTAAATTTATGATGAAACCTCATAGTCATATAAAAAAGGTAAAGGGACCCCTGACCATTAGGTCCAGTCGTGACCGACTCTGGGGTTGCGGTGCTCTTCTCACTTTATTGGCCGAGGGAGCAGGCGTACAGCTTCTGGGTCATGTGGCCAGCATGACTAACCCGCTTCTGGGGAACTAGAGCAGCGGACGGAAACGCCATTTACCTTCCCGCCGGAGAGGTACCTATTTATCTATTTGCACTTTGACGTGCTTTCGAACTGCTAGGTTGGCAGGAGCAGGGACCGAGCAATGGGAGCTCACCCCGTTGCGGGGATTCGAACCGCCGACCTTCTGATCGGCAAGTCCAAGCTCTGTGGTTTAACCCACAGTGCCACCCGCGTCATAGTCATATAACCACCCCCAAACAAATCAGTACATATGCTCAATAAAGGCAGGACAAAGGGCACTTTCCTGACAACCTGCTTTTTGAGGATTCATCACAATTCATTTTGCAGGGAGGTTGCATGATGTTGCCTCGAATCACACATAACAGTGATTTTTCCTATCATTTTCCCTATCGCAAAATGCCCAGTCTTTTTGGGAAGGCAGGTGGTCGTTTTTAATGTTATCACCATCATTATTTGACTGTTTGTTACCCTCCCTTCAGCCTAAGGTCCTTGGGCAGGTCACAACAATTTAAAACAAATTACAGCCACAAGAATATGGCGGGTTATCAAAATATGTATCTCAAGCATTGGAGGTCAGGTTAAACAGCTGCATGTTCAGAAAACAACAAACAATGCACAAATGAAGGGGGCCGCCACAGGCTGACCATCCCTCCAAACTTCCAAGGTGTAGAAGTTTAAATTCCCTTACGAGTGAATTCACTTAGGAAGAGTGAGGCCTGATGGTACCTGATTTCTGTAAGAGCAGGACAAGTCAAAATGAGAGTGTGCACATCTTCAGCACACATATCCGTGAAAGGGTTGCCACTCACGTCCAGATACCTGAGGCTGGTGTTGTCGGCTAGAGCAGAGCAAAGTGCCTCAAAGGACACATCCGACAAGGCATTTTCCTGGATTCTGCAACAGAGGAAGCAAAGACGTCAAAAGGTGCACCAACCTCTTCAGAGCCTCACACTCAGGTATAACACGACCCCTATTTTTTGGGACTCAAAGAAAATCAACTTTAGACTCAGCTATACAGCTGCAAATACAGTGGTACCTCAGGTTAAGTACTTAATTCGTTCCAGAGGTCCGTACTTAACCTGAAACAGTTCTTAACCTGAAGCACCACTTTAGCTAATGGGGCCTCCTGCTGCCACTGCGCCGCCGGAGCACAATTTCTGTTCTCATCCTGAAGCAAAGTTCTTAACCTGAAGCACTATTTCTGGGTTAGCGGAGTCTGTAACCTGAAGCGTATGTAACCTGAGGTACCACTGTAAAACGTTTTAAATGTGTAGTCAAGTGCAATGTACAATTGTGACACTAGATGGCAAAAGTGAGCTGTGCACAATTCAATGTATTTTTCAAAAAAATAAAATTAAAAAGCATTTCCACAGCGTTTTTTTTATACGTGTGTAGATTCCACCTTAGTAATTCAGTGGGGCTTTTTATTGTTTGGCTTAGGGGTTAGGAACATCACCTTCAGTACCTGACAGAAAGGCTGCTCATATATTTTCTTAATAAACATCTTTGAAAGGTTGAAACAAAGCCTCTGGAAATGTACAGGTGACCTGCAAATCTTTTAAAATACTCTGCACACCTTGAGGTGGTTGCTTTGACACTTACACTAGTTTCTGTATCCTGCTCTGCGGACTTCTGAACACCTTCAGTAAGTTAGAGAGGCCCTGATCCTGCAGCTTGTTCTTGGACAGGTCAAGATTTAAAAGGGTCCGATTCTCCAAGAGGGCCAAACTCAGGTCTTTACAGCACTGTCCAGTAAGCGCATTCTTTGCCAAGCTGGGAAGAGCAAAGGGAGGAAATGAAGAAGAGAAGGTGGAAAATATGTACACACACAGAGTTTGTGTCTCTGAACAGCTCAATTCTTTTTCTTTCTTAAAGGCTGGACTCCTAAACTCATTTACTAGGGACCAAATACCTCTGGATTCTGCAAGGCTGGATCCTGAACTCCCCACCCTGGTGGGCAGTTCTGACTAGTAGGCAGAAGTGACCAATTCCCCCCCTATACAGCTGTATCTATACCTGCCCCTTATCTTTCAGGTGTGGGGCAGGAGGTTGTGGCTTGTGGGAAACAGTTAAGTGCCAGCCCAATGTTGCTGTTGCTTCTTTCTCTCTTTCATGCCTCCAGAAGTACCTGATCGCCTGTACATTTCTGTTTCATGAAAATGTATTATTAAACACGTAGTGAAGCGTTGAGTGGTGAGTGTCAAGTCTTGATAACAAATAAATAAATGTGGAATACTGCTGGGCTTTGACAAAGATCGTTGTAATGACGACTGCCAATCTGAACTTCTCCTATGGTTTATTCCTGTAGATCGTGACATCGATCCAGTTGGCATAACTTGCTATAAAGAACTTTCTATAAAATCAAGTCTTACTGACTAGTGATTTAAATCAGTTTGATTTAAATCAAATCCACCCTGGGAGAAACTAAGAGAAACCGAAGCTTACGCATTCACCCAGCTAACAAAACTGCCCACAACTCACAACAGAACAGATTGTGAAAAGAATCAGAATTCAAAGGCCACGAGAGCAAAATTTAGTTTTGAGTCAGGAACATTTGCTAAAAGATGCCTTTCCCCAAATACCTTCTGGCTCTTCCAGTGCAGACCCAGTGAGGATTTGGTAAGGAATAGCCCATTAGCTGCAACAAACATACCTCAGGATTTCCAGTCGACACTCTTTATGTTTCAAGATAGAAACAAGCTCCTTTGTGGATGGATTGCTCAGATCATTATTGCAAAGCCTGTGAAAGGAGAAAGAATTTATAGGAATGCAAAACGCATTTAGTAGTCACTGTAGACCTTGCCCCCCCCCCTTGTGTCACATGCTTTATATTGTGGGACTGAAGGAAGGGACTGTCCTCTCACTGATAATTTGGAAGCTGCTTTGGGAGACTTTTTCATCAAAATTGGGACCTGCTGTAGTTGGATGGTCCCCCCCCCTTCCCCTGCCCCCAAGCTAACAGACATCATCTACCTTGATGGGGAAAGGACAGAGAGGGAGGTAGGCAAGGGCCACATCCACACAATACATTGACATAACTATTAGTCCACTTTAAGAGTCATAGGTTCCCCTAACCACCTTCACAACTGGCAGACTGTATGAAGCTTCTGAACTGGCAAGGTCTAATATGAACACTTGGAGCCTGCCTGTCTCTGCATCTGCTGCCTCATCGAAAAGGCAAAAACTTTTGCCGATTTTGATCCCGATACTGGCTTCAGTCTCCCTGTGCCAGCCCTTGGCTCTAGTCACTGACCGCAGGGACCTTTGGATAGGAAGAGTCTTTGTCGGTCTCAGGTACATTCAGATGCCCAAGGCCTAGCCTGGCTCTGTGGCAGATGCCTGAATACTAAATAACACTCGTCGTGAAGTATGCAACATACCCATTTAAAGTAGTTGGAACCATGGGCCCCAATCCTTCTGCAGGTGCTGTTTCAGTTCATGGGGGTTGGGGGTTGGGTTGGGCAGATTTAGCAAGGTCCAAAGACTAAATTCAACGTGAACCCTGCTCCATCAATTGTTTGGAATGTTTGATCAAGCCTTGAAAGTACAGTCATACCTCAGAATTTGAACAGAATCCGTTCCGGAAGTCCGTTCGACTTCCGAAATGTTCGACTTCCAAAACGCAGCTTCTGATTGGTTGCAGGAAGCTCCTGCAGCCAATCGGAAGCTGCAGAAGCCCCGCTAGACGTTCAGATTCCAAAAGAACGTTTGAAAACTGAAACACTCACTTCCGCTTTTTGATTGTTTGGGAGCTGAAACGTTCGTCTCCCAAGGCATTCTGGATCCGAGACACGACTGTACTTGTAATTTGACATCAGCCCTGAATTGCATTTCAGCTGCTTACCTCAGTTCTCTGATTCTGTGCAGCTCAAGGCTGAGCCTCTGCAGCCCCTCGTTCTGAATGAAGCACGTATCAAGATTCAGGAGGTCAATCTTCCCGCAGCAACTCAGCACATAAGCAAGGATGACACAGTCCACAGGCATCAGATACAGTTCCGAAAAGTCCATGGAGGCATCACCATCACCCCCCAATGCCTGAGACACAAGGAGCTTGTTGTGTGCCTCGAAAAGCAAATTGAAGAAATTCAAGGTCCTCTTTTTCCCATCAAGATGCCTTTCCATTTGGAGGAAATCACTGCAGTCCGTCTTCAGGATCCAGTCAATGACTTGCCTAGCGGTCTCTGGTGAGAACTTCCCCAGAAGAGCCTCCAGCGGTGCCTTGGTTGCAAACTGAGACAAGCCAGAGAGGAAGCGAAGAAAAATTTCGTAGTCCCCACCTTGGGCTTCTTGGACTGCTGCCATTATGTATCCAAAATTGCCCTCCTTGAAGTCTAAATAATGGACGAGGGCAGCAAAAAACTCTTGGACGGTGAGGTGGACAAAAGAATAGGTGACGACAGGAGGTGAAGTGGCACTTTGTATGTTTTCCACCAGGAAAGTTTTGACGAGGGGAGATGAATCCACATTAAACGCTTCCAGTTGTGCCTGATCAAACAGAAGAGTGCGATGCTGGAGGCCATATTCAGCCAGCCAGCCAAGTTGTATCATCATCTTCCGTGCCCTTTCACGCTCAGGGAGCTCCTTCGTGTGATTGACCATCACATGCCTGATGTAGCTCACAAAGAGCTGAGTTACCGTTTTGGGAAGGGGATGTGGCTGTCCGGCCTCAGAGGTGAAGCAAGGCTGCAAGGCTGTGCAAGTAATCCAGCAGTAAGAGGGATTGTAACAGAGGGTGTACAGAACCTGGCTCTCCCTGACATGGGCCAAAGCCTCCTTGGCCACCGCTGCTTCTCCAAAGAAGTTGTGGAAGTACTTTTCTCTTTCCTGGGAGAGGAAGCCCACAATACTGGCCACTCTGTGGAGGACCTCTCTCTCCAAACGGGCAAGATTGCTTGGGCGGCTGGTCAGGAGGACGGAACAGCCCTTCAGAATCTTCTCTTTCAGCAGGCTGGCCACAATCACCCCCACCGGTTTCACATCTCCTGGTTGGGCACAAAATTCTGTGTTCCTGCCCAAGTCAAGGTTACTATTGCTCTCGTCCAAACCGTCAAATATGAACAGCAAATTTTGGGGTTCTTGTAGAATTGCGTCAAGTTTAGAGTGTAAATTGGGGTACTCCCGCTGGATCAGGCTTTCTAGGCTGGTCTTTTCCCCCACCGCGTTGAGGTCTCGGAATTTGAAGAAGAAAACAAAAGTGAATTTCTGGTAGTGTTTTCCAGTGGCCCAGTCAAAGACAAACTTCTGCGCTAGGGTGCTCTTGCCAACCCCGGCTACACCGCTCACCATCACAAAGTGGGGCGTCCGGCCTGATCGATAGCACCAACGGAAAAGCCGGTCCGGGGTGATTCTCTCCAGCTCCACCTGCATCTTGTGGCGGAGGCGATATTCATTCAGCTCTCCAGCAGCAGCCAGTGCCTCATGTTCTTGAAACGTTTGTCTCCTGAAGTAGACATCAGCAACTATTTTTATATCCACGTAGCGGTTGAGGATGGGGAAACTTTGCCCCTCGGACCGTGTTCTTTGGCCAGTTTCTTTCAGCAACTTGGTCTGTTCCAACAGAATACGTCTGTGTTCATCCTGACAAGCTGGACAGAAGAAAAAGATTGTAGGGTTCACTGAATTAGGCCCAGCCTAGCAGAACAGGAGATCAAATAGGCAAACACTTCCTGGATTGTAGCATCTCCGGCTATTGGTAGATGATCCGTACAAGAAACACTGAGAGCAAGTGAGCTGGTTTGAAAATCGCCATAAACCTTCGCTCTGCACCCTTAGCTTGCTCTTTCACCACATCCAAGAAACTGTGGTTAATCTTAACTATGGTTTGTAACAGGGCAACTTGAAAAGCATGGGTTGTTATGGAACTGGGCTATTTGCCACAAACACTAGTTACGATTAAACACAGCTCAGGGTACAGACAAAATATTAATCAAAAACATAAGCAAAACTGAGATCCTTGGAAAGAGGGGAAGGCAGAAAGAGGCATGTAAGCGCATGGCTTTCGGTAGGTCACTTCTGTCACAATAAGCCATGGTTCATCATTATGTCCAAATTGGCCCAAGAGTTGAGTTGCACATCCCATTTCAATGCTCCCTTATACAGTCATACCTTGCTTTTCGAACAGCTTACTTCAAAAACAACTCGGAACTTGAATGTCGCAGACCCGGAAGTAGGTGTTCCGGTTTGCAAACTTTGCCTTGGAAGCAGAATGTCTGGCGTGGATTCCGATTGGCTGCAGGACACTCCTGCAGCCAATCGGAAGCCGCACCTTGGTTTCCGAATGTTTTGGAAGTCGAACGGACTTCCGGAATGCATTCTGTCCTGAAAACCAAGGTACGGCTGTATAAAGTAGGACCACAATGCAGAAAGGAATAATTGCTTCACCCTCAGATCTCCATGGTGCTTTGCGGTGCTGACTCCAAGGTAAGCAAGGCCCACCACTCTGCCCAGAACATCCAAGATCAGATGCAGCTTAAGAAAACACTGAGTTGGCACGTCCCACTTCTTTCAGGTTGCAGGGGGAGCTGCTCACTGAGTGCCCCCTGCCTGACCAAAATCTGATTCCCTTGATTTGGTTCAGTGGAAAACAGGAAGTGTTGGTGAACTATTTTTATTTGCTATCAGGTACCTTTCATTTCCGGGGCAAGGTTGTGTCCGGTTTCATTTAGGAGAATCTCCTTGAGTAGCGCTTGATCTTCAAAAAAAGAGAAAAAGCAAAACAGTTGGAAATGTAATTTGGCATCGTCTAAGCCACCTGGCATATACAACGCTGACTGGACTGACAGTCAAATTAATTATTATTATTAATTATTATTATTGTTATTATTATTATTATTAAATTCATACCCCGCCCATCTGGCTGAGTTTCCCCAGCCACTCTTCTGACATTGACACTGGTGATGGGACAGCAAGCTGACTCTGGGGTCAGGCCTCAGGGCACAAGCACAGCTCTGTCCTCCAGAGCCTCACTGCTGCTCCCTCCAACCCCACTCTCTAGCAGCTGCTGCCTGAGGTGGCTGACTCATTCTGCCCGACCGTAAGGCCGGCTGCATCACAAGGAGAACTGGATTAAAACAGAGTCGCCTCTGGACGTCACCATCTTGTAGGGTGCTGGTAAGGTAGGTTTGGCCCAATGAAAGTGCATTCAAAAACTCTGGCACAACAAATCCGCTTTTATATTGATAGTAGTAATAAACTGTTTGCAGTTACTTATTTTTATATCTTATTTAATAAAATTTAGACGCTGCTTGATTGTAAAAAAACAACAACCACTCAAAGTTGTTTACAAAAAACAACACTGAAATGCAAGGGGGTGGGAAAGACACCACTACTTTAAAAACGCCAAAGTTAAAATACTAAAACAGATTAAAATTACCTCAACTTTCTAAGCAACTAGGAAGGCTTGTCTCGACATTCATGTTTTCAGCAGATGCTGAAAAGAATACAGGATCTCCTTGATCCCAATAGGCAGGGAGTTCCCAAGTGATGCCACACTTTTACAAATGCAGAACAGGCATTACAGTGGAACCTCTACTGTGACCATATTCCGTTCTGGAGGTCCGTCCGGAGGTCGAAATGGGTCACTGGGAGAGGTGCCGTCGTGTGCAGGCAGCAATTGCCTACTCCTGCGTAAACGGCGGCAAACCCGTCGTTTACTTCTGGGTTTGCCGTGGACGTTGGGCAAAACGGACACAAGTGGAGGCGGATGTGAGAAGAGGTTTGACTGTAAACAGCAGCTGCTAGCACTGCCAATTCCACTGACTGAAGCAGTTGAGTGAGCGTACGTGGGGAAAGGCGAGCTCAGGCAAACTGGCCCTGAGTTGTTACAGACTTTATATACCAATAGTAAAGGTAAAGGGACCCCTGACCATTAGGTCCAGTCGTGGCCGACTCTGGGATTGCAGCACTCATCTTGTTTTATTGGCCGAGGGAGCCGGCGTACAGCTTCCGGGTCATGTGGCCAGCATGACTAAGCCGCTTCTGGCGAAACAGAGCAGCGCACGGAAACGCCGTTTACCTTCCCGCTGGAGCAGTACCTATTTATCTACTTGCACTTTGACGTGCTTTCGAACTGCTAGGTTGGTAGGAGCAGGGACCAAGCAATGGGAGCTCACCCCGTCGCGGGGATTCGAACCGCCGACCTTCTGATCGGCAAGTCCTAGGCTCTGTGGTTTAACCCACAGCGCCAGCCATGTCCCACTATAGTAACACCTTAAAAACACCTTAAAAACAAAACAAAAAGAAAATTCTCAGTACTCAGGGAGCAGGGGACAATATATTACCTTTGCGGGTGATTTCCCCCACCATCACCTCAAGATTGGGATGAGACCAGTGGCGCCTCAGAGCACAGAGACTCTTCCAAAGCCCTATTGCCAAAGCCTTGTTACTGGCAAGGTCAGCAACTAGCTTCTCTGCTGCTGCGGTTGAATCCTCGTGCTTCTCTATTTTTTCATAGATCTAAATGAAACACAGAAGACAGAGTTTAGCTAGCTAGCTAGCTGCTGATGGGGAAAAAATATATAGCAATCTTCTCACTCAGATCAAGGGCCCAGCTACGCCGGCATCCTGTTCACCGTAGGGCCAAGCCAAATGCTTCAGGGAAGCTTGCAGGCAGTATATGAAGCTGGCAGGCCTCTTCCTCTGCTGTTTGTTCCTATCAACCGATATTCAGGTATACTGTCATTGAAATGGAAGTTCTGTTAAGCTTCCATGTTCAATGGCTGCCGACAGTTCTCCATCTCCATGAATTTGTCTGAACTTTAAAAGAAAAAACCAAAATGCAACACTAACCCCAGACTCCAGACTCCCTGTTTGCAGAATGTGTCTTTCTCAATACGACGGTCTTCTATGGCCGACTGCCATTTAGAGGCTTCCGGGTAAGTGTGGTTATTTTGCCCCACAGCTCCTTCCTTAGGCCAGAGCAGGACGGGGGTTGCATTGGCCAACCCCCCCCCCCAACACTCCTTGCATTTGGGATTGTGTTCTTGAGGATCCACCGTTCCCTTAGAACTGCAGCCCCCGCCATACCATACATTTTTTTATGGACCTGCAAAGCATTGTTACCTGGGCTTGCTCAGGTGTAATGACCTTCCTGCTCCTCAGTTCCTGAACCACCAGGGCGATGTCATTTTCGATGACGTAGATCAAGTCCGGGTGGAAATACTCTGTGACTCTCCTTAGCTGGCCTTCTGCGAAAGCCTCTAAGTGTTTGACAAAGTGTTGCAGGTCCCCTGAAAAGAGACAGCACAGCAGCCATGAACGCAGCCAGGATTCAGAAGTTGCTTTTGTGGGGTTGGAATCCTCAGAGAAACACTCCCGGAAGCCTAGAAATGTGGTGCTTTAGCCACATAGACACCAGTACAGTGGTACCTCGGGTTACATACGCTTCAGGTTACACACTCTGCTAACCCAGAAATAGTGCTTCAGGTTACGAACTTTGCTTCAGGATGAGAACAGAAATTGTGCTCTGGTGGTGCGGCAGCAGCGGGAGGCCCCATTAGCTAAAATGGTGCTTCAGGTTAAGAACAGTTTCAGGTTAAGTACGGACCTCCGGAACGAATTAAGTACTTAACCCAAGGTACCACTGTACATTTTATATACAGTGGTACCTCGGTTCTCAAACGTAATCCATTCCGGAAGACCATTCGACTTCCGAAACGTTTGAAAACCAAGGCGCAAAGGCTGGCCTGCAGGTTCAATTGGAAAAACTGAAAAACACGCAGTTTGAAGCCGTTTGACTTCCAAGGAGCGTTTGAAAACAGAAGCAATTACTTCCGGGTTTTCGGCGTTTGAATATCGAAATGTACGGCTTCCGAGACGCTCAAAAACCGAGGTACCACTGTGTACACACACACACGGTTTCCCCCTCCACCATATCCTAAAATATCAGGGCAGTGAACAACAAGCAAACTTTTCTGCAACTTTTCAAGGGCTTTTTCCCTCAAGTGCCCTTTCTTGAACAGATTAATCAGAACTATCTAGTCTCAAATAGTAGAACTGGTACTAGATTTCTACATAATTAAAATAATGTCTTTTGCAACTCATACGTTGGGTTGCTGAACCATGTATATAATATCGGGGGGAAAGCCACAGCTCAACGGTACAGCATCTGCTTTGCATGCAAAAGGTCTCAGGTCTTTCTGGCAATCTCCAGGTTAGGGCTAGGACTGACCCCTATCTGCCAGCCAGTGTACTGAGCTACATGGACCGGCTGTGGGCAGGATTGCTGCGTTGCCGGGGGTTGAGCTAGATGACCCTTGTGGTCCCTTCCAGCTCTACAGTGCTATGGTCTGACTCGGCTGTGATTCCTTAATCCCAATTGCAAGTCTGCTGCTGATGACAGCAGTCCACCTGTCACTCACAGACACAAGCTTACCTTCTGTTATCACAACACCTCTGCAGTTTGCAGCCATTTTGGATTCCACCTTGCTATGATGCCACTCGCTAAAGACTGAAAGGGAGACAATGAAAAAGGGGGGGGGGGAATCAATGTTGGAATACAGTGGTACCTCGGGTTACATACGCTTCAGGTTACAGACTCCGCTAACCCAGAAATAGTACCTCGGGTTAAGAAACTTTGCTTCAGGATGAGAACAGAAATTGTGCTCTTTTTTTTTTTTCAAAGTGGAGAAATGCTCTTTATTTATTTATTTTTAATAAATATTTTATTCGATTTTACATAAAAAAAACGACAAAGCAAAACAAAAACAACAAACAATACACCAAAAACATACAGAATTACACAAACATAACATACTACAGACAACAGAAATAAAAACAATCTTATCTTCATATTGATCTTGCATTAACTTGTTTCTCTGACTTCCCCGAGTCTCCCTTCCCTGTATTCCAATTCATACAATTAAACAACAAATCCCTTCCCTCTGTCATATTTAACCTCCTTTCTTGATTTGAATGTCTTAATATAGCTTATTCAATGCTTAAAACTTAAGATGTTGGGTCTTCTAATCTTTAAAGTTTTACTCCAATAACCTTATACATTCAATCTGATGTTATTTTAACATTCATTAATACTTTCCTCTCTAACCCTTTTTAATTCCACTTTATGCAGCAGCAGTAATTATTATAGCAATAAATATTAATCTTTTACCTCACAGTTTCCTTAATACCTCCCCAGGCCCTTCCCCCTCAAAGGAGGGAGACCTTCCTCCCCCGAAATCTTTCTGTGTCCTCCCTGCCATCTGTGGGGAGGATGTGAGGAGCTTCTGGAGCCATGGGGCAACTGCCCCCCATATCAAGTAAATAAATAAAAATACTTAATTAACTGAGCAATCACAGATAGCTTAGTTCTGCCCCACCCCAAAATAAATCCTGGCTACACCCGTGTCTGGAACTGTACTGGACCAACCAAAAGGCTGTGGCACAGCAAGGGGGCAAGGCAGGCATGCAAGAAAGACCTGGGTGCAGCCTGTGGCGCTCAGACTCACCTGGAAGTGAGTAGCACCCCACTGTTTGAAATGCTGAAATGGCGAAAATGACCGGGAAGATCAGAGATCAATAAGATAATGAATTTAATAAAGTATGGGGAAAATCTGTTAAGTTACTTAAAAGAACACTGCAAACAATTGAAAACTTTGGCAGGATTCTAAGAAACACTTGCAATGTAGCGAGAACTATGGCGAGAACCGAGTATTAAGAAAATATGGAGAACATTACAAGATGCAGCTGGAAAAGAATAACAATGGAAACCATGGAGGGGTGGAGGGAAGCCTGGGGATTCAGAGAATATGATTATGATTTATTTGTGATGGTAATTGTTAAAGATAAAAATGAATAAAAATATTTAAAAAGAAAAAAGAAAAAAAACACTGCACTAAAGCAGTAATGAAAGCAAGAAAACAGTGTCATGATAACAGTAAAAAACGCTTTATAAAAAGAGAGAAAAACAGAGAATTGGGGTCTGATCTGATGAGTCAGGTGGGCAAACCGGTTCAAAAACGTGACTTCTGAAGCAACAGGTGGAGGCTGCGTTTTTCACATGTGACACATTCCACAGAACAGCGACAACAGCAGAAAAGGCCTGTTTTCAGGACCCAGCGCTGTGATATTCTGTAGGGTCCAGTGCCATGAGCAAAATATACTCCCCGGTGATCTAAGCCAGGTATGGGTCACCTTTGGCCTGCCAGGTACTGCGGAACTACAACTCCCATCAGCCCCAGCAAGCACAGCCAGCAGTCAGAATTGCTGTGAATTGCAGTTCAGTAACACTAAGCAGGGAGAGGCAAGGGCATAAACGGGGGGGGGGCAGTCCCCCCCCCCAAAATAAAGCAAAACTATAGAAATACTTAACTAATGGACCGATCACGTGGGTTCTGCCCCCTCTAACAAAAGTCCTGCCCCCCAAACCAAGTCCTCCCACCCCCCACAATCAAAATCCTGGCTACACCCTTGCGGACAGGCTGTCTCTCAAAGCACCTGGTCCCGGGCTGCTGATACTGTACATTTTTGTGGGGCGGGAGAGAAGATTGAAGGAGAGGACTAACGACGACCACAACAACCCTGGACAATGACCGCTCTGTGTTGGAGGGAGAATGCACTCTGTGTATGCTCGGTGACCCTCATCTTTTATTTGCTGGCCAGATTCCAAATGTCAGGAAGTCCCCCAGAGTCCTCAACTGGGACCATTAACTTCAGCTCACCGGGCGGAGAGCACTCACCTGCCCGATTACAGAGATGCTCAGCCTTGCTGGTCTTCTGGACGCTGACTCTGATGGTGGGCCAGAGAGAGCCGAGGCAAGGGGGGGTCTGTGCATGCTCAGATCACCGCGGCCCGGGTCGCTGCTGCTGCTCCGTCTTCACAGCCGGCAGGAATAAACAGGCGCCATTTCATGCGAGAAACTTCTCGTTCTGCTTTCACTTTCAGTAGATCGCTGGGAGGTGGCTTTCAGACAGCAAACACAGCCAGCTGTCGAGTAGTTCCTGGCTTCACGTTTCCTCTTATTTCAGGCTGCAAATAGCAATCCTAGATTTCTTGGGCGGGGGATTTAAGGGCTGCAAACCTGTCCAAAAGTGAAGTGGATAATTGCTTCCAAGTAATCGTCATGCAGTAAGCCAGTGGGGAGGATTCCTTAGGCCCTGGGAGCATAATGAGACCCGCCCCCCCTCCAAAGCTTCTTTATCTTGCCCTTGCAAAGTTCCCCAGGGCGCACCCTCTCACTGAACCCACTGCAATGTGCACATCATAAACTATTGCACTAGCCAAAGGCCATGGCATCATTCACAAAGGGAACAAAAAGAGCAGCAGTAACCATAAAAATATCAGGCACTGCAAATACAATAAACTACCATCATGTCTCCTAGAAGTTATTTGTTGCATATGATAGAATAGCAGGCGGTTCTCAGGTAGGGTGGGAGAGTGTCTTTAGAAGCAAGCTTCCTGTACAAGAATAAACAAATCTACTTTTGGCCCACCCATGATATGTGGCCCTTGGGTGTTTGCCCAGATGGGAATGTGGCCCTCAGACTTAAAATCATGGTTCTGCACCCATAAGTGTTTTGGGCAACTGCCCATTTAAATAACTGACTGAAGTAGAAGTAACATAAAAAATAATCATGGTTTGTTTTTTAAAAATGCTGCCAGAGGTGTTTTGATTGCAACTTCTTATGAGGTTGTTGTTTTAACTATTTGTGCTTTTTATTTTGTATTTTTTATCTTGTGAACCGCCCCAAGATCTTTTGATGAAGAGCAGTGTAGAAATCAAATAAATAAATAAAATAAAAATAAACCACCTGGATCAGGCAAAAGCCCTGTGGAATCCAACAACTTGCAGTTGGTTCTCACTGTCAGACTGCAGGGAGGTCTTCTCCTACCTGGGCAGTTATCATTCCACAAGGACCGACATTGATGCCGAAATCCAGCATCGCCTAAGCTCTGCGAGTGCAGCTTTGTCCTGATTGAAGTGCAATGTGTTTGACATTCGCAGGAAAATCAAAATACTTGCTTACAAAGCTATTGTACTACCAACCTTACTGTATGCTTGTGAAACGTTGACCACTTATAAACGCCATCTCCAACTTCTCAAAAGATTCCATCAACGGTGTCTCAAAAAAAATTTACGCATCACTTGGAAAGACAGGTGAACTAATGCCAGTGTACTGGAAGAAAGATCACCAGTTTTGAAGCAATGATTCTTCAACATCAACTTTGTTGGACTGGTGATGTGTGGATGGCTGATTATCGTCTTCCAAAGCAACTACTCTATTCCAAACTTAAAAATGGAAAGTGTAATGCTGGTGGGTCAACAAGAGAGGTTCAAAGACTCTCTCAAGGCAAATCTAAAAAAATGCAGTATAAACACCGATAATTGGTAAACACTGGCCTGCGAGTGCTCCAATTGGAGAACAGCCTTTACCAAAGGTGTCATGGGCTTTCAAGACGCTGGAACTCAGGACGAAAGGGAGAAAGGTGCTAAGAGGAAGACACGCTTGGCAAACCCTCACCATGATCAACTCACGTCCAGAAACCTCTGTCCCCACCGTAGAAGGACGTGTGGATTCAGAATTGGCCTCCACATTCATGGACTCACTGTTAAAACTGTGTTCATGGAAGACAATCTTACTCGGCTACGAGGGATCGCCAAGGAAAAAAAGCCTGTCCATGGAGGTAGAACACAGCCATTGTGGCTAGCAGCCACAGGGAACCTTATGCTTCATGAATTTGCCTAATGCTGTTTCAGAACCATGCAAGCCATGGGTTGACTTCCTTTTGTCTATTCCTAAGTCTTCCAACCTTCAGCTCTTGGTATCGGGAGGTAGAGGAAAACCCTTTCTCAGCTACTTTCTCTGCACAACAGAATTACAGATAGCACACCATTTTTAATGCAAGTTTTTATTTGACGTATATACACGGTTCAAGCTATTAAAAATTATACAGTATTTACAAAAAAATTAAATAATTATCCAAACCTCCTTCACCTCCATGTTAACACACAGCATTCATATCAACTCCTAAAGGAGCCAAGTTTGACAAAAATAGTAATTATTATTTGCGGCATTCAAAAGGACCCTGAGCCAACTGAACACCACTGATGTTAAAAATAAGAAATGTGAACAGAGGTATAGATTCTTCCCAAAGCAATTCCCTTCTCCCAGGTGACACAATTTGAAAACAGATTTTTCTTCTTCTTAAATGACGTATTACAGGTTTAATCCAGGTCATACTCGGGCTGATCCATTCAAAGCCATGATGGGCATTGGATAAAACCCAATGAATTTGACATGTAAACAACAACAAAATGGCAATCGCTTTTACAAAATACCATTTCCCCCTCCCACTATTTATGTAAAGGGGGAATCCAGCAGCTGTAGGATTTCCGCTATCACTTTGACTAGCCATCTCATTTGGTTAAGACCCGGAATGCAGAAGTAAAACCTGGGAGGCTGCTTTGTCAAAATGCATGTAATTATCTGTTCCAAAACCCATGAAATGTTGCAGGAGAGGCTGTGAGGAAGGTAACACAATCTGGCCACTTTCAAATGTGTTTTTGGAGGTGTGGAAAAAAAGGCCACTTGGCTCACGAGAGAGAAAGTGTACACAAAATCAAAAGCTATTGTTTAAAAAGGGAGGGGAGGGAATCATATGGGTAATAATATGCTGAGCAGCTGCAAACAGGCCACAAAAACTCAAAGCCTCCTTGTACGTCAGGGATAGGGGAGCCTGCGGTCCTCTGGGTGTTGCCGGGCTCCACCTCCCATTGATCAGAGAGATGGGGAGTTGGAGTCCAGTGACATCACAGGTTCTGCATGGCTGTTGGTCTTCAGGGGGTCACTTGTGTGGAAACAAATCCTCAATTTCAAATCACAGCCTCCATGACGGGCTGTGTGCAGTGCCAGGAGCAAGAAAAATCCACTGGCAAGACAAAGTAATCGCAAGCCCACCTCTCTCCCCTACTTCTACCCTTTCTGCCAACTTTTCTTCTGTTTACAGCAGGTGTTGGAGAATTTTGGCCTTCCAGATGTTGCTGAGTAAGAGCTTCCATTCTCTCAGTCACCACCTGCTTGCAGGGACTGGTGGGACATCAGCAACATCTAGATCGGCATTTTCCAAACTTGGGTTCTCCAGCTGTTTTTGAACTACAGTTCCCATCACCCCCGACCACTGGTCTTCGCTAGCTAGGGATGATGGGCGTTGCAGTCCAAAAACAGCTGGAGACCCAAGTTTGGGAAACACTGATCTTGAGAGCGAAAGGTTCCCCATGCCTGAATTACAGGTGTTGTCACTCGTGTGTGTGTTGGTTTTTTGCTCCTCCAATTTTTCCCTTCCCTGCTGCGGAAGGAAACACATCCATGGCACACCTGAGCGATGGCATTCACTCACTGAAAAAGGAGGTGGCCGAGCTTGCTTCAAAGTGCTATACAATGGCATATTTGATCTCAGGTTCATTCCTAGGCCTAGGCAAAACCTGCATAGTAAATGGAAGGGAGAGCCACCAACTGCACCCCCTGGCAGAATCCAAACTGATGGGGTCAGACCATCAATCCTGCCTGCCCCCTTAAGAGGGTCGAGTATTTATACCCCAGTGAGGAACCTGCAATCTTCCCAAAGTTGCTGGATAACAACTCACATCATCCCTGACTGCCAGCTGTGGCTGATGGGAGTTGGAAGTCCAACAAGACATTTAAAGTTGGCAGGTTCCCAATCTCTGGCTTACATGTAACACACCTCCAAAACACTGTCATATGGGTTCCTTGAAAAGTAAAAATATCAGGAAGGGTACTGGCAGAAAGGCCACAGCGCAATGCGGGGAAGGGGGGAGTATGAACAACAGAGCCCTGGGTTAGTGGGACACAGCATAGAAAGGGCAGGAAGGCATTTGAAGGGTGAGATTTCAACCCGGCTGCCTTGTGCTACCCACAGCAAGCTCTCCCACCCAAAAAAACTCTTGCCAGGCATTAATACAAGGTCACTGGACATTTTCCAAGATGGTGATATGTACTTGATTCAGGATTCCTTTTTTTTTTTTGCACATATAGAGCTTCCTGAAACAGAAAGGCTGTCCATGTGCAAAACTGTTCTACTACGGATAGTCTTTCAATGCTATAATTAGAGCGTGACATTCTACCTCCTGGGGGATGTATGCATCTTTCTTAACATTAGCCACATACTGCCAATGCACATTCCAAAACGAGACGGGAGCCATGTTCTCTTCCTAACGTTACAAAATTGGATTTGCAGGGGAGGTGTGGACAGGAGAAAGTCACTTGTCAGTCATTGCTTCTTGCCTTCCTCAAAGGGGCAGGTGGTTTGCAGAGATGTGCCCACTGTGTCAGATTTAGGACACCTTTTTACAAAGCGTGGCGCGTGCTAACTTTCTCCTATCTGCCAATTCTGTAAATCCACCTTAGTTTTACTGAGCAAGAGGACAAAGGGAGAACCACCCTCAGAAGCCTTTTCCAAAATTTGGAAAATGAAGCTAACAGGAGCCGTGATCAAAGTCTTTTATTGAAATCAATACTTTAAGCCACCCTTCCCATTGCCTCTTCCCACAAGCACCACCTCAAATCTAAACTGATTGCTTTCTTCCTCTTCTGCCGAGTAAGAAACGTGAATACTGCATGTCACAATGCCCTAACCTGTCTTGAAATGAGACAACTCAGACCCCCAAACAACTTGGGAGTTACAGGAAGGTGGCCCAGTTTCTCTGAAAAAAAGAAATCTGAGGCAGTCTAGCATCAAATATAGATGGTCCTACAGGTGGTGTCCCAGGAATGAAAACAGAATTAAGCAGGCATTTTGCCAGGGGGTGGGGTGGGACTTCATATTCCATGAGCTGAACAATGCAGCATTTTGCTGGGAGCATGGGATGTTTCAGTGAGAAGGGGCAGAGACCCTTGGCACCATCTCTGGGCCAGGACAGTGTTTTCCACCCTGCAGGGGAGCAGGGACCTCAGAGGGAGCCTGACAGCTTCAGACTGTTTACAGCATGGGGGTCCCAGGTGCAGGGGAAAAGCACACACTGCTGGATCCGCCGGCTGAGGAATGTGTCCCAATTAGTTTCTGAAAACTGCCTGTTCTTTTAAAGCAAGGGAGAAAGCATCACACTCAAGAGTCTTGTCCCCACCAACCCCACTGCAAAGCCGGAAATGAGTGCACTGAGATGCAAAAGCAGGCAAACGCTTCCAGCCCCCTAACCCCACTCTCAGAATAGCTGCTCGGGTAACATGGGGGCCCTGCCTTTGGGAAGGGAAGCCCCATCACAGGCTCCTCTCCTCTCCCGGCTGCCTTTCAGACAGCTTGATCAGGCATAGCTGGGATCTACAAGCTGATGGACATTATTGTGAAGACGCCAGAAAGGAGGCGTTATTCCCATAAATGAAGCCAGACAGACACAGGCAGGAACGTCTCAAAAGGCCTCTTCCCCAATGCCAGCAGCTTCAGGAGCTGAGGAAGGGGAGGGCATGTTGTCTGTGGTGACTCTCAAATAAGCATTTGCTGGGTCTGAGCATTTGAAAAAGAGAGAGTGAACAGGGGCTGCAAAGAAGAGCAGGCAAACCTGGAATTAATGGAAGCAGAAAAAGAGGGTGCCAGAACTGGAAACGCAAATCACCACTGGGAGGGCTCGGTGGCTGACGTTCTACTTAACCAACGTGCTTTCAGATGCTCTCAGATGTCCTATGGCGCTTACATTTGTTCTAACTTTCTCAGGATTACACCCACAGCCTGCCACATATTGTGCGTGCTCAGAACTCAGGACTCTGGATTAGGCATTGCAAGGCCCACACAGGCTGCAGCCGAGAGTCATCTAACACCTGACTCCAGCCCTTGAAGCAGCAGAGGGGCAAGGCAGACGGATGGCCACCTCGGAGGGCACATCTCATCTCCCCCTGTAACCCTTTCACAGCAGGACCCCAGGACCTCCTCTCCATCTACTGCTGCTTGGAGGAATCCTTGTTTAAAAGTCAGGTAAGGGAGTACGAAATAGTTTTAAATCGCAAGCCGTATGCCCACAGAGAGAGGGGAGAGCAATCGCTTCAGACTCACACTCTCTGCTGCCAAGAATATGCCTCCTCTCAACCTGAGCTCAGAGAGAGCCAGCAAAATTAAGCATTGAGGTGACCTGCCATTTCCCCAGGGTGTGTGTTTGTTTGTTTGGGAGGGTAGAAAAGACCTCGTGGTGGGAAGCTATGGCCTTAAAACAGCTACTGTGAAAAAGCATCTACAAAAATGTCAAGCATATGTTCCATTCAGTTGGCCTCCACTCCCCCACCCCAAAATTGAAAAGGCTGCTTTGCTCAGAAATAGCCAACGAAGAACCCACCTAAAAATCCCGCCGCAGAGTCAGAAATGGAGAACTAAACAAACAAAAACAAACTGCCCGCAGGAGAAGCCACCCTCCAAAACTGTTGATGGGGAAACGCTTTCAGCCAGGTGTGCAAAAGGTGTGCAAAAGGGAAGGAGGGCCTTCTTCAGGCTGCTCCCGTGGAGTAAGAGTCCGTCTGGCTGAGACGAGACAGACTTGGGAACTAGAGGCATTGCTGTCCTTCTGTGAGGGGGTCAGAATAAGACTGGTCTATGTTGTAAGATGGACAGTCGCTTTCTTTTAAGAGTTAGAAATCAAGGCAGAGTCAAGTTTTGGAGGCGCGTCCCCCTCCCACCCTCTCCGGTCCTGCAGAAAAGTGTGCCCCCCCCTCCCCAGAGGCGGCCGTGTATCGCATCAGCACTCAGTAGCGCAAGTAAAAGGCATCCAGGTCTCCTTTCTCTCACCGCATGTTGCTTTTCTTCGTCTTTTTTCTTTTTTTTGGAAAAGGGAAAGAAATAGCACAGGCTGGGAGGGGGCAGCAGGGACATCAATGGGAGGAGGAGGAAGAAGGAAATTCCAGTTTTTGAAGTCGGCGCCTGCGCAGCTCTGCAGTGTCTGGTTCCTCTGGGGAAGATTGAGCTCCATCCTGCTCCTGGCCAGATGGCTCTGTGTAGCCCTTGGCACCGGCTGCTGCTGGGGACAGATCTGGGGAGGGAGAAACACCACAATTTGGGGGGTCTGTGCCAAAACTGGCACAAACACACAAGGAGGTAGCGTTCCTCAGCATCAAGTTTCTAGTCTTTTTAGTTCAAAGTGTGTTGTGTGTGTGTCTTATAAAATTTATATACTGCTTGAATGCAAAAAACAAACCTTCAAAGCGGTTTACACAAAAAATTAAGTAAATCAAATACTTGTTGTTTCAACTCAGCTGGGAATTGTTTTAGTAAAATTTAGGGGTTGTCTATTTCCATTCTCCTCCTAACTTTATTGCTGTTTTTGATGTCTTATTTTATAGTCTTATTCTTATTTATGGCAGGGCTGTAACATTCATTATTTGTTATGTTCCCTGGACTCTGTTGGAGGAATAGCAGGATACAAATGTTTTAAACAAGCAAATAATATTCCATTTTAAAATAAAAACCATTCATTCTACACCCATACTTGCATCCGAAACAGGCTCCCCTGTCCACTGATCAGGGCAATTCTTTCCATCCTTAACCCCCTGGCCAAATCTTTTCTAAGTCACCCTTGGTACACTTGGACTCAGTAACCACTGCATTCCCCAAGGCTGACCAAATCCTGACTGTCAAAATGCAGAAAGTGGGGGCTATGTTACTTCTGTGATACCCCCACTAAACATTTCATTAGCATCAGCAGCATGCTAAGGAGAACCAGCAGCCAGGAATCCAAAACCCAGCAGCTTCAAAGAAGTAAAATGTGTTAGAATCATAGAATCACAGATTGTAGAGTTGGAAGGGACCTTAGGGTCATCTAGTCCAACCCTCTGCAATGCACAAATCTTTTGCCCAACGTGGGGCTCAAACACATGAGTAAGAGTCTCATGCTCTGCTGACTTTAAGCTAATAAAGCTGGCATGCTGCCCGCAACTGTATCCCCCTTTCAAAAGCAACCTTAGCACCAATTGACTGGCTACCTGCTTGATCTGCCGCGTCTGTCTCTTCTGCAGGTGAAGAGGTGCTATCTGCAGACTGGAAAGTGGTGGTGGCGGGTTCACTTGTGCCAGGTACAGGGCTGGGGGTCTCCGAAGGGGGTGCTGAAGCGGCTGGGGCACTTGGTGGCTGTGCAGTTCGGGGCGTCCTGCGAGAGACAGAGAGGTAAGAGATCCAGCAGGCAAAATGCAAGAACTGTGTCAAGATCATACACTCATGCGCACGCACACACACACACACACACACACACACACACAGGCAATCTGTGACTTACTAGCTGGGCTTGGACATGATACCGCTTTCCCATTTCAATTCTCATTTTATAGATGTAGAAAACCAAATGGTGTATCCTTAAAAAAAAATCAACTAGGAACAACAGATTGCCATCAGATCCATGCAACACAGTCTGCACATCAGTGGCTGAAGAAAAGAATCAGAGGAAACTAACAGTTTACATACTACCGTAAGCCTGTGGGGAGAGCTAGAAAATGCAAGTTTATGCAACAAGAGAAGTCAAAAGTTGAGGCCTGTATAAATTATCTGGTTCACCATAATAATATCGGAATACACATTATACTTCTATTACTAGCAATGTTTATACCCTGCCCTCTTGGTCAAAAAGGCTCTCAGATCAGAAAATAGAAATCGTCCTTGCCTTCAGGCTCACCATCTAAAAGACATGCTGCCAGAGGAAAAAGGAATAGAAGGGAGGAGGGAAAACCAAGCTCAAGCACAAATTCTTCAAATCATAGCCAAAGTCAGTGGTGATTCCACTTCTACTTAAGCTGCACAATCTATTCTGCTATTGCTACTCACGGAGATGGGGCAACATCCCCAATCCTTGGCTCTCATTTAGTCAGCCTTCTGGCTTGAACTCTTGAAGCTAATCCAACACTCTTAAGACTTTCCCTGTGGAATTCAAGCAGTCTCACCCTTGCAGGAAGACTTTAGAAGACATCTGAAGGCAGCCCTGTTTAGGGAAGTTTTTAATATTTGATGTTTTATTCTGTTTTTAATCTGTTGGCAGCTGCCCAGAGTGGCTGGGGAAACCCAGCTGGATGGGAGGGGTATAAATAAATTTATTATTATTATTATTATTATTATTATTATTATTAATCTTGGAGAAAGAGACCATCCAAGTAGGAAATGAAGTTAGGGTAGTCCAGGGGCAGATGAGCAGAACCTCTGGCCTGCGAGATGTTGCTAAACTACAATCCCCATTACCCCAGTCCATATGCCCATGCTTGTTGAGATGATGGGAACTGTAGTTCAGCAACATCTGCAGGGCCAAACTAGGCTTGTTCTAGTTTGTGACCACCAAAAGCCACCCGCGCACCAGGACACACAACCAGCCTGTTAACCTCTAAATACAGTAACTGCTCCAATTCCAAGCAACCCCTGCCTACTTTAAGGAAACGAAGGCTTGTCTCAAGGCAGTTCAGTTGCAGAATCAAGACCTGCTGCAACAAAACATTGTTGGGGAGCAGGGAGAGAACCAGGGAGATTACCCGATTGTTGCCAACACAGTGAGATACTGGTTGATCTGCAGCATGGCAGCGTCAAGGAGTGTGTGGATGTTCTGCAGGCACTGGAGACGGGCTTCCAAATGCTGCCGCTCATGGCCTTCCATGGCCCGCAGCTCTTCCTCTGTCAGCCCAGCAAACCCAGATGGTGGTACCGGCATCGGAGGGAAACCTTTAGGAGAAGAAAGAACACTGTGCATATGAGACAAGACACAGAAGGAAAGAGAGAGAGATCGGCAGGACAAGGAGCTAGTCCCTAGAGCACACAGACAACTAATACCATTCAGATCATCTGTGAAAATGATGGTCGGTGTCCAATGTTATGCCCATTCATTTCAATAGGTCTTCTCTGAGTGGGACTAATGTTGGATATAACCAGGGCTTTTCTTTTTCCCCAGCCGGAACTCAATTCCGGCACCATTCCCATTGTAAGAGAACAAGGGAGGTGTTCGTGGTGAGTTCTGGCACCTCTATTTCTAGAAAAATAGCACAGGACTCAACCCTTATTCATGGCACCACACCCTCCACAGGATCACAAGTTAATGACCGGAAAACAGACATTTTTTGCCATTGGCCCAGCACCACGGAATGCCCTTCCCTCTGCCACAATGGAATCAGAATCAGGACAGACCAAACGAGGTATTTCTTCCTGTGAAAAACCCTTCCCCCCGCCATACATGAAGCGGCTGCCCCCACCAAGTGCTTCAGACACCTTGTGGAGACATTTATTTTTGCCCAGGCTTTCCCTGACCCAAAAGATAGATAGATAGATAGATAGATAGATTAGATAGATATCACGTAAGTTTTTATTCATTTTCATCTTTAAACTGTTTAGCATGGTGGTACTAAGATACAGTGTACCTTTGTTTCCATTAGAACATACGACATGCAACAATTACATAAATATATATAAATAAAAACAAAACTACAAACAGATAAACGTTTCTGAATATAGTAACAAAATTGTGTCAACATGTATATACCAAAATTATTACAACTACAGTTACAGCTTGGATCCTGTTATTACTAGATTTTCTGTCCTCCTGCTTTTCTACTGGTTTTTATTCTGCATTTCTGTATAGCACTTAACAAGCGCTTTAAATTAAATTTAAATTTAACAATTACCCAAAATCCCACTGATATAAGCAAAAAGCGAGGCTAATGTTGTGGCACACAGAAGCAGCCACTGGTATGGCCTGCCTCCTCTGTCCAGCCAGGCTGCCATCCACAGAGATGCACACACATGAGGAGGGTCCGTGTTTGGGTTTCTGAGACTCACCAAAGAGAGGTGGGAATGGCATCCCCATCCAAGGCGGAGGGAAGGCGAAACCAGGCACCGTCCCTGCAGGGGCCGCGGTGTCCGATCCGGGTGCTGAATCACCACTGGGCCTCGAGGCGCCTGCTGGGGAAGACGGCAAAGTAAACCTCATGGTTGCCCCACGAAGCTTAAAGCAAGTTCACACAAGTCTGTTCCTCTTCCTGGGCTGCACTCAGTGGGAGCCAACATACTTGACTCAGGGAGCCCAAGGAGCACAGTTCAAGGGATGCTCCCTGTAGCAGGGACAAGGAACTTGTGGTCCTTCAGGGGACGCCTCACCTGACGTTTGTGTTCCTGAGGTGGAGGGAGTGGCTGCTGGAGCGTTGTCTGCATTGTTGGGGGGCTGGACGCCAGGCACTGGAGGGAAGGGGCCCATGGGCGGCCACAGAGGGAACATCCCTGGGGGGAAAGGGGGCAGGATGCCTTGGGGAACTGCAGGAAATAATAGTAAGAGAGAGATAAACTCAGAAAGATTAGGAGCCACCATGCAAAAGGAACACGAAGGGCCTTTCACAACCCCGGTTGTGGGAGCTACAATGCTGAGCTCCCCACATTACAGCGGCGCCTGTGGGAACCCCAGAGCACCACCTGTTTTCTGATGTTCCTCAGGGGTCACTCGGTGCCAGGAGTGTATTGGGGTTAATTCCTGAGAAATGAGTCGCCCAGCAACTCAGACTTACAGTTTGGCGGCTGAGGGATCAGTGGAGTCTGATGCTGCTGCGGCGGCGGCTGCCCTCCCTCCTGTTGCTCAGGGGGCGTCTGCGACTGAGTGGGGAGGGAGGCTCGGAGGACGTCCATCCGGCACGTGGGACAGGTCTGCTGGCGCTGGAACCAGGACCGCAGGCAGCTGTGGAAAGGGAGAGGCAAGCTGGTTGGAGCGAGCGGCTGGGCCGCAACTACCGGCTTGGCACTCTACCTGCTGAAAGCTCTCCTTTGGGCAGGCCGAAGCTGCACCCTCCAATCAACAGGAAGCGCAGGAGGGGGAAAGCATCAAATAACACAAAAAGTCCAACAGTGCAATTTTTAAAAAGAGGTCTCAGCTACAAGGACCATAAGCTGCTTTCGGTGCCCCTGATCAGGGATGGAGGGTATTCAACAGGCCTGGTTGCTCTATTACCCTAAGATACAGCACACAATGAATGGAGCATGCAGACATCAGCCACTGACTTATTCAGAATACCACTGGCAAGCATTCCCCCATCCTCCTCCAGCAGAATGGCAAGGATTCCCCCACTGATGCTATCCTCAAGGCTCAGTGGCAACAAGGTCAGGCCCTCCTCGCTTGTCTACCTTCTGCGCTCGGGACCCTGGACAGTGACCACCAGTCCTAGGCTTAACAGTACCGGCTGAACTGTCTCAGTGCTGCATAAAACCCATCTCATACATTCAAGCTTCTAAAGTACAGTATCAGCCAGGCTCCTACCTGGTGTGGAATATGTGGTTGCAAGGCAGGCGTTTTGCACCCATTACCATCTCCTCCCGGCAGATAATGCACACATTGTCCATGGCCTGCAGTTCTTCTGGAGTGGCGTCGGGGTATCTGGGGAGGAGGAAAAGGATTGCAGAAGGTCATGGACCTTTCCCCCTGCCTTTCACAAGGTCCAGTTTATGGTGTTTTATTTAAGGCTCCGGCAAAATATGAAAGCTTTGCCCTCCCCCCCTCACCTCAGCAACCCAAACTTGGAAAGGAGAACCACTTTCTACAGCCCTCACCCCCTTCCCAGTGAATACTCACAGGGTGTTCATGTTGCGAATAGCTCGGCGGGACATGATTGCATCTGTCACAGCTTTCTTGAATTGCCTGGATGGACATACATGAGAATCAAGTCTACCGCTGATTTGAAAAGTCTTTCCAAAACATCTTAAGAGAATACTGGGCAGGACACCCTTGGGTTAACATCTTGCCTAGTTACTGAAAACCTGTGTGTCTGACTCCTAATTCTGTCCAAGACAGCTGTTCTGAATGTTATGGCTCTAAATCCTTTCCCCTGGGCTTCCCTTCAGCTGCTTCATTTGCTGATGCTGCTCCCTCATCCTCCTAGTCCCTATTATTTAATGTAATTGAGCCAAAACGCATGCAGACTGAAATCACTGTGTGTTCTTTCCCTACCTGCCTCCATCTCCACCCCTTCCTCTGAACTGTTTCCCTGTATCAGTTTCAGCCACATGGGGCACAAGTCTGTCAAACCTGCTCAATATAAAATGCCACGTACATAGACTGCACTATAAAAATCATAACCTAGCAGTAATAAACTACAGGTGGTTTGGGAACACACCAGCAAACAAGGGATTTTGTTTTAATAAAATTCAGCCTTGCTTTAGCTGTTCCAGGTGCGTATGATGTTGTACTCAAGAGAAACAAGCATCTTCCCCAGTTGATGAGAAAGGCCAGTTTCTTGATGTTGGTTTATTCTCTAAATATTTTTTAAAAAAATTGTAAAATGGTGCTTTCATAAGCCAGTGTGGTGTAGTTAGAGTGTGGGACTAGGACCTGGGAAATCAGGGCTCAAACCATCTTCTTGGTTATGAAGCTCACTGAGTAACCTTGGGCCAGTCGTTGCCTCCGAGGTCTAACCCCATGTGAAATGGGGAGTGGGGGGGATTGATGTCTGCTACCTTGAGCTCTTTGGAGAAAAGGTGGGATATGAAAGAGGCAAAAAGCACTAGCAGGTGATCTAGTTTCCACAGATGCGACAGACAATAAGCATGAACATTATCTCTCTTCAAACAGCATTGGCCCAAAGTGCCTCCCCTCCCCCAAGATTCTTTGGAAGCTATTTTCAAGCCAGAGGACTTATTTCCTGCACATGTGGATCGCTACAGGCAGACTGACACATAAATTTGCAAGCCCACACATACACCAATGCCAACCACAGCTCACCTCATAGCCAGGTACATGGGTCGGATGGCAAACAGTGGGAAGGTGTGCACTTTGATCATGATGGTCATGAAGGCCATGTACAAGAGGACCTTGATGAATCCTGCAGAAGAAGAGGCAGAGGAAGAAAGCGGGGGTCAAGCCAGCACGTAAACCTTCACATTGCCAAGAGGCAAATCCTTCCCGGCAACCAAACCAGCCTTCCCGGCCTTCTAGAAGTTCCCTCACTGTGAGAAGTGAAGCTACAGGGAACAAGAAGAGGGCCTTCTTGGTAGTGGCGCTCACCCTGTGGAAACCCTTCCATGAGATGTCAAAGAGATAACCAATTATACGACCTTCTGTAGACATCTGAAGGCACCCCTGAAGGCAGTTTTTAATGTTTGATATTTTACTGTGTTTTTATATTTTACTGGAAGCCAACCAGAGTGGCTACAGCATACAAATAATAAAATTATTACTACTACTTTTATGGCAGGCATGTGCAGGGAGGCTGCTTTGTGCCCACCCGGCCAAGCCCCACCAAGAACTGCCACAGGCCAGAAAAATAACTCCAAGGCAGGAACCCATTGTCTGCTTTCTTCGGCCAGGAGGTCCCTGTTACCTAGGAAGCCACTTTATATTTGATCATTCATTCATTTATCATTTTATTTGTATGCCGCCTTTTCATAGTTAAAACAGTGTTCAAGGCGGCTTACAACATAATCAGACCCTGGGGTCATCTAGCTCAGTATTAAAACAACTGGCAGAGGCTCGTCAGGGTCTCAGGCAGGGGCCGTTCCCATCCCTGTCTGGGGCCTCCTGCATGAAAAGCAGGTGTTCTGCCACTGACCCACAGGCCTTCCCCCATCACCTGTGAAGAGTTCTGTATAGAGCATGTAGACGGCCTTGTTGTCCCAAGGGTTCTCGCTCTGGAGGTCGATGGAGTGCAGGATGTATTTGATGAAGATGGTGAGCACCATCGTCATGAGGATAGCATACTGTGGGAAAGGAGCAGAGAGAGAGGGGGGACCAAGTCAACTGACAGAATGAGGCATTGATTGGCAAACATCTCCCTAATTCTGCCGTCGCTTCCCAGATAAAACCAAAGCAGCTCATGGATCAGGGGTCCTCTTTCCTGCTCCCACCAGACATCAATGCTTCAAGGTTCAATCCCTGAGGACAACATGGGGGCAGCCATGTCAAGCCAGGCACACCATATCCAAAGCTGGCAGTGCCAAGGAACTCACATCAAGCCATTAAGTTAAACCAACAAGCAATGCAATTCCAACCTACGACACATACCTCACCCTTCCTGTAGTTCTTTGTTTCTGGCTATGGGGATTAACTGGGATGCATTCATGAAGCAACAGCCTTCCATGAGACTTCGGTGAAGCAATAAAATTGCTAGCACATTTGCAAACCTAAGCAGGGTCCAGTGTGGTTTCAAATTGGATGGGGGACCACGTGTTGAGATTCCTGCATTGCAGGGGGTTGAACTAGATGGCCCTCGGGGTCCCTACCAACTCTACAGTTCTATGATTGTATGATTCTCTCTGAAAGGATGGGCAGCGTCAGGGGTGGCAAATACCTTCCTATGCTTTCAGCATAATAAAAGACGCTCAACACAGCAGGCAACAGCCAAAGTATCAGCATGAAGAGGATCTACAACGCATCCCCTCCAGTAGTGGCTGATGTCCCTTGGGACTGGCAGGGAGCCCAAGAGGAGCTGGAGTCAGAGCTGCTGACAGGTTGGGGCAACTCATTCTAGCTGTGTCCCAATCCTCCTCATCCCCACCTGAGTTCTGCAAGGGCAACCCTGGGACTAAGGAGGAGGAATCCAACAGGCAGGGCCACTCCCTGGTTTGCTGTAAGCAGGAAAGCAAGCAGGTGGGTGGTGGCTTAGGTTCGTGGGACGCTGCCCTATGGGAACTAATGGACCAGCCTCCACAGATCCCCCTCAAACTCTGACACAGTTCTATCTGGAACCCAGCAAAGCTCCTTGCTTTGAATTTTAAATCCCTACTGGTTTAGAAATTACCTCCTTAAAAGCAATCTAAATCACTGTCCGTTTTCTTGTTTTTAATCTAAATTAAGTCTGTCTTTACTCCAACTCTAAAAACACTCCTTAGCTCAGAATGTATACGGTGGCAGCTGGTGTCCGGCAAGTGTGTCCCACCCATGAACATACACATCCCCATGACTGTAGATTCTTTCATCTTCTTAGACTCACAGAATTGTAGAGTTGGAAGGGACCACAAGGGTCATCTAGTCCAAAGCCCTGCAATGAAGGGATCTTTTGCCCGAGGTGGGGCTTGAACCCACGACCCTGAGATTGAGAGTCTCATGCTCTACTGACTGAGCTATCCCAGCTTAGTTCTTCACACCAGGCTATTGAACAAGAGCTGCTCTATTGACTTGCATGGATAAAAGGAGTTTCTGCTTCCCAGGGCCATTCACAGCTGCTTGTCTGCTCTCCTCTTTGCAATCTGTGGTCTGTGTCACCAAAGGCTGTCAGAAACCTCTGCTAGCTACTGTGAGCAATGACTTCCATGCAAAGCGCAACGCGTACTCCATTCACCTCAAAGCCAAAGACCAGCTGGACGGAGGCTCCCCGTGTGAGGATGCTGTGGTAGGCATGGCTGACAAACAGGAAATCCAGAATGCCCAGGAGCAGCATCAGAGCTAAAAAGAGGAAGAGAGAGAAAGAGAGATTTGCCATTTCTAGAAGGCTAGCCAGATTAGCCTGTTGCATCAAAAACCCCGCACGGTCTTGTGACACCTAAAGGAAAGGACTAGCACAAATGTACTACGGCATAAGCTTTCTGAAATGGTGATATTCAGAAGCCAGTAGGAGAACATTCAACCTGCTAGGACACGCTGATATTGACCTCATGGTGGCCCACCCTTGAAAACAAACTTTGAAGGGAAACTCTGGTGTCAAGCAGCTGAAATGTAGTTTACCAAAAAGTTTGGTTCATCAGATGCTGAATAGAGAAATGGTTTGCTGACCCACTGTGGGTGTTGAATTACTCAGCAGTGCTACGCGCCTGCTTGTTTCAGCACCAATTACTGCGCTTGCAAATGGTCACTGTCTTTTATTTTATTTTATTTTTTGGCAGGCACCTCAGCTTTAATTGAAGCACCACAGACTGTACTTCTTGTACTTTGCTGCCATTTATCTCCAACATTTACAAAAGCCTGCCAAAGGGGGATTACACTTCACAGCATCCTAAGAGAAAACCCCAAGGCATTCCCAACAGAAGAGCAGTTACAGCCAAAGTCAGCCCTGAACTCCAGGAATCCCATCACAGCAATAACCAGCTGTGCACCAACAACTCCAGCACAGGCATGGGGACACCTGTGACCTTCCAGACAGTGTTGGACTACAATTTCCATCATCCCTGGCCCCTGACCATGCTGGCTGTGGCTGAAGGGAGATGGCAGTCCCTCAACATCTGGAAGGCTTCAGGTTCCCCAAGCCCTTCTCCAGCAGCTCAAGCGTTCTTCCTTGGCTCCCTTGTTCTTTACTTATTTGCTTAAGGCATTTATATACCGCTTAATCATTTGCATTTCTGCTTGAGAAGGGTGAGACAATGGGAAGTCCCACAGACAGTGGCCACGTAGGGCTTTGTGTCAGAGCACCCAAGTGAGCTATATGCAAATGCCAGTATGAAATAACATTTCCTGCAGTCCCTGCATGCAAATGTCATCTGGAGTTGTCCTCCTTAACCAACTGCCTCCTTTGCAGAGCCCCCAGAAGGAAGTGCTTAAAGCTGTGCCAAATGCCAACCCGCCCTCACCCTCCACACCACAAAGCGTCTGACGGGGAAGCTCCTTTTACTCAGGCTCCCCTTCCGCCATCCTCCCTACTAATTATTCCACCCTTGCTCAAAGCCACAAAAGCCTTACAAGCAGACCGACTGCTGCTCTGCCAGCAAAAGTGGGGCTATGTTTTAGCGAAGGCTCAGGTGCAGAAGAGGGCCCATGCCAGTGGCTCAACCCTATTCTCATCAGGCCCAAGGGTCTAACAGTTGGAAAATGCTCATTCTGCCAAACTCCTGGCAGAGCACATGAATGAGCACAGGAGTTTTCTTAGGCAAGAATTCCTGTTTCAGCTCGGCAAATCAGCTATCAAACCTCCACATCCTGCTGCCGCCTTAAGGTACTTTGCCTTAAGAATTTAGATTCTTTCTTTTTAAACATACTTATTTGACTGCCTGGACCTGTCTAATTTGCATTTTAACTGTTTTGGGTGTTTTTAGTGCAAACTGCCCTGTTTATTGAACATTATAAAAGCATCTAAAAATAAAACCAAATAGATGAATAAAACACCAGGGATGACTTCCCATTTCTGAATGCAAGCCCTGAACTATGCTGTCTGGTTTGTACAAATTTGCCTCTTTGGAAGTCCTGGAGATACCTGCAGCTGGTCAGCCTTAAATCCCTATGCCTACTTCCCACCAATTCCCAGATCCAGCACAAACTTTCTACCCTTCTCTCGCAGAGCTTGCTATGGCCTCACTCCTCGCCAGTTATTTCCCTCCTCTTCTATTCCAATATATCGCCACCAACTTCCCCCTCCAAAGGCCTGTTGCTCCCTGAAACAACCCTACCCTCTCTTGTTGCCCGTCCTGCCTGGCATGGCCTCCCAAAACACCTCAGGGCAATATGCTCCCCTTTTTAATGGAAGAAAACCACATCTTTTCCCAGGGCACTTTTGGAACGCACCCTCCCCCCCCCAAAAAAAAACAAATTGGAACTAAGCCAAATCACACGCAATGGAAATAATTGCCATATTCTTCCTCTGAAGTAATTGCATATTCATTCCTCCCTCTCTGCCTCAGGAAGCTGGATCGTTAACCAATCCTACATTTGCACTCAGCACAGGTGGGTGGGCAACAACCCTTGCCATAAGCAAGAAAATGGTCTAGATTTGGGGCAACTGCAGGTATGTCCCTCTTTCATTGAGAAAGGACTGGAAGCAGTGGGGCAGCGGAAGAGGAAAGCCTTGAAACGAAGGCAGGTACTTACAGACAATGCGAAAATGGAAGAGCCAGGAAATGTTTGGGCTCCTCTCCATCTAGAGAGACAGGGGAGAAAGGAGCAAGATTAAGTGGTCTTATCACCCAAGATAAGCAGCAACTTTTATTGACTGGCCAAACTCATGTATGCCTCTATATTGAACATGTGCTTTGCCGACACATCTTGGCACTCCAACCTGAGCATGGCTGTTCTGCATTCTGGGCAAATGTCCAGAGTTCACAAGGATCCCTGTAGAAAAGAAATGTCTGAAGGTGGATGCACTTAAAGCAGAAATGGGGAACTTGTGGCCCTCCAGATCTTGTTGGGACTGCACCTGTCATCAACTGCACCTCACATAGCCAACAGTCAGGGATGTGAGACTAACAGCATCTGGAGGGCCAAAGGTTCCCCATCCCTGCCTTAAAACTAGTGTTGGAATCTTACAAATCCCCCCCTCCAATCCCCGCTCAAGACTGGTTGTTAGCAAGAGATTCTAGTGCCAAGAATCCAATGCATTTGAATAACCCTGCTACTAACATAGCTTGGCCTGGGTTGGTGTGTGAGGCTGATGGGAAGGAAAAAGCCACCATTTTGCCCAACTTCAGAAACCTCTGTGCAGTTACTTTGATAGGCGTCACACATTTGCAACAGCTGCTCTTCCTTTCACCCTTACTGCGTCACATGGCCATGCTAAGCCATGATTCACAAGCTTTGCCAACCTGGTGACCTCCAGAAGTTTTGGACTACAACTCCCATCAACCCAGCCGGCATACGTCCAAATCACCTGGAAAGCACCAGGTGGAGCTAGGCTGACTTAGCGTGTGGCATGCACCAGCAGGAACAAGGTACAGCAAGCCTTGAGTTGACGTGCTCCTCTCTTCCCCTCTCCTTCTCGGATGCAGAGATAATGCAAGCCTTTTGGCCTCCACCATTGCCTTGCATGAACTGAGAAGTGGTTCACCAACCCACTGGTACCATTGGAAGACAACTAATGGTAGGTAAGCCGATAAGCTTCTCAGAAATCCTAGTCCAGAGGGTGGGACAAAAGACTGGGGCCTTCTTTGCAGTAGCCCCATTTTTAAAGGAATGCTCTCCCCAAGGAGGCCCACCTGGTGCCCAATTTTGTCACTGTTTTGGCACCAGGCAAATATGTGACACCCCCCCAGGCATTTTGAGCAACTCTAATGATATGATTGTATTTTTGCTTTGAGATGTACAAGTGTAATATACCTAAAACTATCAAAGCCCCAGGTGTTCCTAGGAATGCACATCAGCCTTGCTTTTGAGCCACGATACAAGAACCGCCAAACTGGGCTGCTGCTTGAACTGTTCAGGAAACCGTTTTATTTCTCCCACCGCCACTGTGAATCTGAGCGGCAAGAACCGTTTCCGCCCACCCTACCCCTTCCTCCAGGTGGTGCACCCTGGGGCCACCATACTCACAAAGTCCACACGGTCCTCAGCCAGCCAGTGGAAGCACTTGAGGAAGAGGAGGAGAGTGAAGAGGGCCACAAAACGAGGGCTGAAGTCATCCCTGAAGACTGTGAAGGCAAGGCAGGTCTCGGTCACTGCATACCATGACCGCTCAAGCAGATGCTGTGTGAGAGAGATTGATTTAAGGAGCTCTCTCTAATCCTGGGCCCAGCTGTCCCCCACAAATGCAGTCGTTTCCCGAAGAAGCACCCTCCTTGCTATGCTTCCAAAGTAAGGGTGGGAACCCTCAGGCCCAGAAACATCCCTCTGGGGCCTCTCTTCCAACTGGCCCCAAGTCACACCATTCAGCAGCCTGCTCTATGCCCTCCTCAAGTGTTTTTGCCTCACTGAAAATTGCTCTTGAATTGTGATAACGTATCTAGCTTGCCTGGATGCCTAGCCAGCACTGCTGCTGTTTTGGAGGTGGTGAGTTAGAAATCCCATCACCGCTGCAACTGTGGAACTGAGATTGTAGAAATCTTAACAGCTGGCAGGGAAGCCAGGAGCTTGGGAAAAGATCTGAAATTCTCCAGTTCCATGTGAACACAATGGTGTTTCTAGACCTTCCGGCTACCAAAGTGTACAAAGGCTCAGGAATTAAAGATAAGATTCAGAACATTTGATGGCAATGTAACTGAACATCTCATCTCTCTCCTCATTGTACTGAAAAATCCTCTCTGCTGTGCCACTACAGCCAAAACTTAAAGGAACTCAGGACACATTAGCTGGTAAAGAAATGCAAGTTATTTACAGCTTAACTCTAGGAAATGATGCCAAAATCCTTCCCCGCAAGCTCACAGCACCCTTTACAGATGATTGATACAGATCCCCCATTGTGAGACAAACCTATTTTCTCCTCTGTGATGACAGGATGATGCCGATTGAGCAAAGGGGACTGCGGAGTTTCTGGCTCTTAGTTTAAGCATTTCATGTGTGCCCTCCCACAAGGCCCACAACAACCATGCACCCAACAAGGCTCACCTCCATTTCCGCTGCTCGGAGCTGTCCAAAAAACACTTTGCCCATGAATTTGCCTAACAGGAACACCAGGACGAAAGCTTGAATGTACAGCACCTGACATAGCAAGGAGGAGAGAATAAATGGCAGAGTGGGAAATCATTTTTAGCAAACATCCCTGTGCAGGCCAGACAAAACTTAAAGGTGTCATTCATTGCTGCCCACAATCCTCCCCTCAGAAGCTAACAGGATAGACTGTGTTGCTGAGCTCCGTGGTGGGGGAATATCTTTTGATCTCTTTCTGGTTCCTCAGCATCTCCTCCTAATCTCCCAAACCAGATTATTCTTTTATGCATGTATGTAACAGGAAACCCCAATGAAGAAACCTACAACTGCAGATGGAAGCATTCCAGGCTCCTGGTTGGCAAAGGACACATGAATTTGATCTGGGGCACAAGCCTGGGATTCAAAACTGGTTAATTTCACTATGTGATGCAGAAATATTTTGTGAGCTCTGTATTTCAGAAGCCCTACGCCTGGATCTCAGAAAACCTCTATTATATGCAGATTATTTGGGTTCTTCTATTCCTTACACATGTAGGTCTAAATAAGGCTTTACATTGAAGGCTTCCCTTGAAATGCAGACGGCAGCTTTGATGAGACCATTTTTTGAGGGGACCCTGGCAGGGGAAGAAGAACACCTGGAATCAACATGTTACATTGGTGCAAACTTAACAGTAAAAGGGTTTGAACTGAAATTGTTACTTTCATACCACAGTTCCATTGCCACGAGCTTAGTCTGAAGATTTTACTCTGCCAAACTCCACTGAGGGCTGGGATGGGGCAACAGTGCAGTAATTGCATTTAGAAAACTTTATTGTGAACTCAGTCACCACAGAATACCACCACAGAAAGAGAAAGCAGCCTTTCCTTCTCATTCCCAGTTTCTGTACTGGGTGTTGCTTTAGCCTGGGTCATATAACCTGAGTCAGTCTAGGCCAGGGGTGCAGAACCTCTAGCTCGGGGTCACGTTTTCCCTGCCAGGCCTCTCCATTTGGTTTCCTGGGCCATTCGCCCAAACCACACTCATCTGCTCCATACCCAGTGTCATATGTGACATCGGAAAGCAGGAACAAACTCCCAACATGTCAGCTTATGAGCAAGGAGTTCAATCCTGCTCAGTATCTCTCCAATCCCAACCCCCCAAACACACCTGTGAGCAAACTTTTGACAGGTGGGTGGGAGCAACCACCTGACTATATTATGACATCAAATGACTGACAGGTGGGTGGGACAAAGCTGGGTCACAGGGGGCAGGGCAGGGGGTAAGAAAGATCTGGTCTACTGAACCAAATGGGTTCCCTGCACCTGACCTAAGCAGCCAAGGTAGACAGTCCTGGACAGCAGGAGTTCCAGAGACTCAGGCAGCAGGCTACAGAGCCCTGAAGTTGAGGAAGGAACTCTTGTGAGGTCATCTGGATCAACACTTTGCTTGATGCCAGAAGTTCAAAAACCTACTACATCCTCAATTGTCCTAAGTGCCGTCTAGCCTCTGCTTGAATATGTCCAGCAAAGGAGAACCCCTTGACATAACTTATTTATTCAGGGAATCTGCTTCTTGCTCTTCTGCCGAAAAGACTCCAAGAGCTGCTTACATACAATCAAAACAAGACAGTCCCTACTCACAAGCTTACAATCTAAATAAAAACAAAAACTGCACACAATAGAAAAGGGACAAACTGCATATCAAACTGCTCTCCTCACCACAAAGTTTCTCCTAATGTTCAACCATAATCTACCACTTTATAACTTAAGCCCCTTTGAGCTAGTCCTGCATTTACTGAGCAGCAGAGAACAAGGCAGCATTCACATGGCGCAATAACCTTGGGCTGTTGTGCACTGCCTCAACTGCTGGCACAAAGAAAGAAAAACAAACAGAGGCTCCTAAGCTTGGCTTCCTGTGCCACGCAAACTCAGGACTGTTGCTTGTGGCTCCTTAAAGATCCAGGATTGCTAGCTAGACTTGAACTATGGCTCATGTTATTTAGGTCCTTTTTGAAATTATTTTCTGGGTTCTGGTGCACTGCACAGAGGGAGCAAGTTCACATATTATATGAACCAAAGTTTGGTTTCAGAAAGCCACGATGATCATATGCCAGAGGCCCAGGGTTTGAAGAGATGCTGGCTAAGCATCCTTGAATGCACTGATTATTCCTCCCACTGTACAAATTTCAAAGATTAAACTCAGCAATGGTATCTGGAGTGTGCTTTTATGTCTTCTCCGCCTTTTCTCCAGTTCATTCCACTTTTCCTCAAAGTACCTTTCCCTTTTCAAATGGAGACCCTTTAAAGCCACAGCCATGTGATCAAACCTGATATTATGCCCACCTCCCTGCAGCAATTGGGGTAGGCAGACTCACCGCCATGCTGGGACTGGACTTCGTCAGGTACACCACCGTCGGGTAGAACTGGTGCTTAAGATAATAGGCGTGCGCCACCACTGCAGAGGTCAAGGCCAGGCTGGCAGCCATCATGATGGCTGTTCGGAACATCTCCCCAGCCCAGCGCCCAGCAGCCTGTGTAAGAGGAGAAAAAAAGGGGTTGAAGACAATAGACTGGGCCATTGCTTGCCTCGGCTTGTGAATAAGGCAAAACAGGACAAGCCACCCAATTTGCATAGTAACGGCCTTGCGCATCCATGTTGCTATTCTCAGAAGCCTTATGAGAAATGCTGCTACTGTGCCCAAACCCTCTGCTGACACGTACTACACTATGGCATTGCAAGTAACCAATCACCTAGGGCTTGCAAGAGCTGCCTCATGACAACTGGACAGAAACACTTTTTTATGTCATACCTCGGGTTACAGCCGCTTCAGGTTGCATTTTTTCGGGTTGTGGACCGCCAAAACCCAGAAGTACCGGAATGGGCTACTTCCAGGTTTTGGTGGTTGCGGTACGCCGAATCACAACCTGTGCGTGCACAGACGTGGGTTGCAAACGCTCCGGGTTGCAAACGTGCATCCCACACAGATCACGTTCGCAACCCGAGCGTCCACCGTATATGAAAGAGTCACCAATTAGCAACATGGGCATGAGGTTGGCTAGTTGGCTTATAAAATGCTTTCCATACTTGGAACACATGTGGATGAATGTGCAAGGCTGGAATTAAACTCTTAACTTTGACAGAAGGAAAACCCCGCCCTGAAGGTAGCAGGGTTAAGCAAAGGGACGCAAGTTGTGGATTTTGCTTCTATTACTGATTCAAACCCACTGATACGCAGAGCACAGGAACATCTATCTCCTCTCCCCAAAACCAAGTCCTGCAACCCACTGTCTCCTCCAACTTCTATGACTTTAGCAAACACTGCCCAGATGCTTCCTATCTTGGAAGCCATGAGGGTTGGAAACCTGGTTTTGCTACAGAAAAATAACAATAGATCAGAAATGAGGAAACCCAACAAGCATGGGCCAATGGTCAGAGGCAGTGGGAGCTGCAGTCCAACACCACCTGGAGGACTACAAGCAGGAGAATCCCTGCTTTACATGCTGAATTCTGTGTCCCCTTATAGTCTCCACTTGTGTGAGGCCTGCATTGAGTTATGCTAACCAGGAAATGTGGCAGCTGTGAAGTGGGGCTGAAACAAATTTTGCAGGATCAAAACTGACATGGCATACACTGTAATGTAGCAGCTTAGTTACAAGGGCTTTGGTGTACCTGCAGAGAAGATTATTTGCTGATTAAACGGTTACTTGCCAAAGAGTCCAACTGATACTTCCAGCAGTAGAGCCTGGAATATAACCGGGCAACCAAACTTGATCCAGAAATATTTACAGCAAGCCACGAAGGCAGACACCATGGAATTTCACTTTGGAAGTCTGCAAGTTATTTTTAATGTGTATAAACCAGGCTGCCCACTGAAGGAAAAGCAGAGGTTTGATCCAACGTGGTTTTGTGCTCAAAGCTGAAAATGCAGAGCACAACCCACCAGGACTTTACCTACTCACTGCACTCCAGCAGTTCATTTGAATTGCACAGGGCTCCTGTGAAACAAACTCCCTTCCCTCAAAAGATCAGACTATTTAAATTAAGGAAAGTGATAAGAGGATGCACTGGAAAGTGTAGGATTAACACTTGTCATCTAATTTCTCTGTAAACAAATCAGGTTGAATGCTCACTATAAAGGTTGTCTGGCGGTTACACATCTCTAACTGTGGCTGTCCTGATAGCTCCAAGTGCCAAAAGCTGCTGGAGTAAAGATCAGAAATCTGGGAAAGAATAACCCTAAAGGAGCAGATTGGTTTAGCGCATTCAAGAACATGAGCCTTTTGGAAACTAAACTTTTTCCGTATCAGAATGTGCCGCTTTCTTAGATTTTCAGCACACGCACACCCCACTCCCCAAACTCACAACAACCCCGAGAGTCAAGCTAAGATGTGGTTGTTGACTCAGTGAGCTGAGTGAGCTGCATGGCTGTGTGAGAATTTGAACCCCCGTCTTCCTGCTCTGTGTTAACTCCAGCTATTACACCACTCTGGCTATCTTCTGCCATAAATCTAGAGAACTCTCCCTCACACCCTTTCACAAACTAATGAAAACCTGTTGTGTTCTTCATTCTTTCCCCTGTCATCTGGCCTGACCAGTTGGAAAACATTCGGCTGAAGAGAGGGAAGGCAAGAGTTATCAGTATATAGAGTCTTATTAGGATAGTCTGTCATTATCTTAGGAGATACCAATACCTCCCTCTCATTTCACACACCTGGTAACTGTGTTGAAGACAAAGTTTGTCACCCTCCAACAGACTGGGGAGTAGCAATGGGGTAATTTGCCCTATGGGTCATTGCAAGAGGCAAAGGTAGCTGAGCTACGGTAACCTGTGTTTACATCACAGAAGCAAGGGGAAGCTTAAAGGTTGGCACCTTCAGATGCAGAGGCAAAAGAGGATACTGTGCTGCAATTTGAAATGAAGACCAAGCCTGGAAGCAGAATTAATAATCTATGTAAGATGGTTCTTGGAAGAAGGAAACTCAACCCATACATATCAACCCCCACCCACTTCATATTAGTTATATATTTAAAGCAGGGCTGGAGGAACCTGTGGCCCTCCAGGTGCTAGACTCACACCCAATTTAACAGATATCAGTAACTGATTGGTGACTCCTTCTGTGAAGTTGTGCTTTTTCAAAGGGAACTGTCACAGAAAGTTCAATGTATGCAAGTAGACACAAACAATAAGCTCAGACAGTGATCTTTGCTGAGAGAACAGGATGTTCGATAGGAGTACACAGGCATGTATCAAGAACATAAGAGGGGCCCTAATGCATTCAGTCAAGGGTTCACCTGGTGCAATGCCCTGGTTTCAAGGTGGTTTCGCCAGATGCCTCCAGCCAACAAGCAGGGCATGAAGGCAACAGGCCTCCCATGTCTGTCCCCAGCATACAGAACTCAAAGGTATCCTCATTCACTCAGGTAACATCAAGTCATCAAAGTCATGGACAGACACTGCATGCTCCCTTTCAAGAATTTGCCTAATCACTTTAAAAAGACAACACTGCCTATTGTGGCAACAAGCACCACAAACTGATAATATGTGCAGAGTATGAGGTCTTAACTTTCCACCTGGTCTGGATCTTTTGTCAATCCACTTTGCTGTATAATCCTCAACAAATTCTAACATAATGAGAGGGACAAAAATGTCTACCCATTTTCTCCACAGCTTTCATGATTTTTTGTCTACTCAGAAATGAACTCCATCAAGTTTAGTGGGGCTTATTCTCAAATACATGGGCATAGGATTTCAGCCAAAAGCATGAATTAGGAAGACCTTAGCATAAATCTCACTCCTGTCACAGAACACCTAGACCAAGATTACTGTCTCAGCTGATCACCCTGTTCCTTAGAGTGCTGGTTGTGTGTGTTTTTATTTTAAAAAACTGAATTACCGTACAGAGTTGTTGTAAGGAGTACAGAAAGATATACATGAAATGTTTTGAGCACCCTTAAAAACTATATAATGATCACCCCAATATGTACTCATCCTGCTGAATCAGACCAGGACTCAGATCACTGCCATACAGGAAGCTATTCTATTTTGGAATCCTAACACTGAAATCCTCCTTTGATCAATTTTCCTTTTCCAGCTGTGCTGTGAGGGAGATAAGCTGCAGCGAGGAACTGCCACCTCCACTTGCTGTTTTCACCAGACTGCGCTGCTCCCCACCCACCCGGATGCTTTCAGAACTTACTGAACTGTAAGGGCTGCTTGCTCTGGGGTTGACAGTATCAACAGGTCTCCCTTTATCCACTTGGGAATGATAAGAAGCTGGCAAATCCCAGCTAAGCCCCAGAAGGCCATGGCCCCACCTTGCAAGGCCATTCCACTTACATTGCAGCCACTTCCAAAAAAGTCTAGTTGCCATACTATTTCTCAGAGGCCCACCAAAGCTTATCAACAGTCTGTTTACATTCCAACATTATGGTTATTATTAAGAACTGTACAACATTAAGAATTTGAGCTTGCTTCCTTGCCTCTTTTTTCTCTATTCCTTTTTTGTATTGCCTTTGTTTAGTGCAAGCCTGAGAGCAGGAACTGTGCTATTTAAGAAGGCCTTTGGGGTCAGTGTTCGTTTATTGTTTGTGCATGTTAGATAGTTTTCTTTTTCTAGCTGGACTGCACTGGTCCATCTCATTTAATTGTTTTAGGATGATTATCAGCTGTTTTTGAACCTTTAGAATAGATAGATGCAGCAAAAATGTTTAAATAGGTAAGCACAGTCCACTTGCTTCTTGTCCACTAGCAGATTCTGCACAAGCTTCTCATCCTTAATTTCAAAGTCCTTCAAGACCTTGCCCACCTAATCTGCCTGCTCTTATATCTGTCCTTCCCTGAATCCCAGAACACCTCCATGCATTGCCACCTCTCTTACTTACTTCCTTCAAACATCACTTCAAAGCCCACCTTTTCGATGAAATCCCTGGAGACTCCTTTGTCACCACACTCTACTGTAACTAAACTGAAATACAAGAAACAGAAACAACTGCAGATTCCACTCCTGCTTGTCCTGCCTCAGTTCCTCTCTCCTTTCTGCTGTTACTGTTTTTATGATTATATTATTAAAGTACATCAACTGAAAACAAATGTACAGTCATACCTTGGTTCTCAAACGGAATCCGTTCCAGAAATCCGTTTGACTTCCAAAAATGTTCAAAAACCAAGGCTCAGCTTCCAATTGGCTGCAGGAGTTTCCTGCACTCAATCGGAAGCTGTGGAAGCCACATCGGACGTTCGAGTTCCAAAGAATGTTAGCAAACTGGAACACTCACTTCCGGGTTTGCAGTGTTTGGAAGCCAAAACATTTGAGTCGCAAGGCATTCAGCAATCAAGGTATGACTATACTCTATCAGCTGAGAGACCAAGCTACAAATCAAAATGTCCTCAGTTCAAATTTCACATCTGCCATGAGCTCCTCATTGGTTCTTGCAAAAACACTTTATCTCAGCCACAATGTGTACCCATATTAATACTGGTTTACTTTATAAAGTTGGTGTAAAGCTTACAGCTAGAAAATGCTATATAAATATTAAGTATTACCACATGCTGTATGTCACCTTGAGGGTATAAAAAAAAAGTTTAAATCAAAACACTATTTTCGGTTTATACCTGCATTTATATACACACAAGGTTTTAAACATTACATAAGCAAATGACAGCAAGGTAAAGTAGCATCAATTACTTCTGAAGCAAACTAAGCTGGTGTGAGCCAGATTACAGTTTTTGCAGAAACCAAAGGGAAATTTTCAGCATGCTCAGAAGAACTCCAAGATTTCATTCTGTATTTCAGCAAAACAAAAAAATTCATTGGAAAGAAACCAAAACAGCTAAATGTCTGTTTGGTTAGGAGGCAGTATCTTGGAAGAGGGCACACCCAGTGGGGAGGGTGGCAGAAAGGATAAACCACAGAACTTTGTTGTTTTACAATGGAAACCTGTAAGAAACAGTAGCAGGCAAATTCAATCCACCATGTCTTACTTCTCCCCAACACATGTGGCAGTATACGTGTACAATACATACTTGACTATGTAGTTAACAAGCCACATCCACAATAAGTTTAAACTGTCTACTATGTGTGTTCCTTAACTTGCCCACCTCCTTGAAGCATCCAGGAAACTGCCTGTTTATCAGGCCCTTCTGTCTATCTAGCTCAGTAATGTCTGGATTTTGCAGCAGCTTTCCAAGGTTTCAGGCAGAGGAGTGAATCATGGGGCCTTCCACATGCTGGGAACAGTGTTTGAAACTCACATTGTTCTAGGTGCATTTTGTGACAGGGAATTTCATTAGCGCAAGCAATTTCCGAGCTCTGGGTGCAGTACTGCGCCCATGATTTCAGATTAAAACTGCAGAGTGGAAGGAAAGGAGGAACTTTTTCTGCCTCCCACTTTGTGCTATTCTCTGAAGACTGGAGAAGAGACTCTCTTAAGAATATTAGGGGTGGGCGGGCAGGGGAAGGACCAGAGCATGTGAAAAATGAACATAATATTTTAGCTGCAGTTCACTCATTTCCAGCTATGTATTCTTGCAATAAAAAGAGTGCACCTAGACATTCCGTTGTGGCGCCCATAACCTAGGTTTAAGGTGCCATTCAGCTCCTAGCTTTCATATCTCAGTTTCTAACACTGGCTGGGAATACGCTTAGCAGCAGCGATTGGGAAGCGGGGGCTGTGGCCTTTCAGACCCTGCTGGGCTGCAACCCCCAACAGCCCCAGCTAGCAGGACCAATGGCCAGAGATAGTGGCAGCTGCTGGAGTCCAGCCACGTCAGCAGGGTCAGATCTCCCCGTTCCTGGTTTAGGCTGTTGAACTGCAGCCCTTCCACGTAGCTTCACCTGGAGGCTGGTGCCAGGGCTGGAGGGGAGGGGGAAGGCCTCGCCTGCGTCCGAGAACCATGACAGCTGCCTCCCAGCCCTGCCTAGGCCTAGGCCCACCTCCCTCCACTCTCTATTGACAGCCACCCGCGACCTTCTCCCGCTACCCTAACGACTCACCTAATCCCGGCAGCCCCGGAAGCCTCTGCGCCCACCTCAACCAGCACCAACTCCTCTCTTCTCTGCCTAACCGGAAGCCCCGACGCTCAGCTGATACCTCACTTCCGCTCGGGACCTACCAAACGCTTTCCTCAGCCATCTACTTTTTCCCCGACCCCGCTCTGTTTCACAGCCTCCCGACCGGAGAGTCGTAGATTCATTCTCGTCGAGTGATTAAAACTTGTATTTCGAAAGAGATTCATATCGAAGAGGGTAGTCCTTTAATTCATCGCAGTCTCCCCCCCTCCAGTCTTCACATGGTACAATCCAAACAGATCCGCTCGGTGTTGTCCTCCAGCACCGGACAGGCGAAAGAGAGTCCCGTGGCTCCCGGTGATTGGTCCAAAGTCTGGAGTCTCCTCCAATCAAAGAAATGTTCCCAGCGGGGCCAATTGGGATGGAACAGCCGTTGCTAAGCGGGAAGGCGGTCTAAGAAAAAGTGGGGGGGGGGGGAGTAGTTAGAACTTAAGTCATGGGTTCAAATCATACCTTAGCCACGTCGCTTTAATTCTTCTGCCTCAGGCTGCTCCTACATAAGATTGTTGTGTGAACATTAGAGAAAATGAATGATTTTGAGGGGGTTGGTAATCAAGTTAAATCTCCGCCACAAATGTAACACCTGGACTCTATTCCTCATTGATTTTGATCCTCCATTTTTAGGAGGTTGCAACTACTGTAGTGCATTTCATTACACATATATCCCTCGCTACCAAGGAGCTCAAGGCAATATATGTGATACTTCCACCCTGTTTGACCCTCACAACAGTCCTGTGAGGTAGGTTAGGCTGAGAGTGGCTGCTTCCAGACCAGCAGTTATCTGATATGCACAGGAGACTATGTCCAATATCTGATATGTTCAAGGCTGTACAATTTTGCCAGCTAGTGGTTGCTATCCTGCGCTTTCCAGTGCAATTTTCTGTCACTTTTTAATCGGGCTACTTTTTGTGATTAGTACAACGATCCCGTCAATCAATATTATAACACGATCATGCAGAATAATCTAGTGAGTTAGGCCATTTGGCCATCTGGCACAGTACTGTTTACACTGGCAGGCAGTGGCTCCCCAAAGTTTGAGGCAGGGATCTCAATCTCTCCAAGACCTACCTGTAATTGAAAATAGCCTGCTTCAACCCTTTGTGTGTATTTCAGAAGGTGGCCTACCTGTGAATATTGTTGCAAACCTCCAAGCAGTGCAAAATTCTGGGGGTTCCAGGCGCTTACCCAAAGGGAATGAGGTTTGCTGTGAGGATAATGTGGGTATGCCTGGGATAGCTCAGTTGCTGGTGGTCCCTTCCGATCTCTGCAATTCTATGACATGCAAGGAGGGCAGCTGATCTCTGCTTAGTCTACTTTACACAGTTTTTCAGAGAATAAAATTGAGGGGGCCCTTCAGCCAGTCACTCTCTTCCTACCTATCTCCACAGGGTTGCTTTATAAAATGGGCAGAGGGGGCTTGAGTCAGCCACGCTCTGCCCAGCCTACCTCACAGGTTTGTTGTGTTGGCACAGCATTGGAAACCATGGCTGGATCTCTAGACCCAGCAAAGAAGCATTTCAGGAAAAAGTCGTCGTAAACTTTATATGAGAAAACCGCGTTGGCAAAAACGGAACTTCACAGTGCCATCTTGGTGCCGCCGTGTGTTGCAATGCACAAACATATATAAAATGCTCTTTCTTTACCAATCTACAGCTGAGTAGGTAACACGTCAAAGAAGCGATTCACTTAAACGCGTTGTAAGTTTCCTACAGGGGCATCCCTTTGGCGAAAGACGGGACTCCACATCGCCACCTGGTGTCAGTGTTATAACGCAGATAAAGCGCTTTATCTTTACCAATGTAGCTGAGTTAGTGCATGTTTACTGCCTTGAGCAATATATGTGTGTGTGTGTATTTTGATTAACAAAATTAAATAAACATATATACCTTTTTAAAAAAACATTTGAACACACACACTACAAAATGCACATTTTCAAATGTTTTTTTTTTTAAATTTTGTTAATTAAAAAACCAAAACGTAGGAGTGCAACCCCATTATTAGCCGCAGCCCCCAGTGATTGCTAGAAAGGGTTCGCCGCCACCTGTGCTACTAGAAAGGCCCCAAAATTAACCCCCGTTACGCAGCGCAGTCCTGCAGGGCGATGTCGAAGCATGAGGCAGGCGTTTTATCTCAGTGGAGCCTAACGCCCAGGCAAGTGGGCGCAAGATCGCAGCCTTATTTATGCCCGTTTACTCAGAAGTAAACCCTGCCGCGTTCCATCCGGCTCGCAAAACACACACCCTGCCAATAAGCGCCCCCCCCCCCCCGCGCGCGCACAGAACCCTCGCAAAGTGATTTACTGCCCGTCAAGGAGGCTCGAACCTTTGACGGACAGCTTCGCGAAAGGGCACGCGGGGACTGGATGTTCAATAGCCTTTGTTCCTCCCTCCCTCCGTCCCGCGGGCGGCGATTGGGTTAGCAGGATCCCCGGCGGAGCCTATAAAAAAAGCCGCGCGCGGGCGGTGGGGTGAGGTGAAACGGCGTTTAGCGTGGTGCTCCGCCCACCTGTGGCTTTTTGCGAGCTGGGTGGTTTGCTCTGTTCAGGTGCAAGGGTGGGGGAAGGGAGGCGAGGCAGAGAAAAAGGCGGGAAAATGTGCTTTGAGGGAAGGGGCTTTTTGGAGAGAAGGGGGGGTGTCTCCACTTTATTTTTCTTGGGTGTGTTTCCCTCAAAGTCAACTCGCCCTTGAGTTCCCCAGAAGAGAAGTTGATCATTCCTCCTCTTTTTGGCATTTTAGTTCCCCCAAAGGGCGCGTGCCACCCCGCCCTCAAGCGAGTTTCCTTACAGGACTGTTTGTAAAATACGCCGTAAAATTAAACCATGGAAGCTCATGTTGGTTTAATTAGAGTGGGAAGGAAATCTACTACAAAGGCCATATATGTCTGGTTTTGGTTTGTTTTCAATTGGGGACAAACTTAAAAGGTCCACAGAATAGAGAGCAAAATTTTTAATTTCTTGGCATTTAGTCTTTGGGCAGGAGGTTGAGCTAAAGGAAGGATTTGGGTGGGGAGAGGAAAATGGAGGTAGTGGAGCTGCTCCCCCTCACCCCAATCTGCAGTTCAAAATGTGTAATAGTGTGTAGTAGGATGATGTATTCCCATAGGAAGCTGTGTTAGTCTCTTGCTGCAAAAAATTGATAGGCTTGTGGTACCTTGAAGGCCTAACCATTTTTTAATGGTTTGTGGACTAGAGTCTGCTTGAATTTTTTAACATTTGGAAATGCTAGATATGTGTTTGTGTACAGTGTGTGTATTGCTCTGAACTATTTACTATTCCTTTGATTCCCCCAGTTTTTAATCACAATATATATTTTAACGAGTTCAGCAAAATCATTGCTTCCCTACTAATAGACTTTGCCACCCATTTAATTTTGAGTGGCGCACCTTTTTAAATTTTAAGCCCATTACTTAAATTTGTGGCTGATTCAGAGCTTACAAGAATGAAGTGCTTCACTGTGTTACATGTACCAATACTTGACCCATCAGAAATTGGGGCTCTATCATTTTCTTCAGCACCAATGTATGCTACCTGTTTTTTTATCGGTAGGTCTTGTTTGCTCCTCTTAAGAAAGTACTTGGGGAAGCTCCAATCACCTGTGTGACAGACTTCAGTGAAAGAACATGACAATGGTAATCTGGAAGGATTGTGATTTTTGTTTTGCAGTGTTGCCTTTCTTTTTTTTCCCCTCTCTCTACTTACCCCATCTTCAAATGGAACAAAAATGTGATGAAAGTTGTTGAAATCTGGGTTTCCCTGCCAATAATAGTCCCAATGGAGTTCAATAATTTGTTGGTCACACATTTTTTAGAAGCGGTGCTATTTCTCTCCCTGCCATTGGCAATATGGCTTGTTTATCACTCCCACAGAGTGGGGGATAATTGATGGGTAAGAAGTAATTCTAGCAGGATAGCCATGCCTGTTACAGTTAAAGAAAGCCTTCAAGCCCCTTAAAAACATAATAAACAGTGTATGTCAGGAAGTCTGGTAACCTGGGGCCAAATGTGCTGCAGCATCTACAGGTGTTACTAAAAGGTTTGGTGCAGTCAGAGATTAAATCCTGAGCTTCTTCTCTTCCTAATTACCTGTAAATCTGGAGTGCCCTTCCAGAAACATTTGGTGATAGTAGCAACAGGAGTACCTCTGAGTATGTATGAAGATTACTTTAGGCAACTAGGTAACTGGTTATCCTCCGGATCTAGAACCTGTGCACTAAGTTGGACACAGTGGCTTCTATGTATGCCTATGGCCCAGCAGCACTACTGCTTCCAACTTCTAAACGTTGCCTTGTCCAGTGCAGTGAGGTACGTTAGGTAATGGCTAGGTACATCACTGGATTTTGCTTCCTCCATTTTGACGGAGCTGAACCAGATAGGGTTGATTTACTAATCACTACTCCCAATATCAAAGTGGTGTTGAGTCCTTGAGTCCCTGTATTCATAATAAATTCCAGAACTGAGTGCATATGTTGGCCCACTAGCTGGGGCTCAGGTTAAACCTCTGGGAATGTGGGTGATATAAGCAGGGGTGTTACCGTAGTTTAGACAGAATAGAGTGTGGCTGGCAGCAGTTGCTTCTGCCCTGTGCTGCAGACCATGGCTGAGCACAAAGCACATGGCTTCTTCCAAGGAACCCTGGAACTGTAGTTTACCCCTTACAGAGCTACAATTCCTAGTGCCCATGTCACGTGTGTGGTCTAAACTCCAGGAGTGATAAAAACCGGCTCAAAGCTTGCATTGGAAAAAGTTGCACAGGGTAATCCTAATATATGAAATACTGTAAATTGTTTTGGGATGCAATTTTGGGAAATGATTTACATTGAAATAAATAAATAAAATACAGCCTATTCTGTGATACAACCTGCTAGTATCTCAAGGAATTAGCCACTGTGTTTTAATAACTTCAGTCTTCTTAGTGCTTGCTTGTATGTGTATTCTCAGCCCAAAGTATTGGGGAGGCAGCCTAAATGGGAACACATGTCCTCTTCAGCCTCTGGTTTTTCCAGTTCACTTGAACTATTTGCAAGCTTTTAACAGGAATTTACGACTTGTATAACGTTTATACAGAAAAGGGTGTGTGTCATCGCATCTGGGAAGATTTTCAGTCCTCGTGCCTATTATAAGAATTCTAAGGTCTCAAATATAAAATAAATGTACATAAATGTACAAGGCAGACACATACATAAGTATAAATAGTACAGGAGAGCAATCCTGAAGCCATCCTCTCCCAAATTGACCTTAAATATATCCACTGCAGTAAGGGAGGCAAGTGGGGGAAAGCCTTCCCATTATCTTTTTGCTTACAAATCCTGTCTTAAGGATGTATTTATGTATGAATAGGGTGAGCCTGTGACCTGGATTCAGGAACTAAAGTATTTACCATCACAAAAGAATGGCCAGGCTGCCCAGGTAATGCAATCAGTGACCATTATCAGGTATCTTGGCAGAGAGATTTTCTGCTGGAGACCGCCTTCGTCTGTGATGTATGTATAATGTTTTGTGGGGTTGGTCTTGGGCTACAGGGTGGGAAATTTCAAAAGTCTATATAAGGACTTGCACACCTTTGTTCTGGGTTCTCCTCCCTCCTGCGTCTGGTGAGTGGGGACCCTGTTGCAACAGTTTATTTCTTTGCAATAAAAATCAGGCTTACTAGCTGCTTTGCTTCTCAATATACCCTGGTTGGCCTCTGTTATTTTCTCCTACTGAGAGGACTCTATACTTAAGGACTCTATACGGGCTCCAGAATACCCCATAAGGGAAAGGAAGCAGTTTTTTTCTTATAACATGTCCTATAATGCATAATTGTCCCAGATTCTTAGTGGAGGGAAGATAGCATTTTATGTTCATTGGTAACTTGGAATCTAAACTATTTCCTCCCCAGAAAGGTTCTTTTTGAGCCTCTGTTGTTCCAACTTGAGAAGAAAAATGCGGGACAACCAGAGCACTTGTGTCCCTCCTGAGGTCACCACAGGGGTGAAGCCAGGGAGCACAAGACGACGACAGCGTGTCACACATGGTGTTGGGGTACTCAGCAGTGATGCACAGGGGCCTGAGAGAGAGAATACCACAGCAGCCTTGAAAACTTCACAGCAACCACCTTTGCTTCTACACAGAGAAGAACAAGAGGCCTTCTTCAATCTCCTGGGTGAGATACCTGACCCCACAGTCCTGTTCAGAGATTGGTAGCATGCAGACTTTCTCATCCCTAGCAGCTCTGCCAAATTTTAAATGGGTATAGTAAAAATGTTGCCCAGTTCTTAGTCAGTAGCCTGATTTGCAGACAATGCTAAGTCATTACTTGTTTAGGCAAAATGGTGTGCGTTTGACTGTCTCTCAGCAGGCTAACCATGGACTCTTCCACGTGAGCTGCTGCTTGGACATGCATACCAATTTATTTGCACAAAGCTTTTACAATGAGGTTAAATTCGATCTACTCTTTACTGAACATTCATCCTGATTTGCTTGTGTTTATACATCTTGTTAATCATTTGCTTGCCTCAATATGTTTCTCTCTCACTTTCCTAACTGCAAAAAAAATCATTCTCTTTTTAAAAGTGGATTTGTTGTACTAGGGTGATGGAGTTCTTTAGTCCATTTTAATTGTGTAAACCTAACATTTCTGGGTATTCCCTTGAAAATCCCTTACACAAAATACTGGAAGTCTGGAGGCACCCCATTGTTTGTCTTCTGGTGTCACACTGTGCTGAGAAACTCTGGTTGTTTTAACTTTAGTTTGGTGTTATGTCTGAAATCAGATGTTACGGCTCAGCCATCCCACCCCAGGCTACAAAGATGAAAGGCCAGGGCAGATGGAAAACAAAAAAAAGCATTGGAGAATCAGTTTGCAGCATGCTTATCTGTGCAAGAGAGCTCATGGTTTGTTCAACAAACCATGCTTAAACAAAACCATAGCTTTCTGTTAATGTGCAAATGCAGCCAATAGGGAAAATACCATCAGCTTTCCCCCAAAACTTCCCAAAGACTCCTACAAATTGTACTGTACATGAACTTCATTCACCCTTTGATTCAGTTCTCAGCAAGATGAAAACTGTCTACTTTTAGTCTATAATGTAGTTAAGCTTGGAAAGTGGATTGCTCAGAATGGGTGCTTGGTTGAATGTAACAATAAACAGTGCTTCTCAGGTACCATAAATATACATTGACGCTGCATGAGGCAGTTGGTTATAAAAGCTTTAGATAGCCCACAAATAATGGTATGGATTAAACATGTTTTGCTTTCTTTTCTCATCAGAGGATAGTTTGATACAAGAATTCCTTTCAATGGATACATGCTACAGGATCTCAGATAAGGTAGGTGTGTCCCCCAAGTCCTCCACCCTACACTTTCAGTATTACAGCATGGCATTCAAATTTTTAATTATATGAATGCCAAAGCAAAGAGAGAAATTTCACGACAACATTTCTGGTTTGCTTCTTTCAGTGAGTGCTGGAGGGGGGCAATCAATGCAGTTACTAGAAGAACACTGTTAATAGCATTTTTGTAGTAATTGCTTTATTTACATAAATTCAAGCAGGAGTGTAGTGGAAGTAAATGAGCTGCCATCTACTCACCTCTGAAACAAATATTCAAGCAATCATCTCCACATGGCTTGCATCCCAGTTTCCACCAAAAGCAACTCTCATATCTCACTTTTTAACATGTATATTAAGCCATTGGGAACAGTGATTTGGGGGGCAAGGCATCATCTGTATGCTGATGCCCAGCTCTGTCTATCTTTGTGCTGTCTGAATTTGGAGAAGCTGTACAGGTACGTAATCAGTGTCTTGAGACAGTGACAGGCTGGATGAAGACCAATAAACTGAAGCTGAATTCCCAAAAATTTTGAGGCGATTGGTGCTTCCCAGGTCCAGAAAATAGGTGAGCAGGCTACTCTGAATGGGCTTGCAGTTCCCCCGATACATTGGGTGCATAGTCTGCAGGTACTCCTTGACGCTACAATTTATAGAGACTCAAGTTAGTCCTGTACATGGGGATGCCCATAAAAACAATTTAGAGATTGCACCTAGTGAGAATTGCAGACCCCAAGGTATTGGCTAGTGCAGCTGTGCAATACTGGTCCTTAAAAATCTGCACTGGCTGCCCATTCACTACTGAACCTAAGTCAAGCTGCTGGCTTTGACTTACAAAGATTTAAATGGCTTTAGTCCCAGCTGTTTGAATGAGCACACCTGCTTACTATTTGAGGCGCACCACAGATGTTCTTGTGCTTGTACCATTGCCAAACATAGTTTGGGGTTTCAAAATAGAGCCTTCATTGGGGTATTGCCTTGGTTGCAGAACAGCCTCTCCCAACCTCAAAGTCATGCAGGCTTCGTCACTATTTAATTTTTGCTGCCAGCAGAAGACACTTCTTTTCCTTATGACTTACACATTAGTAGTAGTAACCATTTTAATGGTGTGACAGATGGAACAATTTACATGTTTAATTGCAGACTGCAATGGTAGTTTTTTTGTTTTGTTTTTTAATCTGATTAGCTTATCTGTGTTTTAGTGTGACATCTGCCCTGATATTGTTTTGATGCTAAAGGGTGGGATATAGGAATTCAATAAATAAATATAATCCATTTTCAAAACTACCTGCTTCACTTTCTGTAGCCTCCCCCCCCCCAAAAAAAAACCTGGTGCCTCCAGGTGTTTTCAACTGCAATTCCTATTAGCACCAAGCAATCATGGCAAGCTGGGGCTGATGGAAGTTGTGGTCAAAATCATCTAGTGGATACCAGGTTGTGGGAGGCTGTATAAAGAACTGCTTTTTAACTCAGGAGTTAAATTTCAGACAGTATCACAGTGATAGGCCCATTTGCAATCAAGATTGGTAAAGTGGAAAAGAAAATAACCACAAACCTTTGACTGAACTCTGGATAAACCTTCCTGTGTAGTAACCAACCAACAAAGCAGGGCATAATGTTGATTCTTTGCTTCTCATTGGAGTAAGGTCTTGTAGCTTACTTATCTACCTCTTAATGCTTTTGCCTTCCTTTCACATCTCTTAAATTATTATTGTGGTCTGCTATAGACATTATTAAAGCTAAGCTGTCTTATTCAGTATCTTATAGCTATGACTATGATGTACTTCAAACGTGCTGGCCTGCATACGGAGGAATACACACGGACTAATCTCTTCATAGCTCTGTAAGTTGGTGCTCTTCTATTGGTTCGGTCGTGTGGGGAGGTGACCTGTAATGTTTATTAGGCTAGGAGTTTAGTTCATGTCACCAAATACTCACTATTCATCATATTTATTAGTGCAGCAGAACACCTATTACAAAGTGGGGGGAAAGGTTACTATATTAGCTCACTGTAAGTTAACAACAAGTGAAACTAATTGCATTTCTCCCAGTCACAATTTAGTTACAGGTGCAGAGGACCCCTGTTTCTAACTGGAAACTGTAACAATGGGGAGAGGGGAGCTAAACTTTCCTCCTCACCCAAATTCCATCGGTACAATTGCAGCAAAAATCACCTGTCCCCAAAGTGCAAATAGGTTTAGAGAAAACTCCTGTTGTAAGCAGGTGATTTTTTTAATTTTATTTTTTGCAAATGAAGTTGTTGAAGAACATGATCAGGGGCAGCCCAATTAGTGTCATGTGCATCTAGGCCCCAAGACTGCAATCTTAACCTGTTATACAGGTGCTAATTGTTGAGGGGCAACTTCAGGGTTCCTCCTACTCTGTTTTCTTGGGCTTCCTTGTGAGTTGAACTAGACAACACTTCAAATAGAGGGCTGTTATTTGTAGAACACATGGCCGCCCTTGATGGTGGAGAGGAAAGATATTGGCCACAGTGAGCAACGTTTGACCCCTTAGTTTTTGAAACTGTTATAAGCTGGAACATAACTTCTCTGGTGAGCTCCTTCTGCTGCTTGAAGACCATCCATTGCTTTGTGAAGGAATTCTGGAGGCTTTCCACTGTCCCCCACACCACTTTTTCCTGATTACAGGTACCTAGCAAATGACATGGAAGAAGACACAGAGGACTACAAGTATGAGATCTTCCCCTGGGCACTTGGTGACAACTGGAGGAAGCTTTTCCCACAGTTCCTGAAAATGCGGGATGGCTTTTGGGCCAAAATGAAGTACAGAGCATTTGTTAGCAGACGCTGCTGTGACGAGGTTAGCTGCAGATCGCTTGACTTGCTGTGTTCTTGGCGTTGGTGTGTTAAGATAAATGAAGTTGGGTGCACTAGTGGTGGCAGGGAGAGCAGAATAATCCTCTCATCCTGCTGGGGGATCTACTGGAATTTGTTTCCTTGGGATGTGGGGGAGAAACGATATGGCTGAAGGAAATTCAAAAGTCTCAAGTCTTCAGTCCTTGGCATCTCAGGTACGAATGGGAAAGTCTCTTGTATTTTTATTTAATTTAGCAAACTTCTGTACCACCTTTCAAGAACAAATTCTCCCCAAGGCATTTCCCATGAAATACAGCAATAAGGTTTTAAAACAACTCAGTAAAAGAATCCCATATAATTAAAAGTAACAATCAAACATCAAAATTGCAGCATAATGTATTTACCATGACTGGGCGACATAGGCTGTGTATACACACTACCTTTAAAGCACATTCAAAGAATGAACTTTCTCCTCATATAATTGTGGGCACTGTAGTTTGCTGAGATTTGTAGCTCCGTGGGGGTAAACTGCAATGCCCAGACTTTTTTTAAAAAAGTGCTTTAAAGTTGTAATGGGTATGCAGCTACAATCAGACCCCTAGCTGCAATTAGGCTCTGCAGTCAAGACAAAAAAAAACCCCTTGTTAATAAAGTCTGTATAAAACTATCCAGGCATAAGCCGTGCCTAACATTGTATGGAACATTATTCCACAATTGCAGGATGACCACCAAAAAAGCAACAGACTAATGTCCTTTTCTGGTGATCATTGTTAATAGGTCTTCAGAAATGAAGGTATGGGCAGGGGTGTGTGCATGTAGGCAATACTTCTAAGCAGTGTTATATTTTTAGAAAAAAGTGGTGCCAGAACTCACCATGAACGCCTCCCTCTTTCTCTTAGAATGGCAGTGGCACCCACCTGAGGTGCCGGAACTGAGTTCTGGCGAGTTTCCCCTGGAAAAAAAGCCCTGCTTGTAAGAATAAAACCCTGGAGAGCTGTTAAAAATCAGTGATGACCTCAGGTTTGAGGACTGAATTTGACCCTCCAGGCCACACCCTCTCACTGGCCATACTGAGTTAAATGGACCAGAGATTTGACTCTATGCTATATGGCAGGTTATGTGGCACAAAATGTTCGGTTCTCTTTCCCCAAAGTTTTCCAAACATAGTTCTCTTTTGGGATGATTCAGGCTTCCTTTTTTTTCTAGATAATGTTAAAGGAGCCCACACACTGGGTCTGGTCCCGTGAACGAGCCATTCACCACAGTGGGGCGCTGAGGAGTTACCTGAAAAATGAAGAAGACTTATTCCCTAGAGGGCCTGGCGTTACGCCCCCAGTCTGCCTTCTCTGTGTGTTTGATCTGGAAAAAGAAGATGCTGGAATAATGACACCTCTTGCTAGCAGTATTCCTGCCAGTGATTTGCTGCCCTCCACAGCACCGAAGCAGAGTTTGAGTGGCTTCCCTTTGCTGATGACTGACTACAGCATGCAGAGTAAGTACTAACGGTGCCCAACTTTCAGCTTTTTGGAGTCTCTTAATATATGGCATTCATTACTGCTTGGGAAAGTGTTGTCAAATTGTTCCCCTCTTCCCTTGTGGTTGTGGGGTGCAGTGTGAGATTTGAATCTGAAACAGCAAATATTAAATTCATAGAAAGCCATGAGTCTGATAAGATTACAGAAAGATGGTGCAACTTCCTCCGTTTACAATGTGGGTTTGACAAAAGGCTTGTAGATTTGATACCTTCCAACTGTCCCAGTCCCAAAGGACATGCGTAGTAGAGCCTTAAAGCAGCCTTCACCAACACCCATCAACCCCAGCAAGTGCAGGAGTTGTAATCCAAAACACCCACCCTGGGGGAAGGCTGCTTTAAGACACGTTTACCGCTGGAAATGTATTGGAACAGCTTTTGAGTTGCAGCTGCTCCTGAGCTGTTTTTTCTCATCGGGTGCTAAAGAAAGTTTAACCACACCCCTGTTTTCCCAGACATCCGGGTGCAGGTGTGGCAAAATTCTCCCAACATGTGGTGAGCTGATCACTAGTACCTTCAGTTAAGAGTGAATGCATACCCCACTGTGGCAAGTTAATGCTTGGTAAATGAGCACCCTGGTTGTGTCCTGTTGGCATATCTCTCTCCCCTGCCTCCTCCTATTAAAGAATGAGTGTGTTAAACAGTGAAGATATGCACACTTACAGACTTGGTAGATTATTATTATTGTTTACTTCCGTTCAGGCCCAACTACCAACTGGGAGTAAGGAAAGAATGTTTCTCTTAGGGGTTATCTTGCAACATTCTCACACAGAAGTAATCTGGAATTGTTGATATGCTCAGCACTCTGCTCAGTGTACATGCACTCTGTACGGCACCAGAATTTAGTGTGGATTGGCTGACGTAGTGTTATTGGGAAGATGGCTATCCCTTCAAATGGGGATTTAATAACTTTGTGAACCCTTTTAAAGCACTTGATTTATAGCTTGCTTTATTCTATGGGCTCTGCAGTCTGCCCCTACCCCTGACAGAAGGCTTCTGTCCTTAAGGGATTCATAACTTTCTAATCAATATTTCTAAAATATAACTGCTAAACTCCCAAAGGCATAGTTTCAGTCTGAATCTTTTTTTGGGCAGGCCTACAGGAACCTGTGATGGAGGCAGAAGGAACACCCAAAGACTGCCAATATCTGATAGCGTCCGAAGGCTGAAGACAACCCTCTCTGCAATATTTTTCTCCTTGGAGTGGCATTATTTGGATGTTCTTACTCTACATCTGCGGTGATCTATTTATTAAGCACTTTATCTTCACGTTCATAAGTACACAGCAATGTCTGCTTGTGTATTAAAAAAAGCTATTCAGTATGACTTGTATTATTATTATTTATTTAGATTTATATACCACCCTTCATCTGAAGACCACAGGGCAGTTTACAACATAAAAATACAAAATAAGGACACCTAATACATAACAAAAACCAATAAAGCCCCTTCCCAAAAACACATTTAAAAGGCCATAGATTGTTTAATCAGCCAAACATCTGGTTATTGAGGAACATTTTCACCCGGCAAATAACCCACCAATGCATTTTCAAAGGACACATTCCATTAGGCCAGACAGTATTGTAGATGATAAAAATTAAAATTCACCTAAAAATATGCCATGAGGTGTCAGGTGAGCTTCCCTGGGGAGAGGACACAAGAAGAATCTCAGATGATGATCGCATTGTCCAGGTCAGTTCATGTGAGGAGAGGTGGTCCTTGAGGTGTTGGGGTCGTGAGCCATTTAAGGCTTTATATGTCAAAACCAGCACTGTGGATTGGGCCCAGAGTACTTGGGCCAGGACTGATGTTACGTGCTCAGACCATCTTGCCCTGGTAAGCAACCTTGCCACTGAATTCTGCACCAGCAGAAGTTTCTGAATTGCGTTCAAAGGCAGCTCCACGTATAATGCATTCCGGTAGTTTTAACCTAGAGTTTACCCATTCCAGCTGAGCAGACTCTTCATAAAGATGTCTGGGAGAAAAGGCCGCAATTTAATATCTGGAACATTTAATGGCAAGTTTAGCAATTGTGAGCCATTAGAAATGACTTTTTGAAGGTTTACATCCTTGCCTTTTGCTAGCAAGGAATGGAGTGGTCAAGGGTGACCTACTTAGTTTATTCTTCTCTTTGTACCCCTGCCCCCTTTCATGGCTTGACTTATTTAAGGTACCAGTTCTGCCAAAATAATTTTTATTATAAACATTTGGTTCCCACGCCTTTTTTTTTTTTTAAAAAAAGGTACTGTGTAATTTAGATAGATAATGTATTGGGGTAGCATGCTGAGTGGTGTGAGATTGCAGGGGGTTCCAGACGCCATACCCAGGGTTTGGTTTCCTTGGAACAGGCTTCCTCAAACTCCACCCTCCAGATGTTTTGAGACTACAATTCCCATCATCCCTGACCACTGGTTAGGGATCATGGGAGTTGTAGGCCAAAAACATCTGGGGGGCCGAGTGAGGAAGCCTGCCTTGGCGTGAGGAACAGCGGAGACTCTGGTGGTTTTATGATATAATTTATTTACACCTATATACAACCTGAGCCTACAACACCCCAAGAAGGTCTGCTTCCATAACCACAGCCTTGGATCCTAGCAGAAGTCAAGCATTATCCCTCACAGGCTTTCTGCCTGCCACTAGCTGCTAGTTTGCACACACAACTCTGGCCTTTGCCCTTCTAACCACCAGCCAGTTGAGGGAGGGGGAGCACCTATTTGCTCTCTGGCACAGAGCCACTTCCTTTGTTACCTTAATGACCCATACTTAGGCCATTGCCTCACCAAGAAGCTGTCCTGACTATTCCAGCAATTGAATCTTTGCCAGATCCAGGAATTAGAAAGGGACTCATGGAATACAGCCTAACCACTCACAACACGTTCTACACTTAGGCTGGTCTGTACCTTTGAAAAAGAGCAGCCCATTAACCTTCCCTAGTTGATAAGATCTAATTCTGTACCATTTTTACAGGGTCCATTGCCCTCGCTTGTCTAGTACGAACTGTATCCTCCCTGTTGTGCTGTGTTCACCTTTTTAATTTCTGCCAAACTCAGAAAACCTGACTTAAAAAAAAAAAAAAAGAATGACCCAGGAATAACCCAAACTCCACAAATTTTGATAATCTTTGCCACAGATTTCTGTCTTTAAGAGATGGAGTGAGCCTTTCTCTAGCTATCTACATACACATCAGCACATGCTCTGCTATTAGGAACAGCCTTCTGTCCATCTGTGTCTGCCCATCTAGTTCAGTGTTGTCTACACTGACTGGCAGTGGCTCTCCAGAGTTTCTGGCAGGGGTTCCTGCGAGAGCCCTCCTGCAGGTGTGGGGAACCGCTGGCCCCCAGATGTTGCCGAGCTGCAACTCCCACCATCCCTTACCATTGGCCAAGCCCATTGGCTTTCACGGGTTTTTGGTCCTGAGACATCTTGAGGACCAAAGGGTCCCTACACCTGTCCTAAGGGGAGATGCTGCAGGCAGTGCACCTGGAACCTTTTGCACGGAACGTACGCGATCTCCCACTGGTCCGAAACGCCTTGCCCCCAATGGCCAGTGCCTTTCAGCACCGTGTCCGCCTGGTTGTTCCTCCAGGTGTTCTGGAACTACGCTCTCTGGTCAAATGGGCTATGCTAGCTGGGGGCTGATGATGGGAGATGGATTCCCCAAACACCCGGAAGAGCCACCTGGTTGGGCTACCCTGAATCTCAGCTGCAGAGGGGAGACGCTCCGGAGTCACCCTAAAAGGGGCGATGCCTGAGCGCGTCTCTTTGCGCTCCCTTCGGCCCCGCCGTTGCAATGCAGGGAGGATGCACCGAACGAGCCGAGGAAGCCGCCGCCGCCCTGTTTTGCTGCAAGCAGAGCGGCTGCAAAGGAGAAGAGGAGCAGGCCGGCCCGCTCAAAACTTCCTTCCCAAGCTGGCATGGCCCCTCCTTTCCCCGAATCGGGCCTCCTCCTTCCCCCAATCTCTCCTGCCCGCCTCCAGGCTTCCCTTTGCTGGCGTGTGTGTTTGTGCGTCTTGCTTCACGCTCCTGGCCCTGGGCAAACGCCCATTTTTATGGAAGGAGGAGTTTGGCAGGGAGGAGTCGCTGCTCTGCGAATTGGCAGCGATAGCGGGACTCTGGGCGGGTTGCAGAGGGCGGGGAGGGGGGGTGAAGCTACGCTCGCCTGCTTGCCAGCCTGCCTGGGCTTCCCCCTCCCACCCCCGGTTCCTGTCTGCGCTTCTTCGGCTTGCAAAAGGTTGCCTTGACGCGGAGCCAGGCCGAGGCAACGATCTAGGCACAGGTAAAATGAAAAGCTTTGGGGAGTTGCAGTGGGTTTGGGACGGGGCTATTTTAAGTGTGGGCGCTGGAGGCTTGGAAGCAGCTGAGAGCGCGGGTCGGGTGGGGGCGAAGGGGAAGGAGTTGCATATCTGCTATTATTTAATAAAGCGCCTCCGCCTCTTGCACAACTCCAGCGGGACGGAGTTTCCGCCGCCCTGGCGGATCAGGTCCTTTTCTGCACCACTTCCAATTGACCCGAATTGTTGCAGTGGGGGGTGATAAGGAATACAGAGCCCCAGTTTCGTTTCCCCGAAAGGAAGGAGGTGCGTAAGTTTAGCACCCTCTTTGCGCCGCCACCCCAAAAAAGAAGGGCTTAATCGCGGCCAAGAGTCTCTGCCAAGGAAACTCTTTTCGGCGAGATCCAGTGTGACGTTAAGAGTGGGGAAGACGTCACCTCTGAGCATGTACAGAGAGGTTTATTTTCTTCAGAGCCAGACCCTGCAACACATGCAGAATTACAGAGGAGAGATCAGATTCTTACAAATTATAGACATTTCCAACGTGGGTCGAAAAATATATATGCAGCTTAACTTAACACATTCAAAAGGGTGGCAGGGCTAGTCTGTCTCCGCAGGAGCAAGAGTTTTGCAGGCACAAATCTCTTGGTTGTGGCTGAGCTAGGAAATGCTAACCTTGAAAAGAGGGTTAATGGCTACACTATGTTCCAAGCTCTTTTGTCTAAAATGTTTTGGAAATAATTACTGCTATTAAAACCAATAAAGCCTGGTGCTGCCTTCAAAAACGGTCTTCTACTGCCATATGTGCTCTTAAGTTACAAAGCTGAGCTTGGTTCTGCATGCGGGGGGGGGGGGCTCCCCAGAAAGGGAGCTGCTGCCAGTCAGTGCAGACAGGCTGGAGCTAGATAGACAACTGGCCTGACTCAGTACGAAGCTAGTTTCCTTTTTTGCTTACGGCCAACTGGGTTAGGAAGGTCTGTCTTAATTCCCATTGTAGATGGAGCTGAGAGCAGTACAGCAAAGAACAGATAAAGAGATATTACCGTACATTTGGGGCGGGGAGGGGGGTACTTGAGGAAGGTGACACTCTCAAAGCCTAGCAACGGTTGGAGAAGCACTGTAGTCAAGAGTGTGACGAAACTAAGTACTTTCCACACCACATGGAATTACCTTGGAGAATTTACCGGCAGAAGGATGTAACAGTGGCCAGTGGCATAGCGTGGGTTGTCAGCACCCGGGACAAGGCAAGTAATTTGCGCCCCCTAACCCGTGGATTTGCGCCCCCTAACCCCCAGATGTTGCGCCCGGTGCGGCCGGCCCCCCCTGCACCCCCCACGCTACGCCACTGACAGTGGCTGCCAGTTGTTTAAAAAAGGTATTACGTAATTCCAGTGGAACTCCCAGTTCCAGAGGCAGTGTTTTCTGAACACCAGTCACTGGGGATTGCAAGAGGGGAGAGTTGCTGTAGCGATCAGGTCCTGCTTTCAGGCTTCCCTTGGGCATCTAACTTCCTGCATTGCAGGGGGTTGGACTAGATGAGCCTCGGGTCCCTTCCAACTCTACAATTCTATTCTATGATCTGGTTGGCTGCTCTAAGAACAAGATGCTGGACCCTGAAGGGCCATTGGACTCCTCGGGCAGCCAGGCTTTTCTGGTGTTCTTAGTTGCTGGATGTTGCCATCATGCTTGGCTTGTGGGCTTCTGAGAAACCTCTGGCCACTGTTGGGAACAGGATCTTGGCTTGGGTGGATCTTTGGTGGGGCTCTTCTGCCAATGGAAGAGGGGATTTACAGGGAGCATGGGTTCCTCACTAGTATTCAAAATTAGCCAGGCGCCAGGCGCATTTTGCACTTGGCTTTCAGCCACTTGCGACCAAGAGAAGATGCCTGGGCACCAGGAGGGCGCCTGACATCTCCACCAACTGGGGATCATTGAATCTGGATTGCTTTCACACACTAATACCCCATTCTGAAGTATTCGATCAGTTACATTTTATCTGCGCAATCGGAATTAATTTCAGGAACCCAAATGCTTTTTGTGTGCAGCCAGAGCAGGAGCAGGAGCCATTAAGACACAGAGGTCAATAGATGGGCCAACTCACTGACTCAGTATAAGGAAGCTTCCCTGCCTTCTGCACCAGCAGCCTTCCAGGGAAAGAACTTTCAATTTAAGATCTCCTCTTTAACCCTCGCCAGGCAGCAACCCTGTAGATAAGCCTGTGATTAGTATTGGATCTGTGTGTTTGTTTGTTTTGCTGGCCTGGTTTCCATGCTAGCTGTGTAGGAAGGGAAGCGCCTTGACTTTTAACAGCCAGCAGGGAAAGCATTCCCAAGTAAGCTGTTGAAGGAGAGATGGTTGACTCCCTCACTCTTCCACCAGCCAGGCCAAACGCAAGAGAGCCCCTTTCTCTGCAGCACAGTATAGAAACACAGTGGGTTGGCTTCCCTTTCTTGTTGCTACTTTTGGAAGGGGCCGTGGTTAAGTGGAAGAGCACCTGCTTCGCATGCAGAAGGTTCCAGGTTCGATCCTCAGCAGCGGCATCTCTCTTTCCTCCAGCCCCAGAGAGCTGCTACCAATCAATGTGTAGACCAGGGGTCAGCAAACTTTTTCAGCCGGGGGCCAGTCCACTGCCTCTCAGAACTTGTGGGGGGCCGGACTATATTTGGGGGGGGGGTGAACGAATTCCTATACACACCAGGCAGGTCTCACAAATAACCCACCAATGCATTTTAAAAGGACACATTCCATTAGGCCAGACAGTATTGTAGATGATAAAAATAAAAATTATTTTTTTCCCTAACATCCACTGATGATAGTCATTGTTTGGATGGGGAGGCCCTCGCCTGGGTTTCGTGCTGTGTTGTGGCCTGCCAGGCCTCCTGCTGCCAGCACCTCTTCCGCACTTCGGGGGTGGGATGGGGGCCCTCCTGCCGGTAGCGGAAGCCCAATTGCGCCAGCGGCAGGGTGAGCTCCGGACTGAGGGAAGGCTCCAGAGGCTTGATGACTGGGCAGCCGCTGATCACATGCAGCCACCGCCTGCCCATTGGCCAGGCCTCAAACAGCTTTGCAGGCGATTGGCCACGACTGGCGCCCACCTTTGCTTGCAGGAGGGAGAGAGGAGGCACCGCTGCAATGTGTGAGAGGGAGATGGGGGGGGGGGAATGGCGGCGCAGGGGGGGGGGAAATGGCGGCCAGAAAAACAAACAAACAAAAACCCACACCGTTTGCGGGCTGGATCTTGAAGGCAACTGGGCCGGATCCAGCCCACAGGCCGTAGTTTGCCGACCCCTGGTGTAGACAGTATTGAGCTAGACAGACCCAATGGATCTCACTTGGCATAAGGCAGTGTTTGAATGCTGCAAAGCATGAGACTCTGGGTCGTGGGTTCGAGCGCCACATTGGGCAAAAGATTCCTGCATTGCAGGGGGTTGGACTGGATGACCCTTGGGGTCCCTTCCAACTCTAAAATTCTACAATTGTATGATAATAAGAGGAAATGCAGTAGATTGTTGTAGCAGGTGGGAAAAGTAGACCGGAATCTTGCACCTTGCATAGTGGTGTAGAAGGTGGAACTTCTGCTGACAGAGCCTTTTTTAGGACATGGTGGAATGTGCAATTGATATGGGCAGGTTGAATGAGGATTCGAACCCCAGTCTTCTTTCTCCTGGCCACATGAGGTTTTGACCACTGGCTTTCTTCACTCCATCTTACTAGCAAGTCTTAGTGGCTCTCTTGTAGCCAGGAGACTCAGCCATGGAACTTACAAAGCAGGTGAATGGGAAGGAAGGGCCATAGGTAGCTCAGCTGGTAGAGCATGGGACTCTTAATCTCCAGGTCGTGGGTTCGAGCCCCACCTTGGGCAAAAGATTCCTGCATTGCAGGGGGCTGGACTGGATGACCCTCGGGGTCCCTTCCAACTCTACAATTCTGTGATTCTAATAACTCAGTGGCAAAGCATCCAGGAGGCCCCTTGTTCAATCCGCAGGCATGACTAGTGGTGCCCTCTGTCTGAAACCCTGGAGAGCTGCTGCTGCTGCTGCTGCCAGTCTGTGTAGACAACACTCGACTAGATGCACCAAGTAGTGCAAGGCAACTTTCTGAATATGAAAGAATGACTCTTCTGTGCCCTCATAAAGGCAGTATTTTGCCTCCAGCATAGCAAAGCTAGAAAGAGCATGAAATTTCCCCGCTTGTAGCAGGAGAGTCTCGCCCTTCGTTTGAGGCTCCTGTTCTGTTGTCAGGTTTTTGATGGTGAGAGAGAGAAAGTGAGAACTGTATCAACTCTCAAAGGAGGAGGAAACTTAGTAGGCTCTAAACAACTGAGTTATATTATCAAGCTTCTTTCCTCTGTTGCTTACCAGCACAGAGTACATTGAACTCGTTCCCCTGTGAAAAAATAGCAGAATGCATGTTGTGGTCATTTTATGGTGTCATTGTTTGGGGAAAAAACATGTTTGCCTCTTTTCCTGAGTATCCACAGCGGTTTTTCTTTCTGCTCACAGATGACTGAGCAGGGTGGGGGGAATTAGCAAGGACTTGGGTAGAAACTTTTCGTAGACCTACTCGCAACGCTTACTCTTCTTGAACTCTGACATTTGTTGCAATGACTTACAAAAGGCGAAGAATCTTTGTTTCTGTTCAGCTTTGGTACAGCTTTGTTGCAAACTTGCCCTGTTCCCATCTCTCTCTCTCTTCCTTCCCCACCCCACTTTGGTGGTTCTTAATTTCATTCAGATAGTTTCATACTATAGAGCTCTACCTCCGGTTGTCAGAAGCACTGTGCCTCTGAAGAACAGCTGGTGGGCACTGCAGGTGAGGGAGCTGCTGTTGTGTTGAGGTTCTGTTTGCAGGATTTCCATGGGCACCTGGACCTTAGGCTTGACCCGACGGAGCTCTTTTGATGTTAACCCACACAGCTGAAGGCCCATCATTAGCCTGAACAGCGACCTTGTCAAGTGTCTGAAGCAAGCAGTCAAAACAAGATTGATCTCCTGGTGGAGCACCACGAAGGCCTGCGCTTCGACTGATGCCTTGCAAGTTGGGCAGGCCTCTGCTGTGCTGTGGTTAAGAGTTCTTTGGAAACCAGGAAGAGAAGTTTGCATTAATTCTAGTTAAGCATTATATCCGCATCAAGGAAACAGTAGCGTGGTGTTCTGCTTTTCTCAGACCTCGCCAGGAATACGATTCGCTGTTCTGGGCACGGCAGTTTAAGGAGGGTACAGTGGTACCTCGGGTTAAGAACTTAATTCATTCTGGAGGTCCATTCTTAACCTGAAACTGTTCTTAACCTAAGGTACCACTTTAGCTAATGGGGCCTCTTGCTGCTGCTGCATGATTTCTGTTCTTATCCTGAAGCAAAGTTCTTAACCCGAGGTACTATTTCTGTGTTAGCGGAGTCTGTAACCTGAAGCGTCTGTAACCTGAAGCATCTGTAACCCGAGGTACCACTGTATTGTCAAACTGGAATGTGTCCAGACTGTCACCGACCTTTCATATGTCTTTGATCACAACTCTCATCAGCCCCAATTAGCGTGGCTGTAGTCCCATCCACTCATACAGGTGTGCTGTCTGGGGCTGGTGGGAGCTGTAATCCCAAACATTGGCTTGGCAAAGGCTGGTCCAGAAGAAGGTGGGAGAGATGGTGTGAGGAGGCATGAGATCAGGTCTGGCAGCGCAGGGTTGACAGAGTTGGGTATGCTTTAGCCTGGAGAAGGCACCCTGTAGAGGCAACACATCACCTTCGCCTGTTGCCCTGGCTCAACAAATCCACTTCAGAAACAAAAGCAGGACTTTATGAAGTTAGCAAAGTTCAGTGCTTTTATTTTTTTCTGGGGGGACACAGAGGTATGCATACCCCTAAACATTTTGTGAATCTAAGTTTGGCCTCATTGAGGGGCAGTATTTCAATACGAGTAGGAAAATGAGAATACCCATAAACGTTTTTTTAAAAGAAAAAAAGCACTGGAAAAGTTTATGAGGAATTGAATTGAAAAATGTGGGATTTGTTGGTACCCGTCTTTCTTGAGAGGCAATAGAGTGCACCTCCAGGGGTGAAGTTAAACCACTGCGTTAGCAGCAATGAAGCAGCCCCCAAAATTTTGCCAAGTGTATTTCGCACCTGGCTATTGGCCACTTGCAACACATCCTATAGAATTCTGTCTGATCTGCACAATCTGAATGAATTTCAGGAATTCAAAGTCTTGCAGTTTTTGGTGTCTGCTGGAAAAATGGGCAGTGATGGAGCAGCTGGGTCTCTCTAGGCTAGGAGAATATTCTGTCATCGTGGTGTCAGAGTCACTTGTTGCCACCAATCCTTTGCCTGAGGGGGAAAAGGATGCAAAGGGCCTTCAGAGGTGAGAAGTCTTCTTGAGCCACTGAAACACAGCCTCGGGGTAACCTTGGATGTCATCAAGGCACAATAAACCCAGTGAACCACGGTTATATCTACCCCAGGCCAGGCTTAAGATGGAGGTTTCCAGTTTAGTAGGGGGCGGAAATTAACAAGCTTTTTTCTTCCCGGTAATCTGTTGGTGGTAATGTATATAAAGCCGTGCATAATCTTATTTGTGGGGAAATGGAGAGGATCTCTTTCCATATGTCTCTAGGCTTAAAGCAAATGAGGGCAGGTTTGCGTTTTGTCTTGATGGTGGTTAGAAACAAGGCCTTGATATGAATAGTTGAACAGCAGTGATACAGATGTAGTGCTTTACAGTCCTTTAGTGATATAATATAAAAATATAAAAATACATAGCATTTAAAAAAAACCACACACATCTCCCATAGGTGGCAATATGAGCTCCCCCCAGAAGCTGCAGGGAGGGTGGGGTGTAATTTTGTCAGTGTCACAACTCGGGAAGTGCGAAGCCCGCAGTCCTCTTGTTGTACTGTGATTTAATTTACTCATTTTATTTCATTTAACACTATGTACATACTGCTTGGTTGTAAATAAAACCTCTAAGCACTTTGCAAACAGAAAAGGAAAACATCAAAATTGTCAATAAAATAAAAAATTAAAAGCAGATAAAAAAAAAGTTCAAAAAATGTAATTAATATCAACAGTTCAGTTAAGAGCAGATTAAACCACATGCTGGCTTCTATGCATCGGGGTAGGTTTCCCTGAACAAAAGTATTTTAAAGGTAAAGGTAAAGGGACCCCTGACCATTAGGTCCAGTCGTGACCGACTCTGGGGTTGTAGCGCTCATCTCGCTTTATTGGCCGAGGGAGCCGGCGTTTGTCTGCAGACAGCTTCTGAGTCATGTGGCCAGCATGACTAAGCCGCTTCTGGCGAAGCAGAGCAGCGCACGGAAATGCCGTTTACCTTCCCGCCGGAGCGGTACCTATTTATCTACTTGCACTTTGTGCTTTAGAACTGCTAGGTTGGCAGGAGCAGGGACCGAGCAATGGGAGCTCACCCCGTTGCGGGGATTCGAACCGCCGACCTTCTGATTGGCAAGTCCTAGGCCCTGTGGTTTAACCCACAGCGCCACCCGCGTCCCTAAAAGTATTTTAGCAGGTGCCTAAAAGATTGCAGCGAAGGCACCTTGCTTGATTCCTGATAGGGAATTCCAAAGAAAGAGTGCTGCCATGCTAAAAGATCAGTTTCTTCCAAGTGTAAAAGCAAAACTACTATATCTGGTTTTGCTCTAAGAAACAAAAAGTGATTGCCCCTATATCTGCTGTGCATGCAGAGTCTCTGCAGGGTTTCAAGAAGGAAGTATCTCCCAGTCCCACTTGGAGATGGCAGAGATTTTCGCATACAAGGCAGATGCTCTACAGCCCTCGCCCTCCCTAGACGTGTGACATACTCATGGTTGGTCCCCAGTCTGGGATGGTTGCCAGTTCACAGCCAGCCTTCACTTTCCAAATTATTAATTTCACTTGCAAATTGGCACTATTTACTCAGCTGCGGGGGTTTGGTTGGATCTGCTCCCTGGCTCGAGGTGTCTGTGGGACTTCATGTTCCCGGTTTTGGCACTTATCCCTTGACTTGCAAGACAGGAGGATTCCAGAGCAGGACGTGCTCTGTTTTTGGAGACTACAAAGCCCATCATCCCTAGCTGGCAGGACCAGTGGTCAGGGATGATGAGAATTGTAGTCCAAAAGCAGCTGGAGACCCAGGTTTGAGAAACCCTGCTTTGCAACATGGATGTAGGACCCATGGCCCTCCAGTTGTTGCTAGACTACAACTCCCATCATCCCTGACCAACGGGCATGGTTGGCTGGGGCTGATGGGACCTGAGAGTCAATAGTGTCTTGGAGGACACCAGATCACCCAGCCCCTGTTGTATAAAGAAAGCAGCTGCCCCTTCTCATCCTTTTGTACTTGAGATCCTTCTAAGTCTGCAGTCCTGTATGCCTTTGCTTGGAAGCAAGTCCCATTGAACCAAAGACTTTCTTCTGAGTAAACAGGCATATAAATTTTAACATTTTACCCCCCCCCCCGAGAACCTAGAGGACGGATTTACTAAAGTTCCCTTCAGGGATAGGTACTGCCCATGCAATTATTTAGAGGAGGAATGATATAACTTTGACTTTCGAGGTGTTGCTGAACAATAACTTCCATCTGCCCCAGCAAGCATGGCTGACATCTCCAGCAACACCCAATTTATTAATTAATTAGGTCTGTTGTTCTGTTCTGTGTCTGACCTGAGATCTGTTGCTATACAGCTTCAGATCCTCAGATTGGCACGTTTGATAAACAGATAACATGCCCCCCCCCCCCATGGAGAAGGGGAGGTTCCAAATTGGGGAGCTGGTGTGTTTTTCTGGAGCAACCAGTGGTTTTACAATATTGACAAGATCAGCGATGGATGTTCCCCATTGGGGACTGGTGAGGTGAAATGCAAGGAGCCCAGTAGAAGCCAGAGCCTATGGACAAACCTTTGAACTATACAGAGCTCTTTGTCTGCCAAACCAAAGGATTATATCTGGTGCTAATCTTACTCAGATTAATGGAAATGAATGGCTCTGCATTAGTCATTTCCATTATTTTCTGTGGGTCTACTTTGAGCAGGACTAGCACTGAATGCAACTGGAAGCATATCCACTGCCCATCACAACTTCAGTAGTTGTGATCTTTGAAGCCAAAGTCTTCAAACACCACCCCAGGGTTTTCTACTGTTTTTTGGGGGGGTGGGGAGGAAAAACAAAAGCTCTCAAATTCTGAGCAAGCGGGTCTTGTTGATTCTTGTGTTTTGCTCACCTTTTCTCCCGCTGATAATACCTTTCGCAAGTCTAAACACATTAATTTCTTGCTCGGGTGTGGCTTTTGAGCACAGTGCGCCAGGCGCAAAAGTACGTACAAAGGAGAGGGTTGCGGCGAGGGTGACTCACTGGGAGCCGGGTTATCTCTGTGCCTGGCTTTACCTGAAAGACCTGTCATGATATTAATGCAAATAGAAGGGGGAAGGTATTAACGGCTGACAGGTTTATAAGATTCCCTTTCTCTGCAATCTCTTCCACCTAACCCATTGTTGCCTTGGTCCTCTGGCTTGAAAAATAATGGCAGCCCTATTTGCATTTTGCGGGTACTGCCCTTTGGGACTGGGGTGGGTGGGCAGGAGGAGGGGAGCCCCACAGGAGGTGGAGCCAGAGGCAGAGCCAAAGCCAACAAGAGGCAGAGGCAATTAATTCTAGTTTTGTCTCCATTTTCCTCCCTGTCTGCACAACGGAGACAGAAGAGAAGGAAGCTGACAGGCCTGACTGTAAATATGAAGGCCAGCAGGTGGATGCTGGCTGAACACCTATTAGCCTTGCCAGGAATCATCTATCTATTCATTAATTCACTCAGTCACTGCCCCACTCACGAAAGTATAGAAATGGTGTTGTCAGATCAGACCACCAGAAAGAGACTGGTTTTAAAGAAGATTGTGAAACGTTAAAAACACAGTGTAAAAAAAAATGTTAGAATGCAAATAGGATTTGAGTAAGAGCAGCAGTGGAGGCGAACTTTTTGGTTTTTATTGTGGGGCAGGCTTTCCCAAACTCGGCCCTCCAGATGTTTTTTGGGCCTACAACTCCCATGATCCCTAGCTAGCAGGACCAGTGGTCAGGGATGATGGGAACTGTAGACTCAAAACATCTGGAGGGCCGAGGTTGAGGAAGCCTGTTGAGGTAAGATGAAGATATAGAGTAACTATAATATGTAGCATTAATTGAAATTTTGAGGGAACCATGGAGGGAAGGGAAGTCGTAGGTGGAATGATTGCTAAATTTGAAACGCTGTCGGATTGTTTATTTGTTGAAAACTTATAGAAAGAAAATTATAAAGAATAGAAAGGGGAGGGGAGACCATATCTCTGGTCTGGGATTCCTTTCTCAAGAGTGGACAGCCTCATGGCTCCTGGAAGCTCATGAGATGTGGCAATCCAGCCTTGCTGTTTATTCCAAAGCCTCTGGTATTCGGCAGTGCATTTGCCTCTGAACTGGGAGGCTCCATTTGTCCAGTCCTCTTTTAAAGCCAAAGGTGGCCACATTGCCTCCTGTGGAAGTGAGTTCCGTAGTTTCAGCTATGTGCTGTGTGAAGAAGGTCTGTCCTCCTGAACTGGCTTCCGTGGATGTCCCGGAGCTTCTAGCATTATGAGAAACAGAAAACTTTTTCTCTGTCCACTTTCTGCATGCCTCAGGTCATAAACATGGCCGGAGGGTATGGTTCTCCCAGGCTCGCCTTGCCGAGGGTGGGGTGGGTGGATGTCTTTATGTGCATGCCAAATGTCTCATCTGATTGACTCGTGTTGGGTTAATCTTCTGCACATGCACAAGCTCTGTAAACCTCCCCAGACATAGTGAAAGACAGCCCTCCACACTGCTTTACCAAACTCACACATACCCTGCATTCAAGATTGCAGGAAATAAAATCTCTTTAAAATCCCATATCTATGAATTAGGAATTACAGTCGTACTTCGGCTCCCAAACACCTTGGGAGTTGAACGTTCCAGCTCCCGGAAGATTGAAAACCGGAAGTGAGTGTTCCTGTTTTCAAATGTTCTTTTGGAAGCCGAACGCCCGACGGGGCTTCTGATGAGAAGCCGCGCTTTGGAAGTCGAACGTTTTGGAAACCAAATGGACTTCCAGAATGGATTCTGTTCGACTTCTGAAGTACAACTGTACCAGCAAAGCAGAGGAAGAAGGATATTTTGCTAGACTCCAGAGTAGGGATTGGGAAGAAATTGGATCTTGTTTCCATTTTAAGAAGAAACCACCTAATTCACACTTGTTGAACCAATGCATGAACCCAGAGATGGTTATCCTTCAAAATGTGCATTTCTCTGAAATTTGCAGTGCAGTTCTCCCACCAACCAGTGTTTACAAAAATGTGATTATTAGAGGAAAGTGTGCATAAGAATGCATATATTAGTGAAAATGAGAAAATTGCTAGCAAAAAATAATAATGTGTATGTTAGTCAAAACAGCACACAAAAAATTGGGTTGTATCCAACAAAGAAGAGATACAGTGAAATACAATTCACTGTATCTACTCTTTGCTGGATACAACCCAAATTTTTCAGTGGGTCTAAATACAGCCATCTGTTTATTAGGAGAAATTGACAATTAAACCCTGACAAATGTTCGTAAGAATTTTAAAAAGCACAACCAAATTACTAGAGAAATATGGAGAACTGAATTTGAGATTCAAAAAATGAGAAACAAGAAATGAGAGATTCATTTATCCCTTGTCCGAAGAGACGATTTTGCTGGCGTAAAGTACTAGTAAGTCAGTGAAGAAAATGGATTTCCTTGGAGGGGCCTTTCCTGAGGAACACCATTCACCAAATATCTACCGGTATTCTTTTTGCAATAGATCTATCATCACATTTGCTTTAAACTTTGTTTTCATCCCTCACCCCACACACCTTTTTCTGCAAATGTGTGCTAAACCTTCCCCAAAGCTGGGCTGAACTCCAGAACCTGTCTTCCAGGGACAGCCCAAAATATTTACATTCCCGAGGTGGAAATTCCTAAATGACATTTGCCCTCTACAGCATTGTTGTTGTTGTTTTATTTTAAAAAATAGTAGTAGTAGTAGTAATAATAATAATAATAATAGAATAATAGTTTGGAATACTTCATCCTTATTTGTCTGTCTGTCTACTTACTGTAAGAACGAAATACTTTTTTTAAAGGCCTAAGTTCGTCATGTCCATTAATTTCAATGCATCTCCTCTGAGTAGGATTAACTTTGGATATGATCCGAGGTTTCCAGGTCTGAGAGTCCCCATTCCAGGCAAGGATATGTACATAAACCCTGACATTCCTCTCTACAAATGAACAGCCAGCAGAACTGGCGCAAGGGAAGGTGATCTGTCTTGCTATTCAGCAGATGTAGCTGTGCTACACACACAGACACACACAGAGAGGCTCTGATACAGTTGCTGATACCATTTTGGGCTTCTGACTGCTTGGAGCTGGAATGCCATGGGTAGGACAGATGGCATTTTGCAAGCGTTGGCAGTCTGTAGGGGTGAGTGGATCCCTCAGTTTCGGTTTCTCATTTTTTACAGCCTTACAGTTCTCCACATTTCTATATCGGTTTGCAATTATTATTATTCGAAAGACCCTCATGGAAATTCATCAGCATTTTAGAGCACTCTTCCCTAACAGACACATTTATTTATTTATTACAAAGGAGTTTCTTCAAATATTTACGCATAGTTTATGTTATCTTCATTGATATGTGCAATTCAATACGTAAAATGCATGTTTGTAACAAGCTTTTGCGTTGCAAAATTCAGATAAATGCAAAATTCACAGGACAGCTTGAGTTTGTTTTTTGGAAACATGTGAATTGAGTCGTTTGGCCTTGAAATGCAACCTGGACCAATTTTCTCCTCTTTCCTTATCTGCACTCCATGTTTGTTTATATTTTTTAAAAGCACCCATCTATTTCTATCTAACCCAAATTCTACTCCTAGAGAAGCTGGATGCCAAACCCCGCATAGATTATGCAAATGCAACAGATTAGTATAATTGCAGTTCATTTGCATGATTTCAAAGCCTCCTTCCCTAACCCCTGGCTTCTGAGATGACACGAGGCATTGCCAGCATGCCTCTTTCAAGGAAAGAGTGCAACATTTGAGACTTCTTAGCATAGAGAAGAGGCAAGCGACCATTCACTGTATTTATTTTTCCTAATTTGAACTATAAAATGGTGGTTTTCTTGAGTCAAAATGAGAGTACCCCTAAACATTTTTTTAGAAAAAAAAGCACTGGGAGTTCTAACACTAGAACTCATGGGTGAAGCTGAGCATTGAAAGAATCAGGACAGGCAAAAAAAAAAAAAAGGGGGGGGAGACTTCACACAGTTGAAATTTGCTCCCTCAGGAGGCAGCGATGGCCACCAACTTGGATGGCTTTAAAAGAGGATTGGTGGTGCAGCAATAGATTGGCTTGCACGTTTGCAAAGCTAAGCAGGGTCCGGTATGGTTTCAAATTGGATGGGAGACCATGTGTTGAGATGCTTGCATTGCCGGGGGTTGGACTTAGATGGCCCTCAGGGTCCCTTCCAACTCTGCAATTCATGAAAGATAAGGCTATCAGTGTCTATTAATCCTGTTGGTGATGCCCTGCTTCCATCGCTGGAGGCAGTAGGCTTCTGAAAGCTAGTTGCTGGAAACGGCGAAGAGTGTTCTTCTGCTTGGGGCATCATGCTTGGGGGCTTCCTGCAGGCATCTGTTGGGCCGCTGTGACAGCAGGATGCAGGATTAGCTTGGCTTGGGCCTGATCCAGCAGAGCTCTTCTTGTGTTCAAGCTTGTCTTCACAGCCATAAGAGCTAGGAAGCTGAAACTTGCTTTTCTTTAAAAGCAAGCAAGATGGGAGTCTTGGGGAAATTGGTCTCCAGACTGCTGCCTTCTGCATCCCCCGCCTCTTGCATTCCTTCTGCAACCGCTGTGCTCCAGCCGAGTGCAACTTGGGAGGAAGGCCTGTGACTCAGCGGCAAAGCTTGTAACTTTTTGCACAAAAAGGCTCCATCTGCAGGCAAGGGCGTCTGACCGGCAACACCCCTCCAAGGTTCAGGCAAGGGTCTTCCCAGCTATGCTAGGGATTTGACCTGTGCTCCTTCTACCACTAAGCTACAACCCTTCCTCTAAAAAAGGAAGTCAGGTGACCTCAACACCTGATACACCTGAAGCACTCTTCTACCAGGTGAGCAGTCATGGACAAGCCTAGAAATAGTAGTTTGTTAAAGGTGCTGGAAGTTTGAGCTCTGTGAGGTTAATGCTGTGAACTAACTACAGTTCCCAGCACTCTTTGGGGGAGACGCTGATGATGTGGATGAGATAATAATAATAATAATAATAATAATAATAATAATACCCCATCGTTCAGCCCAGACACTGAGGTCCAGTGCCAAAGGCCTTCTGGTGGTTCCTTCACTGCGAGAAGCGAGGTTACAGGGAACCAGGCAAAGGGCCTTCTCAGTAGTGGCACCTGCCCTGTGGAATGCCCTCCCATCATAAGTCAAGGAAATAAACAACTATCTGACTTTTAGAAGACATCTGAAGGCAGCCCTGTTCAGGGAAGTTTTTAATGTTTTATTGTGTTTTTAATATTCTGTTGGAAGCTGCCCAGAGTGGCTGGGGAAACCCAGCCAGATGGGCAGGGTATTATTATTATTATTATTATTATTATTATTATTATTATTATGTCATGATGCTTAAAGTAGCATAAGTGCATTAAATGTGTGATGTGAGAGTCTAGCCCTCATGGTTTCCTTGGGACATAGGAAGCTGCCTTAGATAAGATCAGACTATTTGTCTACCTAACCCAATATTGTCTGCACTAACTGGCAGCAGCTCTTCAGGGTCTTCAGGGGGTTGGATTGCTCAGCTGAGCAGAAAGTGGTCTTCCCCAACACCGGCTCCCTGATCCTTTTTTAAACTGGAGATGCCAAGAATTGAACACAGGACCTTCTGCAGGCAAAGCAGGTCATCTGCCACTGAGTTGCAGTCCTTCTGTGGGGCTTCTAGAAGTAAAAAGAACAAATTTCAGCCAATTTTGGACCATTTTCTTCAAAAGGAAAGATATTTTCGCAGGCAGCTCTACAATCCAAAGGATTCCAGGAGGATGTCCCCTTCTACCCAAATAACGTAATCATATTGTGCAGTGTTTTGTTCTCTTAATTTGGCTTCTAGTGTACTTTGTCTGTATTTTACTTTATTCTTAAGTTATTTTGAGGCACTGTGTGTATATAAAGTAATTAAAAAATATAATAAATAATGATAATGATACTAAAGCTTCCCTTTTCTAGGGTTGCCGTATTTCAAAAAGTAAAAACCAGGGCACCCCCAAAAATTGTTGCGCTTTCTAAAGGAAAACCCGACAGTTGTTGCGCTTTCTTTTTTACGGAAACACCAAAACACACACACAATTTCTCAGTTTACTTGCTGAAGATCCAGGACAAGCCGCTGCCTTCCAGAAATCCCCACCCCACCCCCGGACATCACTTCCACCTTTGAAATCCTGGTAATGTCTGGGAAATCCCGGACGTATGACAGCTCTACCCTTTCCCCTCTCAGTAATTGTGAGGACTAGAGACTTAGCATTCTTAAAGAACCAGGAGGGGCAAGAGGAAATCTGAAAGGTTGAGGGGCTATACTGATGGTGCTCTGTACTCCCTTTTTGTTTTGCCTGTTCCATTGGCAATTTTCCATACTGCTCTGAGAAATATCCTCATTTCTGTCTAGGAACCGAGGAATATGCTTTACACTGATTCAGACCTTTGGTATATCTAGCTTGGCATTGTCTGAACGAACTGGCAGCGACTGTCCAGAGTTTCTGGAGATGCTGAGGATTGAGCCTTCTACATGCCAAGCAAATGCTCTACCACTGAGCCACAGCTCTGTGTGTTTAATGCCATCTTTATCTGTTTCAGGAGGGCTTCACCCAGTTGCCCAAGATGTCGGAAGAGGTCATTGTGCCTATCTACTGCACGGGGGTCTCCGCTCAGGTCCAGAAGCAGCGGGCCAAAGACCTGGGCTTGGGTAAAAACGAGAATGCAATCAAGTACCTGAACCAGGATTACGAGAGGCTTCGCAATGAGTGCTTGCAGAGTGGAGCCCTTTTCAGGGATGACACCTTCCCCGCCACGGCCTCTTCCCTGGGTTTCAAGGAGCTTGGGCCGAACTCCTCCAAGACGTATGGAGTCAAGTGGAAACGGCCTACGGTGAGACTCAAGAAATGGCGCAGGTTGCAACCCAGAATATCTTTGACCTCGAGTTATGTCTTGCTGTTGGCATCAGTTTAGCCCAGGCATAGGCAAATTTAGCCCTCCAGATGTTTTTGGGACTACAATTCCCATAATCCCTGAACACTGGTCCTGTAAACTAAGGATCATGGGAGTTGTAGTCCCAAAACATCTGGAGGGGGGAGTTTGCCTATGCCTGGTTTAGCCCATCTAGAAAATGGGCGTAGTAGTTCTGTGTAGGTAAGCTTCAGTTATTTGGGTACACAGGAAAGCCGCAGAGTTGTGTTACCGTTCTGAAAACTCAGCTTCCCAAGAACCTCCTTTTTACACTCAAGTTTCTAGCCCTTATGGGGTATGGAGAGTACACATTAGATAGTGTGGATTCAATTGTGGAGCATCTGGCTGACTTGCTGCCTTTACTCAGCATCTCCAGGTAAAGCAAGGAAAGACGCCTACCTGAAAATCTGGAGAGCTACTCCCGGTCAGTGCAGACAATACTGAGCTTGATTAGGCTGACTCAGTACCTGTGTTCGCATAGTAATGTCTGCTGATCTCCCCGAAGCCAAATAGGACTCCCAGTAGTCAAGGCTTCATGCCAGAATGAATTAAGCAAAGTGGTAAAAGCAAAACAGTGGAATTAATTATGGAGAACGTAAGAGAATATGCATATAGGTTTAACCTGCATTTTTAAGGCAGGCTACAGAGCTGAGCTTTCCTCGGGGAAAAGAGTTTCACTTTTTACTTAATGTGCGGAGTACACACGGCCCTGATGATCAAAAGCCCTCCCAGCCTGATAGTTGTATAAAAGGTAAACAAGATAAAGGGTTGGTGCAACTTTGGCATTAGGCAGCCGGCCGGCCCCTCACCCTGCAGTTCCTTTTCCCCTTTCCCAGGTAGAGGCAAATCATAATGCAATGCTTCTGAATACCAGTTGCTGGAAACAGCAGGAGAATAAGGTGCTCTTTGAGCTCAGGTCCTGCTTGCGGGTTTCCCAGAGGCATCAGAAGGTTGGCGGTTCGAATCCCCGTGATGGGATGATCTCCCGTTGCTCGGTCCCTGCTCCTGCCAACCTAGCAGTTCAAAAGCATGTCAAAGTGCAAGTAGATAAATAGGTACCACTCCGGCGGGAAAGTAAACGGCGTTTCCGTGCGTTGATCTGGTTCACCAGAAGTGGCTTGGTCATGCTGGCCACATGACCCAGAAGCTGTACACCGGCTCCCTCGGCCTGTAAAGCAAGATGAGCGCAGCAACCCCAGAGTTGTCCGCGATTGGACCTAATGGTCAGGGGTCCCTTTACCTTTACCTTTGGCCTGATACAGCAGGCTCTTCCTCTTAGACATTTAAGAGCAACAGCAGCAGCAGCAACAACAACAACAGCAAACTAGCCCGCCTCCCTCTTGTGTATTTCAGGAACTGTGCCGCAACCCTCTCTTCATTGTGGACGGGGCGACCCGCACAGACGTCTGCCAAGGAGCTCTGGGTAAGGAGGGTTCACCTGAGGCTGAGAGGCTGTCTGCCAGACATGGGCGCTAAGCACCCCAAAAAGCAAGGGGGTCACTGAAGCCAGGTCTCCTCTCTCACCCACCCTTAGTTCTTTCCCACCTTCCTCCCTTGCTTCTTGCAGGACAAGGCTGTGGTCTTTGTTGTATAGGAGATCCTAGGAAGAGCTTGGCTGCTGGATCAGGCCAAAGGGTGCCCTTCCAGTTTTTGCAGCCAGGTGTCCATGGGAAGCCCTTAGCCATGTCTGTTGATTTCAGTGGGTGTATTCTGGGGTGGGAGTTAGTTGGACACCACCCATAGGCGTAGCCAGGGGAGCAGGTGGGGCAGCTGCCCACACCCATAATCAAGTAAATAAATAAAAACACCTATCTAAAAGTAGAAATTTGTGGAAAGATTATGACAGATTTTTATGACCACTTGGGATCAAAAGAAATTTAAAATGACGGTTGTTGAGACATTTCATTCCAAATCTGCTAGACAGAATCAGACAGAGGATGGTGACAGGTGTGTGTCCTCCCCCCCCCTAGAAATCTTTGCTACGCCCAAGATACTACCCATCCCAAAGAAAAAAAGGTTGCTCAAATTTATATGTTGGAAACAGACGGACAGCTTTTCTGTTTTCTTCAGGTAGACAAAACCTACTGATAACTTGGAAGGCAAAGGTTTTGATGCAATTTCTGGTTGTTGTTTTCCCGCTGGCCCTTCGTTTATTTTTCTGTGTTTTATCGGCATGGCTTGTTTTCTGTTACGACGAGAAGTACAATTTTGAAAGGACATTGGAGCCTTTCTGGGTGTGTCCTGATTGTGCAACAGCAGCCGCAGAGCCCCCTGAGCATATGACGCGACTTCCTCACTCTCTCTGGCCTTCCTACCATTCCTGCCTGGCTGTTTTCTTTTTGGCTTGGCTGTTTTGAAACTGTCAGGTCACGGTCATCGAGGGAAACTTCCCGACAGCTGCAGGAAACACACCCTCCTCAGTGTTTCTTCTCCTCCTCCCTCTCTCACACCACACACCATTTATCTGATCAGAGCCCTGCAGGCAGGCGTGGTCTCCTCTGCACCCGTCCCCGGGGCAGAGCGGCAGCTTCAGGGCTCAAAGACAGCAGACTGGTGTCTGCGCTTACTCCAAAAGAAGTTTGCATTTCAGAGAAACAACTAAGTTTGTGGGGTGGGGGAAACAGTGTTTGTCAAAAACTCAGGTATATAAGCTAGGCGCCAAATGACTCCTTAAACCAAGGTTGCAGTCGCCAAAGAGAATGTTTCATTGCCATTTTGGGGCAAGGGGGCTCTAAAGTCTTATTTTTCAAATGATGGGCTGACTGGTGGATTCTTAGTTAAACATCTAGTTCAGATGACAACCTTGAGCCTAGGTTAAGAGCTCTGAGAACTTAAAGAAGAAATGTCCTTTGATCCAGGGAGAGTCCACATATATACCATATTCTTCCATGTATAACACGCCACCGTGTATAACCCCCCCCCCTATTTTTGGGGACTCAAAATTAAGAAAATGGGGAGAGATTGCCCCCGTGTATAAGACTACCTCCCCTTTTAACATTATTTTTAGTTAAAAGACCTAGTCTTATACACGGAAAAGTACAGTATTTTGGCCAATTCCAACTTCTTTTTCTTAATGACGACTGCTCCTGCTCTGGCTGCACAGACAAAGCAACTTGGTTCCTGAAATTCATTCCTATTATGCAGATTAAATATAACTGATAGAATTCTACAGGATGAGGTATTTGTGTGTGAATGCGGTCCAGATCCAGTGATCCCAAGACATCAGGTGCCATCCTGGCGCCCAGGCATCCTCACTTGGTCGCAAGTGGTCGGAAGCTAGGTGCAAAATGCGCCTGGCACCTGGCTAATTTCGAACACTAGAGAAAGCACCCCACCCACCCAGAGATCAGGAACCGGGCAGGCAGCTGGTAGTCCACTTGGGCTAAGGCAGTGTTTCTCAAACCAGTTTCAGGTGGCCCTGGCTGTTCCATAGCACCAGAGGCTCCTGGTCCGCTGAGTGAAGATGGCTGGCAGACCGGAAAGTTCCAGGGAGGGTGAGGGAAGGGAAGCCTCCCTCCCCTGAGGGGAAAGGGCCAGAGGAGGTGCTGAGGGGAATTAGGAGGTGAAATAATGAAAGGTGAATATTTGTTCAAATAAATAGAATGGGAAAAGAAAGGAAGGGAATAAGACAGGAGAACTGTTACTAGTCCGCAGAGGAAGGATGAAAGGAACTGGCAGTTTTGGGGAGGGTACGAGGGGGGAAAAGGTACATGTTGGTCGTGAAAGGAGAATACAGAAGAAAAAGCTCTCTCCACTTGGAGCTTCTGGGGCAGCAGATGCTCCCTGAAATGAGGGGGCTCTCAGGATGCCTCCAAAACAAAGTCTCCTCACAACTTTCAGGATCCTTTATGAAACTACACTTCCCATGATGCTTTGGGGGAAGCCACATCTGCTCAGAGTGGCATGATGCATAGTGCAGATGGGGCCTTGGTCATGTCCACTAATGCTAACAGGCCTACGCTGAATATCCCTAATGTTGGATGCAACAGCCTCGCCAAATAATTTTACACACACACACAATGATACCTCTATACAGTGGTACCTCGGGTTACATACGCTTCAGGTTACATACTCCGCTAACCCAGAACTAGTACCTCGGGTGAAGAACTTTGCTTCAGGATGAGAACAGAAATCGTGCTCTGGCTGCGCGGCAGCAGCAGGAGGCCCCATTAGCTAAAGTGGTGCTTCAGGTTAAGAACAGTTTCAGGTTAAGAACGGACCTCCGGAACGAATTAAGTACATAACTAGAGGTACCACTATATATAAATAGCTGTTGTTTTTGTTTTAACTGGCTGGCTTTCCCTTTGCCTCTCCATCCAGGTGACTGCTGGCTCCTGGCGGCCATTGCCTCCCTCACCCTGAATGACCCTCTTCTGCACCGCGTTGTCCCCCATGGGCAGAGCTTCCAGAATGGGTACGCTGGCATCTTCCACTTCCAGGTGAGCACCTGCCTTGCTGCAAACCTTGTTACTCAAAGCACTGCCTCTCTCTCTGTGTGTGTTTTTAAATTGGATGTATTTTGTAGGAACGTAGACTAGCCCTGCTTGCGAAGCAACAGAGAAATTCTTTGTGTCCTCCAGATCTCTCTGGTGTTTATTTTAGCATTCTTCCCTGATTTGCTAGCAGACAGCTTATACCGAGGTTAGATCGTATCCAGTCTTCATGAGCATTCATTCTGATTTATTTATTTTGCAAGTTGTTTATACGACAATAAGCATTTGTGCTCCGATCACTCTGATTTTCCTTGTGGGGTGTTTACACCTTTCCAGTTAATCACTCGTTCATCCCACCCTTTTCTGTGCACGTTCCTGTCTCTTTCCATACTGCAAAACAGTGTGTGTTTGTAAAATTGATTTAACAAAAATAAAAATAAAAAATGCAAGTATAACAAAAAGGGGGGAGGGAAGCCCCAATGAATCAAAAATGTAAACTATAGCCTAGAAGGACAAAGATAAAGTATAGCTCCAAATGGATAATAAGGTATTAACTCATACAGAAATTCCCTTTACAAATAATAATAATCTCTGGCTTTCTGCTAACTGAGGGAGCCTGGCGATCAGTTTAAAAATGGACTTTTTATTCTAGGAGAGTGAGAATAAAAAGTCTGTTTTTCCAGTTATCTCCAGGCTCCCTCACTTAGCCCAAAGCCAGCTCCTTAAACGCACCAACGCCATTAAAGGCATTCTGCCCAGCTCCACCCCATCCAACGCCTGGCTTGGTCTGTTGCCAGCCGAGGTGGCTTTGCTGCTTATTTTAAGTCTTCCACACCTGAGGACTCCACCCTGATGTGGAATCCGACCTCGCAGGTGATGATTCGCCTTGGTATTTCAAGGTTCTTTGTTTGTGGGGGTGGCAAGGGCGTGGTGCATAGCGGGGAAGAAAGCTGCCCGGTGCCTCCCATTCAGAGCACGGCCTGGTGTTTGCTCAGCCTGCTGATCTGTGCCTGCAGGTAGACAGCTGCAGCTTTCCTCATGAATCGCACTTGCAGAATCTCTCTCCCCACCTGCCCTTTAGTGGAACTGGGTTTGTTAGGCCGCAGAAAGAAAGCTGGACTAGGTGGGCCTGCAAGGAATAATGTAATTTGAGCAAGGTGTCAGGACCAGAGCTCATGCAGAATGCTGGACCTTGACCTTGGAACATGTGGATTTACGATGGCTTTCTCTGAGCATGTGCAGAGCACAACCGCTAAAAAAAAAAAACCCCAGATCTGCCAGTTTCAGTTTCTTGTTTTTCCAGTTTTAAATTCAGTTCTCCCATCTGTAGCCTGGATTTTAAAAAAAAAAGTATTGTGAAAAATCATCAGCATTTCAATGTAAATTTCTTCTGAAATACACATTTTTGTATGTCATTTTGACTGTTTTGCAAGCAATTCCCCCCTTATAGAATACTTTTTTTTTGTATGCTGTTTTCACTAGAGTATGTGTTTTTCTGAATACTTCCCCCTACCGTATGTATTTTTGTAAATGAGTTGTTCAGTTGCAGAACTACCGTTGTAAAATTCAGAGACATGTAAATCTCATTGTGTTTGGGCTCACATAATGGTTTGATGAGAAGTACAGATTAAGTACGTTCTCATCTAAAACGCAAACAGCATCCATCTTCTCTCCTCCCTGCCTCCATTCTTAACCACCGCTGAGTCATCAAGGGCACATGCAGGAGGGACCGGGTTCAATTCCTGGCATCTCCAGGTTGAAAAGTTTTCACCTTTGTCTTGCCTGTTTTGCGCTTGGTTCAGATCTGGCAATTTGGCGAATGGGTCGACGTGGTGGTGGATGACCTCCTCCCAACCAAAGATGGCAAGCTTGTGTTTGTCCACTCTGCAGAAGGCAACGAATTCTGGAGTGCCCTGCTCGAGAAAGCTTATGCCAAGTAAGCATCTAAATCTCTTGGTTTGGGGTCGACAGGGGGAGGGAGGCTAAAGATTTGGTACAAAAGATTTGTGTTTGTCCCACCTCTGCCAAGGGCAAACTCTGTGACCTGGGGGTGAGTCAGCCTCAGTTTTCCCAGTTGTGAAATGGGAACAAACAGGATATCCCCCCCCCCTTTATTTTAGATTTCTTACTAACCCTTTACCACAAAGTCCCAGGGCAGGTTACAACAGTGAAATACACAACTATAAAAGAACTAAATCATTTGAACTGTAAAAGAAGAAAAGTGCAAAAACAGTTTAGAACAGTTCCACATGTATAACAATTAAAACAGTTCCACGTATAAGTTGACCTTACCCAGCTTAGGTTCAGAGATTTGGGTGGCTCGGTGGTAGAACGGCTACTTTGCTTGCAGATGGTCCTTGGTTTAGACTGAGTGGGGTGGACTAGATGAGTCCTGGGGGTCCTTTCTAGCTCTGTGATCCTATGATTCCCAGCAACTCCAGGTAGGGTTGGGAGAGACTCACTGCCCGGGACCCTGGAGAGCTGCTGCCAGCCAGTGCACACAATACTGAACTAGATCGATGCAGCAATGTTCCAATTCACTACGAAGCGCCTTCTTGAAGCCCTGCTGCTTCCACCGTAGGGTGAACGGCTGCTACGAGGCTCTTTCGGGAGGGAGCACCTCAGAAGGGTTCGAAGACTTCACGGGAGGCGTCACTGAGTGGTACGACCTACGAAAGCCGCCCAGCGACCTCTTCCAGATCATCTTAAAGGCCCTGGAGAGAGGGTCTCTCATGGGTTGCTCCATTGATGTGAGTACCTTGGGGCTGCATCCACCACTCTAGTCCACTAGTGCAAGGGCTGTTGCACTAGTGGGCAGGTGAGCTTTCCTGTTGTGCAACAGAAGACTCCAGTGCAACAGCCGTGCTAGCGGAAACTCGCCATGCAACAGATTGCACAATTACTAGCAGCCTGCTTGTGCATTTTTTTTGCACAGCAGTTTACCGGTGGCATGAAACATTTTGCCAGAGGAACAGGTATACTGCCAGGTGGCTGGTGAACTACAATCACAATTTTTTGTGATGTTTACAAGTTTTTTTTTTGGGGGGGGAGGAGTTGGTTCTGCGGGTTTTTCTACATGGATGCTATTTTTCTCTATATATATCTTATCTTACCCTGTGCACTTGTAATTAAGTACTTTTTATCTTTCAACAAAGGATATATATATTTATATAATCTTCCATAATATCCAATACAGTGCTGTGTGTTGGCTGCTCCATCCCCTTCCAGCAAAGTCTTATGTCCTTGGAGGCCCCTTGAAGGTTGTCACTTAGATTCTTCAAATCAAATCAAATTTTATTAAACGGTCACAGACCAGATTAACTCGTACAGCTAGTCAGCGAAACATAAGACCAAAGAAAACAAAGAACAGTTTCAATACAGATTAGGCCATAACAGCAATTTAAAATTAGGCAGCATGAGTAGAATTAGGTATTTGCCTGCATATTGACTTTGGAAAGCTTTTGTTTCCTGCGCCTAATAGCGGCTACACAGAATTTGGCAACATTGATCGTAATTTCAGGAACCTTATCTTCTACCAAGGCTCTCATACGTTGGAGTTCTGATTCATTTTTAAGCTTTTGTAGAACTGGGGCAATAAAGGTCAGGCGTAGATCCTCGTAGTAACTACAGTGCAGCAATACATGCAGACTTGTTTCCACTTCCGATGAGCCACATGGGCACACACGTGACTCATATGGTTTGCCCTCATATCTGCCTAGCAGCAGGGCAGAGGGCAGAACGTTAAATCTGGCCAGGGTAAAGGAGTGTCTGTACTTAGGTATTTGTAAATCAGCCAAATAATTTGCGGGTGAGAACCCTCTCCCAAAGTCTCTAATTGTGGCATGTTTATCCATTCTGCCCATATGACATTGCAGCTCTATGATTCTTACTCTTCTTCAACCCCCGTTTTTTCAGATCACAAGTGCTTTTGACATGGAGGCTGTCACTTTTAAGAAGCTGGTGAAAGGCCACGCCTATTCCGTCACTGGAGCTGAGCAGGTGATTGTTGCGTTTCTACTATTCGGCGCTCGTTTGGTTTCCTTTTTATTTACAGCATTTATGTCCAGACCCCTTTTAGCAAGGAAAAAAAAACCTCTCAGGGCACCTTAAACAAATCAATTCTAAGGTGGTCCCTGCCCTCAGCCTCACAATTTTAAGAAGTCAAGAGAGAAGGCCTAAAGCGAGGGGAGGGACCCTTTTTCATTCTGAGAGCCGCATTGCCTTCTTGGCAACTTTCTGAGGGCCGCATGCCTGAGGCAAAAGTGGGTGGGGCAACAATGGCAGATTTTACCTTTGTATAGGTAGGCTGGTTTCTACACAGGCCCTAACACACCCCTTTCAACCCTCTTGCAGGGAAGCAAGAGGCATTCTCAGAATCCAAGGGCCTGGGTGTGAAACAAGGCCAGACAGAGGGGCCCTAGGCCTGAAATTCCCCATTTCTGACATAAAGAGGAACTCTATTCCTGCAGAGGGGAAACAGATAAAAGAACTGAGGATCATCTATGTAGGAAAGTTTAATAACAGAGAGGTTGCCAGAAAAGAATCCTCCCAACAACAACAAAAAGTCAATCAATCAATCAATTAACCAGATCTTTATTACAGTCATAGACCAGCATAAGTAGGGTGGGGAACAATAATTTAAAATCTGTAAAATGTTTTGGAACATTTGGGGATGGAAAGCTAAAATTATTAAAACAGAAGGCATATGTAAAAGATGCAGGAATCTAAAAGAGGCTAAAGGAAGGGTTAGGACTGGAGCATTAAACGGATGTGGAAGAGCATAAAAGGTTAGTATATAAAAGGCTATGGCTATCCATTTACAGAGCGCTCTGATATGGGTGTTCATTAAATCTAGTTTGTGGCACAGGCCATCATCCGACGAATTTTGAATGTTGCTATGCAGAACCTGGCAACGTCGTATGTTGTAGCAGGGTTGGCATCATGAAAGCAGCAGGGAGGTATAGAATTGTTCTGTGCGCCCTGGGTACTTGTGGAGTAGTGGGGAGATGAGGCTAATATGAATGTCTCTATAATATAGGCACTGGAGAAGCACATGCTCTATTGTTTCTATATGTCCAGAATCACAGGGGCATTGTCATTTTCCCACAGAAGCCACCTGGAACTCATTGCCTCTGGGAAGCTCATCAGACTGCATGAAAACAGGGCAGGGTCAATAATGTGGTCAAGTCAAGTGCAGCCTTGTTCTTTCCTTCCTCTGTGACAATCTCTTAACGGCCATCTCTCATTATCTCTCTGCTCCCACAGATCAACTACCGAGGGCAGAGAGTTAACCTGATACGGATGCGAAACCCGTGGGGGGAGGTGGAGTGGACTGGAGCTTGGAGTGACAAGTAAGAAGGAAACCCTTCTATGTTTTCTATGCATGCTTCAGAAAGGGCTGCTGAAATGGGGGCAAAGTTGCCAGGGCGGCCATAGAAAGTTCCCTCCTTCTGTCGACGAGCCTCCTTTGTTTTCACGGGGATGAGAATATCTGGGTTCCGCTTCCCCTCCTCCTGGGCCATAGAGCTGTGGGGACAGAAGGCCTGTCTTCTCTATATACCGTTTTAATCCCACCGCAAAGAGCTCAGGGTGGCATGCATGATCTTCCCGGCGTCGCATCAGGACAACTCTGCAAAGTAAGGTTAGGTTGAGAGACAGGAACCAGCCCAGGGTCATCTAGTAAGCTTTGTAGCTGGACCAGGATTTGAATCCAGGACTCTCCAGCCCAGCATTCTAACCATCACAGACAGAAATGAAGGAGGCGCAAGGTTTAGGCGCTTGAAAAAGAAGAGCCCCTGTGCCCCAAAGTTGGTGTGTGCAGGAAGTGAGTTTGCCAAGCAAAGTGGCAAAGGGAAACAGAGTGTGTGTTGTGTTTGGAAACCAGAGTGAATTTTTTGGTGACAAATCTATGAGAGTTACTAGGGCTACAGCAGATGTTGCTGAACTCCCATCATCCTTGGCTGTTGGCCATTCTTGCTAGGGTTGATCAGAGCAACATCTGGAGGGCCAAGACTCCTCACCCCTGGGCTTTGAGAGACACTCCGGCTCTTAATATTTGCACGAGCAGTTGCTTCACAATAGTTGGTTCATCACAGAAGATCAAATACAATCTAGTGTTTTTGAAGTGGTGCCTGCAGAATAAATGGCTCCATGTAGCTTTGCAAGTTTTATCAGTCAACACGCTATAGAGTAGACGAAGGCAGCTTACCCATCCCATGTCAGAGATATCCAAGAAAAAGAAAAGTTCTTGTTTCAAAAACTCCCATTTGTTTGATTGACCCCCATTCATTTCAATTTCATTCACTGGGTTTCCTCCCACTGAATTCAGTAGGAGATCCAGCTTCTCTTCTACAGCCTGTAACTCTTGTGTTTTTCATCCACAAGGCAAGGTGAACATTTTAGACGTTCTCTTACCCTTGCAAATAACTGGCTGTCTCAGATTTCAGAAAACCTGAGATCTGCCCATTTTACAGGCAACCCATTAAAGTGCATATTGTTTCAACTTTCCATTGATTTCAATAAGAGACCCAGCCAGTCTTCTGCTGCCTGAAACTTTCTTCATTATTATTTTTTTCTGTCCAGATAGCAAGACATTTTTAGACCTTCCATTGAAACTGAGTCATGGGAGATTCAGGACAGAAATAAAGAAGCCGTTGACACAGGATTAGGCAAATTTTTGGAGGATAAGGCTGTCACTGGCTATAATTGTGAGGGCCATCAGAGGAAGTATTCCTCTGGAAATCAGTTGCTGGAGAGTGAAAGTGAGCTGTGGCATTCAAGTCTTCCTTGTGGGCTTCCAGTAGCCCTCTGGCTTGCCACTTGATTAGGTAGGCCTTCCAACAGTCCCAGCAGTGCTCTTATGGGATGGTTGAGAAGACTCTGCATTTTCTTCAGAGATGCAATGAGACTGAGGGTATGTTCTATCATGTGTTGTGGACCTGTAAAAGGGTAAAAGAGTATTGGGAAATAATTCATAATGAATTGGAAAAAGAATGTTTAAAAGTACTTTCCCCAAAAAACAAGATTCCTTTTCTGTTGGGGATAATTCAGATGGAAATTCCCAGGTGTCAAAAAAGGTTATTTATGTACAGTATACAACAACTGCAGCCTGTGTTTTGTTAGCCCAAAAATAAAAAATGAGCGAAGTCCAAACTAAAGAAGAATGGCAACTTAAACTGATGGAATATGCACAGCTTGTGGACCTAAAATATAGAATAAGAGAATGAGAGGAACATACGTTTAAAGAAGATTGGGAAAAGTTTATTGAATATATGGGGGGGGGGGAATTGTGTATATTTGAAAACATGAGCAGCATTAAGATAAATTCAACAGTGTAAATAAGTTTTGATGGATGTAATAATGGAATACTGAATGGTTTAGTTTATATAAAATATGCAGGGATTTGTGTTATGCAAAATAAACCATGGAAAGGGAAGAAGGGAAGTCACTGATATTTTAAGGTTGTTTAAATGAATACAGTGGTACCCCGCAAGATGAATGCCTCAGAAGATGAAAAACTCGCAAGACGAAAGAGTTTTTCGTTTTCTGAGGTGCTTCGCAAGACGGATTTTCCTAAGGGCTTGCTTCGCTAGACGAAACGGCCCTGCCTCTTGTGTCATGGCAACGGTCACTGCACGCACGCTCGCTTCCCCGCTCCTCCGGCTCCCTCCCACCTTCCTGCTGACGGCTCCTCCGGCTTCCTCCCACCTTCCCGCTGACGGTTCCTCCGGCTCCCTCCCACCTTCCCGCTGACGGTTGGTGCCTCGCACCGCTCCCACCCCCCTCGCGCGCTCCCCTCAGAGAGCCGTTGCCGCCAGCGCCTCTCTCTCCCTGGTGGCGGTTCCGCCGAGTCACGCTTCTGAGCCCCGCCGCCCTCCAGCAGCCGCGTCGCACGGTGGCCACAATGTGCGGGTGAGTCTGAGGTACTGGCTGCGGCAGCTGTCCTGCTTCTCCCCGCCCCTCCCCGCCGTTGTCAGTGTTTAAATGCAGTGGTGCTTTGCAAGACGAAAAAACTCGCATAACGAAAAAACTCGCGGAACGAATTAATTTCGTCTTGCCAGGCACCACTGTATTCTAAAATATAAAACAAAATTTAGTAAAAATTATAAAAAGGGGGAACAGAGAAGACTCTGCATTTTCTACTTCTTTTGGAATCTCTCTCTGTAACAGGCAGCACATTTTCTTCTCCTTTTCTTTACAGCTCTGGGGAATGGAACGCCGTGGATCCATCTATAGGGCAGCAGCTGAGAATTAAAATGGAAGATGGAGAATTCTGGTAGGCGCCCTTTTCATTTGTCTTAGGAATTGCATTTCTAAAGACGCACGCACGTCACCAACGAGCGAGCGCGTGATCTGAATTCGCGACCTGTCTCCTTTTCCTAGGATGTCATTCCAAGACTTCCTCCGGGAATTCTCCCGCCTTGAGATTTGCAACCTCACGCCAGATGCACTGAAGTCGCGCAAGTTCCGGAAGTGGAACACGACGCTCTACGACGGGACCTGGCGGCGGGGGAGCACAGCTGGCGGCTGCAGGAACTACCCAGGTAGCTCACGTAACACGTGACGTGAGTCGTGTGGGATGGGTTTTAGTAGGTAGGAGAGGATATCTTAATTACAATTGGCCCCTCCAGTCTCCTGGGGGAGGGGGGTTAAAAAGAGTTTTAAACAAAACAAAACAAAACAAAACAATTTAAAACACTCAAACAATTTCAATATCTTTCATTCACTTGTTTCACCGACCTCCTCACACCTCCCTTTTTGTATTCCACTTCTGTCAAATGTTTCAGCAATTCCTTTCCATCTTCCTCTGTTATCTGTCAAATAGTTTAATGTGTTTAGTGTTATGTAGTGTCTTTTTATTGTATTGTATTGGTTTTTATTTTTCTGTTTTTGTTTGGTTTTGCAATGTTTAAATTGTTCAAAAAGCAATAAATATTATTTAAAATTAAAAAAAAGAGTATTAAAATCCCATCCTTTGCAGAAGCTTTGGAAATTAGTCTGCAAAGCCTTCTCTTTTAAGCAATTCCAGCTTATTAAATAAGCTGGCTTCCCCTTTGTTAGCCCGCATAACAGAGAATCAGGCAACAACTTGTAAAGTAAGCTTTAAAATAGTGTTTACTTACTCAATAGTCTTGGACTGGTTCACGGCAAAGGCAGCAGTAGACCTATGCAATGGAGGAAGTAAGGATTGGTTACAGTATCATCATCATCATCATCATCATTATTATTTATTATTTGTATCCCACCCATCTGGCTGGGTTTCCCCAGCCACTCTGGGTGGCTTCCAACAAAGATTAAAAATACATTAAAAGATTTAAAATACAATAAATATATGATATGTTTAAATTAGATTTTAAAAATGGGTTTCCAGATAAAAACTCACAGTTTGAAAGAGAATTATTCTGGAACAAGGATAAATTATTGTCAAAAATGTATAACTTATTATTAGAATGGGAAATGAAAGACGAGTTAGTCAAAACTTCAATGACACACTGGGCAATAGATATAGGGCATAACATAGACCTAAACCTCTGGGAGAAACTCTGGAAGAATGATTATAAATTTACCACATGTTATACTTTGAAAGAGAATTACCGTACTTTTCTTGTGTATAAGACACAGTTGAGCGATTGCCGGCAACCCCCCTCCCAAAAAAGCTCAACAAAACTGTGCAATCCCCCCCAAAGAAAGCTCAATAACTCTGGGCAATTCCCCCCCCCCCCAATTTCCTTAATTTGGCATCCCAAAAAATAGGGGTTGTCTTATACATGGGGGCGTGTTATACACGGAAAAATATGGTATATAAAAATGATGCATAGATAGTATTTAACCCCAAGTAAGTTGGTCAAGATGTACAAAGTTGGATCAGATCTGTGTTGGAAATGCAGAGAAATGGAAGGAACATTTTTTCACATGTGGTGGACACGTAAAAAGGTTAAAGGCTATTGGGAAATGATCTGCAATGAGTAAAAAAAAATGTTTAAAACAACATTCCCCAAAAACCCCTCAGGCCTTTTACTTAGGAATACTTCAGTCTGAAGTTCCCAGTTGTCAGAAAAAATATTTATGTACGCAACCACGGCGGCTCAAATTTTGCTAGCCCATAAATGGAAAGTGAGCAAGATCCCTAGTAAGGAAGATTGGCAACTTAAGATGATAGAATTTGCGGAAGCAGTAGGTTTAACTTATAGAGTAAGAGAGCAAGAAGAATCTTTATTCAAAGATGAGTGGAATCTTTTTGCTGAATATTTAGGAAATAATTGTATACAATTGAAAATGCTGCCAGCATTTAGATAAATTCAACAGTATGGTAAATATTTAAAGGATGTAAAATGGAGAAACGATTAGATTGACTATAATAAAATATACAGGAATGATAGATAAGTAAAATCAACCTCAAAAAGGGGAGGAGGGAAGTCAATTGTTACATGGTATTATGTAAAACGTTTATTTTGAGATGTATAAACTGAAAAATTAATAAGAATTGTTATTAAAAAACCCTGTGCAGGTAAAATACTTACATTTTACAGCCCAACCAGCTTCAGGTGTGAGCCTGAGCTGGAGCAGGAACAACCATATGTGCATTCATTGCAGGCTGGAGAAAGAAAGAGAGAGTGACAGGAAGGAGAAGGGCTTATATTTCTCGCTTCTTCCTGCTACTGGAAACAGGAAATGACATCACACAGAACTCTCTCTGCCATTTACATTGCTATGCTCTGAGTCTGCCTATCTAGAAATACAGCTCTGTGTCCGTTTACCCCTAAACGTACTAACTCTCGAGAATGGTACCTCGGGATGCGAACGGGATCCGTTCCGGAGCCCCATTCACATCCTGAACAGAATGTAAGACGCAATGGCGCATCTGTGCGTGCGCGGGTTGCATTTTGCCGCTTCTGCGCATGCGCATGACATAATTTTTGAGCGTCTGCGCATGCATGAGTGGCGAAACCCAGAAGCAATGCGCTCTGTTACTTCCGGGTTGCCGCGGAGCACAACCCGAAAATGCTCAAGCACATTCAACCCGAGGTATGACTGTATGCATTTGTTGAATTCGACTGCCATCTCCCCAAAACCCCTGCACCCCACAGTCTCCTCTTTCTTTCTTTCTCCTTCAGCAACCTTCTGGATTAACCCCCAGTTCAAAATCCGCTTGGAAGAGGTGGACCACGAGGATGATGAGGACAGGAGGGAGCCGGGCTGCAGTTTCCTCCTGTCTCTGATGCAGAAGCACCGGCGCCGGGAGAGGCGGTTTGGCAAGGACATGGAGACCATCGGCTTTGCCGTCTACGAGGTACCGCCTGAGGGCTTGGGAGAGCTGCCCCTCAGGGTGTGGAGCCCTTCCCCTGCCTTCTTTCGGAATTCACTGCCCCTCTTCCTTTTGTCTCCTGCAGGTGCCTCCTGAGGTATGTATGCCAAAGAGCAACTCCTGTAAGTATGGGAAAGCCCCTGCAAGAGCATCTCCTGTCCTATAAGAACATAGGACCAGAAGCCAGGCAACGGGGGTCTGTATTGTCTGCCAATGGTTCTCCAGGGTCCCAGTCTTTCCCACTGCTGCCTGTAGTTGTCAGGGACTGAACCTCAGGCCTTCTGCATGCAAAGCTTGCACTCCACTGCTTTGCTGCAGACCTTCTGCTAAAAAGGGGGAAAACCTAAGATTCTAGTCCTCAACATAAGGAACAAAATAAGTAGGGGTGTAGCAAATTGCTTTATCCCAAGTCAGGGCAACTGAGTCCATCTAGCTCAATGTTGTCTACACCGACCAGCAGCGGCTGTCCAGGGTTTCAGGCCAGGAGTCTTTTCCACCCTGTCTGGAAATGGCAGGGATTGAAGCAGGTGCCCTTTGCAGTCAGGCAAGTGCTTAGAAGAAAGATTCCAGTCCTCATTATTTCTGAATAAAGGGATAATTTACCGTAAGTGGATATAGAGGACTTCTAGGGACGCGGGTGGTGCTGTGGGTTAAACCACAGAGCCTAGGACTTGCCAATCAGAAGGTTGGCGATTCGAATCCCTGTGACGGGGTGAGCTCTTGTTGCTTGGTCCCTGCTCCTGCCAACCTAGCAGTTCGAAAGCATGTCAAAGTGCAAGTAGATAAATAGGTACCGTTGCGGCGGGAAGGTAAACAGCGTTTCTGTGCGCTGCTCTGGTTCGCCAGAAGCGGCTTAGTCGTGCTGGCCACATGACCCGGAAGTTGTACGCCGGCTCCTTCGGCCAGTAAAGCGAGATGAGCGCCGCAACCCCAGAGTCAGCCACGACTGGAACTAATGGTCAGGGGTCCCTTTACCTTTACCTTAGAGGACTTCTAGTATGTTAGATCGCTGATCCCTCTAGCTAAGCATTGTCTGCACTGACTGGCAGCTGCTCTCCGGGTTTTCAGACAAGCTTATCAGGAGCTGCTGAGGGTTGAAATTGGGACCTTCGGTATGAGAGGCAGGTGCTCTGGCTGCTGAGCTACAGTCCTTCCTCTAAAAAGAAAGAAACATTCCAGTCCTCTTGATTTAAAGAAAGGGCCAATTTAAACAGGGATGTAGAAAGCTGCCGTCTACCAGAGTTGCCATGGTTTGAACCTGGGACCTTCATGCCTGCAAGGCAGGAGCTATTCCACTGAGCTACCCAGTGCCGGATTTACGTATAAGCTAAACAAGCTATAGTTTAGGGCCCCACTCTCTTGGGGGGCCCCCAAAAAATTAAAGGGGAAAAAACTGGATGTACATTTCCAAAATAGAAGATAAAAAACACATAAAATAAAACCTACATACAGCAACAGTGTTTTGTGTTGTGTAGGCTCCTGTGATGTAAGAAATGGGCCCCGCCTGCTAGCCTGCTCCCTGAAATATCAGTGGTTTGCTCATTTCTAACAGCGACAATTTGTTGTTGACTAAGGACAGCTGGACATATAAAGGGCCCCATTCCCTTCAGTAGCTTAGGGCCTCATCAAACCTAAATCCGGCCCTGGCCATGGCTGTTCCCTGTTCCAAGAGGAGGGTTCGACAGGTGAATTGCTTGCTCAACTCGTGCCTTCTCCTCTCTGGCAGTTCAGGGGGCAGACCTCCGTACACCTGAAGCGTGACTTCTTCCTCTCGAACTCCTCGCGGGCGCGATCCGAGCAGTTCATCAACCTGCGCGAGGTCAGCACCCGCTTCAAGCTGCCGCCGGGGGAGTATATCGTGGTGCCTTCCACCTTTGAGCCCAACAAGGAAGGGGACTTCGTGCTCCGGTTCTTCGCAGAGAACAAAGCCGGGACAGTGTATGTGTTGCTGGTGATCTTTGTCATTCCTTTGGCAGAGGGTGGGCAATCGTTCAACTGATTGAAATGGGTCTCAGAGTGCTGTACAGTGTCCTCTTGCAGCGCTGTCTAACTACTCAGACCCACTGAAATTGACATTTAGGTTTGAGTAATAATAATAATAATAATAATAATAATAATTTATTTCATTTCTATACCGCTTTATATTTATAAGAAAAATCTCAAAGCGGTTTACGGAATATTGAAACATCAATAAAACATCAATAAAACAGTCTGAAGAAAGTCAAATGTAGAGTATACTGTCAAAGCTACATAATTAACAGAAAACTAAAATATTATCTTAAAGACTTCAAAATAAAACATTACAAAGGAGGTCAACTACAGAACACATATTTAACACAAACAAAGTTAACAAAAAAACTTTTTTAAAAACATTTTTAAAAAACCACATTGCTAAGTGAAGTCAAAAATAAATTGCATATTTAAAACAGCATAATTAACAAGAGAATAAAATATCATAAGCATAACACAGCTGTTTGGCAGGCACAAAAAGATGGGGAAAAGAATCCAATATTTAGGGTTTGTTGTCAGGCATAAAAGATGGTGAGAACACTGGTTTCCCTGGCACAACAAATCCAGTTCTTCTTTTTAAGTGGATTTATTGTAGTTGGGAAAGTGACAGGCAACCTTTACTAAACAAGCTATAGCTTAGGGCCCCACTCTCTTGGGGGCCCCCCAAAAAATTAATTGTATTTTAGTTCAACAATTACTTTGATAAAATACATATTTTGTTATGTGCAAATGGCTTTAGATACCCATTAGGTCCATAAATTACTATATAGCATATATCCAACACAAAAAACAGCAGCAATTTGTTGTTGACAAAGGACAGCTGGACATTACCTTCAGTAGCTTAGGCCCTCATCAAACCTGAATCTGGCCCTGCGTGTGATTGCGCGCATTGCCACGAACACTGAAGTAGCACAAAAAGGGACAAAAGCATCCCTAAAAGAGCATAAAAGCACATGAAAATAGTATCTGGCAATCCCAAGAGCCTTAGCACCAAGCTTTGAGGCCTATGAAGAGTTGGAGTTTGAGCAAGGAGGTTTGGAGGGAGCAACTGTGGTAGGTTTTGGTGGGTTTTTTGTTTTTTAAATGGTTTTTTGATGGTTTCCAGAGGTTTGGAGAGTGTTTGCAGGCTTTTCCATGGTGTTCCCAATTTACGCAATTTCACTTTAACACGCGGCGCCTCAGAATGTAACCTCCGCGTAAATGGAGAGTTGCCTGAACTGAATGGGATGAAAGAAAAACTAATGGGAGGACCTGGAAGACCTCTCATGCAGATCAGGATTGAATGCATGTTGTCATAGAACACCCCTTCGAACAAGCATGGTCTTCTCTGGCTTTCCAGGGTCTCGGGTCCGCCCCCCCCCCATTTCCCTGCCACCTAATCCCTTCTTAACTAATCCCGTCTTAACTAGACAGGTGTGGGGAGCTGGACTTAGGACCTTCTGAGCTTTTGCCTCTTTCCAATTGGGATTGAGAGCAGTACACGTGAAAAGGATCTAGGAGTCTTGGTTGACCACAAACTTGACATGAGCCAACAGTGTGACGCGGCAGCTAAAAAAGCCAATGCAATTCTGGGCTGCATCAATAGGAGTATAGCATCTAGATCAAGGGAAGTAATAGTGCCACTGTATTCTGCTCTGGTCAGACCTCACCTGGAGTACTGTGTCCAGTTCTGGGCACCACAGTTCAAGAGGGACACTGACAAACTGGAACGTGTCCAAAGGAGGGCAACCAAAATGGTCAAAGGCCTGGAAACAATGCCTTATGAGGAACGGCTAAGGGAGCTGGGCATGTTTAGCCTGGAGAAGAGGAGGTTAAGGGGTGATATGATAGCCATGTTCAAATATATAAAAGGATGTCACATAGAGGAGGGCGAAAGGTTGTTTTCTGCTGCTCCAGAGAAGCGGACACGGAGCAATGGATCCAAACTACAAGAAAGAAGATTCCACCTAAACATTAGGAAGAACTTCCTGACAGTAAGAGCTGTTCGACAGTGGAATTTGCTGCCAAGGAGTGTGGTGGAGTCTCCTTCTTTGGAGGTCTTTAAGCAGAGGCTTGACAACCATATGTCAGGAGTGCTCTGATGGTGTTTCCTGCTTGGCAGGGGGTTGGACTCGATGGCCCTTGTGGTCTCTTCCAACTCTATGATTCTATGATTGGCGCTGCCTGCTGGGATACAGGTGCTGAACTCATCCTAGCCCAGGCCTTGCCCAGGGCTCAGAGAGTGGAGCATTGTGGCTGCTTCAGCAACAGCCAGCCTTAGGCTGAGCCTTAGGTAGGAGCTGTAAGCCTTACCTTTTACCGAAAAGCACTACTTCTCTTAAAGGGGCCCACCCCCTCTCAGCAGCTTTTTTACTCTCATAGAGCAGGGGAGACAGATGGACTGGGGCTCCTGAGATGGAGTCCTCTGAGTCAGAGGTAGGGCTGTATAATGCATTGCTTTCCATTCCACTCTGTGTTTTACACACACAGCGATATTGCTGTTCTGCAGCAGTTCATCTTGTGCCAAAAATTATGACATCGTCATTCTTTGCTGTCCATTGTGGCGAGATTATGTCGCTTTCATAACTCGCGTTGTCATTACTTTATTCCATCCCATTCATTTCAGTGCAAAGGAATCACAGTGCAAGTGGTGGTGGTTTGCGGCGGGGAACATTAGTTTGTTATCATTTGCAGACTGAAAGCAACAGCAGCAGCAAACATCAGTCGTTTTCACTGGGTTGATTTCCATTATGGGCAAATAAGTTAAGATTGGCAGCTTCCAATTTTGTTGGCATTCTGCTGCTGTCGCAACACACGAGCCAGACTTTGGAAACAAAACCAGATGTAAACCCTTGACTTTAACTCTCCCCTGCCTCTCACTTGGCTTCAGAGTGCTTCTCACCACCCCGGTTTCATAATGCTTGTTCTGCTATGTTTACTAGTGTCTGGATAATTGCCTTGAGCCTCTTTATGTTTCCCCTGAGTTCTCATTTTTATTTTTATTGCCTTTCTGCAGGGAAATGGACGATGAAATCCAGGCAAACCTCCCAGATGAGGTAGGAATCCTCCAGTGACAAATACGGACCCCTTTCAAAGGGTGACTTAGAGGAAATTCCTGCTTGTATTCCAGAGCAGGACTTCCCAAGCTGGTCTCTGGACCTCTGACGGTCTACCAGCGTCGTTCAAGTGATCCGCAGCATGTCTGCAAAAATTCAGTTAAAAACCATGCAGCACCTAGCACCATTGCTCCAAGAGGTAGAAGAATAGCTAACTGGTCCTCCGAGATCCTCAGCAATTTTCAAGCAGTCCTTGGAGAAAAGAAAAAGTTGGGGAACCACTGGTGTAGAGGAATTATGTAACAACTGCTACCAGTTGTTTTTACATTCAAGAAGGATCCCCTCTTCTGTCATGGGCACGTCTTTCTCTCTGAATTCAGTATACACCCATTGGTGGAAGTCACGAGTGGGGACAGTTGTGGTTGCACTTAGAGCTTCTCATGGACATCTGTTTGGCCGCTGTGAGAAGTAGATGCTGGACCAGATTGTCCCCTTTTGGCCAGAGCCAGCAAGACTCATCTTATGTTCTCAGCTAGTTCTGCTGGGGCACAGTAATTTGTCCAGCAGTTTTCCATTTTTTTACGAGGTGGTGGTGGAAATCTCCCCACAGATACGGGCCAATGCATGCAGCCCTTAGAATGGACTCATCACATGTGGCCTTCAGCTACAGAGGGGTAGCCAAGATAATTCTTGAAGTGATGGTGAAGCTTTTTGTGAGTGGTTTTTAAAACAATAAAAAGAGCAGCCTGTCACTTTTCCATGCTTCCGAGCCCATAGAACTTTGCATATTTAGACTTTCTAACCCTAACCAGCCTGTCTGACCGTTCCTCTGTCTCTCCCTTCCCCAGAAAGTGCTTTCAGAAAGCGAGATTGATGATAGCTTCAAGCAACTCTTTAGGCAGCTGGCGGGGGCGGTAAGTGTGTCAAATGCGAGGGGGGAGGGTTAAATTAGATCTATTCCCCATTTAAATGGGAACTTTCCCAACATGCACCATCCAAAACAATACGTGGACCGAAATTCAGGCAGCCTTTGAAATCAGCCCTTCTCAGAATTTTGCAGTGCAGTTCTCCAGCCTGGTAAAGTGTTTCCTTACTATTTTGACCAAGCTGTGCAGGTGTGGAGCAGGTGACAGGTGGCTTCTTGCCAAATGGAGGATTGGCAGGCCCTGCTGATCAGCTGAGGCTTGGTGCTCACCTCACCCACCTGTCAGAGTTGGCCAGTGGTAGGTGGAGGGGGGGTTAAGGATCATTAAGTTCCCCACCTTTGTCCTAGCTGAGCAGCAGAGCGCTTAGCTTGCATATGCAAAGGTGCCTGGAGCTGTGATGGGGAAACAGTTTCCAGGTCTGAGTAGGTTCTGAGCAAAGGGCTTGACTTCAGGCCTCTGCAGGAATCGCCTCTTTTAAGAGTGGCTTAAAATAACATTGAATCTTTTTTTCCTCTTCTTTTCCGCCCTTCCTTGCAGGATATGGAAATCAGCGTTCGTGAACTGCAGACTATCCTCAACAGAATCATAGGGAAACGTAAGCACTGAGCCTAACTTGTTTCCTCATCACCTTCTTCTTCTTTTTTAAAAAAGAAATTAAAATAGCAAAACATTTGTCATGCAGAGTCAGGGAATGTGTGCATGTGCGTACAACAAATGCTGAGTATTGTATGCAACAGAGAATAAAACTAATTTGGTGAAGCTTTGTGTTGCCAGGGCCCTTTGGCAACAAGTGTTGCCAGATTTCACCATTTAAAATGTTCGGACACCAGCAACCCACCACCTTCCTGACCTTGGACTTGCAACAAACCTGACATATAATTCCAGGGTTTGTGGCTTCCTTGTGCTACTGTTGAGGGTCCCTTTGAACGATTTCCGTCATCTTTTTGCTGCGTGCATTCGTGGGGTGTAAAAGGAAAAGCTCTGATTGTCCCTTCTTTGCTTTTCACTGCAGATAAAGACCTTCGGACGAAAGGGTTCAGTTTGGAGTCCTGTCGGAGTATGGTGAACCTCATGGATGTATCCTTCCTTTTTGGTTTCGGGGTCTGTGTATTTTAAAGCAGCTCCAGGTTCTCAGTATTTTGCAGGAGAGCACGTGCCATCAATTTAGATTTGCGCTTAATTAAAGTAGATTATACTGCTCTTTTGCCCTAATGCAATAAATCCACTTTTATAAAACCAAAACAAAACAGACTTTAAAAATTATTTAAAGATGTTTATATAATACTTATTGCGCAAAATTTATATACAGCTTGTTTGTAGAAGAAAGTGATTTACAAAAAAGATAGATTATCACTAACAAATCAGAATGAATGCTACATGAAGGCTGGACGTAGTTTAACCTCTGCCTAAGCTATATGCCTGCAAACGCTCAACAAACTAATTTTTTGGGAGTATGGCATTGGAGGGGAAGGGGAGGTGATGGTGGAAGGAGGCGACGGTGGCATTTTGACAGCAGTGTCTCCTTAACATCCGCTTCCTTGACCAGAGAGATGGAAATGGGAAACTTGGATTGGTGGAGTTCAACATCCTTTGGACCAAAATCAGGAGCTATTTGGTAAGCTCACAGTGTCATCAAAGTCATTTATGGGTAAAAAAAAACCCACACAAACATGACTACAGTGGGGTGGGTAAGTGGTGGGGACCTCTGCCCACCCAGATACTGTGGAGTCCAGCTCCCATCAGTCTCAGACTGCATAGATAGTGGTCAAGAATGATGGGAGCTATAGTCCAACAACAGCTAGAGGTCCACAGATTCCCCATGGTTTAAAACTTGGTGCACAAAACTCTCCTGTCCAAATATTTCACAAATATTCTCTTGGTTACATGATTCCCCACCCCCCGCAAACCAGGATAACTAAATGGAATTATAATTATTTTTGTTATTTGCAGGGGAAAGCTGGGGAATTCTGCTTAATTGTTTTCTGATATGCAAACAATATTTTGCAGATATGGACTGTTCAAAAAATTGGAACATATCTAAGGAGTGGGCTGAAAATGAGAGAGCCAAAACAATCAAACTTTGTAATTTGACATCCATTTGATTCTGAAATGTGAATGTTGATGTCCAGTATCATAATTTGAGCATGTTAAGGAATTTTGAATCTGGTTCTGAAATCTCTTCCCTCTAGATGGGACTTGAGTCTGGAGAGTTTAGTGATCCTTTCTGGATCTCCCTCTAGTGGTTAGACTATGAATTGATGGGCTTGTTTGTAGCTTGTTTGTAGCTTGTCCTACTGGAGCCTTGGAACTCTTTTTTTTTTTTTTCCTCTGGACACCTTTGATTCTTGGGGCTCAGCCGCTGGCTTCACTGTTGACACCTTTGGGGGGGGCATTTTATCTCCTTTTCTCTTTGTTATCTTTTAAGGCAGTCTTTAGGAAGTTCGATTTGGACAAGTCGGGGAGCATGAGTGCCTACGAGATGCGGATGGCTCTGGAGGCTGCAGGTGATCTGCCCCTTTTTAATTGCATTCAGTTTTCTAGGCAGCCTCTCAACTGAACTAGTCCTCAAGGTGGAATTAAAACCAAGACATCAATCAGAATCAAGAAACTCAGCTAACAGTCAGGAATCCTGGGTGGTTGGCCACTGTGGGAACAGGATGTTGGACTAAGATGAGCCTTTGGCCTGAACTAACAGGACCCTTCTTGTCTTCTTTAACATATCCAGTCCCTTTGCCCTTTCCTCATTAATTGTAACTGGAAGCTGTGCATGAATGAATTAGACAAATGGGCAGTTCAGGTCCTGTGAGAAAGACACTTGTGACTCTTGTCTTTCCTGCTCAGCACCCAGCCAAGTGGGATAGTGGAGATACAGCTGCCATATAAGTTTTGTATTACAAGTGTCTCAGGGCTGGGAAATCGGATGCCCTCCAGATGTTCTTCAACTCTCAGCTCCCATCAGCCCCAGCTGGTATGGCCATAGTTTCGTGGTGATGGGAGTTGGAATCCTGCAAAGTCTGGAGGACCACAGGTCCCCCACTAAGGTCTAATCTGAACTGCTGGATTTCAAAGCACACAGCTGTCTGAATTGCTCATAGTCCCTCGGCTTGCTTCAAAAGTGGGAGGCTCTGTTGTGTTTTTCAGAAAGCCACCCAGCTTCTGAATGAAATGTATTTGCTCTTTCTTTCTCTCGCCCAGGCTTCAAGCTGAACAAGAAACTGTATGAGCTAATCATCACCCGCTATGCTGAACCTGATCTGGCCATCGACTTTGACAATTTTGTCTGCTGCTTAGTGCGACTTGAAACCATGTTCCGTGAGTGCCCTTTTCGTAGGGTGGCCGTTTCATATTTCGATGTGTGACCAGGTTGTTTTAGTCTGCCTATGGAGGGCAAGGGCAAAGCCCCCTTGCCCCACCCCCAGGACCCCATAGCTATTGAGGACTGGTGGAGGCTGTATTGTCTACACCCCTTCTTCCCTCTTTGGGGTTCTCCTAGAAGTCAAAGGAGGCAAAGGAGTAGCAGGGGACTGCAGTGTTGGCCTTGGAGTTTAGAAAGGTGTTGGGTTTGCATGCCCCAGTGCTCTAACTCCAGGGTTAGAGGTTTTCTTTAGGCGTGCCTAAAGGCTTTGAAAACCACCAGCAACATTTTAAATTTCCATGCAGTTGCAATATGTTCCCCATGCTGCTCTTAAATTATTTCCAAAGCAGCTTGAAATGGGTAAGGAGGAAGCAGGCCAGCAGCCACCCTCCTGGCGCAGCTCTTTGGAGCCTGTCCCTGGAGTCAACAGGGTTGATCTGGGTTTGTTTCCCACCCAGAGAAGTCCTGCAGTGAAATATCTTGATTTAATTCCCACCCTCAACTCTGCCACTCACCCCACAATCTCTCTCTTCAGGGTTTTTCCAAGCACTGGACTCAGACAAGGATGGAATCGTCACCTTTGACTTGGTTAAGGTAATGCCTCTCTGATAGTTGAAAATAAACTGCCAGTGTCATAATGCTGTGATACAAATGTCTGGTGAGATCACACTCGGGATACCGTGTGCCGTTCTGGTCCAGGAACTTCAAAAAGGATATTGTAAATCTGGAAAAGGTGCAGTGAATGGCAACAAAAATGATTGAGGGGGTGGAACGCGTTTTCCTATGAGGAATGATTATGACATTGGGAGTTTCTGAACTACTGTTTTTAATCCTCCTGAAAACCCACCAGCATTTTTGCGATAATTTATCCTAATATACACATTTACTTACATGCAGTGTTCCCCAATGTGATTGTGCATTGTATTACAGCCTATGTATGCATTTTGTATGCATTATTGCAAAATTTGGAGAGGTGCAGATTTTGAAGGTTGGGTCTATGTTTCAGTTTATGTGTTGTTTCAGAAAGCGTGAATTAGGTAGATTTGCTTTTGACGGTGAACTGAACTGAATTTCTCCTCTATTCCTCTTTTTATCTCTCTCTCTCCTGCACTGCAGTGGATACAACTAACCATGTTTGCCTGAAGAAGAAACAGCACCATCCCTGCACGGCTGTCTGGCCCTTCTCCTCGGACATCTTTTGTGCTTTCGTTCTTTTTACCTGCAAGTGCCTTGCATCACAATGTGGTCGCTTCTTGCTTTTTCACTGCTTCCACCTCAAATAAAGGAACAGACCTGTGCTTAAACACACACACACACACACACACACAGCACTTCACATTTGCCTCACGTGCCAAGGTGGACTCTCTTGGCTCCCTGCCGCCGTGCCTGGTCATCACCTGTGACCTCGGAAGCTGTTCAGATCCTGCGCTGCCTCCAAAGCTGCTTTTTGCTTTGAATAACGATCCATAGCAAGACTCTTGCCGCACAGCTTGGCACAAAAGAGGCCTTCCTGACTTGACCTCAGGCCCCTTGTCTTTAAAATGGGGGCTTATCACAGCACCAACATGAGCAGCAACGGTGGCTCTGTGGAAAAGCCCTGAGTGGGCAGTGTATTCTGGGAACACTCTTGCCTCTTGATGGCCAGTTTTTCAGTGGCTGTTGGCTTTGGTTAGTTTTTAGGGCTTTGTCCTGATGTTGGCCTCCTCTTAAGTTTTTGGTTTTTTTGTCTTAAGATGTATGTGCAGGATAAGGGGGGCAGCCAGAGAGCTGGCCCCACAGAAGCATTGTTTTGAAATAGTGAGCAAACATCCTGAGGCACACGGCGGGGGGGGGGGGGGGAGCCCTGATGCCTTAATTTTAAAAAAGGGATGTCTTGCCTTCTTTGTCCCTATTGCTGGATATCTGCTCAGTCCTCCCAGTTTGCTTCTATAGCCGTCTGGTGGATGCCCACTCTGCAACATAGCACTGCTTGCTGGGAAATCTCAGCCCTCCGTTGGCCACACTTCCTTCGACTCATTTGCCATATTTCTTACACTCAGGCAATATTTGCACTATACATTTAAAGCACATTCAACAACCATGGCTTCCCCCAAAGAATCCTGGGAGCTGTAGTTTGTCGAGGGTGTTGTTATGAGACCTCTCTCCCACTCACAGAGCTACCATTCCCAGAGTAGTTTTAAATCAGTCCCTCTTCCCAGGGAATTCTGGGAACTGTAGTACTCTCAGCACTCTCAACAAACTAGAATTCCCAGGATGGGGGGTGGGTTATAAAGAGTGCTTTAAATGTGCAGTGTGCATTTGGCCTCAGATTTGCCCACTGGTATTTCACTATTTGCCAGTGAGATGCCTTCTATGTTTTTGAAACATATTTGCACCAGTGCCAAAGAAATATTCCCACTTCTGTAACTGTTTTGGGCTCTGTATTTTTTTATTTGGCAAATACAAAGTTTGGCAAGAATGGACTGAGACCTGACAGGGGACTTTGCAGGGCTCCTTCTTCAGATGGGAAAGGCCTGTGTCTACATGGGGGAAGACTGAGCTTTCAATCCCTGGCATCTCCAGGTAGACATAGGAGAGAACACAATCTGGAATCCTGTAGAGCAACTGCCAGTCAGTGTAGACAATACAGAGCTAGCTAAACCAAATGTCTGGTTTGGTGTAAAGCCGCTTCTGATCTCCCTGCTTATATCAGCCTTTTATTCAGAAGCAATTGGACAGAAATCTTATTTTTATGGGGAGGACTGCCTTTCAGTGGCATGTTCTGCAGTTCAGTCCTCAGCATCTCCAGGTAGAGAGAGGAAAGAGAACTACATGGTTCAATGGCCTGGCTCCGCCATAGGGTGGCTTTCTGTCTTCTAATCTGTATCTGGCTGCAAGGACATCATCCCTTTTCTCCAGCCCCATATTTTCCACTCGCCCGAGGGGCCTGTTTTCCCTCACTGGTGCCTGCCTTTTGGCATCCACAGCTTCACATCACTGACATCTCGAGAAGTTGCCCTCGCCAGCCTTGTTCCTCTCTGACTGTTGTCCTGCCTAAAGGGTGCCTTTCTCGAATAGGAAATTGATAACCCTGCAACGCCAGGATGGCTACGGGTCCGCCATCCCTGGGATGATGATGAAAATAATAATAATAATAATAATTGTTAATTTTATTTATACCCCGCCCTCCCCAGCCAAGGCCGGGCTCAGAGCGGCTAACAACCAATAATAAAAACAAGTTGATTAAAATACAATTTAAAAAACAAGATTAAAATACAACATTAAAACATTAGGATGCAGCCTCTACACAGGAGGAGAAAGGAAAAAGAAAGATGGGGAGGGAATCAAACTGGTTCTAAGCCAAAGGCCAGGTGGAAGAACTCTGTCTTACAGGCCCTGCGGAAAGAAATCAAATCTCACAGGGCCCTGGTCTCATGAGAGCATTCCACCAGGCCGGAGCCAGTGTTGAGAAGGCCCTGGCTCTGGTGGAGGCTAATCTAACTTCCTTAGGGCCTGGGACCACTAGGGTGTTGCTATATATGGACCTTAAGGTCCTCCGTGGGGCATACCGGGAGAGGTGGTCCCATAGGTACAATCTGGATAAGAAACTGACTCATGGAAATCAAATAGGGTCAGGCACAAAATGATGGGCAATCCTGTTTGGCCAACAGTTGGGCAGGCTGCTTCCTGTCTCTGGAAGCTTCTATGAGCCTTCCAATGCCTGACCTCAAGGCCTGAGGGGCAGAATTCTCCTCACCCAGAGGCCGGTTTGGGGTGAATTGGGGCCTCCAGGCTGCAGCAGCTGAATGCCCCTTACCCGTCTCCGCCACCCACTTCACACTTGCTCCCACAAAGCCGCCTGAGGTGCTGCCGAAGCCCCCTCCCCTCTGAGGCTGTTTCACGTCTCCCCTGAGGTGCCCAAATGGGAGACTTCTGAGGTGATGTTTGCTTCTGTAATTGTGCCAGAAGATTCCGTTATCAGGGATTATTTTACACTCCTATGATGCAACTGGGTACTACTGTTTAATCTTTTTGTTTTGTATTGTAGAAACAGATTTGTTTTATTGCCAAAAAAAAAGGAAAAAAGAAGTGCTATTATTAAAGCAAGATGCTTGAGTCCCTATTGGTTTGGGCTGTTTTTTGTTAAGTTTCTTTCCTTCACCACACAGTCTGAGAGGAGGTTACAACATTATAAAAATACAACCTTGAAATAAAACCTTAAACCACAACCTTTGCCCAGCTGTGAGGGGTGAAGGCCGCTCCCTGCAAGGCCCTTTCCATCTGGCCTAGGGGGCAGGGCCCAGACTCACCAGCCCTAGAAAGAGGCTCCTCAGAAGCCCGGAGGAACATCAGTGGGTTATTGCTTTATTGCTTTATTTATTTAATATGCTGTAAATCACTTAGAGATTTTCATTAATATCAGCAAGACAAAGGAGATGGTTTGAAACTTTTGGAGGAAGAGAGAACTAGCCCCGCTGTACCTCAGGGAGGGCTGTGTGGAGAGAGTCTCTTCCTTTAAATTCCTAGGAATTCATCTCAGTGAAGACCTTACTTGGAAAATAAATACAACCCAGGTGGTTAAGAAAGCCCAACAGAGACTCCATATCCTCAGAGTATTGCGAAAGAATGATGTCAATCAGCATTTGATTATCTCTGTCTACCAGGCCATAATAGAAAGTGTCCTTTCATACTGCATCACGGTGTGGTATGCTGGTTTGGCATCAACTGATAGGAATTCAAAAGCATGTCAAAGTGCAAGTAGATAAATAGGTACCGCTCCAGCGGGAAGGTAAACAGTGTTTCTGGTTCACCAGAAGCGGCTTAGTCATGCTGGCCACATGACCCGGAAGCTGTACGCAGGCTCCCTCGGCCAATAAAGCAAGATGAGCGCCGCAACCCCAGAGTCGGCCACGACTGGACCTAATGGTCAGGGGTCCCTATAGTCACTGGAAGGACAGATCCTAAAGCTGAGGCTCCAATACTTTGGCCACCTCATGAGAAGAGAAGACTCCCTGAAAAAGACCCTGATGTTGAGAAAGATTGAGGGCACAAGGAGAAGGGGATGGCAGAGAATGAGATGGCTGGACAGTGTTCTCAAAGCTACCAACATGAGCTTGACCAAACTGCGGGAGGCAGTGGAAGACAGGAGTGCCTGGCGTGGTCTGGTCCATGGGGTCACGAAGAGTTGTACACGACTAAACAACAACAATAGTTGGTACCAGTGTCCTCAAAGGGCTGAAGGTGTAGCTTAAAACCAAATTGGGTGTCTTTAAGGACAGAAATGGGCCATGAAAGGCAGGTTAATGCATAAAGAAAGCAACCACGTAACTTAAGCTACTCCTAAAATACTTCCTTTCCCCATACATCAATTTCTTAGAGGACATGAGAACATGCATTATGAGTAACATCAATGTTCAAATATTTCTAAAAACTTCCCTGTATAGAGAAAATTAATTAAGAACGGAAAAGCCATTTATGTAGTGCAATTATAGATAAAGTGAAATGCATTAAAACAATTTTGGGACGGATGGGAAAGAGATACTTTTACTATACAAGAGCAGTGGTGCAGAATTGAGTGCCTTATTTTCTAATTTTTTAAAATCAGCTGTCTCCTTTAACCAACACTTCTCAAGGCTGTCTTAACAACTGCTCAGAGGAGGGGAGCTACGAAGAAAGCCAAATCAGTCCATCGTTTGCCGCCATATATTCTATTAGCACAGGCACACGCACAAGAGGGAAAATCGGATAGAAAAGCCCCCTTTATCTCCGTCGGCCTCGTCCGCCTCATTTACATCTCCCTGGATGGCATCCTGGCCTGTAGCAGGATCCAGTTCCAACCCTTCTTCAAGCTTCGCTTTCCCCCCCTCCTTGCTTTTCCTCTCTCCTTGACGCTGCTGCTGCTGCCCCGTGAACGGAGATCAAGAGCAAAGCTGGTCGCGCTGAAAGCAATGGGGAGAGAAAGGAAGAGAGAGAGAGGAAAAGGAGAGTGGGGGGCGAGTGAAATCGCTCTTTAAAAGAAAAATCCCATTCCTAAATGCATTCCTAAATGTACTGCAGGCTTGCAGCACAGGTTTTTTTTGTTTTTTGTAAGCAAGATCCTACTTCATTAAGATGATGGAGGCAAGTGTTAGAGAGAGGGGGGGGACAAAAAACAACAACAACAAGGGGCATTTAGAGAAATGGATTTAATATGTAAGATTTAAAAAATGAATGCGTATACAGTACTGTATAAACCAAAGAGGAATATTGTAAATGAATTCCTCAGTGGCTACAATGAATTGGGTATTTACTACAGCCAGCTCCCTTTCGTCCACGCACCTCTCTCTGTGTGTGACTGCGGATTGCGAAGTCCTGACACGGATTCTCCAGTAACTCTGAACTGGAGCCGCCTCCACCTCTTCCTCCAGTCTCCACCCCACCCCCTCTTTTCTACCCACCCCTGGGCTCACCTTATCATATAAACGTGTATAGAAGCGGCGGCAGCCAAAATATATGGGGACACACACATATATATTCACCACCACCCCGCTTCTTCTGTCTCCTCGCCGCCCCCGCCCAAGCTGGTGGGAGGGGAGGGGGGCTTCTGGCAAATAAAAGCAGATTAGAGACAGCTAAGTACCAAACGTGAAGGAGGTAATCTAAAAGGCTCGATCTGCCACCACTGGCCATTTTCCACTCCATTTGAGCTGCTTGCGGCTGCACGGCTGTGGGGAGGAGAGGAGGAGTGATGGGGGCGAGAGAAAGAGAAAGGAGCAGTGCGGGGGTGGGTGTGTTCGTGCAAAAGCTCTGAGTTGGATCTGGCAGAGGCAGGAAGCGCTGGATCACTTCAACCGCCGGCGGCTGGGAGCTTTGGGGCAGCCCCGCAGCGAAAGCAGGAGAATCGGCTGTATCTCGGAGTCCCCACTGGGTGCCGTCCGCCCACTGGAGGAACTACTCGCCAGCTCAGTTTCAAAAACCTTGATCTGTGGTGTTGACTTTTTTTCTTAATTTTTTTTAAATAACTTTTTTCTTTCTTTTTTTAAAAAAATAATTTATTTTGTTAAGTGTCCCCGGATTTATTGAAAAAATCTGGTAACCTTAGGGTAGAAGCCCTTAGATGTATGGTGTGCAGCAGCTTAAGTTGCTAGTGTTTTGACTCAGTGGGGCTTCTGAGCAGACTTGCTAAATATTTATTAAACAGGTGACTATATTCACATTGCAGCGTAAGTCAATCAAGCGCCCCACTGACAGAAATCGCTGTGAGGTAAACACAGCGCGAGGGCTGCCTCACGTGGCGGATGGATTGGCTAGGCGGCTCGCCAATCACACTCCTAAAGGCGGTCCCCAGAGCCCACTCGCTCTTTGGATTGGCAGCGAAGACTTCCTCCGGCGTCGCGCATGCGCCGCTATGGCCGGCAGCGGTTGGGAGCGGAGGGTGCTGCCCGTGTGCGTGGGGGCGGCGCTGGTGGGCGCGCTCGCCCTGGAGGTGGTCGCGGTGCTGCTGCTTCGGCAACGCGGAGGCGGCGGCGAGCGCGGGAGCGAGGCCCCTAGGACGGAAGCATTCCCATTTGTGTCGCTGGCATCGCTGCTTTTCCTGCTGGGGAACGTGCTTGAGAACGCGCGCCGTTTCGTCACCGCCTCGCCCAGCACGCGCGGCGTTATGCTGGCGGGGGCGGGGCAAGGATGGGAGTGAGTTGGGGGGGCTTCGGCGGACGGTAGCCAATCAGAGAAGAGCGTGGGAGTGTGGGGCGGGGCTTGGGGAAGTGGCGGGAAAAGGACTGGGAAGTCCTCAACCTTGGCCCTCCAGATGTTCCCAGCATCTGGGAGACTACAGTTCCCAGCATCCCTGACTACTGGTCCTGCTAGCTAGGGATCATGGGAGTTGTAGGCTAACAACATCTGGAAGGCCGAGGGTGAGGAAGCCCGGGCTAAGGAAAGCGCCTTGGCCTGACATGCTCAGAGACATTCTTCTCATTGGATTTTATTTTTCCAAAGCTCTTTTTTTCAGAGGAGGAAAAGCCCTGAGGAGAGCAACAGCACCAGTGAGGCCTAGCTAAAAGCTTGGGGTGCCTTAAAGGGAAAGGAATTGAGAAATCGCTGCTCTCAGGCAGGAGGTCCCATCTCTGGGACCATTACTTAAAAAGGGAACCAGGTAGCAGATAATGGGAAAGTCCCCTGAGAATTTCAGGGTAGACATTCTGTTAGATGCTCTGCCAGAGTAAACAGTATTGAACCAGATGTCTTACCTGTTAGGTACTAGCATTCCTAAATGTATTGCAGGCTTGCAGCACAGGTTTTTTTGTTCTTTGTAAGCAAGCTCCTACTTCATTAAGATGATGGAGGCAAGTGTTAGAGAGAGAGAGAGAGAAACAAACATAATCAACAACAAGGGGCATTTAGAGAAATGGATTTAATATGTAAGATTTAAAAAACGAATGCGTATACAGTACTGTATAAACCAAAGAGGAATATTGTAAATGAATTCCTCAGTGGCCACAAGGAATTGGGTATTTACTACAGCAGCACTTACATTGTGCAATTCATTGCATTTGTATGCTAGGGAGGTTTCTGTGGGAGGTTTCCATGCAAATCATGTCCTCTGCCACTGGGCTGAGTGAGTGGAGTAAGATGAGCCCAGTAGAAACCTCACCATCGCTTCTCACTCTCTCTCTTTCAGTTACTGCTACTCCTGCCAATCTCACGTGCCTCCCCGCTGCAGCCACTGTTTCTCCTGCAACGTTTGCATCCTGCGGCGTGACCACCATTGCACTTTGCTTGGCCAGTGCTTGGGCTACCAGAACTACCGCTACTTCCTTTGCCTGCTGCTACATGGCTCTGTCGCCTTGCTGTATGGCTGCGTGATCAATGCTGATGTGGTCTTATCACTGCTCCAGGAGGGCACCTCTGTCCAGGCAATGCTGCTGCTACTACTTCCCTGGCTTATGTTACTGATGGGTAAGATTCATTGGCGCCGTACAGACTCCATCCCAGACCTACGGTTGCATGCTGGAAACTGACAAAACAGGCCTCTGCCCCACTCTTAATAGTACCAGCCCTGCTTTTGAGAGTACAGGCGACTCCCCTCTTAATGCATGGTGACGTTCCAGCGCCCCGCACACATACAGGAAAATCGTGTAAGTGAGGAGTGCCCCCTAAACACCCTTGAAACACCCTTGGTGCCTCTCTCTCTCCAATCCAGATCAAAAATACTGTACCAAAAATATCCACAACTGGAATTGAAGCGCTGGGGCTTGCAGAAGGCTGGAGGATGCGCGGAAAGGTTGCTGCTGTGCTAACGCATGCATCAGCTGTTAGGCAGAGAGGCTGAGCAGCCTAAACTGTGCCTCACTGTGCCTCTGGTCTCTTTGGGGCTTCCGCTGCCTTTACCTGTCCTCTTCAAGCTCTGGGGAGGGTCTCCTCACGAGCCATGAGGACTCTCCAGCTCTCTTCTTCCATTTCCTGATATGAATTAAATTACTTAATTATTTCCCGGTGCCACTATACGTGGTTGTAGGTGCACAAGTGGGGGGATGCCTGTATCTGTAGACAGGGTTTAATTCAAGCTCAATTGATAGAGGATGAGATACTTAACATCAGGGTCATGGGTTCCAGCCCCACATTGGGCAAAAGATTCCTGCATTGCAGAGGGTTGGACTAGATGACTCTTGTGGTCCCTTCCAACTCCACAATGTCCTGGGACTTTCTGCATTCAAAACAGATACTTTACCACTCAACAAGGTCCCTTCCTCTAAAGATAAGGCATCCCTGCCGTCAGGCTTACGATATACAAGCCATGGCACAAACGGAAAGGGCATTGGGAAGTGGTGAGCCAACAGAGGCATTTCTTAAGAGAAGCTGGAATGGAAAGATTTTGAGGAGAGGCAGAGCCAAAAGTTTTCCAGCAAAGCAGACGGAGGGGTCCTGGGGTCCCATCTTCCTCTCTTTCCTTTTGGTAACTAACGTAGCACTTGGATCTCTCTTGTAGGGCAGGTGAACATCACAGTCTTCATCTTTGCTTTTGTGACTGACGTCTGCATTGTTGGCTTCCTCTTCTGCACGGGCTTCCTGCTCTTTCACAGCCTGCTGGCCCTGCGTGGGCAGACGACCAACGAATGGTTCGAAGGAGATCGTCAGTACGACTTGGGCTGGAAAGACAACCTTCGGGAAGTGCTGGGGAATCAGGGGCACCTGGTGTGGTTCATGCCTTTCATTGCTTCCCCTTTGCCGGGGGACGGGATCACCTTCCGAACTAAGTGCCCCCGATCTGAGCCACTCCCCAAATCCCGTGACCTCTAAAGGTGGGTTCCAGGGTGCAGGTTGGGGCTATGTATAATATGCACTTCTTATGCAAGGATGACCAGAAAAAAGCAATCAGTGGGCAAAATAATTTCTTTTAACAATGCTTGATGTTGTTGTTTAGTTGTGTCCAACTCCTCATGAGCCCCCATGGACCAGAGGTTTGTCCAGCGCTTTTGCATGTTCAAACCACTGGACATAACTTACAGTGGTATCTCGGGTTACAGATGCTTCAGGTTACAGACGCTTCAGGTTACAGACTGCACTAACCCAGAAATAGTTCCTCGGGTTAAGAACTTTGCTTCAAGATGAGAACAGAAATCGTTCTCCAGCGGTGCGGCAGCAGCAGGAGGCCCCATTAGCTAAAGTGGTACTTCAGGTTAAGAACAGTTTCAGGTTAAGGACGGACCTCCGGAACGAATTAAGTATGTAACCAGAGGTACCACTGTACTTGGTTGTAATCCTTACAATAACCCTGTAAGGCAGCTTTGGGGGGAACTTTGTAAGCCAGTGGACCCTGGTTTATTTGCAGATGGTGGGGTGTGTTAAAATGTTAGGAAATGGCAGCAGTCCCAAGGCACAATCACTGCAAGGCCTGTGAGTCTTGGAAGCTCAGAACACACAAGGCTACTTTTCTCAAATCTTTCTCCAGTATTTGATGTAGTCACACACTTACTCTCTCCCCCCCCCCCCCCCACCTTGACTCCAAAAAGAGCTCTTCTTGTGCAATTTACAGGAGCAGCAGAAATACAGTAAAATATTATCTGCAGAAAAATGGTCACTTATGATTACTTTGAAGGAATGCTAATAATGACCCACACACTACTTATCCATTCTGGTTACTTTTTGTTAATCTGAAGCATTTTAACCTGCTCTTCAGCTGAGAAAGGCTCCCAGAGTGGATTGAAAAGATTAATAATAAGATAGCCCTTGTCTTCAAGCTTAAGACAGTCTTGACATAAAAGGAAAAGGGGGGGGAGGGGGAGAGGAGGAAAAAAGAAAACCCGACACTATTTCTTAGTTAGTTATTTCACTTACAAGGTTCTCAAAATGACCATCTGGAATGGAAAGAGTCCAAGGAGGGGAAGAGCCAGGGATTACTGCATTTCCCAACAGAACTGATGGTAGCCCTGTTTCTCTTTCTTTCTACTGCAGCCTAATAGCAGACCATGACAATCTCTCTCTCTCTCCTTCCAGGTTTCCATTCTGTGTTTTGCAAGAGGAGTCGAGCCCCTGTAAGGGGAGAGCGATTAGCTACACCTCTGCTCTGCTCAAAAGCAGATGAACTGAGAGATGAATTCTCACATGTTTTGCTCCCCTGTCATCAATAGCTTTTTCCTTTTGGGGTTCTGGTGACATGTACTTCCATCTGATTTGGTGGCTTTTGGCACACTGGGGATGCTTTTGAGGGGCCCCAAACGGTTCACTTCAGTGGTCTAGAAGGAAGTCTCCATGGCTTAGCCATCCTGCTGGGCTAAGTTCCATCTGGCGGCTGAGGTTGCTGGGACCAAATTTATTCACTGCCTTTCAGATCTGCGTGGTGCTTTTCCACCAGCTTATTTCACTCCACAGCTGTGAAATGTCACACCCCCTTCCTTACTCTCTCAAGATGGAAGGCACAGGGAGAAGCTAAGAAAAACTAGGCACGAATTGCGGTGGAAACACAACACAAAAGTTTGCAGTAGGTGTGAAGGCTTTACCTGTCACTCTCTTCTTGGCATTTGGAGGTTGGTATCTCATTGACATAGGGAACTTGTTTCTTCCAAAAGCGAGCAAGAGATGAGTGAAGGAATTCTGGCGATATTTATCCCTTTCCTTTAGAATTCTGCCAGCCGCCTTGCAATGCTTAGGATCCTTCCACATCTAAGCTCTGCTTTTGTGCTTTGGCCGTATTGCCTACAAAATGTTGCCTGCCTGGAGGTCTGCACTCCTGCAAGCCCACAAGATGGGGTGGGTGGATCAAAGAGACAGGATTCCTGGCCTGTTTTCCAATAATATTTCCAGTAATATAGGGTGTATTAAATGGCCTTATTTGGAGCCCGAGAGTGGTTCACCTAGCCTAATATTGACTGCTCTGACGGATAGTGGCACTTTCCAGACCAGCTACATAGATGCTTCAGCTGCTGAGGATTGAACCTGGGACCTTATGCATGCAAAACAGGGCTCTACCATTGAGCTCCTGGATGATGGGGTCACTCCCAGTGCCCTGAGAGGTGGGGTGTCAGGGCATCCTTTGCAGGAGATGGTGGTTTGGAGGCTTATTTGAGCATCATTTGATGCTGAGCAGGCATTATAGGTTGGCAACATCAGACAGAAACAGTCCTGTTCCTTCTTATGGATCTATTCTGCTTCCCTGAATCGCAACAGTTTTGAGAGGACAGCGGAAAAGCAATGATGGAAATTCGAGCTGCATTCCAGAAAAGTTGTCAGCCCACACTGCTTGTAGGTGGTTTTAATTTCTAGGTACTTTCACTAGTAAATCAGCCACCAGAGCAAACAGCCCCCCAGAGAGGAGGGCAAGAATGCTGGGCTCTTGAGATGCCCACCTTTCCTTGTGGCCATGAGTAATGGAGATGTGGGTTTTAATCCTGTTTTAGCTGTGAGTTCCTTGGCTTAGTTTGGGGAAAGCTGCTATTTTCTTCTGTTTCAGCTTTTCATCTGACATTGGGCCTACATTTAGATGTAAATGCACCTTTTACATTAAAATGCTATTTAAAATGACAACACAATTATCTTGTGACTACAGTTATTTATATATATATATAAATACATAAACACACTCTCAAATGGCATTGCCTTGATTGAAAGGTTCATCTAGCTCAGAGATGGGAACCTGTTGCCTTTCAGATGTTGGATTCTATAACTCCCATCAGCCCCAGCCAGCATGGCTAATATCAGGAATGATGGGAGTTGTAGTACAGCAGCATCGGGGGGGGGGGGCTGAGGTTCTTCACCCCCGATCTAACTTCACACACTGTTTCCAGAAGTGGCCAGCTACATTACAGTGATTGAGAACAGTGCTTCTCATACGGTGTGGAAGCCAAGAACCCCAGTATATTACTTCTGCCACATCAAGTCGCTCGAAGGCTGTTGCAAACGGGCTCTGGGGTGGAAAGGCAAGCTTTAAATGAAAGCCCAGCATGGGTTGCCATGGACCGGGAAAGCCTTGCCAGAGTAATTCATGTGTTGGTTACTTCAAGACTGGATTACCGCAATGCACTCCATGTGGGAGCTTCCCTTGCGCTTGATCTGGAAGCTGCAGGTAGTGCAGAATGCTGCAGCATGGCTGCTGACAGGAGTGAGGCCTTGTCAGCCTAGAACGCCTGTGCTCAAGAGATCTGCGCTACTTGCCGATTTGCTACTAAGCCAAGTTCAATATGTTACTATCACTATATAAAGCCTTTAACAAATTGGGACCAGTTTACCTGTGAGATCACCTTACCTCACATATGCCAAATTGACCGCTTTGATTGGTGGAATTGGCCTACAAGTGCCACGTAATACCTGTTCTGCATTTGTAGAACTCGGATCATTTAGTGCCACAGCACCCATTAGAACTACCTGCTGACTGAGATCAAGCAGGAACCTTCACTTTACTCTTTCTGCTAAAATCATTCCTGTTTAGACAAACCTACCCAGATGCTTAGAAAGTTATCTGTTTTAGTATTTTAATTTCTGTATGTTATAGAGTAGCATACCTTCCAACATTTCTCTGATGAAAATAGGGACATCCTATTCCATTATTATTATTATTATTATTATTATTATTATTACCCTGCCCATCAGACTGGGTTGCTCCAATACTTAATATTAAAAAACTACCTTATAATGGGCTGCCTTCAGATGTCTTCTAAAGGATGTATCTCATTGGCTCAGAGGTCACATAACTCCATACCCTCTGATGAAAATTGGGACATCCTACCATATGCTTTCAACATTTCTCTGATGAAAATAGGGACATCTTAAGAAAAACCAGGACATTCTGGGATCAAATCAGAAACTGGGACGGCGTCTGTAAATCTGGAACTGTCCCTGGAAAATAGGGACAATAGGAGGGTCTGGAGTAGGGTTGTGAATTTCCTGTTTTATCTTGTAAACGGCTCTGAGGTGGTTTTTGTTTTCGTTTTTTTACAATCAAGCAGTGTATAACTTTTATGAAATAAATAAAAATGAAAACCCCCGGCTGGGGAGAGCCATGCATTGTTCCGGAAGCTTGCCACTCAGGCTGTTCTGGAAGTAGGCCGGTTGCTGTGGTAACTGGAAAGCTGATGCGTCCCCTTCCATGTTGTCGTGGGCACCATGTTGAACCCTCATCGCCACTCGGTGCTGACCAATGCCTGTGTCAAGCCCTCAGTGGACCCCATTAACCGGATCGCCGGCACCATCTATGAGCCAAAGGGGCAGGTGCGGCTTTTGGGCCTGATCTCGGAGAGCTCCCCTCCACAGCAGGTAGCTCGGAGAGGGCAACGGGTTTCTTGCTCCCATAAGCGGAGGCCATACTTCGCACACACAAAACAACCAGATTAGCACTGTTTTAATATGCTCCTTCCTTAGGCACTGTACAAAGAGGTGAAGTCACGGTTTCTCCATCCAGTGATATTTGGTGTGAGGAAAATTTGGCCTTCGTGGTTAAACTACAGCACCCATCCGCCCTAGCAAGCACTGCCAATGGCCTGGTATTATATATGTTTTAGTTCAGCAATATCAGCATGGCCAAAATGCTTCTGTGTACCTCATATACTTTCCAAGCGTGTTTCCCTTGCTACTTGGGGGGGGGGGGTCTGCCTCACAGGGACGTGTAAGCCTTTGAAAACCAGAGAGAAGTATTGTGAATGTGTCCACCAAGGCCACACCAACTGCCAGGTGCGGCCATGCCACTGGCATGCAGCCCCCAGGCACCCACCCATTGCTCCTTATGGCCCTTGGAAGCCAGAGGATTGCCTGCTCCTAGCCAGAGAGTGATGGGGCCCAGGTGAATGATGGGAAATTCTCAGTCAGTCTGCATGGGAATCATTGTTTCCCTTGGACTTGATTTCGTAACTTGTACCAGAAGTTGTATGGCGGGGAGGGAAAGGGTGCAGAATGCAAGTGAACACGCATGCCTAAATATCTCTATTTTTAAGCCTCAGTTTCACAGTGCGCCAGGCAGTAAATCGCACAGTTCAAAGCAAAAGCACAATATACATTGCTTAATTTACTTTGAAATGTGGTAAGGCAGTCCAATTAGGGCATGCTGAATTTGTCAGCTTATCAATTTCCAAAAGGAGAGGTGCTAAAAAGTTGTAACATGACTTGGGAATTCAAAATAAATTGCTTGGTTATATTGATTTAATTTAGTTTGGATTGGTACATAAAATGTGTGTGAAATTGCATAGAAATCATGACAAATGATTGCCAAGTACTTGAAGTTGTATATTATATATTAATATTGTTTTTATTTATTATTATTAGTTAGCATGACTGACATTTTCAGAAGGTAAAATTAGAATTCATTGGTTTTCCTAAAGCAATTTATTCTATGCTTCTTCATAAAATGTAGACTTACCAAGCTAAATGTTGTCCAATCACAAAAATAAAAGCAGATTTGAATTCCTCACACCCAAAAAGGTATTTTTAAGGCTCCTCACTGAAGAAGTTAACAAGAAGTAAGTTCCACCCTGTAAAATGATACATCCTACTGCTGTATTTAGGAGGCCTCATTCTGCTGAGTGGGGTCCTGGGCATCTGCCCCAAAGTCCTGCCCGGATGGTACCACTAGAATCAGTGCAGTCATTCCAGTGGTAAAACCGCCACTGGAAAAACACTGTGTTTTACCAGTGTTTCCTGGCTCCTAGGATTTTGGGCGGGCCCTCAGGCATGACATTTTTGGCTCCCCACCCCAACCTGGAAGAGCAAACTGAGGGATCTCTTATGTTCCAACCGATCTTCTCTGTGCAAAGTAGAAAGTGTGGTTTGGTTTAGACGGTGGGCCCTCTGCTGGGCTCAGGGTCCTGGTGCCCAAATGCATGTCTCTGGAGCCAGCCTTGGTGCTACGTCTCTGTGTGACTCAGGAGGACTACCTGGATGCTGGTGATGGGATGCTGATCTGCATGAAGCGGGCGAAGAAGAGAGGCCCTCACCCTGCAAGGAAGCCCTGCTGGGAGCCTGAGGAAACAGTCCCAAATGCCAACAGCATCTCAGACTTAGACCCAGAGCAAGAACTGAGCAGGCAAGTTGTTGCTGTGGGCTTTAGGGGGGGGGTCCCATCCACAGCATACATTTAAAGCACTCCTATACTGTTATAAGGGGTCCAGATGGTGCTGTGGTCTAAACCATTGCACCTCTTGGGCTTGCCGATCAGAAGGTCGGCAGTTCTAATCCCCACGACGGGGTGAGCTCCCATTGCTCGGTCCCAGCTCCTGCCAACCTAGCAGTTCAAAAGCACGTCAAAAAAAGTGCAAGTAGATAAATAGGTACCACTCCAGCAGGAAGGTAAACGCCGTTTCTGTGCGCTGCTCTGGCGGCTGCTCTGGCGGCTTAGTCATGCTGGCCACACGATCCGGAAAAACTGTCTGTGGACAAATGGCGTCTCCCTCGGCCTGTAAAGCAAGATGAGCGCCACAACCCCAGAGTCGTCTGCGACTGGACTTAACTGTCAGGGGTCCCTTTATGTTTTTATACTACTATAACAATTGTGGCTTCCCCCAAAGAATCTCGCAACTGTAGTTTGTGAAGGGTGATGTGAGGGGTCTTCTAACAACTCTCAGTGCCTTTAATAAGCTACAGTTCCCAGGATTCTTTGGAGGAATCCTAAGTAAGGAATGGGTTGTAATTCAAGGGGAATGCACCTGATTCAGAGCAGAATCTGTTTGTGCTTATCATTTTAAAATAAACAACCTGCCCAGTCTGAGGTCTTACAGAGAAAGGCGCATTTTTACAATTTAAACAGTTCAAAGATGGAGTTAACTCTTTATTAGCAAAAACATGATCCCCCAAGACTTGGGGTTGAGTGTCAGGCCTAATAGTCAGGGCAGCACATTCCCAGTGGTCTTCTTCCATGAAAACCAGTTGCTGAGACTATGCCTCCTCACAGCCTTCCTCTCCACTGCAGGGCTTTTCCCAAGCAATCTGAGACTGCGCCTGCAGGCAGCCAACCTACCTCTCCGCCGCCCTTTTCATGCCTCTCTCGGTTCTGGGAAACAAGTGGGAAAGGGGGATTGTCACATCAGGAAGGGGAGACAGCTGTGATCCTTCTTCGGCAGGGCTCATCTCTGTCTCTTCACCTCCCTCCTCTCCTGCTTCAGCTTCTTCCTCTGATGCTGGACTTCTCTCTGCCACAGACTCTCCCTGCTCACTAAACCCTGTTACCTCTCCAGCTTCTGGCAACTCCTCTTCCCAGTCCTCTCCCTCCAACCACTCAACATCGTCCCATCATTGCCCCACAGGCTGTGAGGCTTCTTCTCTGAGTGGTTCCCCTGCTGGTTCTTCCCACCATTCCTCTGCACCCAACCAGTCCATGACACAGAATAATAGCATTGTAGAGTTGGAAGGGACCCTGAGGATCATCTAGTCCAACCCCCTGCAACGCAGGAATATGCTTCTGTCCAATACGGGGATCGAACTAGCATCCTTAGCATTATCAGCATTATCAGCACCATGCTCCAACCATCTGAGCTATCCAGGTTCACAAGTGAAATGTGCATCAGATGCTGCAATTGTCCTGCAGTTCTTTTCAACTCTCTTTGCCACTGAGCCAAAGTCCTTCAATAGGACCTGCCTCCGTGGTTGTGTGACACCTACTAGTGTGATTGGAAAGTAGCAGGATGTGCCCCCCAAAATAGAATGCCAGTAAAAATACACTGATTCCTGGACTGCCCATGGGCCGGATTTAGAAGGTGATTGGGCCTTAGTTTGCCTACCCATGCACTAAAAGCTGCTGGTCTGGAAGTGTTTTGATTATTCAAATCAAAGCTGGGAAGCAAGGTTCCAAAACTGGGAGGTGGGGAGACCAGGTTTGTATCCAATCTGAGTGTTGCTGCTTCCCCCCTAGGCAGCACCCAGTACCTCCCACTCCAGATGTCAGCAATGCCTCGCCAAGCCCGACACCAGTTCCCGCATCTGCCAAGCAATCTCGACCGGGTTCCTTTCCCTTCCACTGGATGTGGGAGAGCATCTCTGTCAATGGCCAGGCCATGTACCAAGACCGGCTCCTGGAGAAACCCAAGAAGAAGAGGTCCCCTCAGACTTCTGTCACCACCTTCCGTGAGCCTCCCTGCACGCCAGAGTCGGGGAACCCGAGAGCCGGCAGCCCTAAAGGCGGCCATTACTCGAAAGACCCCAAGCCCTCGAATGGCGTCCCTGAGGATCCCTGGCCCACGTGCCAGAAGTGCCACCGCCAGGTGGGCCTGGCTCCCGGGAGCTCCCTCTTGCCTCTCTACTGGAAGATGGACTCCCGGCAGGAGGCTCGGAAACGGCAGATGCGCCAGGAGCGCCACCGCTGGCTGCAGCTCACCCAGGAGCTCCTGAGGCTGGAGGATCAGGGCCCCAGGAGCAACAAGCGCTTCTCGCTCAAGCGGCTGGAAGAGAAACTCCGAGCGGAGCTCCTCTGCCTGGCCACAGAGCCCGAGGAGCCTGCTCCCCAGAGGGAGGCCAGGAGAGCCAAGGGCCGGGCCCAGACCGACAGGGAAGAGCAGCTGACCTTCCAGCCCACCATCAACCGCAGGATCCCCAATTTCAAGAGTCTCCAGAGGCGCTTCCAAGAGCAACTGGAGCAGAGGAAGGATCAAGGTGGGGAGCAGTCATTCATTGATAATGGGCAAGGTGAGGGGTGGCATAAGGTCAAGATTAAGGATGGCGTCCAACTAAGTCCGACTCAGTTGGTCAAGTGAGTTGTTGTTGTTGTTGTTATAAGGGGGGAGAAACCCGCTCCTTTTCCCTTATGGGGTATTCCAGAGCCCATATAGAGTCCTTAAGTGGGTTCCCTATTAGTAGGAGAAATAACAGCCAACTAGAGTAAATTGAAAAGCAAAGCAGCTAGCAAGCCTGATCTTTATTCAGGGAACTGTTGCAACAGGGTCCCCACTTACCACACGCAGGAGGGAGGAGAACTCTGAACAATGGTGCGCAATCCCATATATAGACTTTTGAAATTGCCCACCCTGTAGCCCAAAACCACCACCCCAAACATCATACATACATCACAGGAGGCGGTCTACAGCAGAGGAGGCGGTCTACAGCAGAAATCCTGTTTGCCAGGATACCTGATAATGGTCACTGATTGCATTACCTGGGCAGCCTGGCCATTCTTTTGTGATGGTTAATACTTTAGTTCCTAAATCCAGGTCACAGGCTCCTTCATACACAAATGCGCCCTTAAAACAGGATTTGCAAGCAAAAAGACAGTGGGAAGGCTTTCCCCATTTGCCTCCTTTACTGCAGAGGAATATTTGAGGTCATTGAGAGATTCAAAATGGCTTCAAGATTGTTCTCCTATACCGTTTCAGACACATGGTTCATGTAATTAGATATGTGTGCATTTATGAACATTTATTCTATATGTGAGACCTTAAAATTCTTATAACATTACTATTACAATTATTACATTTATAACTTGCCTTTCCCCCTAATGTGTGCTGGCCTCTCTTTCTTTCCTCTCTTCTTCACTCTCTGTTTTCCTTTCTTTGCTTTTTCTCCTTTTTTCTTTAGACTGGATTATAAGAGCAATCATTTTCATTTAAAGTTTACTCTTAATCCGGTGTATCCTTGTAAACGGTCCAGTTCCTGTTTGGATGTTTGTTTCTATTTCTGTTGTCGTAGTTTCAATAAAAAATATTTTAAATTAATCAATTAATATGCTGCGAAGTGACGATATGTGGGCAGGCAGGTTGGGACGGGTCACGTTAATGCCTCTGTGCTCTCCTCCGCCCAGCAAAACTGACCATCTGTAAGCCTTTCCGACTTCACTCCACGGGCAGCTCCCAGCAATTCTCTGGAGAAGAGGACAAGCAGGACCCAGACGACACGTATTACGAGGTCCGGCGGTTGTATGGGGTTCACTGGAGGGCCCATTCTTGCCCGGACTTTGGTCCCCCCATGGTTGCTCCAGTGATGCACACCAAGACCTCTGACAAGCGGCAAGAGGCCAACAGGTAAGCAGGGCACCTGGGGAGGGGGGTGGTGGCTCCACAGTCTTTGTGCTATTATTTCCTGCAGTCCAATGAGAAAGGCCAGGGGGTTGCTTGGCGGTAGGTTGCAAATTTTTCAGCTAAACATTAAAACAAAGAAGCCCAAAAGCTGACTGTTGCTAAGTGAAAGCTGGGGATGGAGGAGAAATTAAATTCATTTTGTGTTTAAAGAGGAACCTAATTTGCCATTTCTGAAACAGGAAACAACACTCCCCATCCCACCCCCCACCTTTGAAATATTCACTTCCCTAAATTTTGCAATTCACTTCTACAGCCAAGTAATGTATACAGAAATGCACACACTGACATATAATGTACATAAAAATGTCCATCTTAGTGAAAATAAGACAAAAATGTGATTTATTGGGGAGAATTGCTTTGCAAAAATGTGTATATTAAGCAAAACTGCAAGCAGGTACAGCTGTACCTCAAAAGGCAAACGCCTTGCAAGTCAAATGTTTTGGCTCCCAAATGCCGCAAACCCGGAAGTGAGTATTCTGGATGGTGAACGTTCTTTGGAACCCGAACGTCCAACGCAGGTTCTGATTGGCTGCAGGAGCTTGGCCTCTTTTTGTTAGGATGCTCTTGCTGGAGTGGGAGAGGCAGGAACGGAAGGAGAAGCGGCGAGCCGAGCTGCGCAGGGCGAAGGAGCAGCAAGTGCAGCGGGAAGTGGCCAAGTGCTTGGCGACGTACCAGACCATGCACCACCCCTCCGTGTCACTGCAGAGAAAACGGGAGATGCTCAGGTAACATGCTGTGAGGTTTCTGCAAAATCCCTCTGGGCTGTGGGGAAGAACAGGGGCTGCATATGCACCATACCTTGAAAGCGTGGGACTGTTAAGGATAGTAAAAAGGTAAAGGTACCCCTGCCCGTACGGGCCAGTCTTGGCAGACTCTAGGATTCTGCGCTCATCTCACTCTAGAGCCAGCACTGTCCGCAGACACTTCCGGGTCACGTGGCCAGTGTGACAAAGCTGCTCTGGCGAACCGGCACCAGAGCAGCACACGGAACGCCGTTTACCTTCTCGCTATAAAGCGGTACCTATTTATCTACTTGCACTTAAGGGTGCTTTCGAACTGCTAGGTGGGCAGGAGCTGGGACTGAACGACGGGAGCTCACCCCGCCGCGGGGATTCGAACCGCCGACCATGCGATTGGCAAGTCCTAGGCGCTGAGGTTTTACCACAGCGCTACCCGCGTCCCGTTAAGGATAGTAGGAAAGGATATATTGATTAAATATGATCCTTCCACGCTAGTGAGTCATGTAGCAGAGCAGATTCCCCCCAATACAGCAGTAAGCTAGTTTGCAGATTCGTTTGAATCTCTTTAGTTAAGCAATCTAGTCTCGCTTGCCCAGTTTGGATTATTCCTGGCAAGTCCCTTTTGAGCTCTCTTAAAAGAATCAAGACACAAGAGTCTTAAAAGTAACAAGAAGTTTACTCACATTCAGTTCACAGTATAATCCCTGAAGACAGGCTTTATCTTGTAATTACAGAACAAAGTGTGAGTTCATCCCATATGGAGACTGAGCCCATGTACTGCTGGCTGAGAGCCAGCAGACAGCAAAATACATTAAGAGAAGAAAATGGCATCAAGAGAAATATGGCTGCGTGACGACTATTTTATGGAGTCAGCCAGAGTCATGCCCATCTGTCTGGTCACATGCAGGGGGAGGACGCGCCAGACCAGTGGAACAGGAAGTTATACTGGCTGGCGTAACATCCCCCTGCCTGTGTCCACTCTAGGGAAGCAAGGAATGTTGTATTTGACTGCTCCAATGGATTACATCCCACAAAAAGCACATTTGGAGCACATTCGCCGTCCCCAAAGAACCCTGGGAACTGTAGTTTACCCCTCGCAGAGCTACAGTGCCCAGGATTCTTGAGGCGGGCGGATGTGCTTTAAAGGTATACACAGCCTGTTTTCTGGCTTGTGCTCGGCTGCCAACTAGGGTTGTATCGAGGACTGCCAAAATTATTACCCAGCGATCTTCATAAGGCTGGAAGGAGCAATTCTGCTCTTGAGCATGACAGAGGTTTCTGGGAAGATTATGGGTTGTTCATGGGCACGTTCCTGCCAGAAGAAGTTACTTAAGGAGGGCAATAGAGGAGAGCTGCTGAGGGGTGTGGCTTGGGTGAGGGGTGTGGCCTCGGGAGGATCCCGAGGGCCAGGCAGAAAAGCCTGGAGGGCCACATTCCTGGAATATTCTTCCTGGCAACAGCTTCCTCCCCCCTTCTGCCGCTATCTGACTTTTAAAATCTAGAGATGCCATTGGGGAGGATTGAACCTGAGCCCAGACAGCTCAGTTGGTAGAGCATCAGATTTATAACATGAGGGTCATGGGTTCAAGCCCAAAAGATTCATACATTGAAGGCGGCTGGCCTAGATGACTCTCATGGTCCATTCCAACTCTGTGATTCACACAAAGCAGGTGTTCTACTTACCTGCAGGGGAAGCTGGCCTGGTTATTTACAGGTTGGGGTAGAGGGATCAGAAGAGGAGTAATGCAGCAAAGGCCTACCAACCTCTCCCTTTGGTGTGCAGGAGGCAGGAGAAGCAGCGCATGGAAGAGTACACATTGCAGCTGCAGGAGATGCAAGACCGCGTGGAGAGCAGACCTTTCTTGTTTGAGAGAGTCATGCAGGTGAAACGGGGGCCGGGGGCTGGGGTGGAGGGGAAGCAATGGGTTATATAGCATAGCAGCTTGAATATTCGGTTCAGTGCAAGAAGACACAAGTTTGAGTTGTCCACTCGGCCTTGATTTATCAATGCAGAAAACCTTAAAGCAAAATAATAATTCTAAAAATATTATTTCAAGAAGCACTGATCTCAGGGTTCCCGGGAACAGTATCTTTCAGCCCTACGTAAGCAGGAATGCTCTTAGAATGGCACACCTCGCCACGGAAGGCATTTCGCAAACAGGAGCTGCCACCGAAAAGGCCCTGCCACAGATCAGTGCCAACAAGGCTTCGCCTGCTTCGCTGTGTTTACTGCCATGGGCACCTTTGGGAAGAAGAGCTGGCTATAAACAGAACAAATGTCAGTGGGCAGGGACTTCCAGAGGGTAGGTGCTGGCCACACTGAAAGATCAGTTCGTTGCAAGGCAACCAAAGTTGCCTCCTGGCCTTCAAACTGTAAAGGAAAAGACTTGCTGCCTTTGTTCTGGCAGAGCCAGTAAAATGGCAGCAGAGAGAGCGAGAGAGCATAGCGTGTGGCAATAGGGCCATTTGTACGGGTTTTTTTTTAAACTACGCTGCTTTTGGCCTGTCTGCGTCTCCACTCAAGCCTCTCTCCCTGCCAGGCCAACGCCCGCCAGGCTGTGGAGCGCCGTTTCTCCCAGGTCCTGGCTGCGCTGGGGATCGACGAAGAAATGCTGTGGAAGCACGCGGTGCGGCAATCTGCTCGCAAGTCCTCGGGCAAAGCCATGTAAGGAAGGTTGAGAGGAAGAGGGTGGCTGGCCGGAGGCCTTCTCCTTCGTCCCGAGTGAAACCAGAAATTTCCCCCTTGTTCATTTGGAAATCATTATGGACACGGGGTCTTTTCTGCATGCCAAGCAAGGGCTCTAGCCCTGTGTTAGTATCATAGAATCGTAGAATTGGTAGTAGGGATCCCGAGGGTCATCTAGAGTAGTGTTTCCCAACCTTGGGCCTCCAGCTGTTTTCAAACTACAATTCCCATCATCCCTGACCACTGGTCTTGCTAGCTGAGAATTATGGGAGTTGTAGTCCAAAAACAGCTGGAGGCCCAAGGTTGGGAAATGCTGATCTAGAGCAACCCCCTGCAATGCAGCCGTTCCCGAAAGAAGAGGAGCTTATGCTGGCCTGCTGGGACTCCCTAGCGCAGCCGCTCCCAGGCAGACTCACCGTCAGTGCACCCCGCTTGCAAAGAAAGAATCGGGAGCTCCATTTAATCTCCAGGTTGTTTATTGGGCACCCAGAGAGAGCAGAACTCAAAGCAATGGCTTCAAGTTACAAGAAAGGAGATTCCAACTAAACCTCCGGAAGAACTTTCTGATAGGAAGAGCTATTTGACAGCAGAATGGACTCCCCTGGAAGGCGGTGGGCTCTCCTTCATCGGAGGTTTTTAAATGGAGGCTCGATTGTCAAGGATTCTTTAGCTGCCACTCCTGCATTTCAGGGGGCTGGACTAGAAGATCCTTGGGGTCCCAGCCAACTCTACAGTTCTATGATTCTATGAAATGCTGGTGTGCCCTCTGGGGCTGATGTCAATTGCCAGCTATTGATTTATATATTTTACATGGGCCTGTGTCCTGTAAAGGCCCAGAGGATTATGGAGAGAAGACAGTGGGGTGGCTACCGCCCCAGCTTTTGCTTTGTAGCACACATGCCATGTAAATTAAACAAGGGGTAAGGCAAAGGGATCCTTGCCTGCTGCCACCTGAAAAGCTTATTTGGGTGGCCTGGGTACAGTGGCGTAGCGAGGGTTGCCAGTGCCTGGGGGCTGTACAGAGTGGGGTTGGGAGGGAGGGAAACAGACAGAGTACTACACATGCACATTCAACTGCCTAACGGCATCTGCATCACCCAGGAGATCGCAGCTGCAGAGATAAGAAGAGTCGCTCCGTTGTCCTGGTTCACATGGAGTAGCCGTTTTCAATGGAGCCGGGTGTCAGAAGTGTGCAGCTATATTGAGGCAGCACCGGGTGTTGACATTTGGCGCCCCTAACAATTTTGCGCCCAGGGCAACTGCCACTGTGTCGCCACCCCCCACCCCACGCTACGCCACTGCCTAGGTGGGATGCGAGGGGTGTGCAGGCATGGGGAGTGGATTGGTGTGTGTGCATGCATGGAAGTCCCTGGAAAGCCCTTCCTTCAGGAGGCCATGTGTCCTGCTTTGCAGAGGACAGCCCTCTGTCCCCTCTGTTGGAAAAGTTGCACGGTTGATGTCTGGATTAAAAACAGTCCATGCTTTAAGCCAAGGTTGGTTGAAAAGCTAGGGCCTTGAAAGGTTGCCCATCAAATGTTAGTACCTGGACAGCAGTTCTGGCCTATGTAAACCCTCGGGTTACATTACTCTTGAGTAACATAAAATTTGGGTTGCAAAAGCGGCAAACCTGGAAGTATTTTTCTGGGTTTCGCTGCTCGCGCATGCGCAGAAGCGCTCTGCACGCCGTGTGTGTACGCAAAAGCAGCTCCTCTGGATATGGATTTTTCAGGGTGTCACAGACCCCCGGAATGAATTAAATTCGTATCCAGAGGGTCCACTGTAGTTGGCATCTGGTTGGACATTGCAAGAACAGAGTGTTGGGTTAGAAGGGCCATTGGCCTGACCCAGCAGCCGACCCTTTTTGTTCTCATGAGCAGGCACACAGTTCACCTGCTGACTGTCCTATTCCCCACTATGGCGGGGTGTATTGTGTTTCTGTTCACACTACAGAAATTATTTCTGCATGCGAGTTGTTACCTACAAAATTAGCAGATGCAAATTTAATGTGCATCAGCACCCTCTTTCATCTTGGGTTTTTTTATTTTTTGGCAAGGCACACCTGATGCCTTGCCCAGGACGTTCTCAGACCTGTGGTGTGTTTCAGGCGTAGGAGGACAGAATCTCCGGAAGATCTCCCAGAATCGACCTGAAAGCCAAGCCTGGCAGGCAGAGAAGAAAGAGAAAGAGAGAGGGAACCTTGCAGCAAGATCTGCACCTTCTGGTCCTGTAGTCACGAGGCACCTAGAAATAAAACTAGCTTTGGAGACGAGAAAGACTCAGCCTGCTCTATGAGGGGGTTGACCTGGGCAGTTGAAAATGGCGCTTGGTGGTGATGAAAGGTGGGGAATCCTTTTCTAGGTAACATTCCAGGGGCCACATGCCTGTGGTAAGTAGGGCCAGGGGCAAAAGTGGATGGAGCACTCATGCCAGAGTGCCAGAATGAAAGCCGCTTGTGTTTTGTCTTGCGAGATCACAAAACGAGCATCATTTAGTTTCGTGCTCGCACCTAGGCGCAAGAGCTTGGAACCAAAAATGGAGCATCCCGATTTTGGTCCCCATGATGTTGGAGGGTATGAGTACAGGACTGTGTTGTCAACCAGTTTTTGAAACTTTCCCCACCTTCTTGTAGAGTTTGGATTTGATGTCCCGCTTTATCACTACCCGAAGGAGTCTGAAAGTGGCTAACATTCTCCTTTCCCTTCCTCCCCCACAACAAACACTCTGTGAGGTGAGTGAGGCTGAGAGACTTCAGAGAAGTGTGACTGGCCCAAGATCACCCAGCAGCTGCCTGTGGAGGAGTGGGGAGGCGAACCCGGTTCACCAGATTACGAGTCCGCCGCTCTTAACCACTACACCACACTGGCATTGGTTTGCTTTTCGGTTATTGGTTATGATTCCCTACATGGTCAGTTTGGGAAAAAAAGGTAAAAATAAAATGTGGAGAGGGGCAGGGGATCTGTGGCCTGGGCCTTGGGCTCCATAGGCTGTCTGCTAACACCACCGCCTCTGACTGCCTTGGCATCCTTTGCCTTGCCTCACGATGGCATCACAAAGAGCTGCCAAGGCTCCCCATTCGGAAGCCTGGGGCCTTCCGTGTTCCAGGTTCGCTACAGCCCAGACTGGAGAAGCCGACTGGGAGGACATTTCTAGGCCGGCGCGTCTGAGCCACGAGGGCTCCTTCAATTCGCCACCATGAATTACCTCACCGTGCCTGCCATGTCCTCTGTGCCTCAGATGGAGAAAATGCTGCAGGTCCCGACCCAGGAGCAGGGCCAAGCCCAGGGTGCAGGCACAGGAATGCCTGGGACTTCCACCCTTGGGCCTGGGTATTCACCCTCACCCCGCCCAGAGCCTTCCACGGTCCTGGCCGTCACCTCCCTGTCGCCCTTCATGAAAGGGTCCAGGAGATTCAGCAGGAGCAGCAGGAGCAGCAGGAGGTCAATGCAAGCATCCAAAACCGCACACACAGGAACGAGAGTCAAAAGTGAGGGGGCAATTCCAGGGGTGCATTCAGACTTAATGTTAGTGTGGCGGGCCTCCCCACCTGACCCATTTTTTGACAGCCAAGTGTATTATTACTTAACTTCCTTCAAAATGGGGGGAGCCAGCATGGCTGCTTTTTCTAGGATCTGCTTTATACTGAATTGGACCACTGGACAGCGAGCCCAGGGCTGTCTGCATCAGGCGTGGGGAGCCTTTTCTAGTCAGGGCCCCAAATCCTTAGCTCCCCAAACTCTGGCAGGCCAGCTGGAGGAGCCACCTGTCAGTCACCTGGCATCCCTATGATGTCAGGCAATGCCACGCTTTGAAGCAGTGGTGCCAACTTGAATAACATATTTGGGGGCAGATAAAACCTGCACCCAATCTTAGCAATAGAGGTACCAAATGCTGATGAAGGATTATTCCCCCACCCATCACCCCACTTTTTATCCCCAAAACAGCTCTGTGAGGTTGACTGGTCTCAGAAACTGCGACTGGTCCAGGGCTACTCTGAATACTTAAAGCTAAAAAGGGACTTGAACCCAACTCTCCCCAAGCCCAAGTTTGTAGGCATCTGGGTGCCTTCCTGCTCACACCAAAGCAACAGCGTCTGGCTGCAAAATTAAGCATTTGCCTGCTTGAGCATATTTTTAGGACCTGCCTTATTTCTGTGATATTATTATTATTATTATTATTATTATTATTATTATTATTATACCGCCCTATACCCAGAGGTCTCAGGGCAGTTCACAGAAGAGATCAACCTAAGCTGCTTTAAATTGCTTTCCAATATTGTGTTTTAATTATAACCTGCCCTGGTACCTTGTGGTAAAGGGTGGATTAACAACAACAACAACCATTTATTATTTTCTGAGGGTACTCAAGGGTACACAGTATTGGCACCTCCCCCCCCCCCAAATGTTAAAAGTGTTGTACTTACTTTAACAACTTTATTGTATGTACTGACAGCTTTCCTTCCCTAAAAAAAAACACCAAACACTGACAACGACAACAACAATAATAATCATAGGTGGGGAGCTTTACCCTCCAAGTCATCTGAATTAAGCACTCCTGGTTTAATTCTAAAATATGATAAGTAGCCAGGAGCCGCTTCCTCTCTTGTCCTAGCAGAGCTCTAGGACTTACTCCAGTCTCAAGGGCTGTAAGAAACAACGTTGAAGGTTTGTGCCCAATCCCAGCTCTCTTGCCCTCCAGCAACCCTGTTACAAATTCCTTGCAAAATGAAGTCCAAACGTGGCTTTTATTAGGTGGGTGGGGGGCACAAAGCGACCTGCGCCCCTAGGAGTTGCCGGCGCCTCTGCTTTGAAGCCCCCATTTTCACAAAACAAAAAAACCAGCGTCTTTTGGCCTTGTGTTCACACGCACGTGTGAGAATTCGGGACCAAAAAAAAGGAGTGTCCCGATTTGGGTCTCCAGCATGTTGGAGGATTATGAGTACAGTACTGTGTTGCCAACCAGTTTCTAGAAGCAAATCAAACACTTTTTGCAGAGGGATTGGTTTGCTTTTCTGTTATTGGTTCTGGTTTCTTACATGGTATCCGTCCGGACGTAGAAAAGGTCAGTTGGGAAAAAAGCTAAAAATAAAATGTGGAGAGGGGCAGGAGATCTGCGGCCTGGGCCTTAGGCTCCATAGACCGTCTGCTAACACCACCGCCTCTGACTGGCTTGGCATGCTTTGCCTTGCCTCACAATGGCATCACAAAGAGCTGCCAAGGCTCCCCATTCGGAAGCCTGGGGCCTTCCGTGTTCCAGGTTCGCCACAGCCCAGACTGGAGAAGCCGACTGGGAGGACATTTCTAGGCAGGCGCGTCTGAGCCACGAGGGCTCCTTCAGTTCGCCACCATGGATCACCGGTTCCTCACCGTGCCTGCCATGTCCTCTGTGCCTCAGATGGAGAAAATGCTGCAGGTCCCGACCCAGGAGCAGGGCCAAGCCCAGGGTGCAGGCACAGGAATGCCTTCCAGCCTTGGGCCTGGGTATTCACCCTCAGCCCACCCAGAGCCTTCCATGGTCCTTGCCGTCACCTCCCTGTCGCCCTCCTTGAGAGGGTCTAGAAAACACCCGAGAAGATTCAGCAATCAGAGCAGCAGGTCGAGGAGAAGTTCCAAGAATGCACCTGGAGGGATAAGAGTCAAAAGTGAGGGGCGATTCCAGGGGTACAATTTGACTTTACATAGGTGCAGCAGATCTTCCCACCCCCCGGACCATTTTTAGATGGCCATGTTCTTTATACCGAACCGGACCCCTGGCCATCGAGCTCAGGGCTGTCTCTGTCAGGAGCGGGGAGCCTTTTCTAGTCAGAGCTCCAGAGCCTTAGCTCCCAAAAACCCTGGCAGGATGGTTGGAAGTGAAGTTTATATGGAGATTGGTCTGTTGGCAGAGTAGCTAAATTGCCGCTAGGAAGCCAAATCATGTGCAATACTGACTATTTTATTGAAATTAAAACAAGGTTAAAATATTCAAAGCGTTCACTTGCAGAACACATAGCTAAAGAATAATATACATTCACATGCTTATCCAAGCATGGGACTTGTTTTGTCCTCTTACCAGTGGCGTAGCGTGGGTTGTCAGCACCCGGGGCAAGGCAAGTAATTTGCGCCCCCTAACCCGTGGATTTGCGCCCCCTAACCCGTGGATTTGCGCCCCCTAACCCTAACCCCCAGATGTTGCACCCGGTGTGGCCGGCCCCCCCTGCACCCCCCACGCTACGCCACTGCCTCTTACCATATTTAATCAAGTCTAATGCGCCATCGAATCTAATGTGCACCTCAGTTTTCAGAACCTTGAAACCAAATGTGGATGGATGGATAGATGGTTATATCTATCTATCTATCTATCTATCTATCTATCTATCTATCTATCGGTGAATGTAAATGTGCCATTGAATCTAACGGGCACCTTAGTATTCGCAACATAAAGTGAACATTAGATTCGAGTAAATACGGTAGTTGAAGATTCTTCCATAAACATTCAAACTAACTCGGTCTTTCTGTCTTTCCAGTCCTTGCACTCAGCCTTCTGTACATTGCCCAGCTAACCCATGCAGCCCCCTCCAAGAGGTTTCCACTTTCTCTTTCCAGCAGACTTCTCCTTATTGCTTCTTTGGGAGAACATCAGATTCAGATTCTGTACTTCTTTTTGTCACATACATTCACAGAGAAACATTAGCACTCTTCTCCTCTATTACATATCAGACCCTCCAAGTGTCCCTGTTTTCCAGGGACAGCCCTGGATTTGCAGAAGCCGTCCCGGTTTCAAATTTGATCCTGGAATGTCCTCTTTTCCTTGGGACGTCCCTATTTTCACTGGAGAAATGTTGGAGGGTATGGAGTTATGCAGCCCCCAAGCCAAGGAGATAAGTAACTACGCAACCTTTAGAAGACATCTGAAGGCAGCCCTGCATAGGGAAGTTTTTAAATGTTCAATGTTTTATTATGTTTTTATATAAGTTGGAAGCTGCCTAGAGTGGTAGGGGCAACCCAGGCAGGCGGGTGGGGTATAATAATAATAATAGGATGTCTCTATTTCCATCAGAGAAATGTTGGAGGGTCTGTTGCATTCAGAGAGTTCTTTCTTTTCTTCAGTGTTCATGGAGATGCAGCCATTACAGTCAAGTCACACAAACACACAAAACAAAATGGAGAATGTAATAAGATGTCTCCCATGTGAACAGAATTAACCAATCACATGAGAGTTACTGGGAAACATTTCAGAATTAAACACACATTCATGCATTTAAGCATTCCCAATTTCAGTAAATTAAATCACTGTGCTTAACATGGTTTCCTCTGGAGGAGGAGGAGCTCAGCCTAATTCCAGGATTGATTACTGTACTTGGAAGTGTGGGACTTAGTCCCCAACATGGGTGCTGTAGGGAGGTATGTAAGAAGGGATTTATTTCTTTCCCACCCACAATTTGTTACATTCAGCGGGAAAGCTCAGTTGGTATAATAATAATAATAATAATAATAATAATTTATTATTTATACCCCGCCCATCTGGCTGGGTTTCCTCAGCCACTCTGGGCGGCTTCCAACAAAATATTAAAATACAATAATCCTTCTGATATTAAAAGCTTCCCTAAACAGGGCTGCCTTCAGATGTCTTCTAAAAGTCTGGTAGTTGTTTTTCTCTTTGACATCTGGTGGGAGGGCGTTCCACAGGGCGGGCGCCACTACCAAGAAGGCCCTCTGCCTGGTTCCCTGTAACTTGGCTTCTCGCAGGGAGGGAACCGCCAGAAGGCCCTCGGTGCTGGACCTCAGTGTCTGGGCTGAACGATGGGAGTGGAGACGCTCCTTGAGGTATACCGGACCAAGGCCGTCGTGCTGGAACAGCATGAAACTCTTGATCAGGGGTTGGCAAGGTTTACCTCACCTGGTCCGGTTGATTTCTGGCGTCTGCGCAGACGTGATTTCTGGCGCTGCAGAAGCGAGTTTCTGTGCTGCGCTGGTTTAGCAGGCAACTCGGTACGGGAGCAGCTCATGGGCCGGTTAAACGACCCTCATGGGCTGCTTGTGGCCCATGGGCCTTAGGTTGCCTACCCCTGCTCTTGATCTCAGGGTTGTGGGTTCAACCCCCATGTTGGGCAGAGAGATTCCTGCATTGCAGGGGGGTTGGACTAGATGACCCTTGTGGTCCCTTCCAACTACAATTCTATGATTCTGTTACACTGCAGTTTGGCTCCTGACAAAAACTGAATTATCCGCATTGCTGCTTGCTATGGTGAACATTTACATCATTTAATTACAAAATCACTCTCATTATCATTACATTAGTCCATTACCAATAATACTGACTGGATAATTTCTATTCTGGGCAAGGAATGAATAAGCAAACATAGCAAATCTCACCTCCATTCCCTTTCTCTTCTGGATTCTCCAACGTCCCTTGGAATCATAGAATCATAGAAGTGTAGAGCTGGAAGGGACCCCGAGGATCATCTAGTCCAACCCTCTGCAATGCAGGAATGTGCCGCTGTTGCCTACAAGGATTGAACCTGCAACCTTGGCATTGTCAGCACCACGCTCTATCCAACTGAGCTATCCAGGCCCTTGTTGCAGGGGACAACCTCATGTGGTCTGAGAAACTGGGTGAGGGGAATGGCTGCCTCCTCTGCCCTCACCCTCAAACGATTCTTCCTCCCTCTCTAACTCTAGCAAAGCCGGCCCGCCAGCGCCGCAAGAGGAAGCACAGACGAATGACGATGACAGAGATGGTGGTGCATGCCTGGCAGAAGATCCACCCGCACCTCGTCTTGCTGAGGGAGATCATCTACCACTTGACTCAGTCTTTCATCTTTGACTTCGTAATCTGCTCGGTGGTTGCCATCAACACCTTATTGCTGGTGGCTCAAACGTTTGCAGTGGTTGAAATTCGGGGAGGTCAGCCCTCAGGAGAGGCGTTCCTTTCCTCATAAATAATCCTGCTCCGTAGACTTCTTCTGAATGCTGGGTAGTAACCAGAGCATGCTCTGGTTTCAATAAGGCCAGGGGCTTCAGTCCTGCCCCAAGGAGAACTTCTGCTCCCAGATTGACGGCTGGCCCTCAGGAGAGATCTCCACAGCTGGAAGCCATATTGACCCAAGGGCCTTATATCTGCAGAATAAGGCACTGACCCTTTCAGGAAGCAACACTAGTCAGTGACTACCTATCCCCAATAGAAACCAGCCAGTTGCTTCAGAACCTTGCTGAGACCACTTCAGAGTTTGGCCTTGCCTTTAGGGCACCCTTTCTCAACTTGTGGGTCCCTAGATGTTGTTGAACTACAACTCCCATCACCCCTAGCTAGCAAGGCCAGAGCTCAGGGATGATGGGAGTTGTAGTCCAACAACATCTGGGGACCTACAGGTTGAGAACCACTGCTTTAGGGGCATTATCTGTGGTCCTGTACCCACACCTTTATCTCCTGTGTAGATTCAACCAGGGACTACTGCCCCCACTCCCCACTCAGGCAATTCACCTTCTTCAGTGGTGGGCATCTTCACAGATCACAACAGCTTTCTTCATGGAGGAGAGTGGCTTTCTCACAATCAATGGTTCTCTCTTTCTCTCCTCCCTTGCAACAGAATGGTTCTTTTCTGCCATGGATCCTGCCTTCCTTTCTGTCTACGTGTTAGAGGCCGTCCTCAAGCTCATTGCGTTGGGCTGCGAATATTTCCGCGACCCGTGGAATGACATTGGTGGGTCTTTTTGCAGTGCGGGTATGAACAGGTGTTGGCGCCAGTTCTATGTTTCTAGAAAAAGAGGTGCCGGAACCCACCATGGTCGCCTGCCTTGTTCTCTTATCATGGCAATGGCGCCCACCAGAGAGGTCCCAGAACTGAGTTTCGGCAAGTTCAAGCTGAGAGAAAAAGCCCTGGCTGATACCAAGGGATTCCAGGGCAAACTATTTAATTAGCAGACTGCCTGAGAATAGCAACATGTGCAGAACTAACAGCGGACCCTTCTCAAATGATGAGACGGTTGGTATAGTGGTACCTGAGGTTAAGTACTTAATTCGTTCCGGAGGTCTGTTCTTAACCTGAAACTGTTCTTAACCTGAAGCACCACTTTAGCTAATGGGGCCTCCCGCTGCCGCCACGCCACCGGAGCACAATTTCTGTTCTCATCCTGAAGCAAAGTTTTTAACCTGAGGTACTATTTCTGGGTTAGCAGAGTCTGTAACCTGAAGCGTCTGTAACCTGAGGTACCACTGTACTAAGCAAAGTACTGTACTAAACTAAGTGTTGTTGTTTTCTCTGGAATGCCCATAATGTTACACTAGTTGTATAAGCTTAATGTTGCTCAGCTGACAGTCTGAAGCACCGTTTCATGTGGGTCTGCCTTAATTTCTATGTTTCCTCTTCTTCCCTTTGCCAGATTTCTTCATTATGTGCATGACGGTGCTGGATTTTCTGCTCCCCTTGCTCATCTCCTCCAGACAAGGCAACCGCGGCAACAAACTCACGCTCTTCCGGGTCCTCAAAATCTGCAAGGCCGTCCGTGCTATCCGTGCCATCCGCTTCCTGCTCACCCTCCGGTTAGGGCCAAAATTTCTAGCTGGGGGAGGGAAGGGGAATGGAAGAGCTCCTTAGCGCCTCCAGATAGTCAATATTTTGCAAGAGGGCTTCCAGTACATACCAGGACCCTCCCGTCCTGTACCCTGAAAGCATTCTTCTCTCACTGAGCACAAAGAATATTTGGAACTGTAATTTGCTCAATAAATGGGTCATCTGGAGGAATCCATAGCAACTTCCCAGGTTTTAGGTGGGCTGCGGGACAGAAGAATTGACAGCGACTGACCTTACAACCCTACCTAACTCTCTGTTTCTTTATTTGCTTTTCCACGTAGAGTGATGCAGAACCTCAAGGAAGTCACAAGCACTTTTTTGCTTTCCTGCGAGTCCATTGGAGCCATTATTCTCCTCATGTTCTGTTTCCTCTGTATCCTCCCAGGAAAGAGCAGAAGGGAGAGGGAAGAATCCAGGTGCGCCTGGTGCCCATTGGGACTGGTAGGGCAGAAGGCAGGGAGGCCAGCAGTAGGTGGCGCCAGAGCCAATGAGAGACAGAGGCCATTAATTCTAGTTTTGTCCCCATCCTCCTCCTCCTCCCTGCTGAGCTCTAACAAGGGCAACACTAAGACCTGCCTTCTTCCGCTCCCCAAAACTTTACTGGCACTGATTTCTGTCATGTCATCCTATGACGAGTGAATTTCACAGGTTAATTACAAATCCTTGGAAGAGGTAAAGGAATGGCGTTCTCTCTCCCGCAATCCTGCATTTCCAAGGCTCCTTGTTTTGTTCCTTAGCCCTGCCTTCCACCTGTCAGTTATGTCTTCCGTGGTGCTGCGTGACATGTTCCATGAAGCTGACGAAAAACACTTCGGAGACCTCTTCAACAGCATCTTCACACTTTTCCAGCTCTTCACTTTGGATGACTGGTCCCTCATCTACCTTACCTGTCAAGAAGCAGGTGAGGGAAGAGGATCCTTGTCAGGGGGGTGCATAGAACTCAGCACAATTTTTAGCACAATCGGTTAAAAAAATCCCAGCCCACCCAACCTCATGTCAAGATTGAAGAGCAAGACAAGAACTGGGGGGGGGGGGGGGAATCCATGCTAATATGTTAAACGTGGAGATTTCCTGAAAAGCCCACCCCTAGGCAGCATTATCACTCACAGGCCCCATGTGTATTTCTTTCCAGGTGCCTGGTACATCATCATCTTCCTGATCGTCTACATCCTTCTAGAGTACTTCTTGCTTCTCAAGTAAGTATGGGCTCCTCAGGCTTTTGACTTACTGGAGAGGACCTTGGATGGGAGGTCAAGGGACTGTTTGTTGATTTATTACATTTATTATATCATGCTTTTCCTCCAAGGTGCTCAAGGTAGCATACATTGTTCACTGCCCGCCTACACCAGTGTGGTGTAGTGGTTAAGAGCGGTAGTCACGTAATCTGGGTAACCGGGTTCGTGTCTCCACTCCTCCACATGCAGCTGCTGGGTGACCTTGGGCCAGTCACACTTCTTTGAAGTCTCTCAGCCCTACTCACCTCACAGAGTGTTTGTTGTGGGGGAGGAAGGGAAAGGAGAATGTTAGCCGCTTTGAGACTCCTGAAGGGGAGTGAAAGGCGGGATATCAAATCCAAACTCTTCTTCTTCTCTTCTTCTACTCCACCACCACCCTGGAATTTTATCCTCGCAATATCCCTGTTAGGTATATATATATATATATATATATATATATATATATATATGGAAGGACCTGCCTGAGGTTCTTTCTGGCACAGAGATGTCAGCTTGTGAGGGGGCAATTCTGTGTATGTGAGCCACTGTAGCCTCACCACACTCTGCTCAGTGCTTCGCCTCTTCAATTCTCGGACACTAGGGGAGGCCTGTCCCCCCAAATATTGGGGGGAGCCCCCAAAGGACATGCCCCCCCCAGGACCTGGTGCCCCTGCTGTGGGCCTGCCTGAGACAGTGGAGGAAGATGCTTGGATACGACCTTGTGTCTGGTTTTGGAGGGATGGGATTTGGGTGCCTGAGCTGTCCTCCTGACACCTGCTTTGAGACCATTGGGTTGATACCGTATTTTTCGCTTTATAAGACGCACCAGACCATAAGACGCACCTAGTTTTTGGAGGAGGAAAACAAGAAAAAATATTCTGAATCCCAGAAGCCAGAACAGCAAGAGGGATTGCTGCGCAGTGAAAGCAGCAATCCCTCTTGCTGTTCTGGCTTCTGGGATAGCTGCGCAGCCTGCATTCGCTCCATAAGACGCACACACATTTCCCCTTACTTTTTAGGAGGGAAAAAGTGAGTCTTATAGAGCAAAAAATAGGGTAAGTTTACCAAACTGGGTGGAGAAATCTGCCATACTCCTGGCGAGCTTCACAACTGAGCACATTTGAACTTGGGATTCTTTGGTCTTAGCCAGACACTCTTAACGGGATTAACTGTTTACTAAATACATTGAGCTCTGGCTGATCACACCAGAACGGGTGTGGGGTGGATTCCAAAAAGCACAGCAAGGTAAAAGCTTAAAGCGAAAGTAAAAAGTTTTAGATAAACTAAACGCAGCGATAAGTGCTCTTAAAACCCCGAGACACCCAAGAAAAGACTAAATAACAACAGGGCCAGCCCAGGACATTTTTGCTGCTTGAGGCACAGCAGAAAATGTTGCTCCCCTGCCACTGCCTCCTCTGCCACCTGAGGCGACTGAGAGCAGCCCATCCAGGGAAGTCCTGGTGCTCTGAAGGCAGTGGAGGAGTAAAAGGAGGCCAGAAAGGAGCAGGTGGCAGTAGAGGAAGAGGGAGGCAGTGGTGGTGGCAGCATGAGGATTGCAGAAGAGGAGGAGGCAAGCGGTGCGCTGGATCTGTTGCCTATCCCAACTGCCGCCTGAGGCAGCTGCCTCACCCTGTCTCATGGGTGGGCCGGCTCTGAATAGCAACGATTGCTGTTAAAGCCTTGAGACACAGTTGGGCTCTGTATTGGATTTGAAATCGTTCCTATATATGCAATGTATTTTTAATTGGTTTTGTATATGGGATTGTTTTAACTTTTACGAAAGCGGTAGTTTTATGTACATTTCCATTTCTCTTTGAGGAAGCAATTGGTAAATTGTGGAATATAGAACAGTCACAGCCCTGTTGCTGCCCTCTCTCCCTTTCTCTTGCAGCCTGGTGATTGCGGTCCTGGTCGACAACTTCCAGATGGCTTTGGTGAAGCGTCAAGAGCTCAAGAGGCAAAAGGTCAGCACAGCTCCCATTGGTGTACCCAGGATGGGTGGGTCAGGACACTCACCTGTCATCATCCTCTGTCTGGTTCTGTCTAGTAGATTCGGAATGAAATGTCTCAACAGTTGTTTTAAACTACTTTCTTTTGGTCTCAAGTGCTCAGAAAAAAATTGTCAAAATCATTCTACAATATATACTTTTAGTTAAGTATTTATTTACTTATTTACTTAATTTGGGAGGGGGCAGCTGCCACCCCCTCCCCCCTGGCTATGCCCATGCAGACTGGGGGTTGACAGGGAATAGCTGGGACTGGGGCTGCCAGGATGAGTGTTCCAGTCACTGAGTTCTATTTCTTTTTCCAATTGACAGAAGTGGGTTGAACTGAAGGAGAGCAGTCTGGCAGAGGATGCTTTTGGCAAAGCAGCAGGTGACAAGAGTGTTTGGGGAGATGGGCAGCAGGCTTTGAGACTGGGCTCAAGCTTAGAACCTTTAATGCAGGGGTGAGGAACCTCAGGCCCGAATGTTGCCCTCCAAATATTTCTATCAGCCCCTAGGACTTTCCCTGCAGGCCACACCTGCTCTTTGAGTGTGGTCCAGTTTGACCCACAAGGCCATTCCCCACCCACAAACCATGCCTATTTGCCAGTCAGCTGACATCACATTAGCTGCCCTTGCTGTGCTGGTGAACCGGTTTGGCTCAGTTTGGTTTTTTGAAGGCGTCATCTGCAAAAGGGACTTCTCCTTCAAGCAGCCAATGCTTGCAAAATGCAGGCTTCTTTGTGTGCCCCACTCATCAACTGAACCTGAAATGAATGAGCCTAAGTTAGTTATGTCCGTTCAATTCAATGGATATACTCTGAGTAGGACGAACACCGATTACAACCTCAAGTTCAGAGGGAGGGAGATGATTCTTAACATTGAAGCCAAGCTATGCATGCTGGCAAGTCTCTTTTTGCCCTTCAGCAGATAAGCCCCAAGCAAAAGAGGAAAAGGAGGAGGAATTATTCAGACGGACAGTCATGGGAAAATATGGCAGCCTCGAGTTGATGGACAGGTGAGGAGGCGCCGCAGCCAATAGATGAAAATGTATCTACTTGCAACATTTTTTTAGCTTGCTCTTCAGCGGAAGAGAAGAAAATGGAGTTCCACAGAGGCTTACAAATATCAGTACAGTGGTACCTTCAGTTACAAACCCCTCAGGTTACAAACGCTTCAGGTTACAAACTCCGCTAACCTGGAAGAGTTACCTCGAGTTGAGAACTTTGCCCCAGGATGAGAACGGAAATTGTGTGACAGCGGCAGCGAGAGGCCCCATTAGTGAAAGCACGCCTCTAGTTAAGAACAGTTTCAAGTTAAGAACGGGTCTCCGGAACAAATTAAGTTTGTAACTAGAGGTACCACTGTAGTAATAAGGAAGACCTTTCCCTCAGACAACCAAAAGCAGCAGAACAAAATAATTTAGCAGTAGACTAAACATTAGATTAAAAATGTTAAGAATATCTAAACAACATTTAAAAAGAGTTCCAGCTAATAATTACAATGTTGCCAGGAACGGTATCTTTCAGTTATGAAACGCCTGGATGAAAAGTAACAGTTTAACATCCCTCCTAAATGTTAATTATGAAGTGGACAGATGCATCTCACCAGGAAGAGCATTCCACAAGCAGGGAATCTGAGAAGACGCAAGTGAGCACCAGCCAGGCAGCGCTTGCTCCAACAGGGCCTCCTCCACTGATTATAGGGCCTGAAATAGTTAATACTGTACTGGGGGAGATGCTCTTATCAGTACTTATGTCCCAAGCTGTTTGGTACCCCCAATAATTTTTCCTTCTTTGTCTAGGGAGTGGGAATATCTCTACTTCTACTTTCGACTAATGACAGCAATTGAGACAAACCAACAGCAATTCCAGTCTCAGGCATCCACCACTGACAAGATCTTAGACACTTTCTTTGAGGTAGGAACAGTGCTTTTTTCCCCTAGAAAAAAAGGTGCCGGTATTCAGCATGCAATAGAGGGCTCTTGGGCCCTGCCAGGGTATCGTCCCTCCCTCCCTAAGCCGGGCAGAAGCTTTCCAGGCTTCGGAAAGGAGGTGCGAGGCTCTGATTTGAAAAAAGAAGAAGGTGACAGTACTGCGCCAGGACAAAAAGCACTGATTAGGAGAGTCCACTGAAATTAATCTTTTTTTCTCAAGCTTGCCTCCAATGAAGAGATGCTCTTTCTTTCCTCAAAGGAGCTCAATGAGATCAAGCTTAACCTCTTTGTACTCTTCATTGTTCAGTGGGGCTGGAGAGTATGAAATATATCCATTTCCTAAGGCAGGGATGGGAGATATGTGTGGGCGCTCCAGATGTTACTGGACTCCAGCTCCCATCAGCCCCAGCCAGCATGGCCAATGAACTGGGAATGATGGGAGTTAGTCTAACAATATCTGAAGGGCAACAACTTCCCACCTTTGCACTGAGAGCATAGACCAAAGGTTGCCAAACTTTTTTGCACCAGTGTGCACATTATGAATTTTGAGCAAGGGCCTTGAGTTAGGATTTTAATCCTGGTTTCTCAAACCTTAGTCCAACACCCTAACCATTATACCATGCTGGAATGACTGGGATAAAGTGTAATAAATAATCATAGGATCTGACTCCTTTTTTTTAACCTTCATTTACAGACAGCTGAACATGATTACCTTTCCAAATGAAGATGTTTGCATGGTGTTCCTATACTAGACTTCACCTGCTCCTGGAGGCTTCACTTAAAGGGTCAACATAGCTTGACGTTTTATTGATTTCTCACTTGTTTTATACATTGTGTTATGTTTATTAAATGACTTTTCATCTCTCTGTTGAGCAAAACTATATTTGCTGGGTTTGACATAAATAAGTTGCAGAATCTGTTTTGAATGCTTGACTTTGACCCTCAGAGAAGTGTAGGAAGCTCCTCAAGCTCTGGGACTCCTTAGCAAGGAAGGCATGTTTTAAGGTTAGACTCACACCATATATTTAAATTATATTTTGTACCACTTTAACAGTTGTGCCTTTTCCCCATAAAAGGGAGGGTAATGGGAAGTGAAGTTTACTCCCCACAGAATTATAGTTCTCAGCACCCTTAACATATTACAGTTCACAGGATTATTGGAGGGCTGGGGATGTTCTAAATTGTATGGTGTGGGTGTGAAATGATGAATTTTCACCAATGGACGAAAACATTTTTATTCAGACAGGTCTTTAGCTTCACAAGCTGGCTGTTATGTCCATTGTGCGTGCTGCAATTTGGTCACCACTTTGTGCTTATTGATTTGCTTAACCTGCTTGTTTTTGTTATTTTGTATTTTACTTGATTTCACTGTCAGCTTCCTTGAGCACCACTTGACGGAAAAGGTGGGACACAAACTTAACAACAAACCGACAAACAGACCAACCGACAAATGTTCATCAGAGACTGCACCCCTGCAGCTAACTTTCATTGTGATCTCTTGGTGTTCCAAAGAGACACTGTCTCCTATTATTATTTTTACATGTTGATTGTTCCCTGTAAACGTTCTAATTATCAAAGGCTGTGCTTTGAGCGGGCCAGAAACATACATATAAAAGGCCGCAACTAGAGACATCGAAGCTCAGCTAAACTACATAGCCCAGAACCGAACGCGACTTAACCCTCCCGCTCCTGAGTAGAACGCGGCATCCCCGTCCTGTGATTGGCCGCTTCTCTATACTCGCCGCGGCATGCGCCCTCGCAAAGCTTCCTCATTGGGCACGTGCCGTTCTGTCGTAGCTGCCGCTGATTGGGCAGGAGCCGCCGCCGCCGGAGCGCGTACGGTGGCCGCGCGGTCTCAGCTGGGAGCTCTGCGTTGTGTGAGCTCGGCGGAGTTCGCGTGAGCGCGGCGGGGAAAAGGCAAGATGGCGTCCGAGGTGCATTCGGAGCCCCCCAAGGCAGGGGAGATGCCGTTGCCAGGATACGCGGCCTGGTCCCCCAACGAGCTGCAGGCCAAGCTGGCCGAGATCGGGGCTCCCACGCAGGGTGAGCGGGCCCTGCTTGTGGCGGGGCAGCGGGCGCTTACAGGCTGCCGGTGGGGGGGACAGGATCCTGCAGGCCTTTCCCGTGATCTGGAAGGACCCTCGTAGTGTGGAAGCAGCAGGAGGGAGCGGGGAAGGTGCAGTGGGCGGGCGAACGAGGGTAGGGGGGGGGACAGGGAGCACGGGCAGTTGCCTTATATTATTTCAGCTTTATCACATTTATTTACACCCCATCTTTCCTTCCGCCCCCAAGGAACTCTAGGCGGCGTACATGGTGTCTCTCCCCCCCATTTCATCCTTATAACAACCCTGTGAGGCAGGTTAGGCTGAGAGGCTGTGGCTGGTTCACGTAATTGGCGCAGTATTGAACTGCTCTGACCATCTGCAGTCGAGGATTTGAACCTGGAGTCTTCTGCATGCGAAGTGCTGAGCTGCACTCTTTCTAGGAAGAGGGGAGTCATGGGAGGGGGATGCGAAAGGGCTCTTAGGAGCTTTGGTGGCAGTGGTGGAATGCAGCTGAGTGTCAGATTTTTGCATTTAAAGCATGGTTTCTGCCATGGAGTTGTGGTTCATCTTTGTATGAGCCTCTGAATAAGAGTTCATGGATTGCACTTTTAAAGGGGGAAAACACTTTTTATGGGTTCAGTAATGTAGGTGAGGCCTGAGTTGTTATTTCCAAATTTCATTTGGCGTGATGATATTTACCTGTTCTGAAAATTCCTTTAATGTATCCATAGTGGGATTAGAGACTTTAGAGCTGGTTAGTTTGGCTTCCAAGATCAGTGAGTTATTATTGCAGGGGAGCAGAAATGTATCGGAACAGGAAGAGAGGGGGAATGTTGGAGAGAGGAAGAAGAATAAGGGATTTTAGTGGATGAGGTTGGGGAAATTGGGAGGGGTTATGAAGCTGGCAGTGAATCCTTGGGGCCAGAGAACAGCAGGAAGTTGGGTGTCTTTGGAGGGTGAATGGTGATTTGAAGCTTGGCTTCCCAGACCTTAGTCCTACACTTGAACCACTACACTATATGTACTTTGCTCCAGGCAATTGAGACATTCAATAACATAGTTTAACCAGGCAGAATAACTGGAGGAAGGGTTAGAGCAGGGCCAAGGAGAGTGGTAGTGACCTAGGGAGAATCACAAGGGCCAGATAGAGAGGCCTAGAGGGTCACATTAGGCCCATGGGTCTGAGTTCCTCAACCCTGCTTTGTGGGTTAGTTAGAGGAGGGAGGTTCAGGTTGTAGTTTTTACACTTGTAGCATATGTGAAATAGTGTTGACTTGGGCCCTCCACACCAAAATCCAGCTTTCCAGGGGCTGCAGGTGAAGAGAACAGTGTATTTGCCAAGTACCAGATTTTGGGGCATAATACAGCGGAGAGGTTGTATTCAGGCTTCATCTCTGTGTGCAGTTGTACCTTGGTTTTTGAACAGCTTAGTTCTCGAACATTTTGCCTCCTGAATGCCGCAAGCTCATAAGTGAATGTTCTAGTTTGCGAACTATTTTTGGAAGTTGAACATCCAATAGGTCTTCCGTGGCTTCCAATTGGCTGCAGGAGCTTCCTGTATAATGGTTTATGGTCCATGTAGCCCAGTGTTGTCTATTGAAATGGATGCCTGGGGTGCTTTTTTAGGGATTGAACCAGCAACCTTTTTCATGCAAAGCAAATACTCTAACCTGAGCTATGTGTTTGTTCTCTCAAACTCACTAAGTGTCTCTAGGGTAAACTACTAACACAGCTGTCATATCATGTTGATGCTGGCTGAACTTATAGAATCATAGAATTGTAGAGTTGGAAGGGACCCCATCTGGTCCAGCCCCCTGCAATGAACTTGCCAGACTTTATTTAATAATTACAGGCAGCATCCAGTTGATGTGCGACCACCAACGTGTGGGTCTTTTGGGTTCCAGAAGGTGGCAGGATGGGCTTATGCGCACAGGGGCCAGGAATGAAACTTGCATGCAAAATTGCTGCTGCCTATATTGACTTCATATATTTGGCCTTGAGATGTTAACTAAACAAACCCTATAATTAATAATGTCAACTCCCTGCTCTTGACCTGCAGAAAGAAGGGTATGTGTGAGAGTCTGGGGATTTTTCCCTATTGAAGGTGAATGGGAGATGATGAGGGAGTTGTTTTGTTGGTACAATAGGGTCAGGATATTGGGAATGGTTGGGGTGTGTGTGTTAGAGATGAGCTTGAGGAGAGTTGGTGCAGGACTGTTGGCCCTAAACTCCAATCCTGTCATCTTACCCCATGTGACATAGAATAACCCCAGAATGACCTCAACGTCTCTCTGTCATTCCAGGTGGCCGCGAGGAGCTGGTAGAACGCTTGCAGACTTACACACTTCAGGTGAGACCGTATTTCTTGTGGCTACAAATGTGACCATCCAGAGCACTTGAGGATAAGAATGCATTAAGCTGCCTTAAGGACTGGCTTGTACCCTCTCTCCAACATCCCCCAAACATTTAAAGTCGGCCAGGGGATGGGGCGGGCAGTCAGACTGAAGAAGGCCCTGCTGTTGTCTATGCCTGCTTCCCATGCCCTCTTCTTTCTCTCACAGAGCGGATGGGTGTCCTTTGTAACCTGCCTTGGGACCTTGTGGTGAGGGGCAGGCAATAAATTTTATGATGGTGTTGATGCTTGCCTCTACTACTGTTCCATCTCCTTCTTTACAGACTGGGATAGTGCTCAATAGGCCGGTTCTGCGAGGAGATGATGGAGATAAGCCAGGTTTGCCCCCCATGCCAGGCCAGGTGAGTAATATATCCAGGAAACCTCTTTGGCCACTGTTATGAGACTTCAGTGGCTTCAAGAGAGGCCATAAGCTCAGCGGCAGCCCAGGTGCTTTGAATGAAAAAGGTCTTGGGTTCACTCTCAGGTTCATCTCCAGTATGTTTGTTTAAAAAATGTCAGGTAGCAGGGCTGTGAAAGACTCAAGTTTAATAAGGCAACTGAATACTGGTTGTAGCAAACAGAAATGTATGAGCAGAAATTATACATCAAAATTAAAACTTAATTTATACAAATTATTATTATTATTCTTATTCTTATTCTTATTATTATTATTAAATTTGTATGCTACTATTCATCTGAAGATCACAGGGTGATTCACAACATAAAAATACAAAATGAGAACACAAAGTGCATAATAAAACAAAAACAAAGCAATAATCCTCCTCCCACAAACACTTTATTATATCCCAGACGCCCCCCCCCCTTCAGACCACCCTCTTCTGATTGCACTCCAGTTTGTTAGATTACCTCTTAAAATGTTGCATCCAAAACTATGGACATCTATAGGACTCTCTAGTCTAGATAATACATGTGGAGCCCTTTTCCTGCCAGATGTTGCTGAACTACAACTCCCATCAGCCCCACCAATGGTCAGGGATGATAAGAGTTGTAGTTTAGGAACATCTGGAGGGCCAGAGGGTTCCCCCCACCTGCTCTTGATGCAGCCTGACCAGTGCAGAATAGTGTGGAACCTGCCACAATGCTATGCTTGAGTTCATGTAGCCGTAAAATGTATTTGCTTTTTCAGCAGATACATCACCTTCCTGGCCCATGTCCAGCTTGAGAGCCACAAAGACATTCAGATCTTTTCATACATACTGCTTCCAGGTCTCACCCATCCCATATGTCTGGATCTTTAACTCCTCTTGTCATTCTCTTCATGGTTGTGTCACACAGGAATCCTTAAAAACCTGAGCCAACTGTGCTTCCAACGTCTCCCACAGCTGCCTTCTTCTCTCTTGCAGCATCCCGGGATGCCTCTGCCGCCCCCTCCCATGGGGATGCCGCCAATGCAGCCACCGCCGCCTCCTCCGCCCCCTGGCATGGGCCTCAACTTCCCCATGGCGGTGGGGCCGCCTCCTCCACCCCCTGGCCTGGGCCCACCTCTCCGTATGCAGGCGGTGGATCCCTCTGTGTTACCTGAGGAAGAACGGCTGAAGCTGGCTCAGCAGCAAGCAGCCATGTTGATCCAGCAGGAGGAGAGGGTCAAGCAGGTAACAGCTTGCTCTGTTCCTCTGTGTTTGTGTCTCGTAATGGAACAGCTCCCAGCGACATGAACTCTGCTGTGCTGCAGAACATGTTTGTAGCCTGTGTGTTTGTGTTTGTGAGAGAGGGAGCACAAGAGTGAGACCAGAGATGGGGAGCCTGTGGTCCTCCAGATGTCAGACTCCAGCTTCCATCAGCACCCGCCCTTGTGGTCAGTGGTCATGGATGTTGGGATCTGTAGTCCTACAACAGCTGGAGGGTCTATATTGTGAACTGAATGTTCCTACTCACCTCTCCCTTTAGATCAGTGGTTCTCAAAGGGTGTGGCAGGAGAGGATGGCAAGCGCAGTGGGAAGATTCAAGGACAATCAAAGAAACGTTTAAGTGTAGTATAGTACAATATCAAAATATTTTTAGTTATTTGCAGAATATGGACAGATATATTTTCAAAAGGAGAGCAAAAGCATTGGCTATTCTTCCACAGTTCTCCATGACATACTGTTGTGAACAGGGATTTTTCAACTCCAACAGATTTTGAAAGATCAGAAAAGAGAAAGGCCTTTTTGTGTTGGTAAAGAGATGAGAGTTTGCTTGTCTCAAATTAGACCTAATATAAATGAGGTAACATGGCAAAAGCAAGCTCACACCTCTGGTTGAGTTTGTATACATACTTATGGTAGATATGCAAGAGGCTAATTTATAACTATATTCTGTTTGAAATCATGGAGACATCAGTCGATGTAGGCATGCCTGAGCATGATGAATCAATTGTGTGATTTGTTATAAAAAGCTTCCTATGTTAGAATCTGTGTGGTTTCTCTTCCAGTCTCAGGCTGCTGTCCTTATGGAACAGGAGCGCCAGCAAGAGATGTCGAAGCTGGCCCCCTCTGTACCTCGGGCTGCTCCAGACTTGGGGCCAAGACCTCAGGGGCTCCCAAGAGGTAAGTCCCTTTGCATCAGAGAAGGAACTTTGGCCCGTTTATGCAAAGAGGGCAAGCAGCGTCAGGCAGTCTTGCCAGAATCATTCAGGGAGGAAGAGTGTCAGACCTCACTTACTCTGTGTCATTCACATACTCTTTGGCTAGGAATTCATTCCCACTTATTCTTATTTCAAGGAACAGCATATTACATGGTGTCGTGGGAGGGGAGCCCAGAATCCTTTTTGTTTATTTTTTAAAGAAGATAAGTATTTATGCCCACTTTAAAAAGAGGTGTATTGGCAAGGGTTATCCCTCTGAGTCTGTAGCCCTCTCAGTGAAAAGCAGGCCCCAAATTGCATTGCGCAGTAACTTGTTGAACTGAAGGAATGGCAAATCTTTGAAGTTGTTTGCTAAAAATGCCAGGCAGGGAATCTTGAGAGAATCAAAATGAAACCCTCCCCACAACCGCTCAAAATGTTAACTCTGGGGTTCTGTGCCAAGGGATGTTACACCCCCATCCCAGTTTTAGTGAAGAGCTGGATAAATTTATGGAAGGTGAGACTGTTGGCTTGGTTGTATGTGCAGAACTAAAATTGCACTTAGGAAAGCTGAGTTTGGGGGCTTGTATTAAAATTGAGCAAATATATCTGCATATTTTGGTACTTACTGTCATGGAATTCTACTCAATATTGACCCAGAGTAAATTTCAACATATAGTTAGCAGAGTAAAAACTTAAACACCTTGCAGGATTCCCAAAAAATATTCCAGAGGCAATTGATATTTCATCCAGCAGAGCTTTACTGCCACTGAAGGCAAATGAGCATAATGGTCACAAATCTAATACATTCAGGCATGGGCCTGTCCATAAGAAATCCAGTTGCAGCACACTTAAGTTAAACTTACAATAACTTATAATAAGCCTAAACCTTAACACTACATACAGAACACCACACCAGAAGGAAGAGAGATAGAAAGAGAAACCCAGGCTCCTTCTGGCCTTTTACGGTCAGCATGACCTTGACAGAAGAGATAAGAGAACCAGTTTAAACCACCTGTTCCTCTGAAGGAATAACCCAAACATCATGAAGCATCTTCTTGTTTCTTTCACACAGAAGCTTTCAGAAGCCTCTTGAATTAATTAGAATAGGAGAGATCTCTACACATCAGACCAATTTCTGCAAACTGGCACTTATAGAGTGGAGTTAAGAGCTAAAGAGGTTGCTCAGACACTACTCAGTGTTGCTCTCCCTCTTTGAAGCTCTTGAGAACCAAAGGGGCTAGAAACTTGCTTAAATCAGAGATTTCAGCCCCACAGGGAACCTGTGGCCTTCCGGATATTGTTGGACTACAACTCTTACCCTCCATGATGTTGGTAATGCTGACAGGGGCTGATGGGAGTTGGAGTCCAACAGCATCTGTGGGGCGACAGACCCCCCCCCCCCCGTCTTGGAAGGGGCGTGAAAGCTTTTCAAGTGATGTCAAAGTATGCAGGTTCTTCTGACATGTAGGGAGGTGGCACATTGACAGTGACTGTTGCTGCTTTGCTTTCCCGTTGGGAGTTCATTTGCCAATCTTTTCCTAGGGAACCCCCCTGTGGGCTCGCCCATTGGACCACCTGGTCCGAGACCCCGTGGCCCCCCACCTCCTCCTGGAGAGGACAGCCGTGAGGTAAGACTGGTTGTTGCAGATGTGGGGGGTGGTAGGCTTGGCAGGGTGGCAGGGAAACTGCTTTGGGGAACGGGAGAAATTGAGCGAGTTAAGATGAGCCTGCTTGATCAGGGCAGTGGCCTGTCTAGTCCGGCATCCTGACCTCCCAGCAGCCAGCCAGATGCCTGTGGGAAACCAGCAAGCAGGATCCAAGCACAAGAACCCTCTCCTCTCCTGTGGTTTCCAGCAGCTGGTATTCAGAAGCATAGCTGCCTCCAAATAATGGAGGACAGAGCGTAGCTTTTGTGACCAGTAGCCTTTGACAGCCCTCTCCTCCCTGAACTTGCCTAATCCTCTTTTAAAGCCGACCAGATGACACAACCTTGATGGCAGAAAGTGAGGAGGAATTAAAGAACCTTTTAATGAGGGTGAAAGAGGAGAGCGCAAAATATGGTCTGAAGCTCAACATAAAAAAAAAACTAAGATCATGGCCACTGGCCCCATCACCTGGCAAATAGAAGGGGAAGAAATGGAGGCAGTGAGAGATTTCTCTTTCTTGGTTCCATGATCACTGCAGATGGCAACAGCAGTCACGAAATTAAAAGATGCCTGCTTCTTGGGAGAAAAGTGATGACAAACCTAGACAGCATCTTAAAAAGCAGAGACATCACCTTGCCGACAAAGGTCTGTATAGTTAAAGCTATGGTTTTCCAGTAGTGATGTTTGGAAGTGAGAGCTGGACCATAAAGAAAGCTGATCGCCAAAGAATGGACGCTTTTGAATTATGGTGCTGGAGGAGACTCTTGAGAGTCTCATGGACTGCATGAAGATCAAACCTCTCCATTCTGAAGGAAATCAGCCCTGAGTGCTCACTGGAGGGACAGATTGTGAAGCTGAGGCTCCAGTACTTTGGCCATCTCATGAGAAGAGAAGACTCCCTGGAAAAGACCCTGATGTTGGGAAAGATGGAGGGCACAAGGAGAAGGGAACGACAGAGGACGAGATGGTTGGACAGTGTTCTTGAAGCTACAAACATGAGTCTGACCAAACTGCGGGAGGCAGTGGAAGACAGGAGTGCCTGGTGTGCTCTGGTCCGTGGGGTCACGAAGAGTCGGATACGACTAAACAACAACAAAGTTGGTGGCTATTTTGTGGGAGGTTGTGAGTTAGGGAATAGGCATTCTTTCCCTAGGTTGGCCAGATGGGAGAGAGGTTCAGATAGAGGCAGTCAGATATGGGCGGTGCTGGGAGTGTGCTGTCTGATGTTGCCTGTGTTCTTGAGAGACGCAGCTTGAATGAAAACAAACTCAGGATTAGACAAAAGCTGAAATATCTGCATTTGGAAGCAGAATGAGGCCACTTTTGTCGAAGAAACTTTGTTTCGCCTTCCAGGTTGATGAGTCCGGCGTGGGTCCCAAAATCCCTCAAGCCCTGGAGAAGATCCTCCAGCTGAAGGAGATTCGCCAGGAGGAGCTCACGGCTGTGCCGAGCGCCACAGGTACTGGGTCGCCTGAGGCAAAGGTTAAAGTTGAAATTGAGACACGTAGTCAGGGCTGTGGAACCTTTTTCAGCCCAAGGGTTGCATTCTCTCCTGGGTAACCTTCTGGGGGGCGCCATGTGCCAGTGGTGGGCAGAGGCAAAAAGGGGCAGAACAACTAATGTGAATTTTAGCTTCCTGCAGTAGACTGGTTTCTGCAAGCACTCACAAATCCTGCTCTATGATCCTCCATTTAGGCAAATGTGAAGCATTATCAGAGTTGAAAGACACATTCCAGCCAGGCAGAAACACTCAAGGAGGGTGTGGAGCAAAGCCAGTTGTGGGTGTGGCCCGTGGAGATCCCCAAGGGCCTGGAAGAGAGGCCTGGAGGGCTGCAGTTAACCCCTAGTTCTGAGGTTCTCTAGCCCTGCTGTAGGTGAACTTGTGTGTGTTCCATGTGGTCACATGACCAATATGGGAGTTGAAATTTTAGTTCTAACCAGAGGTGTCAGGTTGCCCCAAGATTGAGGTGTCCCGAAGCACGTTCTGCGTGTGTGATGTCGCATCAACTGGAGGAGGCCAAGCGCTCTGTAGGAGCCGGCCACTGAACTTGTGACTCACACGCTCTGGGCCCTCTCAAGCTGGGTTCTGAGACCCACATCACATTCTGTGCCTTCTTTCTGCACTTTGCGGAATGGCAGTAAAGGCAGCCGAAGAGCAGATTGTGGCAGATCATGACTGACTGAGGGGTGGACTTGCCAGCATGCAAGCTTTCTGCAGAGATGATTAGGCCAGGCTTCCTGTATCTTCTTTGCTACTCATTCCCTCACACTTGTGCTTTTCCCGTAGATGATGACATGGAGACTGACCTGAGGGTGTTGGCTGGTATCTCCGCTTCAGATGCTGAAGACGATGCTTTGGCTCTGTCGAAGAAAGAGGTGAGGAGCCAGGAACTACGGAAGGGGTGGGGGGAACTGTTGGCCCTCCAGATGACATTGGGACTCCCAAGTCCAGTGGTTGAGGACAACAGTTTAGTCCAACAGCCTCTAGAGCAGGGGTCTTAAAACTCTGGGGGTCTTTGAATGGGGCACACACATGCACAATCCCCCCCAATGCAATATGTCATATGCAAACTTTTGTGTGTTTGTGTTCATGTGCATTTTTCTGGGGGGTGGGGGAGATCCATAGCTTTCATCAGATTCTCAAAGGAGTCGGTGACCCCCCAAAAGGCTAAAGAACCACTAATGTAGAGAGCCACAGATTCGCCACCTCTGAACTACTCCCGCTAGCTCTGGCTAAGACGACCAGTGGTCAGGCCAAGTTGGCCACCCCTGAACTTCAGCCAGTGGCAGCCTCTGTTTTCTGTAAGCTGTTGGTCCCTCTGCAAAGCTGTCCTGGCCTATTAAGACGGGCAGAAGCTTACCGATGGGCCGTGTGTTCAGGCAGCTGTATAAAAAGGGGGTGGGGGAAGGGGCTCAGTCAAGTGAGACTTTAGAGCATGTGCAGAGGATGTTTCCCCCCAGGTGGTAGAAAAAGCCGGTTGCTAAAAACTGGGCTGCCTTGGAGGCAGTGATGTTGCCCTATCAGAGGAAATGTGTCCTGTGTTGGCCCCGCATCTTTGGGATGTCCGCCCAAAGGGAAATTCATTTGACACCCTCCTTGTTGGCCTTCAGGAGAGCCTCACAAGACCTTTTTTATTCCATTATGGTGCTGTGTGTTGATCCCTGTTTTATCTGCTGCTGCTTTAATGCTTTCTTGAGTATTAATAATTTGTGATCTTACTTTTGTTTGACTTCTTCTAAATGGCCTCAGGAGGCTAATTGATCCAGAAAGTTAAAAAACAAAACATTAAAGTTGCTGCCAATAAAGTGTGGCAACACTTACTGTCTGGAGCTCCCTGCTTATTGATATTGGTGTTGTACCATTATAGACGCCTGCTAAAATCATTTTTGTTTAGACAAGCCTACCCAGACGTACAATTTTATTATGTATATTTGGGTTGTTTTAAGTCTAATTATTTTATTTGTGCTTTCTTACTAGTATCCTATTTTAAGCAGCTTATCAGTATGTAAGTCTTGTTAAATCTAAGTAAGTGCATTTGGTCTGCTTGACAGAAAAACCGCAAGCGACGAAACCGGAAGAAGAAGAAGAAACAGCAGCAGCAGCAGCAGCAGGGCACGTCCCCGAAAGAGAGCCCACCTTCCCAGGATGCCAAGGGGCGTGGGGAGGACTCTGGGGGCGATGGCCCAGTGGAAATTGAGTATGTCACGGAGGAGCCAGAGATCTATGACCCCAACTTCATTTTCTTCAAGAGGATCTTTGAGGCATTCAAGGTATGAGGAGGGCCTAGGATTTCCTGATCTTGTCCCCTGCATTTACAGTGGTACCTCGGCTTATGTATCCTTCCGGTTATGAAAACTTTGGAATGTGTAAGCGGCAAACCTGAAAGTATTGGGGGGGGGGGTTGCCGCATGCGCAGAAGCGCTCTACCGCCATGTGTGTGCGTGCAGAAGAGGTCTCTCCAGTTGCGAAAACCTCAGGATCCGGCCGGACCTCTGGAACGGATCCTGTCCACAGCCGGAGGTACCACTGTATATGGGATATGAATGTAACAAATTGAAATTACTTTTTTATGGGGAAGAACCTCAGATCGTTAGAAATGGCTGTCAAACAAGTGCATGTGAACTTTTGCTGAAAACGTATTAAATGTATTAAAGTCCCACCATCCCTAACCATTAATGGTGGGACTGATGGGAGTCAGGAGTGAGCATTATTGCTCCTCTAAAGGGCTTGATAAACATGGCAAGTTCTCCTTACCTTTCTATGGAAGGTGTTGGACCTAGTTTACTTTATAAAAAGAGAGAGACTCCACTGCTTCCCTGTGTGTGCGCTTAGTTCTAAGAAGGAGGAACGGGGAGTCCCTGGCTCACCTTTTGCTCTTCCCTTGCCGCAGCTGACCGATGATGTTAAAAAGGACAAGGAGAAGGAACCAGAGAAAGCAGACAAGGTGGCCAGTTCAGCTCTTCCCAAGAAGAAGGGCTTTGAGGAGGAGAGGAAAGACAGTGACGACAGCTCAGATGATGAGCAGGTGAGTGCATCTCAGGGGTGGGCAGGAATGCTCTCACTCCACCTTCGCGGGACCCTCGGTTCCTAAGAACTGCTTGCCAGACCCCCTTGATCTCCTAACACCGGAAGAGTGAAACCTCCAAGTTCAGAAGCAGTGTGCCTCCCGACTGTCAGGTTCCTGGGGTGGAATCCTTCCTTCCCGAAACTCCTCCTTCCTTTTGAGCTTTTGGGAGTCTGCAAGGCGGACAGTGTGGGTTGGGGGGGGTGCTGTGAAAGTCACAGTACTTGAAATAAAGTGCAAGTTAACAGTAAGAGGAAATGACGGCCTGCCCCTCCCTACTGTGTGCAGGAGAAGAAGCCAGAGGCTCCCAAACTGTCCAAGAAGAAGCTTCGGCGGATGAATCGCTTTACGGTGGCTGAGCTCAAACAGGTATGGTTGTTGGTGCATGTCTGTCTGGATGGTAACAGGGAGAGGGACACTGGTACAATTGATTCCCTCTTTAAAAGGATTTGGAAGTCTGCCTTTCCATCCCAGGAGGCTGTCCCCTCATTGGTTCTTCCACCTTCCTCCTGCCCGCCCCCCCCCCCCCCATTTCTCCCTACTGCTGATGCATTTGAGAGCTGGCCCAAAACAGAGGTGTAACTCTTCCGGGAGCTATGATGTGTGACACGTGAAGGGTTTCCTAACTGGTGATGTGAGGTGAGAACATTCTCCGGAGTATAGTCTCGAGAAAATTCTCTGCTAGAAAATTCTCTGGAGAATATTCTCCACAAACCGCAAATTCTAATGTAAGAATCAGTTTTACAACCCACATTTAAAGAACGCACTCATGTAGCGGACCTGAAGTTTTTTTAATATTCCTTTTGCTTTAAAAGCTACATTTCATACATACACAACATAATTAGAATTCAAAGTTGATGGTAAATATACGGTTAGTTGCAGGCTTAGTGATTAACGTGAGTCATTCACGTTGAATTTTCAGTTTCAAGTTTGGTGCAAAAAAACAAAGAATGAACTCACTGCATTGCCCCATTGAATAAAAGTATCTGTACAGTTTTTGGTTGCCATTTGAACAAGTTTACCCATGAATAAACATGTATATTGACTTCTTATATCATTTTCAATGCATTAAAATGAATATTCTCCTATTTTAAATGAAAAGTCTCTAATATTTTCATTAATCGAGAATATTCTTGAGAATATTCTGCAAAAGATTATTCTCGAGAATTTAACGTCACTACTCTTAACTGGCTGTGATTTGTGGATCTAGAGAGGCTGCTGTGGCTTAAGGTGCAGCCTTGCCTCTGCTGCAGGATTAATACCATGTGCTTATGTGGAGTTGGGAGTGAGAAGCGCCACTTGCATGGCGAGAAAGGAAGGGTTCGCTCTGATCCAAAGGGCAGGAAGAGTTGGCCCCATTTCAGCCCTGTCCTCCTTGCAGCTGGTGGCCCGTCCTGACGTGGTGGAGATGCACGATGTGACAGCCCAGGACCCCAAGCTGCTCGTCCACCTGAAGGCCACGCGCAACTCTGTCCCTGTCCCCCGGCACTGGTGCTTCAAACGCAAATATCTGCAAGGCAAGAGGGGCATCGAGAAGCCGCCCTTTGAGCTCCCCGAGTTCATCAAGCGCACGGGCATCCAGGAGATGAGAGAGGCTCTGCAGGAAAAGGTCAGTCTGTGTCCCCCTCCCCTCCCAAAAGGGGCAGGGCCCTGAAATTCACAGGAGTGTCAAGTGCTTGCTGTGGGGGGGGGAGGGGAGTTGCTTAGACTGCCCTTCGCTTTTGCACCATCTGCGTGTACACAAGACCAGCCCAACTGTTAGGCAGAGCGGGTAGCTGCCTCGGGCAAGGAGTTGCAGAACAGAGCTCTGGGCCACACATGAGCCGCTCTCCTGACCTAGCCAGCTTCCATCGGGGGCAGAGAGGAAGCCGTCCTGTTGCCCACCTGGTCTGCTTTTGCACAAGGAGCTGGGCAGGGGCCATTCTTTGACATTGGGCAGCAAAATGGGCAGGGGGACCCATGACCCCAGTACAGTGGTACCTTGGTTTAAGAACAGCTTAGTTTATGAACAGCTTGGATTAAGAACGCTGCAAACCTGGAAGTAGGTGTTTTGGTTTGTCAACTTTGCCTTGGAATAATGTTTCGCTTCCTGTTGAGTGTGTCCCATTTGTAAATTGAGTCCCTCTACTATGGGAAAGCAGCACACCTTGTTTTAAGAACGGACTTCCGGAACGGATGAAGTTCGTAAACCAAGGTACCACTGTACTCCCAACAGTGGGGAACTAGATCTGGCCAGTGAACTGGATCCTTGTCTGCCCCTTTTAGATGCCTCTGCCATCGGGCAGCAGCTGAGGGTTGTATCCAATGAAATTTTACTTAAAGCAGAGCCACTGAGATTAATCAACCTCCGTTGGTCATGTTGGTTGCTTTCAGTGAGTCTGTTTTGAATACGACAAACATTGGCTACCACCGTGAGATCCTCAGGAAGCTGAAGTCTACACATCCCTGGAATTGTGGCCTGCACACTTTGAACTTGGTGCTAACCAGATTTCCCAGCAGTTTCAGGGAGATGGTTAAACCTGGCACTACCCTGTAGCCTTTGAGCGACCTGTGACCCTTGGCCAAATTTCATACATCCTGGCAAAGACAGGTACATGTAGGCCTCCGTTTTGTAACCTACTTCTTTCCTGTTCTACCGCCTCCTAGGAGGAGCAGAAGACCATGAAGTCCAAGATGAGGGAGAAAGTTCGTCCCAAGATGGGCAAAATCGATATCGATTACCAGAAGCTGCACGACGCCTTCTTCAAGTGGCAGACCAAACCCAAGCTGACCATCCACGGCGACCTGTATTACGAGGTAGCAGAGGAGCCCTTGGTGGAGGCTGGCCCATGAGGGCGAATGGGACACTGCCCCTCCGACCTCTGCCAGCCCCCACCTGCCTGTCTCCTTAGTTAGAGCCAGCTCAGCGGGTGGTACCAGCTGTCAGCCTTGCCCTGCTCCTGCATCGCAGCGCTGCCCTGGTAGAACGCTGCAGGGGTGGAGGATAAGGACAAGACTTGAGTTGGTTTGCTCTATCTGCCATTGGCTCTGACACCACCCCCTCCCGGTTTCCCTGTTTTCCACCTCTCCAGCCCCGACAAACACCAGTCCCCCCTGGGGCGCCATGTTGTCTGGACAAGTCTTCCCTCTGGAAAGGGTTGGGTGGGAGGGAGGGAAGCCATTTGGAGGACCCAACCCCTTTCTGATTTCATCTTCTCTTCCCTGCCAGGGTAAGGAGTTTGAGACGCGGCTGAAGGAGAAGAAGCCTGGGGACCTGTCCGACGAGTTGCGCATTGCGCTGGGCATGCCCGTCGGGCCGGTGAGTGGCAGAAGGCTAAGCCCAGTGGCCCTCCCAGCCACCAGGGCTGACAGGAGGATGGGCTCTCGTGGAAGGCTGAATTGGAGGAAAGGTGTGCAGAATGCGGGCTGCCGGCTCACCAGGTTTCCGAGCCACCTACATCCTCCAGATCCCCATTTTAGCAAATTCAGGAGTGAAGCTATTTTCAGGAAGTGTAAGCTGGTTGCACCCAACTTTAAAACCCTAAACGGCCTTGGCCCAGTATACCTGAAGGAGCATCTCCACCCCCATCACTTAGCCCAGACACTGAGGTCCAGCTCCGAGGGTCTTTTGTTGGTTCCCTCACTGCGAGAAGGGAAGTTACAGGGAACCGGGAACAGGGCCTTCTCGGTAGTGTCACCTGCCCTGTGGAACACCCTCCCTTCAGATGTCAAGGAGATAAAGAACTATACAACTTTCAGAAGGCATCTGAAGGGAAGTTTTTAATGTTTGTTGCTTTGTTATGTTTTATATATTCTGTAAGCTACCCAGAGTGGCTGGGGAAACCCAGCCAGATGGGCGGGGTAAAATAATAATAATAATAATAATAATAATAATAATAATAATAATAATAATAATAATAATTAATAATAGTGCTATACCTGCTAGCATTAATAAATCCAGTAAGTTACTCATGCACATTAATTTCAGTGGGCCTCCTCTGAGTAGAACTATCAGAACTGAGTGTGTTATTTACTTCCTAACTGTTCAGACACCCCACCCCCGCAGGAGCTTATCTCCTGGTTTTGTTTCGTTGGCAGGTAATAAAATTTGGGGCAGCGTATTTGGGTAGGAGATTGTGGATTGTTTCCTTCCCAGAATAGGCCGATTGAAATTGATGAAGCCGGGGTCTTCTCTGAGTAGGACTAGCATTGAATGCAACCCCGTGGGAGGAGGGGGAGGGCTGTGAGAATGGAAAGCAGAGTGTGGCGCGTACAGCATGAGATAGCGGGGAAGGGGAGCTGGGGGATTGGGGTAATGCAAGCGGAGAGGCTTCTGTGACTGATGAATGTCTTTTTTCTTCCCCGCCGCCAACAAGAACGCACACAAAGTCCCTCCTCCCTGGCTGATTGCCATGCAGCGCTACGGTCCGCCCCCCTCCTATCCCAACCTGAAGATTCCGGGCTTGAATTCCCCGATCCCAGAGGTGAGCAGAGTCTTTCCCTTCATTGCCACCTTGGCTTTTTCTCACTTGCTAGAAAACAGGTGGCCAGTTGGCGACCTGTATTATTATTATTAGTGGCTCTAAATGGGGCACTGCCCCACCAACCTCAGCCAGCCCCTGCCTCCCTACAACCATTCCAAGGGGTGGCAGCTCAGTCTCGGTGTTGCCTTTGTAGAACTCAGCACGCAAGAGGAGAATGGGGGGTGAAACTGGAATGAGTTGGCTCCTCTGTCTTCCACCCTACCAGTCCCAGTGGGGATTACCCATCAGGGATTGGTGGGCAGGGCCTGTAGCAGGGGGAGCTGTGTCTCGTGCGTGCTGGAAGCTCCAGGCTCAATCCCTATTGGGATTTCCAGGCAGGGCTGGGAGAAGCCCCCTTTGAAATCACAGAGAGCTGCTGGTATGTCACTGTAGACCAGGCATAGGCAACCTCGGCCCTCCAGATGTTTTGGGACTGCAACTCCCATCATCCCTGACCACTGGTCCTGCTAGCTAAGGATGATGGGAGTTGTAGTCCAAAAACAGCTAGAAACCCTGGCCTAGTCCAACCCCCTCCAATGCAGCAATATGCAGCTCTCCCTTACGGGGATCAAACCTGCAACCTTGGCGTTATCAGTGCCATGCTCTAACCTACTGAGCTATCCAAGCTAGGGCTTGGAAGTCCCTCACACCACAAAGTAACACTGCACTCTCAGGAGCTGTCCACTGCTGAATGACTTGACTCCCCTTTGCCCCCTTTTTCTCCAGGGATGCTCATTCGGGTACCACGCTGGGGGCTGGGGCAAGCCTCCAGTGGATGAGACTGGGAAGCCCCTCTACGGAGATGTCTTTGGGACCAACGCAGCTGAATTCCAGGTAGGTATCGGAAGCCTCACTTGCTTGGCGGTCAGGGTTTCCGCCTCTGGGTTTGACCGCTTGTCCAGAGCCCTTGCTCTGTGTTGTGTTTGGATCTGCTGGCCTGGGAGGTGATGGGATCACGTTTTCTCTCCCTCACCATTAGACCAAGACAGAGGAGGAAGAGATCGACCGGACACCGTGGGGAGAACTGGAGCCCTCCGATGAAGAATCCTCTGAGGAGGAAGAAGACGAGGAGAGTGATGAAGAGAAACCAGATGAGACGGGTTTCATCACTCCAGCAGACAGGCAAGTAGCTGTGATTCTGGGTCCCTTCCGGCTCTACAGATCTCTGATTTTAAGTGCCTGACGCTCCCTCTTGCCATGCTTTCGCTGAGCAAGTATCAGTGTCTGCCATTGCTGGGCACCTGCCTGGCACCCACGATCCTGCCAAGAGGGTCCACTGCTCCCCCAACCAGCCCAGCGCCCCCTGGTTCTGTCGCTGGTGATGAGGAAGTGGCACAACATTCCCCCACTTACCTTGCATTTTTCTCTAAGCCACGCTGGTTGGGGTTATTGGGAGCTGTAGGCCAAGGCTTATGGAGGCCACCAGGGTTATTTATGGAAGGCTTACTTGGGTAGAGGCCAAGGGCAAGCAAATGGGCATTAGTAGAGGAGGAGCTGGGCCCGTCTTGCCCAGGACACACAGACACCCCTGCAGAGACAGAGTGGATCTCTGGGACTAGAGTTGTTTTGAGACCATCGCTTGGCCTTTGACCACCCCTCCTGATTTTTCTCCAGTGGTCTGATCACGCCTGGGGGCTTCTCCTCGGTCCCCGCTGGCATGGAGACGCCTGAACTCATTGAACTGCGTAAGAAGAAGATTGAGGAGGCCATGGATGGGTAAGTGTTGGCTTCTTCTTTCCTCAGCTGCGTCCCGGGGGTTGTTGGGTGCTTTGGGAGCAGGTGGGCATGGCTTGCTCAAATCATGGGTCAAACAGGGGAGCCTGGAAGGCCACGATTGGCCCACAAGCCAAAGGTTCCCCTCCCTTGTGGAAGAACTTGTTAGCACTGGTCCAGAGCTTTGTCTCTACCACGTGTGGTAAGATTCTTCCTGGCTAATCTGCGCCCATCCACCCTCTCTCTGCCCTTTCCCATGATGCTGAGTGTTTCTTCTCTCCCTCATGTTCTCCTCAATAGCAGCGAGACACCTCAGCTCTTCACCGTTCTGCCAGAGAAGAGGACTGCGACAGTTGGCGGGGCCATGATGGGCTCCACTCACATCTATGACATGGCGACGGTAAGAAGAGGCTGGCTTTAGTTCTGCCTTCTGCTGCAGGATGTTTGGGCTCAAATAGCTGAAGGAACACCTCCCATATTAACCACATGTGTTTTAAGAATGTAGGAAGGGCCTGGCAGCAGGATCTGGCCAAAGGCTCATCTAGTCCTCCGTCCTGTTCTTGCAGTAGCCAGCAAGATGCCTCTTACAAGCCTAAACACAGGACCTGAATGCAGCAACAGTCTCCCTCCATTGTGATTCCCAGTATCTGGAGGCACACTACCTCAAACATCAGAGCCTTCTGTGCATTCTCCCTGTAGGAGAGGAAGCCTCTGAATGTTCAAAAGAGTGCCTCCTCTGTGGTGGCCCCTCAACCCTGCAGTGCTCTCTTAGTTGAGGGACACCTGGAGCCAGCACTTTAGACTTCGTGGCACCAGGTTAAAAACTTTTTTAAAATTTGCCCAGGCATCTTGGGCTGCTGCATTCCCCCCCTCCTTATTTTTTTATTTTTGTTCCATCAATTTATGCTTTCAAATGCTGCCTTGTGGGTTTTCATTTTGTACGTACGCTGCCCTGAAACCCATTTTTGGAACAAGGTGCGCAGTGTGTGTGTTCTTAAAGCAAGCAAATTCAGTTTTAGGCATAGGTGAGCAGAGCAGGCTTGGAGGGGCAGCCACCTGGCTTCTGCTTCAGATATACTAGACTGGGGACGGAGAGAAGGAAAGTTAGCAACTGCCCTGGAGCAAAGTTCGACCACTGCGTCACTCTGCAGGGGCAAGAGAACAAAAATAATAATTAAAATTACTGCCCTGTAGGTCCTTACAGACATGTGTCACTTTAAGCTTAAAGAACCCTTGCTTCAAATGTTTTAATTCCTGTTCCCTCTTGCTTGAAAAGAGAGTTAAATCAAAGGAAGTGGGAGATCAGACCACCTCCTCAAGAATTGTTCGTAGGGACAACGTTGCATTGGTGGAGCCTGGTTCTCTGCGCGTAAGACACACACACTTACTTTCAGAGTAGACCCATTGACATGGGTGGCAACTTAGGTCCATTAATTTCAGCGGGTCTCCTGTGAAGCAGAAATTACTTGGATACCAGAGTCGCAGGTGGGAAAGTGGGACTTCAGTGAGAGAGATGTGTGGATGCACACACACAACATGGCGTGTGTGCGAAGAGAGACAAACGAGTGCTTGTCCATAAAGCATGTGTGAACAGGAGTTGGGCAGTTGCTCCTGAGTGATACCCTCAGTTGGGGAGTCCCCCGTGTTGGCTTGCCCGCCTTCCTGCAGATGGACTTACTCCAAAGCAAGGCTTTTGCAGGCAGCTCTCTTCTTCCGCAGCTGAGAGGTGGGCTGCCTGCAACACCCCTCTGTGTTTGCATGTGGTTTGGGAGGCGAGAGATAGTGACCCACCCACCCGCAAACACCTTACACCAGTATCCACTGTTGGCTGCCTCCTCCCTCCCTCCTCCCCTCCCCTGCGTTCGCTTGCAGGTGATGAGCCGCAAAGGTCCCGGCCCAGAGATCCAGGGCGTGGAGGTGGCCTTGGCCCCTGAGGAGCTGGAGCTGGACCCCATGGCCATGACGCAGAAGTACGAGGAGCACGTCCGGGAGCAGCAAGCCCAGGTGGAAAAGGAGGACTTCAGCGACATGGTGGCTGAGCATGCTGCCAAGCAGAAGGTGAGGGGACCTGTGGAATGGAGGGGACTTGCCAGCCTGGACAGTTGGCCAAGCCATGGAGAGCTCCCACAGGCCAGGCTCTTTGCCTGCCTCTCTCCAGCACCGTGTACTCTGGAACTGGCTCTGCAGGAGAGAAGGGCCTTTTCCGGCACCCACTGTCTGATCTTAAGCTGGAGATGCTGGGGTTTGACCCCAGGCCCTTCTGCATGCCAAGCAGGTTCTCCATTATCCCTCTCATGGGATGTCCTAGAACAGGGTTTCCCAAACTTGGGTCTCTAGCTTTTTTTGGACTACAGGTCCCATCACCCATGACCACTGGTGATGATGGGAGTTGTATTCCTGAAACAGCAGAAAACCCAAGTTTGGGAAACCCTGTCCTAGAATGACAAAATGCAGCTGCTGTGAGGGAGGTGAAAGGGCTGTGGGTGGCTTTGGGGAGAGGAATTCAAGCGGGGTTGAGGGATGGGACAGAGGCTGGGTTGCTGGCAGGGAGGTGGGGGCCAAGAGAGCCAGTCTACGTGTCAGGTGTTGTGGATGGAAGGGGGACAGCGAAAGCAGCAGGCCCCGTCAGAAACTTGTAGCAAGAAGCCGAGGAAAGGCAGAGGAGGGGGAAAGAGATTACAGGGCCCTAAGGGAAGAAGGGGGGGCGGGCGGGTGGAGTTCACACAGCAGTTTGGGAGAGGTGATGCAGTTGCATAGCGGGTGGGGAGGGGTGTGTGCAGGCATGCATATATGCCTTTTCACATTGGGGTTTTTTTGTGGGGGGTGGGGTGGAATCAAATTCTCCGGCATTATCAGCATGTTGTGACTGCCCTCTCTGCTCCTCCAGCAAAAGAAGCGGAAAGCACAGCCCCAGGACACCAGGGCAGGAGCCAAGAAGTACAAAGAATTCAAGTTCTAGCCCAGCTCCGAAATGTCTCAGCGGTTCCTGTTTGTCGTTCATTTTTAATTCCCTCCCTCCCTCCCTCCCGCTTCCATTTCTCCTTTGCACCCACTGGCTCTCGTGTTGTTCTCGTGTCTTCCGTCTGGATAAAGATGTGGAATATTTTGTAAATAAAGTCAGAGTTGCTCTCTGGAGGTCTTTGTTTACTTAGGTGGAGGAGGGTGGAATGATTTCTACTCTCCATGGCGATTTGGGCGTCTTCCTTTACAGGTCCCGTGGGTAGGAAAGTAAACTTCAGCATGAAATTTGCAGGGTGTGTATGTGTATGCTCCATGTCTGTGGTCCCCCGCCCCTCAGTGCTTTGAAACAGGAGGTCAGTTGATTTGCAAATTCATACCTCAGAAAAGACAATCCCTTGCCCCCAGTCCCCTGTTCCGGACTCAGCATTCAGGTGAGCCACACTGAGTCATTATCTCTCCGCCACTTTATTCCTTGCACTCAGTTACCCTGCCAGCTTTAAGCTGTCTCTTTCCAGGGTTGCCACCAACCTCCCCCCCCCCCGCCCCTCCACTCAGTTAAAGCATGGAAGGTGAAATGCATGCCCCTGCGAGACCTGACATCTTTCCGCAGAGCCTGCAAGACAGAGTTGTTCCACCAGGCCTTTGGTCAGGGCCCAGCCTGACTCCCTCCTCTGGCAACCTGCACAGAATTTTGCTTAACGGTTGCCGTTAATTTGATTTTAATTAATTTTATAATGGAATGTTTTTAGAATGTTTGATTGTTTGATTATTTAATTGTTGTTAGCCGCCCTGAGCCCAGCTTCGGCTGGGGAGGGCGGGATATAAATAAAATTTATTATTATTATTATTATTATTATTATTATTATTATTATTATTATGGGTGAGCTCTTGTACTGCTGCTCTTATTCTAATGCTTTGTCGAGCTGCTTCCATAACTGGATTTGTGCATTCCTGCTCACAGTAGTCCCTTCTCCTGCTCTGGGTGTGTGTGTGCGCACACGCACAACCCAATTCTCTGCCTGGCTGCTTGTGAGCTTCTGCTTGATTTCAGGGGATCTGAAACTGCCTTGGACACAAAATACCCACCTCACTGCTGATACTCGGAAACCTCCCCAAAAAACAACAAAGAAAACTGATTGAAAAATCTGGCAGCCTCCCCACTGCCACAAAAAACCAGGCAACCCCATAGCCCCCCAAAGTAGAAATGAGAGACAAGAATTTTAAACAGGTGTTTTTTTTGTAAACCACTTGAGTTTTTCTAAAAAATAAGCTGCGTATTTTATGAAATAAAATAAAAAGGGGTGGGGGCCTTGGCATGTGCCAAGAGTTGGGGGTGTCAGTTGCTGGGGTGCTCACAGGCACCACGTTGGGGAACCCTGGTTTAATACCTTTTATCAAGACCCTTTGCATATCTGCCGTTGCTGTCATTTCCTCCTTTTCCCATCTCAGACACATTCACATCCCACATGAGGGGAGTCTCTTAAATGTTTGGGTGCATGTTAGGGGATCTGAGATAATGCTCAGTGCCAGGAACGCTCCTTTTTATGATTCTAGGAGGGGGAAGATGAGTTTAACTCAGAGCTGTTTGAAAACAAGAAAGTGGAATTGTATTTCTTTTAATCGTACATTTATACCCCACCTTTCCTCCAAGGAGTTCAAGGTGGCCTGTGTGATTCTTCCTCGCTCCATTTTATTCTCACAACAGCCCTGGGAGGTAGGTCATGACAACGATATTGACCTTCCTCTACTGGTCTGTTGTCCAAGCTTTGCAATGCTCTCAGTATTGTGCAGCAAATAGGTGCTCTGGTCTCTGCCTCAAGTTCCACCTTTGCCATAGCCCCAGGCAGCTGCCACTCCTCATGACAAACACCTTCAGGTTTGTTGCGAATGCAAACATGCTGCTAAAGCATTTTGAAATGTAAAGTGTGTGAATAGAAACCATGAATTGACCAGCTAGCAGATACTGGTACCTGCGGTTGTCAGAAGTCCTGGATCCATCAGTGAAGGGAGTTTGGACTGTGACCACCAGGGGCCAGCAAATTCACATTGCTCACCAGAAGCTTTTGCCACAGGAAATTTCTTGGTAGGGGCGGGCGAAGCTGGGTCAGGCAGCTTCATCCTTTAATGGAGCTGAAGAGGTCCATAAGTGGGTGCCTGGGGGTGGTGGTTTGGAAATACATAGGAAAGCGGTTTATGCCAACTCAAGACAACTGGTCCGTATTGATCCAGCATTGGCTGCACCGAATTGTAAAACCTCTCCTGCGTTTCATACAAGACTCTCCAGGCCGTGTCTGGAAACTGGCAGCTTTGGCTGCAAAACAAGTGCTCTGCTACTGCTGTGGCCCTCAATACCTGCACCCCATTTCCTGGCTTACAGAATTGTAGAGTTGGAAGGGACCCAGAGATTCATCTAGACCAACCCCCTGCAATGCAAGGAATCTCAACTAAAGCATCCATGACAGATGGCCATCCAACTTCTGGCCAGCCCATTGGCTTGGAGGGGGGGGAGGCTCACCAGCCCTGCATTGAGCAGTCTTGTGTCCAAATGCTTTTATTCTCTCAGCCACCGGCATGGAAGGGGACTGGTCTACCTTCTGAGATTGTAAGTAAGGCTTATGGAAATGCTTTTGAAGAGGACAGCAGCCGTACTTGCAGCAGCTGTATAGAAGAGAAATAACATATAGAAAGGGGGTGACTAGAATCATAATCGTAGAAGAGACCCCGAGAGTCATCTAGTCCAGGCCCCTGCAATGCCCGTCATCCCTGACCATTGGGCATGCTGGCTGGAACCTGCTTTTCAAAAACAAAATTGACACACTAAGCTGGAAGCAAAAATATGTGTGCTGGCCGGGCTGAGACAGGGCCAGCATCCCAGCTGTGGTTGCACCTCTTTCTCCTGTCTGATTTTATGACACTGCGTGCCAGCTGTGTGGGTGTTTTCCGCCAGCGGCAGACTTGTCCCAGGCTGCTTTTAAGGCCAGCATCCGCCTGCCTTCTCTGCTCTCGCTCTCATGGGACGCAGCCACAATCGCTGCTTTGTGGCTCAAGCTTCTGCCCTTCGCCCTGGGAGGGGAGGGGGAGATGGGAGGAAGGGCTGGGGCGTGGGGGTGGGAGGCAGGGAGGAACAAAGGGGACCTCTCAAGTTCCAGCATGCATGCTATTGTCCCCTCCTAGACAGGTCAGCCCCCTGCCCCTCACCCCGGCGCACAATGGGTGTCCGGCTGCTGGGACAAAGGAGAGGCTGGCGGAGATGGGGAGGGGAGGGGAAGTGGCATTTTCTGCTCCAATTCTCCAAGACTTTCCCCATCTTGGGGGAGAGAAGGGCCTTATTGAGAGAAGGGGTGTCTGATTCCCAGGAGGGAGGGAGAGAAACTGCAGGCTGTACATCTGGATGAGGGCAACCCTATCCACTTTGGGATGTAGCCAGCTAAGTCCAACTCAAAGGAGACCCATTGAAATGAAGGGATGCAGGTTTATTCTTAAAGGAACATTTCTATATTGCTTAAATTAAAAAATTGTCCAGTAGCACCTTAGAGACCAACTAAGTTTGTTCTGGGTATAAGCTTTTAAGTGCATGAATTTTTTAATTTTTTATTTTGATTGCGTCAGACCAACACGGCTACCTACCTGGATCTATACCATTTAATACAGAAAAAGTGTGATAAAGCATGGTAAAAAGGTAAAGGGACCCCTAACCATTAGGTCCCTTTACCTTTACTTACGACTCTGGGGTTGCGGTGCTCATCTCGCTTTATTGGCTGAGGGAGCCGGTGTACAGCTTCCGAGTCATGTAGCCAGCATGACTAAGCTGCTTCTGGTGAACCAGAGCAGCACACGGAAACGCTGTTTACCTTCCCGCCGGAGTGGTACCTATTTATCTACTTGTGCTTTTGATGTGCTTTTGAACTGCTAGGTTGGTAGGAGCAGGGAATGAGCAACAGGAGCTCACCCTGTTGCGGGGATTCGAACCGCTGACCTTCTGATCGGCAAGTCCTAGGCTCTGTGGTTTAACCCACAGCGCCACCTGCATCCCTTTGATAAAGCATGGTACAAAGGACTAATAAAAACACATATATCAATGCCCTAATTGGTAACCTCTTTTTCTGACACTTCTGCATCTCATCCAGGACTCTCCCGAGTATCCCAAGAAGCTCACAGACTCACCCCATAACTGGCAGGGTTGATCTGTGGCAATTGGTTTCATTGGGTCCACTCTGAGCAGGGCTTAGCTCAATATAACCCTTTGTGTCCCCTCCACCTCCTCTCTGTCAGGGAATAACCTTCTTTTAACAACGAAAAAGTATTTGGTGAAAGAGGAAGAAGGAAGGAACAACAGGGTTGTCTGCAAACAGAACACCTGCTGTAAGGAATTATGTTTAAAAATTTCAGGCAGAAGAGATGGGGACAAAGTCCTATATGGTTTTAGCAGAAATGTTATAAAGAATTAAGTAAAAACTGATTGTTAATGGGTTAAAGTGGAAAATTTAAAGTTAGATTGTGTCAAGATTAATTATAGAACAAAAAGTTGAGAAAGAGGGAAAGGATTTGCTGAATTAACTAACTTGAACTAGAATACAAAAAAGGGAGGTGTGAGGAAGTCGAGGAAACAAGTAAATGAAAGATAAAGATATGGAAATTGGATGTGTTTTTAAAATGTTTTTGTTTTTTCTTTTTGTCTTGATGTATTGTTTTTTATTTTTATTTTTGATGTATTGTTTGTTAATTTTTTATTGTCTTTTCTTCTCTCTTACTTTTTTTCTGTAAGTATAAAACCTTTAATAATTATTATTATATATAAAAAAAGTCCAACTGCCCTGGGGCCATAGGATCCCCACCCATCTTATGTGGCCAGCTATAACTATTTTATGTGAATGCACAAATGCCAGCAGAGGGGCATTCAACCTGCGGGGAGGAGGAGAAAGAAAACAGAACCAGCTGCCAAATTGTCTACCACCTACAGTAGGTCAGGGAAGGGAAACCTTAGGCTTGAAGGCCAGTGGCATAGCGTGGGTTGAAAGCGCCCGGGACAAGTCAAGTATTGCACCCCCTAAAAAGTGGCGGTAGTGGCAGCTTCAGTCACCATTCAGCCCCGAAGGCGGCTCCAGGGCTTGCCATGCACCTCCATCTAGGGACCTGCCAAGACCCCTTGGCAGAGAGCTCCTGAGAAGGTCACCCCCCTGAGTGGAACAGGCAAGAGCAGCCCACCCACCAACCACTCCCGCTGAGTCTCCTCTCCTTCCTGCCTCCTTGCCTTTAGCCACCTGGAGCACAATCACCTCCAGCCCCTTGAAGGCACAGAGTGGCAAGGCAGGAATGGGCATGGCATTATTATCTCTGCATGCCAGCCACTCTAAGATGCCCCCTCTAGCTTTGAGAACAGAAGCTCCTCTCCTCTTCCTCCCCCTCCCCCGCCCTGCTGCCCACTGGATCTGGGACTAGGAGTGTCCTCCTGCCTGGCCTTGCCCAGCACAGCTTGGGGAGGAGGCATCCTGTTGGGTCTTTATTGGCTCTGGCCACCAGTGAGCCAGTTCAATCCTAGCCAAGTCTGATTGGGTGCTCCAGCCTTAAAGGCAGGGCCATCAATTGGCCACCCAGGTAGGAGGAGCCAGCACAGAACTGTTAGCAAAGTTTCACAGGCAGGAGAGAGTGGGGTGGGATGTGAAGGAAATATTTGCACCCCTTTGCATTTTGCACCTGGGGCAACCACCCCTGTGCCCCAGCCCATGCTAAGCCACTGCTGGAGGCTGAATGTGGCCCTCCAAGTCTTTCCACTTGGCCCTCAGAACTCTTCCCAGACCCTCACCAGTCCTGATTTGCACTTCAGGTGTTTCTCTGATCATGCCTGTTGCTTGTTTGGATGGAGGGTGGAGAGGGGACCATGAGTGGATGAAGAAACCAGCCCACAGTAGATAGGTGAAATTTATATCCATTGTCCCACTGGCTGTGGCTCAGAGGAGAAGCTGTCCCCAGCCTCTGCTCTGGAACATAGGAAGAGCCTGATGGTTTGTATTACAGTGGTACCTCGGGTTACAGACGCTTCATGTTACAGACGCTTCATGTTACAGGCGCTTCAAGTTACAGACTCCGCTAACCCAGAAATAGTACCTTGGGTTAATAAGGTTGCTTCAGGATGAGAACAGAAATTGTGTGGCAGCGGCATGGCATCAGCAGGAGGCCCCATTAGCTAAAGTGGTACCTCAGGTTAACAACAGTTTCAGGATAAGAACGGACCACCAGAACAAATTAAGTTCTTAACCCGAGGTACCATTGTACTTTGCCTTTTGGCAGCTGTGTTCTTCACTGTGCATTTATGGCTTGGCCTTTCGGTAACAAATTCCTAAAAAATATCAGATTCCAACCATTTCAAGAAGCATTTCCACTTAGCCGCTCTGGGAAGGGGAAGGGAAGGGGGCTTGGAGGGAAATGTGAGATTTGAGGAGCAGAGCAGCTGCAGTCAGGTTTAAGCTGAAAGGAGGTGGCAGGAAGGGCAGCTGGGCTGCTGGGGGCAGGAAGGCCCACCCTCCTCCCCATCGTGTAGGAGCACAATCTTGCAGTGGCAAGAGGAAACTTAACCGCTTGCTTCACATCCAAGAATTAAGAAAAATAAGAAGAAGAATAATGGCAGTGAACAGTAGAAAACCAGCCGTCAAATTACATTCATAAATGAAGTACAAGACCCATAAAAAGATATCCAAAAAGATATCCAAATCAAATATGTGAATAGGCAGTGTGTCAATCTGAACTTTGGTTTATTACTGTAGATCACGGCATGAGTAAAAAGTTTGACATAACTTCATATGACAGGAGACCCTCCATTATTAACTGTCTTGATCCCGGGACGAGTCTAATCTCAAGAACAGGTCCTGCAAGGCATCCAGGAGACATCCTTGTTAGTATAAGGATCAGCACATGTTAACCTAGCTACCATTAAAATTGACTTAACACTTGAATGGAGGCCGTCAAGATAATGGTGGGATAACTTTGAGGCAGGAGGCAGACAAGGCAGCCAGTTTAGTCATCACTCACTGTGAATTATGGGGAAAGTGGAGATAAGGAAGGAAACTCTGGGATAAATTCAACAGAACCACAGGGCTATTGGAATTATAGGAATTGGTCACCTCAAAGCCCCCCTCCCTTCTCTATTTGAACGCATTGGCAAAAATGGTACAAAAGCCCTAGATTTTCAAAGGTTAGATGGCTCTCAAAACTCCGAGGAGAATTCTGCTTGGTGGCATCAAGGAATCCATACCTGCTTCTCCTTCAGGACAGGTATACACTTCCTCCCCCCGCCCCACCTCCATTTCTTGAGTTCTGCAGCAAAATTTTCAGTCTCTGTAGGATTTTGAGAATAATCAGGGATCAAAGTGTGCCTGTATTGAAAGATCTGTTGCTTGCTCAAATTGTAATTTTGCTGCATGAAGCAGCATTTATACAGGCAACTCATGTATGTGTGACCATGCACGGATCCAGAACAGGACATGAGACGGGGGCACAACAGCGCAGGCTTATGCGCACTCTGCCAATGTGAGCAATAACCTGGAACTGTGCCTGGCTGAGATCTACTTTTCAATCATGATATATCACCAGCTAAACATCGCAATATATGGATATATCACCATGTATGAAACAAGGATGGAGCTATGTAGAGGCACTGGGTGGCTTCGTGGTTTCCCCCCACATTGCGATTTTTGCACACATCATCATTCGCCATATATTGCCAGGTCAGAAACTATGAAACCAACATCACAATATGGACTTCAAACTGGTTTTGGACAATATGTTGACATATCACCCAGCCTTACCTGGAACATAACCTTTTTACCTTCATTACATGTAATAAACCAAGCTTCCTTTATTCCTCTGGTGTAAGAACTTTTTGTGGGTACACCTGTGCGTTCAGACACATACTTGTAAGAAATACATTAACACAGCTAGATCATTCTTCTGGGAAAGCCTGCTGCGAGATCAGGTGAGTTTTCCGCAGGCTGTTAAATGCCAAGACCAGGAGCGGCTGGTGCCCATTGGCTGGGACTAGCAGGGGCAAAATTCAGGAAGACCAACAGTAGATAGAGCCAGAGTTAATGGCAGGACAGAGCCACCCTAACTGGTTGTAAGTAAGAAGGTAGGCAAGGGGGGGGGGTGGAAATCTGGCAGAGGACAGACAGGTTGGTGGGGCAAGGCCCCACTTGCCCCAGTGGTTGAAGGTGCACCCTGATGTGTGTTGGGGGTGCATTCCAAAGGGCAGGTACCAGCACACCAAAGGCACACTGGTTTAGTTGTAAGATGAACCTTAGGGACGCGGGTGGTGCTGTGGGTTAAACCACAGAGCCTAGGACTTGCCAATCACAAGGTCAGCGGTTCGAATCCCCGCAACGGGATGAGCTCCCGTTGCTCGGTCCCAGCTCCTGCCAACCTAGCAGTTCAAAAGCACATCAAAGTGCAAGTAGATAAATAGGTACCGCTCCAGTGGGAAGGTAAACGGTGTTTCTGTGTGCTGCTCTGGTTCACCAGAAGCGGCTCAGTCATGCTGGCCACATGACCCAGAAGCTGTATGCCAGCTCCCTCGGCCAATAAAGCAAGATGAGCGCCGCAACCCCAGAGTCGGCCACGACTGAACCTAATAGTCAGGGGTCCCTTTACCTTTACCTTAAGATGAACCTTGGGAGCATCTGGCTAAGAGTGTCTCTCCTGAAGATGCTCATGCAAAGTGGAAAGTGCACCAGAGTTCTGGGAAATGATGCTGTTTAGCTCTCAGGTTGTATGCATAGGCTTGTAAGCTGAACTTTGCTTCTCAGTAAGGGGGCAAGACAAGTCCTGCTTCATCAAACCAAGGTGGGACTGGTGGCCCCCTGCCCCAGCCCTATACCCAGCATGTCCCAGGCAGAGAAAGGCCTTTCCCCATTGCCTGCCTTCTGGATCCTTTTCAGTGGGGATGCCAGAGATGTTGTAGCCCACAAGCTGGACACGAGACAACAGTGTGATGCAGCAGCAAAAAAAGCTAATGCTCTTTTAGGATGCATCAACAGAAGCAGAGCGTCCGAGTGAAGCCCTCTTGCCTTGCCTTGCCTTGGCTTCTCCCATTTCGGGACTGGAACCAGTCGCCGGGCGAAATGGAATGGAGGAGACCGAAGTGGGCACCGGTGAGCCGAGCTCTTCCTCTGAAGATGGGGAATCATGCACGCCCTCACGTGTCCACACAAAGAGGAAAAGGCGCAGAAGCGCGCGCGCGCTGAACATAACGCCCAGCAAAGGCCAAGCGACTGCCGGGGGGTGGGGGGCGCCATTCACACGTAAGACGTAACCCTGGGTTGTAGCCCAGGTTAGTCAAACTCCCGAGTAGACACCCATCGACTCACCTCGGTCCAGCCATCCCAACGGCTCTGCTGCGAGCACAACTCGGTTGGATACAACCCGCGGCGCAGCAGCAGGCACGTCCACGCGTGCCAAGCGCAACACGCGCCTTCGCGGAGCGCGCGCACGTGCAGGATCTTCGCCTAGGGAAACCGACCCCCACCCCATCCACACACTCCACCCGGCGACACGTGCCAGGGTGTGTGTATGTGTGTGTGTATACTGTATAGAGCCGCATCGCCAGCACGCGCCCTCTGGCTGGTCTGCTGCCGCCGCCGCTGCGTCCTCCTCTCCCCGCGCCTCCGCCGCCGTCGGGGGAGCGAGCGCCCGTCCTCCGCCTCCCCAAGACGCATCATGGCGCTGCGCCGGGACGCCGCCGGCTCGTAGGCTGCGCGCAACGCGCCCTCTGCCCGGCTCCCAGGAAGGGCTGCTGCTGCTGTGCTGGCTTGGCCGCTGCTCCGGGCCGGGCGATGCGGCGCTGGGGGACGAGCCCCCCCGAGGCATTCCCCAAGGCGGAGCGCCGGAGCGGGAGCCGCGGCGACGCGGGCGCCGGGAGGGGGACAGGTGCGTCGGGAACGGGGGGTGTCCTCCAGTCGGGGGCTGGTGGAGAAGCTGGCTTTTCCGTGGGGAGGGGGGCACTATATCCGGCCCCCGCTGTCCCGGAACCCTTTTTTCTCCTCCAGCCAGCCATTGCATAGGGTCTTTTCTTGATGCAAGGATTTTCCTTTTTCCCTTCTCCTTACCCCTCCTCCTTTTTGGCGTTGTTCCTATTTGGGGGGGGGGGGGTCGAGGGCATGGCGCTCTCCTCCTTTCTTTCTGCACGCATCCCAATGCGTTTCCATTGGCGTGGCTCAACGTGAGAACAGGGTGACCCGGGCAGAAAGCCAAGGTGGTGTGAGAATCTTTCCCTCCGAGGGGAAAGCTCCAGGGAGTTGGGGGGGGGGGGAGAGAGAAGGGGACAGAAAGGAGGACCTCTCCTTCCTCTAGAGGAATACTTCATATGCCATCTGGTCCTTTGGAGAGGAAGGTGACTTGCTCTCGAGTAAGCATGCTTGAGATGGGCGCTATGGATTTCATTTGCTTGATTTGGTTTTTACATTAAAAAAAACAAAACTATTTTAGCCTGATTGCTTCCTAGCTGTAAAGCTGTTTGGAATGGTAACAACGGTTGCAAAATAAGTTCGGAGCGAGAGATTTGTGAATCGAATTCCCTGGGATTGAGAGGCGGTTCGGGGGAGGGGACACATTTTTAGGATTCTGCTTCTCAACGCACAAACCTGCGCAGAGGCTTCCCTGTCGCCCCAGAGGCAGAGGTGAGTTGGTGGATTTGAGGGGGGACCAGGAAGGATGGCGGAGGGGGAGACGCGGGGGGGGGGGAGGGAGAAAACCTGCTCTGTAGGGCCCGATCCACCCGAGGAACGAGCTTCCCGCACATGCTTGATTGAACTGGACGGGAGCTGCAGTGAGGCTGGGGGGGGGGGGGGGATTCGGATGCATGGGCCCAAGTGAATTGGTGGTTTTTGTGTGTGCAAATGGTAACATCACTACCCTTAGCGTGGTGGGTGGAAAAGAACCCAAAACTGTGAACCCAGATAAGTCACTGCTGACTCCTGGGGAGGGAGGGAGTATTAGCTGGCTACCCCCATTCCCAGTCTGTGCACCCGATACATCCTCACACCGGATACATCCTCTTAAATTTGCTGTAGGAGTCAGGACACTGAATGCCATTGCATTTACTTTTTTATTTAAAAGGGTGGGCGTTTCAGAGTTGGAGTTAATAACTCTTTGGCATAGAACGATCTGAGACATAAATTGCTTGTAGCTGCCAGAATGGAGGTGGCTGTACCACACTGGAGAAATCTGAGAAACCTCTGTGTCAAATTATGAGTATGCAGGGGCTTCTCAAGAGAAATCCAGCCTAGCAATGGGAGCGGGGGGGGGGGGAATCTAGGGGAGAAATTCAGCCTTAGAGATTCCCAGGCCTTTGGTTTCAGTGTGTTACTCCTGTTAATACAAGGGATAAAGCCCTCTGTCCACCTGCTGTCCAGTTTTGAAGTGCCTCTCTGGTCTCAGCTGAATTTCCTGATGGATGAGAGATTTCCTCTTGCTGTGCTAGCTCTGACTTACTTCTTTCCTTTCGTATACTTGTCTATAAGTAACACTACAATTGTTCCATTTTGTTAATTGTTGGTGGTCGCTTTATAAAATTTATATATACCTATGAAGGGAACCAGTGGGCCTCCAGATTTAGCTGGACTCCCAGCCCCCATCACCTCTGACCATTCTATAGGAAACACAAAGCATCTCAAATCCTGTGAAAAGGTGGATTCAAGTGAAACATTAAGAAATGCTTTCTAAACTACCTCTGTGTGTGTGTGTGTGTGTGTGTGTGTTTGTGTGTGTGTGCATGGGCATGTACGTGCCCATGGGCACTATATCACTGAATACCAAGGTGTGTTAATACAGTCTCTGTTCTGGATATTCTGCCCAGTTCAGGTTGTGCAATTGAAGTGGATTTGGTGCTGTTAGTCCACCTCCCATAGAACTTTTGCAGTAAGGAAGGTGATGGGAAAACACAATGGCCTGACTCAGTATATGGCAGCCTCTTAGGTTCCTAGTTAAATTAGCCCTTTGTGAAGAACAATGAGGACTGGAATCTTCAGTTTGCTTTTAGGAAAAGGAGCGTGCATGATTTGCACGTTGGAGGCCCCAAATCCAATCCCTAGCATCTTTGAGTTGGGCTGGGAGAGACTCCTGCCTGAAAACCCGGAGACCTACTTCCAGTTGGTGTAGAGACAGTACTGACCTAGATGGACCGAGCATCTGACTATCTAGGGCAGCTTCCTGTGCCCCTGTCATTATATCAGTATAAGGCAGGAACTTCCTGTGCCTTCACAAGCTTTATCCTTTATTCCCCACCCAACCTCAATTGCACCACATAATCCCACAGGCAAAAGGGACTTCATTTGGGTCAGTTGCTCCTCTTTGCCAGAGGCAGATTAATATTCCCCGCAGCCGGATTAATATTTCTAGTGGCTGGATTACTATTTCAGGCTGACTGGGAAGTGCTTCCTTGTTGTGTGTGATGATGCCAAGTCTTTTGACGCTCAGGTGGCACCCCTGCCACCTGAATTCTTCCAGGTTTCCCCAACTGGCTTGTGTAGCTACGGATTCCCCTTGGATGCTTGGATTCTAACTTTACTATGTTGTGGGCAGGTTTGTCTGATGTGGCTTGGACTTGCCTGATACTGGGACATAGGAAGCTGCCTTCTGCTGAGTCAGACCAACCATCTATCTCAGTCTTGTCTACTGGCAGCAGCTCTCCAAAGTTTCAAGCAGCAGGGCGTCTTGAATCTGGGACCTTTCGCATGCAGAGCCAGTGCTCTTTCATTGAGCTGCAAACTATCCCCTGCAGGCCACACCTGCACATAGCCCATTCTTTACTGGAATTGGTGGCACTGTGGGTAAAAGCCTCAGCGCCTAGGGCTTGCTGATCGAAAGGTTGGCGGTTCGAATCCCCGCGGTGGGGTGCGCTCCTGTTGCTCGGTCCCAGCGCCTGCCAACCTAGCAGTTCGAAAGCACCCCTGGGTGCAAGTAGATAAATAGGGACCGCTTACTAGCGGGAAGGTAAATGGCGTTTCCGTGTGCGGCTCTGGCTCGCCAGAGCAGCGATGTCACGCTGGCCACGTGACCTGGAAGTGTCTCCGGACAGCGCTGGCCCCCGGCCTCTTGAGTAAGATGGGCACACAACCCTAGAGTCTGTCAAGACTGGCCTGTACGGGCAGGGGTACCTTTACCTTTAACACCCTTCCCGCCTCCTCCATCTGCCTTGGGGAGTATAAATTGACATTGCAGATGAGCAGCCTGCCCAAGGCTTAATCTGATGCATGCCTTAGACGCAGCACCTGTTTTCAAACGTGGGGATGTCTGGAGGAAGGGATCCTGGAAAGAGATTGGGTTGTGGTCAACTTAAGCCCTACTCGGAGAGCAGACTCTTTGAAATCAGTGGACTGCAGTCAGTTGTGGCCATTCAGTGCAATGGTTGGGGCTGATGGGAGTTGTGGTGCGAAATATCCAGTTGGCAAAGACTGTTCTGTTGTATGAAGCCCAGATGCAGCCTGTGGTAGGTTCTGGAATGGCCAGACGAATGATAGGATTTATGTCCTTTGGGGGACTGGGCATGGAGACAGAATTTAATGCCTTCAACAAGGCTTATCTGGCTAGTAATCCAATTAGCAACACTGGCCTTCAGATCACCCTGTTCACTCTTGAAACCATGCCTTCACAGCATTCTTAGTTTTTGATTTGTGTTTCAACCTAGGAAAGTACAAAGTATCTTCTACGCTCTGTGTGCATCCATGATCTGCCAGCTTTGTCTTCTCTGACCAGAGATTATACTTTTCTTTAGGACAGGCAGTGGTACAGACTTGGAAACCATACAGGACAAGTGTCTCTTGTTTTTGCTGTGGCCCTGTATCCTTTAACAACCACAGAGCAGGCAATAATTCAATGGGTGCTGCCACATCTTGCTGGCATGGGCATAAAACAGATGAAAGCTATACCTATGAGTTTCTGCCTGTCACACAGATGTGAAATTCATGGGGGCCTTGACAGGAAGAAACAGTTGGCAACCCTCCTTTCCTGTGGGTTTTACTGGTATGCTTCAGCTGAGAGACTCAAGTTTGGATTTGTAGGAACATAGGAGAGAAGTTGTCTGCTCCCAGTGGCTCTTTGGGATCTCAGACAGAGAATGGTCCTTCCCATCATCTGCTACCTGATCCCCTTAATTGGAGATGTTGCAGATTGAACCTAGTGCCTTCTTGGTACAGCACACATCCTCTAGTGTGAAAGAGCTCTTGCGCTGAATTCAGCTTAGTTGTACTCAGAGCAGCCCTATTGAAAATAATGGACCTAATTTAATAATGCTCGTTGATTTCAATGTGTCTACTCTGAGCAGGATTAACATTGGATACAACCTGCGGGTTTTTTCATGCAAGACTCTTAGGGCTCCTCCAGACTCTGTATTTTGCAGGGGGGATCAGGTGTGTAGTAGAAATTTAGGTTTGCCCTAGTTCAACAAATCCACTTCAAGAAAAAATGAGCAGACTTTTTGCAGTTAGGATGAACAATAGCTTAATAGGAAGACATAAACACCCCACAAGCAATTTAGAATTCAATCAGGATGGATGTTTATTGTCATTTAACCTCTCTGAAAAGAAATTGGTGCAAATGCTCTAAAAAGGTTTAACACTGGGCACTCCCAAGTGATGTATTTGTTGAACGTTCGTCCTGATTTGTTTGCAGAGAGGTTAGATGACATTGCATCAAAGCAAATATTAACCCACACTTTTTGGTGTGTGTGTTCTGTCACTTTCCTTATCACGAAAAGCCTGATTTGGGGGGGGGGGAGTGGGTTTGTTGTGCAGGACCGCCTAGGTAGCTATAATTATGCAACCTGAATTTTCTGGTATGTGGCAATAGTCTATCATATCTCCTCTCAGTCTCCTCTTTGCCAGGCTAAACATACCCAATTCCTCCAGCTGTTCCTTATAAGGCTTAGTTTCCAGACCCTTGATCATCTTGCTTGCCCTCCTCTGCACACATCCAGCTTGTCAACATCCTTCTTAAATTGTGGTGCCTAGAAGTGGACGCAGTATTCCAGCTGTGGTTTGACCAAGGCAGAACAGAGCAAGACTATTACCCCCCTTGACTGGGACACTATATTTCTTTTGATGCAGCCTAGGATAGCATTAGCTGTTTTTGCTGCTGCATCACACTGTTGACTCATGTTAATCATGTGACCTACTAAGACCCCCAGATCCTTTCCACATGTACTACTGGCAAGCCAGGTGTCCCCATCTTATGTTTGTGCATCTGGTTATTCCTGCCTAAGTGTAAAACCTTACATTTGTCCCTATTGAAATGTTTTGGCCCAGTTCTCCAATCTGTTAAGGTCATCTTGAATCCCAATTCTGTCTTCAGTGGTATTGGCTACCCCTCTCCATTTGGTGTCTTTTGCAAATGTGTTCTTTTGCAAAAAAGGTATTGAAGTGTTCCTTCAATACCTTCCTCAAAGGTCATTTACAAAGATGTGGAACAAAAACAGGCTCAGGGCAGAATCCTTTGGCACTCTAGTTGTCCCTTTTCCCCAGGATAGCGAGGAACTGTTAGTGAGCATTTTTTGGGCTTGGTCAGTCAACCAGCTACAAATCCACCTAACAGTTACCTCATGCAACCCACATTTTACTAGCTTCTCTGCAAGAATATAACGGGGGACTTTGTCAAAAGCCTTACTGAAATCAAGATGCACTATGTCCACAGCATTCCCCTGATCCACCAGGCTTGTAACTCTATGAAAAGACGAAATGAGATTTGTCTGGCATGACTTGTTTTTGAGAAACCCATGCTGGGTCTTAGTAATCACAGCATCCTTTTCTAAGCACTCACAGATCGACTGTTGAATTATCTGTTCTAGGACCTCTCCTGGTATCAGTGTCAAGCTCACCAGTTGGTAGTTACCTAGGTCTTCTTCTCCCCCCTTTTTGAAGATGGGAAGAACATTTGCCCGCCTACATTCTGCAGGGACCTCACCTGTTCTCCAAGAATTCTCAAAGATTAGAGACAGAGGCTCTGAGATCACATCCTCAAGCTCCTTTAGTACCCTGGGGTGCAGCTCATCAGGCCCTGGAGATTTGAATTCATTTAAAGTTCCCTTGCCACTTATGTTCCCATCTTGTGTTGCAGTTTCCTCTTTGCATTATTTATTCTATTATCTCCAGGCTGGGGATTGCTTTCCTTTTGGGTGAAGACAGAGGCATAGTAGGTGTTGAGCTGTTCCGCATTCTCTCTGTCACCCAATAGCATTTCTCCATGCAAGGGACTTGCTTGTTCTTCTTGCTTCGAACATAGCCGAAGAAACCTTTGTTATCATTTTTAACCTCTCTGGCAAGCCGGAGCTTATTCTGAGTTTTGGCCCACCTGACCTTCTTCCTGCAACGGTTGGCTACTTGTGTATGCTCTTTCTTCTTGATTTTTCCTTCCTTTCATTCCACTCCATGGCTGAGATATAAATAACACCCTCGGCAGCGGAGTCAGGCTTTTGTGTGTTTGAGGTGGGTGTACATGGCATTGTTAGTCAAATAATTAAGGCACCAACCTCAAGAAGGCCCCGTGCTGTGCCCCAGCCTGATTACTTTCCTGGGGGTGTCTTTTAAGAGGGGAGCACTTTTTATTTTTTGCAGTTTACAGTGGTACCTCGGGTTAAGTGCTTAATTCATTCCGGAGGTCTGTTCTTAACCTGAAACTGTTCTTAACCTGAAGCACCACTTCAGCTAATAGGGCCTCCTGCTGCTGCCGTGCCGCCGGAGCCCGATTTCTGTTCTTATCCTGAAGCAAAGTGCTTAACCTGAAGCACTATTTCTGTGTTAGAAGAGTCTGTAACCTGAAGCGTATGTAACCCGAGGTACCACTGTATTTTCATCCCTGCTATCAAACATTCTTCTTTCTTTTTTTTAAAGACAACCGATTCCTTCAGCTTAATGGATGTTCTGCAGGAGTCCAGCACCTTTAATTAGCACTTCAAAATGCCAGAAACACAATGACAGGTATATTTAAAGGCCTAGCCAGGAAGTCATCTTCAGATTCGGGGTTGAGCTGGAGCCAACAGCACTGCCGCTGACTCCTTTGCATGCAAAATACCTCTTTGGCCCCCTCCCCTCTTCCCAGCCTGAGAATTTTGGCAGAGCTCTTTCTGGCTATGCACCTCCTCAGTTGTTTAGCCCTTCTCTCTTTTGCGTCTCTGACTGTGCTTGGAGGTGGGGAGGGGAGCGATCAAGCATTATTCTTTTCTTTTAGAAATAATAATTGTTGTCTTTTGGGGAGAAGGGCAAAACAAAGGAAGCTGCAGCGGAACCAACGGAAGCAAAACGTAAAGGGAACAAAGGGCCAAACTGTGGCAGGTTGTGGTGTTGCACTTTCCAAAGACCTGGTTCAGAGGAGGGCAGTGAATGTGGAGATGGGCATGGAAGGACCTTCTCTTGAGGGAGGTGTGAAGGAGCCGGGTGTGTTCAGCATGCTGAACGGAAGGCAGAGAGGGGGACAGGATAGCCCTCCTCAGATACCCAAAGGGCTGCCCCATCAATGATGACAAAGGCATGTTCCTTGATGTTGGTCTGCATCTTGTGTTCCAGGAGAAATGTCCATTGCCAGTGGAACCGATGGCCTAGAAAGCTAGGAGTGCAGGTGGGCTCCTCTTTGCCAGAGGTCTTCAAACCGTTCTAGCTTTGGGTCACCTACTATTAGCAGGGGAACGGGGTGGATCAGGGGCAGTGTTCGAAATTAGCCAGGCGCATTTTGCACCTGGCTTTCGGCCACTCGCAACCAAGTGATGATGCCTGGGCACCAGGATGGCACCTGGCGTCTCTGCCACCTGGGGATTATTGGATCTAGACTGTTTTCACACACTAGTACCCCATCCTGTAGTATTCTATCAGTTATATTTTATCTGCACAATCAGAATGAATTTCGGGAGCCCAAATGCAGTCAGAGCAGGAGCAGGAGCCGTTAAGAAAAAGAGGTCGGAAGAGGCCAATATATATGTTGACTGTCCTTGGATCAAGGGACTTTTCTTCTTTAAGTTCTCAGAACTCTTAACCTAGCTGAAGGTTGTCCTCAGAACTAGCCAGTTGTTTAAATGAGAATCAACCACAGTCAGTCCATCATTTGAAAAATAAGGCTTTAGAGCCCCCTTGCCCCAAAATGGCAACTAGACATTCCGTTTTTGTGTTCAAGTTCAAGGTCAAGTAGTTTGTTACAGTCATAGACCAGCATAAGCAAAACATCTAAATAAATAGTATAACAGTGTTAATTAAATAGGAGCAAGAACGAAACGTAGATTTAAGCATATACATAGAATACTTAATTAAGCATAGATAATGGGTGAGTAAAAATTTAGAAGAAAAATTAAAAGATCGGTTAACACAGCTATATGGGGTGGGCTTCAGAAGTGCGGATCTAACAATATGGGCCTTCAGTTTAGGATTGAATTTCAGCATAGACCATTCTTTGTTGAGTATCTATCATGGCAGTACAAAATCTGGCGACTACATATGTGACTTCTGGGCTCTCGTCCTGTAGTAATAGGGAGATGTTGTGTTGTTCTGAACGCCCAGGAAACTTATATAAGATGGGTTGGATAAACCTAGTTTGTTTTTGTGATTGCAACCTTGGTTTAAGGAGTCATTTGGCAACTATCTTAGATATTGGAGTTTTGAACACTGATCAGGGGTTTGTTTCTGTTTGAGCGGCCCATTACATTGAGCGGCCATCACCACCCTGTTGCCCCTCCAGAGTTTTAGTCCAAAGCAGCTGGAGGGCACCAAGTTGGCATTGCCTTGAGTGTAATAACGTCTTGGGGGCCGCATGCTGGTGGTGGGAAGGGCCAGATCCAAAAGTGAACAGGGAGACCTGTTCCTTCGCTCTCTGGTTTCTTTATAACGGTTGCTGGGCATCGCAAGTGGGGAGGAAAGGTCTCTTGCATTTGGGACCTGCCTTGAGGCATCTTGTTGGCCACTGTGAGAAGACTGTGATGGGCCATTGGCCTGATCCAGCTCTGCTTAATCTTCTTAGGTTCTCTCCATGGCCTTCTTGGGACAGTTCTCTCCTTCTTGCCCTTCCTAAGTCAGCCTGGCCAATGCTCAGGTGTTAACATATCAGATGACACAGCGATTCTTCAAACAGCTCTTGTTTATTCACAGGCCAGAACAGAACTGAACTGAAGGGTTCAGCCAGCCTGCTTATATAGAGCTCCACTAGACAGCAACAGTAACTACTTTCTGTAAATATCCAATCACTGAACGTCTCTTTCAATCCCTTATTTGCATATGTGGACCTGAGTGAAAACTATCTACAGTATACCCCTGCTGGTCCAGGGTGAGAACTTCAGTACATAACACCAGGGATGATGGGAGTTGTACTGTGGCAACATCTGGGTGGCCACAGGTTTCCCCTATCATAATATGGCAAAGTTGCAATGGGGGGGGGGGCTTTCTGAAAGCCAGTTCTCTCCTCCCCTCAGGACAAGGATGGACCTCAATGAGCCCTAAGGTGGCATTTGAGGTGGAGGGGAGCCCAACACAGCTGGGCCAGAGGTTTCCTTGCCCCCGATGGAAAACATAGCAAGATTTCACATCTTCCGCTGAGTTTAGCCCCAGCTGGCCCGACATTTGCTACGGGAGAACGGATTGAGAGGGGTGGAGTGAGAACGAAGGACAAACATGCAGGGGTGCAGGATTGCACATATGTTTGGGGTAGGGAGAGAGAGAACTGTACCTGACTGCAGCCCTCTGGGACCCCACTTTTTATGGTGTTCCCTGAAGCAGACACAACAGCCATACAAAGCCTGGATGAGCCTAAAGAGATAGAATTATTATGTGCCCCAAAGAGTGGCTCTGGAATCTGCCCCCCTCCCACAGTGCTTCTAAGTTCTGGTTAAAAGAGTGCCCCTGACCATGCCAAGAGTGCTTTTCTGCCTTCTTGCTGGAGAAAGGGCTCCCAAGTCACCCTGAGCTCTGAAACCTTTCCTTTCCCTGCTACGAGAAGGTCAGGTCTTCATTGCCGCCCTCTTAATTGTGGCTTGCGGGGATCCATGCATGTTGTTTGAATGAAGTAAGCAAAAAACAGTCGCTATAGAATGAAGGCAATTATGCCTCCCTGTGTCCAGCAGTTGGGGAAGATGTCTCACCCATGCTGGAAACAATAAGAATGTTGCATCATTCCTATATATATATATATATATATATATATATATTCATTTCCTGTGAGAAGCGGTTCAAGGGGGCAAAGTGGGTTCTAAAGATAGATAATTCATTCTTGTTCCCAAGAGCTGGGAGCATGCAGAAGAAGGAGAGGGTAAAGCAGAATCTCAGTGCTCTGTCGACATCCCAAATCCTTTCTGTTCCCAGGGGGTTGGAGGGGGGGATTGTCTTCGTTTTGGAAAATTGCAATGCTACAGACTCACAATCACGTAGGACAGGTCCTGTTTCCTTGGCAGGGGTCAGCATTGTTTCAACAGCAACTGGACGGGTCGCAGCATTTTGCTGGCAGGAAGAAGATCTGACAGGCAAAGCTGTACCTGTGGGATTTCTGCCTGCCCTACATTTTATATTTTTAAGGGGGAGGGAGAGCTCAAAGCAATTTACAGCCGACATTGAAACATCAAATGAAAGAATCCGGAATGAAACATGACTGAAGAAAGTCAAATATGAAGTCAACATTCAAAGCAACATAATTAACAGGAAGCTAGAATATTGTCTTAAAGGTTTCAAAAGAAAGCGTTGTAATGGAGGTCAGCTACAGAATGCACATTCATCGCAGCAAAGTTAACGGGGGGGGGGGGAGCTCTTAAACCTTTGAAGAGAAAACAAATATAACATGCACATTTAAAACAGCATAATTAGCAAGAGAATAAAACATTATCGTAAGCATACAACATATCTGCTGCTGTTGTTGCCAGTCCTGCCAATGGTAGTTTATGGTAGCTGGTGGCTGTGGAAGCCCAGACTCAGTGACCTGGGTCTCTGACCTCTTCAGCAGCCTCCGTTTCTGTAGCTCCGTCACGGCAGGGAGCAAGTCCTCCAGGACTCACCGCCAAGTGAAAGAAGTATTGAATATTGAACAGCTCTTACTCAGAATCTCCTTTCTTGTAACTTGAAGCCGTTGGTTCAAGCCCTATACTCCGGAGCAGGAGGAAACAAGCTTGCTCCCTCTTCCATGTGACAGCCCTTGAGGTATTTGAAGAAGGCTATCATATCTCCTCTCGGTCTCCTCTCTTCCAGGCGTACAGCAAACCTTGGGTGCAGCTCATTGTTTGTCTGGAGCAGAAAACAAAACCACCACTCCGTGAGCCTGGGTTAGGGAAACCTGCTTAGCCAAATCATTGAACCCGTCATAGTTGGGCTTAGGGTGCAAACCCTGCTGTATTTTGATGCTGTGTTTTGGGGGTTTGTCGTCTTTGGAGGGTGTAGTCCGCAACATGTCACTGATGAAGTAATAGTGCATGGGTAGGCAAACTAAGGCCTGGGGGCCGGATCCAGCCCAATCGCCTTCTAAATCTGGCCCGCAGATGGTCCGGGAATCTGCATGTTTTTACATGTGTCATTTTTAAAATGCATCTCTGGGTTATTTGTGGGGCATAGGAATTCGTTCATTTCCCACCCCCCAAAAAATAGTCCGGCCCCCCACAAGGTCTGAGGGACAGTGGACCGGCCTCCTGCTGAAAAGGTTTACTGACCCCTGGAAAAGTGCATCATTGGTGGATTTCTAACCGGACCACCCACACGCAATTCCACCGCGTTAGTGGTTCTGTGATGCTTAAAAAAGTAAAGGACCCCTGACAATTAAGTCCAGTCGCGAACAGCTTTGGGGTTGCGGTGCTCATCTTGCTTTACTGGCCGAGGGAGTCGACGTTTGTCCGCAGACAGTTTTTCCAGGTCATGTGGCCAGCATGAGTGAGCCGCTTCTGGCGAATCCAGAGCAGCACACGGAAACTCTGTTTACCTTCCCACCGGAGTGGTACCTATTTATCTACTTGCACTGGCATGCTTTCAAGCTGCTAGGTTGGCAGAAGCTAGGACCGAGCAACGGGAGCTCACCCGTCGCGGGGATTCAAACCACCAACCTTCTGATTGGCAAGTCCAAGAAGCTCAGTGGTTTAGACCACAGCGCCATCCGCGTCCCTCTGTGATGATTACTCAAGGCTATTACACCATTGCCTCCTGGAGGGGCCCCCCTTGCCCTATAGTGCAAAAAGAGGGACAAAGAAATAAACAGGAACGTCTATACAGTGGTACCTTGGGTTAAGAACTTAATTTGTTCTGGAGGTCCGTTCTTAACCTGAAACTGAAGCAAAGTTCTTAACCCGAGGTACTATTTCTGGGTTAGTGGAGTCTGTAACCTGAAGCGTCTGTAACCCGAAGTACCACTGTAATATAAAATGTTACAGGATTTTAGCAGGAAGCAATTGGACAGGCATGAATCAACTGGAAATCAAGCAAGTATGTTTACCCCAAACTTTGGCATGTGCAAAACCTTACTGAAAGTGCCCTGATACCATCATGAGCACAAATGCTCATAATTCACAATTAAAAGGACGTATTTTAAGGATGTATTTTGTTGCTTGGTCATGTCACTTAAAATGTGGAGTTATTATTATTAAATTTTCAGTAGTATTCTTCGGTTTTGAATGAGTAATGTGCATCGCAGTTGTCATAACGATTCCCTTTCTGTTAGGATATATGCAAACCGGTTAGAGATTTCCCTGTAGGCAAATGTCTGATCCTTACAGGGGGAGATGGTGGGACCTTTCATGTAGCTCTTCCAAGTCAGATATCTGGGTTCCACAAGAAGAAGAAGAGAAGAAGAGTCCTGTAAGGGTCCTGTAAGTTTTTGGCAAGGCTATGGGCCTGGGGGCCAGGACACCTGGGTCTTTTTGAGGCCGTGGGAGAAAAATGAGTTCTGACAAGTTTCTTAAAGCAGTGGGGTGGGATATGTGTCTCGTTTTGCAATCCACCTCCGGCAGGTGGTGACGGACTCCACTATCTGGAAGGGAGGAGTGGAGTAATAGCTACTAACTGAAGTTCAGAAGCATTCCTGTAGTTCAGGGGCGGGGGAACCTGTAGCTCTACAAACTTGGCTGGACTCCGTCTCCCATCAGCCCCAGTCGGGAGCCGATCAGGAGCCGATGATCAGGGTTCCTCACTCCTGCTGTAGCCTTTATGTTCCAGTGTAGAAGGGGAGTGGTATGCAGTGGTTAGAGGCGATCTATGGGCATTGGGCCCTCCCGATTTGCTGTCACCTTCCTCCAGCCTCTCTGAGAGGCCCGGGGCGGCGACTGTGAACGGGCTCTTGCAGTGCATTCTAAAACCAGGTCACCTTTGCTGGAACCTTGTCCTGTGTAATCATTAGCAGTAATCTGAGCCCAGGTAACCTGGCACGGAGGAGCCGGTGGATGGCAGGTAATGGATACTTCTTGGGACTAGGCAGGTAGCCAGTCCTCCTTGTTTCCACCTGAATGGGCAAGTCCAAGTGCCGCCTAAAAGGCAGACTAGCTGGATGGTTGCAGCGGTGGCTATTCATAATACTAGCAATAATGATTTTTTCAAACTTGCTAGCTGCTTTTTAAAAGCCCTTGCTTTATTTGGGACTCACAAGGACACCGCCTCCCCATTTTCCAGGAGTTGAGGCTAAGAGAGGGTGGGTGACTTGCACAAAGCCCCTGGCAGAGGCAGGATTTGAACCCAGGCCTCGCAGGTCTTTCGAACCCACTGTGGATAATAAGTGGTTTCAAAGAAACGAGCCTGGCTGAGGTTGACGGAGAATGTACTCCCAAGTAGCTGTGCCTGGGGACTGCATCCAAAGATTTGAAAAACAAAAATTCTAAGCTCCTTCTGCCTGGGTGCTCTGAAATGTGGCAACCAGCATTCAGGAATTTGAAAGATTTCTTTCTCCAGTCCAGTCTCTCTCCTCTCTTCCTCCCCACAAGGCCTTTCCTGCCTCTTAATTCTGATGTGCAAATTAATCAGCTTTCATCTTTGCTGCTGCCTCCCTGCCATCCTGCCTTTTTTCCTTGACGATTGCGTTTGAATTTCTAGGTTTCCCTCCTGGAAATTCAGGATAGCAAATTGGCAGAACCCTAAGCCCCCTCCAGACAACCCTTTTTTATTGTGCATACACAACTGTTTGTGCTCAGAGTGGTATCGGGGTGGTTATAAGCAACCCTCCCCCCCCTTCGATACTATTTGCATCTGTGCAAAAGGTTCAGGGTGGCTTCGTTTGCGATTGGTGCATATCTCATTATCTCCTGCTGAAAAACTTGCAGCATTTCGTACCACCAATATTCTGGAGCGTCGTTGACTTTTTGGTTCTGCTTTGCACTGTTGTAGTGCCCTTCAGACAGCAATAATACAGTGACAATTGGCTTACATTGCAGAACGATTCTCAAAGCTGAACGCTGTGTGGACGGTCTGGTCTAAATCCTCCACTGTTGTTGTTGTTTAGTCATTTAGTCGTGTCCGACTCTTCGTGACCCCATGGACCAGAGCACACCAGGCACTCCTGTCTTCCACTGCCTCCTGCAGTTTGGTCAAACTCATGCTGGTAGCTTCAAGAACACTGTCCAACCATCTCGTCCTCTGTCGTCCCCTTCTCCTTGTGCCCCCCATCTTTCCCAACATCAGGGTCTTTTCCAGGGAGTCTTCTCTTTTCATGAGGTGGCCAAACTATTGGAGCCTCAGCTTCACGATCTGTCCTTCCAGTGAGCACTCAGGGCTGATTTCCTTCAGAATGGAGAGGTTTGCAGTCCATGGGACTCTCAAGAGTCTCCTCCAGCACCATAATTCAAAAGCATCAATTCTTCGGCGATCAGCCTTCTTTATGGTCCAGCTCTCACTTCCATACATCACTACTGGGAAAACCATAGCTTTAACTATACAGACCTTTGTTGGCAAGGTGATGTCTCTGCTTTTTAAGATGCTGTCTAGGTTTGTCATTGCTATTATTCCACCAGCAACACATTGTGGAAAATGCCTGCAAGAAACCCACCAGTCTGGGAGGGCCCTTAGAACTGGGGTGAGGAGAGGAGGAAAGGTTGGCTCAGAGAGGAAAGGGCTGTGGGTGCATTTTGCAAACTAGCTTTTGCGTGCCCCTGCTCTGATCGCCCAACTCCCCCTCCCTGGCCCTCCGGCGCTCTCTCTAGCTGCGCATGGATTTATCGAGGGACGGGGAGCTGTCAAGTTTCCACCTCACCCCTGAGGCTCGTGCTCATTGATCGGGTGAAGTCTGTGGCCTAGATTCCAGTGAAGGGCAGAGAGGTTTAGTGGCTGGTGTACTGGGAGCCAGGTGCTGCGTCTCTCGGCTCTGAAATGGCGAGTGGGTAGCGGGTTCGAGGAGATGGGGGCAGGTTCCACATTTTTAATTGTCAAGTTTTCCATTCAGTCCTTAGTTCTGGATTTTCAGGTGGTGGAAATGGAAGTTGGTTAGGGTGGAAAATAACAGGAGGAGCCTCCTCTCTCTCTCTCTCTCTCTCTCTCTCTCTCTCTCTCTCTCTGCTGACAACTTTGATTGAGAAAGGAAGTCAATTTGGTTCACCCACCTTTCGATCAGCCTCTCTCATGGAGGTATTGGTGGCTGTTGAAATAGGCCGTCTGCCCTTGTTAGCTGTGCTGCCTTCTGGGCTCCGAGTTCAAGGTGATGGGTGTGATCTAAATTTTCTCTTTGCAGTCATGGGTCTGGCCCTGCCAGCCTCTGGGCTCTCTGTTGCTTCACGGGTAGCCTGTTGCAATCTCCAAGACCCATGGAGAAAGCCTTCTAACCGTCCTTTTTTATTTATTATAGACAGCATTGTTTGGGGTGGGGTACCCTTCCCTAGTAAATCACAGTCCTTCTGGAGCTCTAAACTAGAAAATGCTTTGAAAAAGCAGCACTTTAAAAGCAATCCAGAATGCAGTGCACATGAACTGAAAGCTGCTTGAAATGAAAAGATCGTAGAGTCATAGAATCGTAGAGTTGGAAGGGACCCTGAGGGTCATCCAGTCCAGCCCCCGGCAATGCAGGAATCTCAACTAAAGCATTCATGACAGGTGGTCATCCATCCTCTAAGGAAGGAGAGTCCACCGCCTCCCAAGGGAGTCATTTCCACTGTCAAACAGTTCTTACTGTCAGAAAGTTCTTCCTGATGTTTAGTCAGAATCTCCTTTCTTGCAACTTGAATCCATTGTTGTTGTTTTTTGTGTGGTTTTTTTTGAAAGTAAATATTTTATTATTGGTCACAGAATACACTGTTGAGTCTAGAAGGTAAGAGCCAATCTGCATTCAGTTGAATCCATTGGTTCAAGTCCTACCCTCCAGAACAAGAGAAAACAAGCCTGCTCCATCTTCCATGTGACAGTCCTTGAGATATTTGAAGATGGCTGTCGTATCTCCTCTCAGTCTCCTATGCAGCCTAGGACCCACGTACCTATGGGACCGCCTCTCCTGGTATGCCCCGCGGAGGACCTTAAGGTCCACAAATGACAACACTTTGGAGGTCCAAGTCGCAAGGTGGTTAGATTGCTCTCAACTAGGGCCAGCGCCTTTTCAGTACTGGCCCTGACTTGGTGGAACGCTCTGTCACAAGAGGCTAGGGCCCTGCGGGACTTGACATCTTTCCACAGGGCCTGCAAGACAGAGCTGTTCCGCCTGGCCTTTGGTTTGGACTCAGTCTGACCCTTATGTTTCCCTCCCCTTATGGTTTTGATCTATGGGCTACTTTTAAAATGAGGCTGCATTTTAAATTGCATTTTAACCTGTATTTTAAATTGGTGGTTTCCCCCCCCCCCCCATTATGTTTTTACTGTAATTTTACTGGTGTTAGCTGCTCTGAGCCCGGCTCTGGCCGGGGAGGGTGGGGTATAAATAAATTTTACTATTTATTATTTATTATTTGCCAGCTGTAGAGCAAACCTTGGTTTCAGCTCATGGTTTGTCTGAAGCAGAAATCAAAACCACCACCCCATGAGCCTGGGTTAGGGAAACATGCTAAGCCAAATCACTGAACCCATCATAGTTGAGCTTAGGGGACTGTGCGAACCCTGCTGTATTTTGATGCTATGTTTGGGGGGCAGGAGAAGATGTGGGAACTTGCCCACTTTCCCTGCATGGAGGTTCTGAGCAATGAGCTCTTCTTCAGAAATAAATGCAGCAGAGAAGAACTGAGGGTAAAAGCAGGTCCTGACACAATGGTGGAAGACCAGAATGAAACGGCCTTGTGTGAGGAGCAACCAGAAGGGAAGAGGAGTGGTTGGAGGAGAGCCTCCAGTGATGTCAAAACTACACACACTTAAACCTGGGGAGAAGAAGAAGAAGAAGAAGAAGAAGAAGAAGAAGAAGAAGAAGAAGAAGAAGAAGAGTTTGGATTTGATATCCCACTTTATCATTGCCCTAAGGAGTCTCAAAGTGGCTAACATTCTCCTTTCCCTTCCTCCCCCACAACAAACACTCTGTGAGGTGAGTGGGGCTGAGAGACTTCAGAGAAGTGTGACTGGCCCAAGGTCACCCAGCAGCTGCATGTGGAGGAGCGGAGACGCGAACCCGGTTCCCCAGATTACGAGACTACCGCTCTTAACCACTACACCACACTGGCCCAAAGGAATGCCCACACCTAAGATGGGCTTTCCCCCCCCCCACTGCTGTTCTGGATCTTTGGGCCTTCCGCATTAGCAGAAAAGATGGACAAATGCAAGGCACAGAACAATGGTTGTGAAAGGACGATGGTGTCATCTGAATGTCCCATTTGGGGTGGCAGGAACACCAGGCCTGGTCCTACAATGATGCAGCTGCCTCAGGCAGCAGGTGCTGAGTATGAGGAGTAGCCAGAGATGTCAGTGCCATGTGACCTGCCCTGTACCCTCTATGCCAGCCTGCTGCCCTCAAGTGCAGGGAAAGATGTTGGAGTAAGATTCCACCGCCATTCCAGTTGGCTCCTGTATGTGGGAGGGAGCCATCTTGTCCTTCGCCTCAGGCAGCAAAATCTTTTGAGCTGGCCCTGAGGAACACAGTGTAAGGAACACTATACAACACTGAAAACACACCCTCACAAACCCGCCAACACTTTATGGTTCATTTGTGTTGGTTGACTTCGGCTCCTACGTCTAACTTCAACGGAATAATTTTCTTATGCCTATTTTTATATCCACATCGACTTCTTTTTTTGTCCCTGGTCTGCCCTTGCAACGGATGCCAGAAACAGTGACTTTTGCTGCCTCTCTCCGTTATCTCATTTACGTTTTCCAGACTTTAATTCTCCACAGGGCCTGCTTGTACAAAATGGATTCTCTTTTTTAAACAGTTGTGGCAAACCTTTCCTCATGCTGGCCGTTCTTCCCACTAATACCTTTTAAATCCTCCTCCTTGCGCTCTCCTTGCCAGAAATAGTTTTCCATCAAGGCCCATTATAAACTTTTCATCGTTAATTGTTATTGCTTAAGTTTATTGGTTTTGTCGTTCTTATTTCATTAATATAGGAAGATGATTTGCAAACACACCACAAAAACCAGCTACAATGGTATTAAAAAACACTGCAAAAATGAAATTGAAAATAGGTTTGAGAACACCCTTCCATCCAGCTGGAAATGCTTGTTGAAACTAAAATGTCTTCAGTTGCTTCCAGAAAGGCACCTGTCATACCTTGACGGAAATGTTGTTCCACAGAACAGGGGCAGCCACGGTGAAAGCCCTGCTCCAGGCTGCTGGTATTTTGGAGCTTCAATGAGAAACTCTTCTGCAGACTGCAGTGACCTACTAGGCATATAAGGATTAAGGCAGTCTCTCCAGTGACCAGGTCCTGAGCTGTCGAAGGCCTTACAGGTTAGTACAGGTTTCCTCAACCTCGGCCCTCCAGATGTTTTTGGCCTACAACTCCCATGATCCCTAGCTAGCAGGACCAGTGGTCAGGGATGATGGGAATTGTAGTCTCAAAAACATTTGGAGGGCCGAGTTTGAGGAAGCCTGGGTTAGTATCAGAACTTTGAATTTAGCCCAGCAGCTGATTGTCAGCCAGTGCAGATGAGGTACTATATCCTGGCAGTAGTTTCTCCAACAATTAACCCAGCTGTCTCATTCTGCACTAGCTGCAGTCTCTGGATCAACCTCAAGGGCCGCCTCACACAGAGCACATTGCAGTAGTCTAGCCTTGAGGTTACCAATGCATGGACAACTCTGGTTAAGCGATCCAGGACTGGCCATAGCTGTCTTGTTAATAGCAGCCTGTCTGTGAGTTGCCCCACTCCTGCCACCCTCGTATACTTCTCTGCACAATTTCCTGGGGTATCTCATGTGCTCTTGCAGTTCCTTCTCTTGGGTCAGGTCTTCCTCCTGCAGTAATTTCTCCTTTGAACTGGATTTCATTTTCATTGTGTCATGAAACCAACACCTTTAGCTAGAGCGGCTGGGGTATAAATAATACAATTATTATTATTATTATTATTATTATTATTATTATTATTATTAGAGTTCATGAGTCGCAGTTCTAAAAATGGGATGGCCATTATCTTTTGGAGTGATTACACAAAGCAGTTCTTTTTGGTAGCTTTTGACCCCGGTAAATTTTTTAGCCATTATGTCCTTTGGTAATGAATAGCTTCCATCGCCCTTGATCCTCGAAAAGTTGTATATAGCCATCATGACTAGTAGCCACAGATAGCCTTGTTCTCCATGAATGAGCCCAATTCTCTTTCCAAGTCATCTTTCTCTCCATCTTATGAGAGCCAGTTCTGTAGTTTAACTACGTGCTGCGTGAAGGAGGACTTTTGTCTGTCCTGAATTGTCATTCAGCCTCATTGGATGTCAGCGAGTTCATCGTGATTTTAAACAAGCCACACAGCTTGTCGTTGTCGTCGTCGTCTTTTTCTCATTTCTATTTAAATCTCCCGTCCAAAGGAGTCCAGGGCAGCAAACACATAATTAAAAGAGCATCATTAAAAAAACATTCTAAAAACAGTTTCAAACAACCCCCATTATCTCAGCCAGTGACTTCAGAGTTGCCAGGAACAGTATCTTCCAACCATCGAATGCCTGAGTGAACAGGAATGCTTTTAAGCTCCTCCTGAAAGTCAATAAGGACGGACACAACCACACAGCATTTACAGCAGAAGCTGCCTTATACTTAACCAGATCTATTCCCCCCCCTATCTAACTCAGTAGTGCCTACACTGACTGGCAGCAGCTCTCCATGTTTCAGACAGGGGTCTTTCCAAGCCCACACCTGGAGATGCCACTGGAACAGAATCATAGAATTGTAGTTGGCAGGGACCACAAGGGTCATCTAGTCCAACCCTCTTGCAATGCAGGAATCTTTTGCCCAGTGTGGGCTTGAACCCACAACCCCGAGATTAAGAGTCTTATGCTGTACTAGCTGAGCTATCCAATGACCTTGAGGCCTTCTGCATGCAGGGCAGGTGTTCTTCACCAGGTCCAGCATTACTGCGGAAATGTCCATATTATTTCTCCTGGGCAAGCCCTGCTGCAAAAAATTATTTCTAGCCCCTGCAGATAAGTTTGCCACTTGCACCCTTTTCTGCAACCACCCAGCAGCAACAAAAAGCAGTTTGCACATGCTTAAAGTTACTAATGAAGAATCTCGGCAAAACACCTCCCATTTCTCGTAGGAAATAAGTAGAAATCTAATACATATTTCTAAATTCTCTGCCTTCTAAATGATGGCAGAGAGAACATTGCAAATTTCACGAGGGCTAGAAGTATGTCCCTTTCTTTCTTTCTTCCTTCCTTCCTTCCTTCCTTCCTTCCTTCCTTCCTTCCTTCTAAAAAGAAGTCTTAAGATTTTGCATATGTCAACAGAACAGACTACAAAATTCAATTCCATTTTGAGCCAGCGCGGGGGGACACTGAGAGCTGTGTGCATTTTGAAAATCAGGCTTGAGCCTCTGTAGAACGACTTGCCACCTGCTGTAGTGGCTCTCCTTCCAAATGTGTGCTGGAGAGGGAGGCTGTTTGTGGCTATTCTGTGCCGAAGGGACTGCACTCTGCGCATGATCAGGAGCACTGGGAGCCCTCAGGATCTGCCTTCATACTGAGCCTCTCTAGGTGCTGGCATGCATTATTTCAGTGGCGTAATGTACTGAAGGCTTACATTTTTAAACGTGTTGTAAGGAGCTTGACTCCTGCCAACCTAGCAGTTCGAAAGCACACCAGTGCAAGTAGATACATAGGTACCACTCTGGTGGGAAGGTAAACGGCGTTTCCATGTGCTTCTCTGGTTCGCCAGAAGCGGCTTAGTCATGCTGGCCACATGACCCGGAAGCTGTACGCCGGCTCCCTTGGCCAGTAAAGCGAGATGAGCGCCGCAACCCCAGAGTCGGCCACGACTGGACCTCATGGTCAGGGGTCCCTTTACCTTTACCTTTAAGGAGCTTGAAGATCTTTGGGTAACAAGCGACTAACAAATCAGACTCATAGGGTTGGAAGGGACCTCCAGGAGTCATCTAGCCTAACCCCCTGCAGTGCAGGAATACAGATAAGTCTAATAGATAAGTAAATAAACAACTCCTTCATGCTACAGGCCAGCCTTTGGCAACCTGGAGCCCTACAGCTGTTTTGGACTACATCAGCCATTGTGGTCTGAAATACCTGAAAGACTCTGGCCTTTATTCAGCTACGAGGTGGCTTCTCTGCCAAGGTCTGAAAGCCAGGGGGTGGCGTGGGGGTGCTTCTGTTTGCTGTGCTTGGCGATTCCAGGCCCAGGTCCCAGGAGCAGTTGTGTTGCCCTCTTTCCACAGGACATGGCAAGGAGCTGCTGGAGTCCGTCCAGAAAAGAGCGGCGAGGCGGGTGGGGAGGGGAGAGGAACGATCCCAGTCCTGGGACACTTAATCTCCTGTTGTGCGGAGAAAGGTGAACTTGGTGGCTTTCTCTGGTTTCCTCGGTGCTGGTGGGGGTGAGATTGCTGGATGCTCCTTCATTCAGCTGTGGACAGTATGTGTATGTGTGTATGTGAGAGAGAGGGTAAGGGATAGCTCAGGGGGCCAAGAACCAGCCCGGGAGCAGGAAATAAAGTGAAATTGAGAGGACAGCTGCTTTGCTTTGGGTGGGAAGGGAAAGGGGTTTGCTTTGTATGAACATCTCTTTCGGAGCTGCTGAAGGCAGGTAAGTCGAAGGATCAGCTGGTGGCAAGTTCCTCTCTCTGCCCCCTCCCCTCCTAGGATTGTGCTAGCAGGTTATTTCTCAATAAAGAGGTTTGGGGGCTCAACTCTGCCTGTTTGCCATGTTCTCTGACCTTGAAACCCTTGTCCTCTATTTATGATATTTTTGGGGAGGGGGAGAGAAGGGGCACTCAGGGCATCTTCAGATAACCATCTCTGAGATTGTTGCTTTGTTTGTTTTTAAGGGTTTGTTCAGGAGCTTAATCCCCCCCCCCCTTTAGTGCAGAGGGGAGGAATATAGTTCTGGAGGCTGGGGAAGAGGAATAACTCGGTAAGGGGGGGCACAGTTTGGATTGGGGGGGCAAAATGAGGCAAAATTAGGCTTTTGAGAAGAGAAGGCAGGACTTGGAGCTGGAAGAGTGTTTCGTAGCATTTTATTTTTTTACTTCATTTGTAGATATTCAGCTACCGCATAATGTTCGGAACCAAATGTTGTATTGGATGCCAGAGTACATATTTCATACCCTCCAACATTTCTCCAATGAAAACAGGGATGTCCTATTCCATTATTGTTTGTTTGTTAATTATTTTATACCTCACCCATCTGACTGTGTTGCCCCAGCCACTCTGGGTGGCTTCCAACGTATATAAAAACATAATGAAGCATTAAACATTAAAAAAAAAATTCCCTATGCAGGGCTGCTTTCAGATGTCTTTTAAAGGCTGCATATTTACTTATCTCCTTGGCTCAGGGGTCACATATTTCCATACCTTCCAACATTTATCTGATGAAAATAGGGGCGTCCTAAGGAAAAGTGGGACATTCCAGGATCAAATCAGAAACTGGGGCAGCATCTGTAAATCTGGGACTGTCCCTGGAAAATAGGGACACTTGGAGCATCTGATATTTACAGGTGGGTGAAGCATTTATTTTATTTACCATGTTTGTTCTCAGTGGGTGAGCTTGGCCCGCACACTCTGTAGACACATGACTCCCAGTGTTTCCCATGAAATTCTACTCAGAGGAGACCCATTGAAATGAATAAACCTACATTAGTCATCCTTCTGAACTTCAAAGAGATCTGAAGGCGGGCCTGTATAGGGAAATTTTGAATGTTTTCTGGTGTTTTTAAATTTTGCTGGAAGCCTCCCAGCAGTCATATGTGCAGCATAGTAGTAGTAGTAGCAGTAGTAGTAGTAGTAGTAGTAGTAGTAGTAGTAGTAGTAATATATTTTATTGTTGTTATTGCTACTGCTGCTGTTGTTATTATTAGTATTAGTATTATCTCTGTAAGTTTTTAATGAACTTTTCAATTTTTACAAATTCTTTTAAACAACCGCCAGAACAAATCTCTCATATCCGTTGACTTCCCATCCACCCTTCCATGGTGCTTATTCTTACCTTATATTACTTATATTTTACCCATTATATACATTAGTTATAAATGATTAAACTGCATTTCTCAACTGATGCTATGCTTCCAATCCTGCATACGCTTTAACATAACCGTAATACTTTTTCAAATATTACACAAAACATTTCCGTTCTTCAAGAAACTTTTATTCATTCTGTTCTTTAATTCTCAGTTAGTCTAGCCATCTCAGCTTCTTCTTCTTCTGCTTCTTCCCATCAGTGGATCTGCTCTAAGAGGGATTAGCATTGGCTACAATGGCTACAACCTCATAGAATCATAGAATAGAATCATAGAATCATAGAGTTGGAAGAGACCACAAGGGCCATTGAGTCCAACCCCCTGCCAAGCAGGAAACACCATCAGAGCACTCCTGACATATGGTTGTCAAGCCTCTGCTTAAAGACCTCCAAAGAAGGAGACTCCACCACACTCCTTGGCAGCAAATTCCACTGTCGAACAGCTCTTACTGTCAGGAAGTTCTTCCTAATGTTTAGGTGGAATCTTCTTTCTTGTAGTTTGGATCCATTGCTCCGTGTCCGCTTCTCTGGAGCAGCAGAAAACAACCTTTCTCCCTCCTCTATGTGACATCCTTTTATATATTTGAACATGGCTATCATATCACCCCTTAACCTCCTCTTCTCCAGGCTAAACATGCCCAGCTCCCTTAGCCGTTCCTCATAAGGCATCGTTTCCAGGCCTTTGACCATTTTGGTTGCCCTCCTCTGGACACATTCCAGTTTGTCAGTGTCCTTCTTGAACTGTGGTGCCCAGAACTAGACACAGTACTTCAGGTGAGGTCTGACCAGAGCAGAATACAGTGGCACTATAACTTCCCTTGATCTAGATGCTATACTCCTATTGATGCAGCCCAGAATTGCATTGGCTTTTTTAGCTGCCGCGTCACACTGTTGGCTCATGTCAAGTTTGTGGTCAACCAAGACTCCTAGATCCTTTTCACATGTACTGCTCTCAAGCCAGGTGTCACCCATCTTGTATTTGTGCCTCTCATTTTTTTTGCCCAAGTGCAATACTTTACATTTCTCCCTGTTAAAATTCATCTTGTTTGTTTTGGCCCAGTTCTCTAATCTGTCAAGGTCGTTTTGAAGTGTGATCCTGTCCTCTGGGGTGTTAGCCACCCCTCCCAGTTTGGTGTCATCTGCAAATTTGATCAGGATGCCCTTGAGTCCAAGTCGTTGATAAAGATGTTGAATAAGACTGGGCCCAAGACAGAACCCTGTGGCACCCCACTAGTCACTCTTCTCCAGGATGAAGAGGAACCATTGATGAGCACCCTTTGGGTCCGGTCAGTCAGCCAGTTACAAATCCACTGAGTGGTAGCATAGTCAAGACCGCATTTTGCCAGCTTCTTTACAAGAATATCATGGGGCACCTTGTCAAATGCCTTGCTGAAATCAAGGCAGACTACATCCACTGCGTTCCCTTCATCTACCAGGCTTGTAATTCTGTCAAAAAATGAGATCAGGTTAGTCTGACATGACTTATTTTTCAGAAATCCATGCTGACTATTGGTGATCACAGCATTCCTTTCTAGGTGCTCACAGATGGTTTGCTTAATGATCTGCTCCAGAATCTTCCCTGGTATTGATGTCAGACTGACTGGGCGGTAATTATTTGGGTCCTCTCTTTTCCCCTTTTTGAAAATAGGGACAACATTTGCCCTCCTCCAGTCTGCCAGGACTTCGCCTGTTCTCCAGGAATTCTCAAAGATGATTGCCAGTGGTTCTGAGATCACATCTGCCAGTTCTTTTAATACTCTTGGATGCAGTTCATCTGGCCCTGGAGACTTGAATACATCTAAACTAGCCAAGTATTCTTGTACTATCTCCTTAGTTATTCTGGGCTGTGTTTTCTCTGCTGAATCATTTCCTCCAAATTCTTCAGGTCGGGCATTGTTTTCTTTATCGGAGAAGACTGAGGCAAAGAAGGCATTGAGGAGTTCAGCCCTTTCTGTGTCCCCTGTTTGCATTTCACCATCTTCTCCTCTGAGTGACCCCACTGTTTCTTTGTTCTTCCTTTTGCTACGAACATACCCATAGAAGCCTTTTTTGTTGCTTTTAACCTCTCTAGCAAGCCTGAGTTCATTCTGTGCTTTAGCTTTTCTGACTTTGTGTCTACACGTGCTGGCTATTTGTTTGAATTCCTCTTTGGTGGTTTCCCCCCTTTTCCATTTTTTTGTACACATCCTTTTTTAATCTTAACTCAGTTAAAAGTTCTTTAGATATCCACCCTGGCTTCTTTAGGCACCTTCCATGTTTCCGTCTCATTGGTATTGCCTGAAGTTGTGCTTTTACTATCTCCCTCTTAACAAACTCCCAGCCATCATGAACTCCCTTTCCTTTTAGTATTACTGTCCATGGGATCTCACCCAGCACTTCCCTAAGTTTTATGAAGTCGGCTTTCTTAAAGTCAAGAAATTGAGTCCTAGTATGCTTGGCTGCTCCTTTCCGCTGTATAGTAAACTTCAGAAGAGCATGATCACTTGCGCCTAATGATCCTTCCACTTCTACCCCATTAACCAGGTCATCAACATTGGTTAGGACCAGATCTAAAATGGCTGTTCCTCTTGTTGCTTCTCCCACTTTCTGGACAATGAAGTTGTCTGCAAGGCCAGTGAGGAATCTGTTTGACCTTATGCTCTTGGCTGAGTTTGACATCCAACAAATATCCGGGTAATTGAAGTCCCCCATTACTACTATCTCCCTTCCTTTTGCATGCTTGGCCATCTGTTCCAGGAAGGCATCATCTATGTCCTCCGTTTGGCTTGGGGATCTATAGTAAACTCCCACAATGAGGTCACTGTTATTCTTCTCTCCCTTAATTTTGACCCAAATGCTCTCACTTTGGCTTTGAGGTTCTAAATCTTGGATCTCTTCACAGGTATACACATCCCTGACACATAACGCCACTCCTCCTCCTTTCTTGTCTGGTCTGTTTCTCTGAAATAGATTGTATCCCTCCATTTTTACATTCCAATCGTGGGACTTATCCCACCAGGTTTCAGTGATGCCTATTATGTCATATTTAGTTTGCTGTACCAAGAGCTCAAGCTCATCTTGTTTATTTCCCATGCTTTGTGCATTAGTGTACAGACATTGAAGTCCATTAGACATTCCCCTGTGTCTCTTATTTAAGGATTTTTTCCTCCCACCACTAGGTCTGCTTGCTGTTTCTGTTTACACCATTTGCGAAGCCAGCTGTTTACTTCCACAATTTCCCCCTCTCTCCCTGGGCCACGTCGTTCAACTGGGAGGACAGATGAGATGACGATTTGTGCATTTAATTGCTTCAATTTCCTGCCCGGAGCCTCATAGTCTCTTTTGATCTTCTGGAGGCTATTGCTTGCAGTGTACGTCTTGTACCTCTTGTACCTGCATATTATAGCAGTTCCCCTGTGAAACCACAGTGCCTCTGTTTGAGTTGGATCTGCCACGACTCCTTTATACACAGAGAGAGAGAGGACTTGCTGCTGAGTGCTGTGCTTCCCCTCGCAGGTATCCCCTTCTGCGCAAGGCCGGAGGCCGCTGCCTGCTACCTGCCCTGAGCCTCCATGCCGGGGTGGACTTGCCCCTGCACTGTGCCTGGATAAGGGCCCTCAGCATAGCCTGTGCCCTTTGCACCGCTGCACTCCAACCTTGAGATGATGTCGCGCAAGAAAGCCATCCTCCTCCTCCTGGCGTTCAGCACAGGCACTTTGCTCCTGCACCAAAGTGCCCACCTCGGCTGGTAGGTGTGGGAGACTTTGAAATGGCGGGGGTTGGTGCCAGTTCTAGGTTTGGGGGCAGCCTTTGGGCAACACGCTCTTCCCCCTGTCCTCCCTGGGCATGCCCTAGGCCACTGTTCTTCAGACATTGCTGGGCTACAACTCCCATCATCCCTGTCCATTGGCTGAGCCAGTGCTTCCCAAACTTGGATCTCTAGCTGTTTTTGGACTACAGTTCCCATCATCCCTGACCACTGGTCTTGCTAGCTATGGATGATGGGAGTTGTAGTCCAGCAACATCTGGGGTTCTGAGTGCACCACCTCCTTGCTGCTGCCGCTGCCACCACCACTGCCCAATTGCATACCTCTCCCTCTGGGTCCAATCCAGACCTCCTCCCAGAGAATGAGGGCAAAGTATGGAGAGTTTTATTCTTCTCTTCTCTTACCTCTCACTCGCACCAACAGCAAGGAGGAAGAGGCCCAAGAGATTGGGAGTGGGGCCCCTATTAGGGCATGGGCATTTGCAGGTGCCCAGTGATGCTGACCCCTGGCACCATTCCAGACTAATACTAACGAGAAAGAAAAGAAGGGAGTGGTGGGTGGTTGTGGGAATGGGCAGTGGGCACTTTTAAGATGGCCTATGATGTCTTACCGGTTGAGGCAAATGAGAAAATTTGGAGGCAGCTCGGGGTGGTTGGGGTGGCAGTCTAGGAGATGGGCAGACAAGCACAGGAGGTGAAAAATGGCATGCTCCTCAGGATGAGAATCCACCACTCCACCCAGCTGTCCCCAACCTGCCACCTGAGGCACCTGCTTCACCACGCCTCATAATTGGGCCGGCCCTGGGTATTGGGAAGGAGAAAGGAGCGGAGCTTTAAAAAAGTGGTGGAGTGGAATTAAAATGAAGGGAGGGCTCAAAAAAAGTGGCAGCAGAGGGTGGAGGGTCCGTGAGGCCTTGGGTGTGAGACTAGGAAGCATCTCTGGGGTTGTTGTCATTTCTCTCGACCCCCCTGCCGCTAACCGGACCCCTTGCTTCTGCCCCCCGCTGCCCAGGTTCCCAAAGTCGGCGCCCTTCAGCTGCGCGCCCCCGTCGCCCCCCCGCCCCAAGCACACTGCCGTGGCCTTCCTGAAGACCCACAAGACGGCCAGCACCACCGTGCAGAACCTGCTCTTCCGCTTTGCCGAGCGCCACAACCTGACGGTGGCGCTGCCTCACCACACCTGCGACCACCAGTTCTGCTACCCGCGCAACTTCTCGGCCCGCTTCGTGCACCCTTACACGCTGCCGCCGCGGCTCATCGCCAGCCACCTGCGCTTCAACCGCGAGGAGCTGCACCGCCTCATGCCCAACGACACCATCTACGTCACCATCCTGCGCGAGCCGGTGGCCATGTTCGAGTCTCTCTTCAGCTACTACAACCAGTACTGCCCAGCCTACAAGAGGGTGCCCAACGGCTCCATGGAGGCCTTCCTTGACGACCCTCGCCGCTACTACCGCCCCCACGAGAAATATGCCATGTACGCGCACAACACGCTGGTGTACGACCTGGGGGGGGACCCCGAGCACAGCCCCGAAGACCCCACCTACTTGCCGGAGTTCATCCGCCAAGTGGAGGGCATCTTTTCGCTGGTGATGCTGGCCGAGTACTTTGATGAGTCCCTGGTCCTCTTGCGCCGTCTTCTGGCCTGGGACCTGGAGGACATCCTCTACGTCAAGCTGAACATGCGCAGCCCCGAGTCCAAGCTCAACATCACCTCGGCCCGCGTGGCGGCCCAGGTCCACGCCTGGAACGCCCTCGACGCCCGCCTCTACGACCACTTCAACGCCACCTTCTGGCGGAAGCTGAGGCGCGTGGGCCAGGACTGCGTCCAGAAGGAGGTGCGCGCCCTCCGCCGGGCCTGCGAACACCTGGCGCACCGCTGCTTTGGGGGCCAGCCCCAGCTGCGCCCGGCCATGCAGATCAAGAACAAGGAGCTGCGGCCCTGGCAGCCCAGCGCCAAGGTGGGCATCGTGGGCTACGACCTGCCGGGCTCGGGCGCCCCCTTGGACGAACAGTGCCTCAAGCTGGCCATGCCTGAGGTGCAGTATTCCCGCTACCTGCTGCGGAAGCAGAGCCTGAGGAACCGGAGGAGGGCGGCCCTCCATCGGCCGCTGCCGCCTCGGGGGCTCCTGAGGCCACCCCGGCACCCTGTCCCCAAGGCGGCATGAGCTCCCCACCACCGTGGCAGCTGGAAAGGCCCAGGAGGCGGAGGCCCGGTTGGCAAGAGCCCCGGAGAGAAGCTTCCCACCGTCGCCCTGGCAACACCTCAGCGTCCTGTGATGGGCCCTTGCAATACTAGATTAGGCCTAGGCCTCAGCCTTCTTCAGAGCCAGGGTGGAGGGGGGCTGGTGATCCCATAGTATGATTTGGCAATGACTCCCCCTCAGTTTCTCTTTTCTGGGACTTAGGGCTGTGCTTAGGGCCTTGGGATCTGGGTGAGCGGGACTTTCCTCCAGGCGCCCTGAGGCCGTGTGTGCAAGCCAAGTGGATTCCCGTCGCTCGGCAACCAGCCCGATTTTTGTTTCTTAAACCCAACTGGGTGCTCCGTTCTGGCCTCGTTTCTCCCTTGCTCCAGAGGAAATGCTACAACTGGACCTCGGGGGAAACTGAGCACATCCGGGCCCCGTCCCTTGCTGCTAGAAAGCAGTGAGGGTGGTCTCCCTCCCCGCTTCTGACAACCATTTTCTTCGTCCTCCCCACTATGAACATCCAAGTGCTGAATTCGACCACTTCCGGTTCTGCTCCCCCAAATCCATAGTGCATGCCTGCACCCCACTTTCACATCCATCCACGTGGAGCTCCAACCTGACATCATCTCCCTCCCCTGCCCAAAATTAATTTTATACCTTTATCAGTCTCTCTCTACGCCCCACCCCCTTCATGGCACTTGCCAGGATTCATCTCCAGAAACTTGCTTTTTTATTTTATTTTATTTTTAATGTCCTAGACCTTGTGACATTGTAATACAGAAGATCTCGCTGTGTTTTTCTTGAAGGAGGAGCTGGAGGCCAATAAAACAACAAACAAACAAAACCTGTTTTTGCTGTTAGAATTAAGTGTGTGTGTTTAGAGATACTGTATTTTTTTTAATAGAGTGGGTGGGTTCCTCACTTAGGGGATATCAGAGAATTCCCAGGGAAAGAGGAGTTGAAATTGCTAATGCCTGCTTCATCGTCCCAAAGTCTGGAATGGAAATCAATCCAATTAATATGATTGGTATTGGTTGTTGTTGCTTTCAGTTTACAAATGATACGTAACTGATTCCTTCCCCCTGCCTCAAAACTGCATTGCATTTCCTTTGCATTGAAATGAATGGGGTGAAATAATGTGACAACATAATTATGTAAAATTCTGCCACAGAGGACAGCGAGGTAAATAACTGAGGGTTTTTTAAAAAATGTGTTTCATTAATTTTCACACAGCAAGTACAACAAATAACATGGTTTTCGTCAGGAGGTGAACAGTAGAACGGAAACAAGCTGCATGTGATGAGCATATATCAAATGGAAATCGATGCCTCCTTAGGATGCTGGAAGCTCAGTTGGTAGAGCACCGGACTCTTCATCTCAGGGTCGTGGGTTCAAGCCCCATGTTCGGCAAAAAATTCCTGCATTGCAGGGGGTTGGACTTCTACAATTCTACCTCTACAATTCTACCTCCCTCTACAAGTCTACCTCCCTCTGCGTGGATTTCACGCAGGAGGTGTTGGCGACTGTGTCAGCAGGCATCCCCATAGATTTATTTATCTCATTCATGACTTACTTCCTATGAAGCATCTCTGAGCAACTTTGCGGTGCAAACATGCACAATAAACTCTGCATGAAATGATTTCACAGCCAACATGGATGTTGACTAGGATAAAACAATATCCACGTTAGAAGGCTTGTTGAAACAGGAAATTCTTTAACAGGCAGCAGAATGTCAGTATAGATGGTGCCTGCTTGTCTATTCATGGGAGGGAGCACTAGAGGTGAGGTGTCACCACCTTAAAGGCCTGACTCCAACACCTTGTGCAATGGAGCTCTTGATGAGATGGTATCTGCAGGAGGCCCTTTCTCTGCAGAGAGCTGCCGGAAGGAGGTTTATTTTATATATTATTCAATTTACATACCGCTCTTCATCTGAAGTTCTCAGGGTAGTTCACAAGATTAAAAAGTACAAGGTAACCTCCATACAACTTGCAGGAAGAGCAAAGTGGGGTTTTCACTAGTCCAGATAGAGTTGGCTGAACAATTTCTCTCCTGGATGGATGTTCCTGTGCAGTACTTTTTAAAGAAAGTGTCTGTTGAATTGGTCACAAAGTTCTTCCAGCTTCCACTCTCCCATTTCCCTACAGCAACTTGAGATCATGAGCAATCATCACTATTGTCAGGTCAGATTCAGTCACGTTGCAGCACATTCAGGTGGTGCAGTTAAAAGTTGATTTGGGGCTCTTTGCAATAAGGAAAGAAATGGGGGGAAATGCTCTGGAAAGAGTGGGCTAACTTAGCACTTGCTTGGCACCATGTTGTGTAACCTCCCCATGAATCAAATCAGAATGAATGCTCAACAAACAGGTCATCTTGAAGTGACCTCAATTTCCCTGGGATAGCTCGAGGTCACATTTAAGGGCCATCTCATCAAGATGATTTGCTAGCTTCTGTTTCCCCCCTAGACTGTCAGTATTTTCTGCAATTAAAGTGTTATTAAGGGACTCTGTTGCTCTGGCACAATAAACCCACTTTTTAAAAACAGGACTTTTTGCATCTAGGAAAGTAATGAAGAAATGGACTGAGAAGTGTGGGAGGAGCAAATGATTTAACAGGAAGGCATATAAACTCACTAGCAAATCAAGATAACCACCTTGCAAACAAACCAGAATAAATGCTCAAAAAAGATCAGACGTAAGGTGTTCTTTTTTGGGTGGGATCCAATTGCATACTTGTAAATTCAGGCTGTACAATTATAGTTGATTGGGAGGTCTTCTGCAGCAAACCTGCTTCCTGGAAAGGTCAAACTTCTTGCAGCAAGGAAAGAGACTGGAAAGTGTGGGAGAAGACTTGTTTTGACGCAACATCCCACTAGCACATCAGAACAAACGCTCATTAAATAGGGAATGTTGTCTAATATATCTGCAAACAAATCAGGATGAGTGTTCAATACAGTGGTACCTTGGGTTACATACGCTTCAGGTTACACACTCCGCTAACCTAGAAATAGTGCTTCAGGATAAGAACAGAAATCGGGCTCCAGCGGTGCGGCGGCAGCAGGAGGCCCCATTAGCTAAAGTGGTGCTTCAGCTTAAGAACAGTTTCAGGTTAAATACGGACCTCCGGAACGAATTAAGTACTTAACCCGAGGTACCACTGTAGACAGGTAGCCTGGAAGCTTCCATATTTTAATCTCCACGTAGACTGTGCAAGAACACAAACAGGTCTCTCTCTTTCTGGCTTTTAGCTGGTCCTTGCCAGGAGTGAGAGAAAGAGAGAAACTCAGCGGTGACTTGGCTGGCGAGAGGCTACATCTTCTTAACAAGAAGATTTATTTGCTAATCCTCCAGAGATCATCCTTGCAGATTGGCCGAGTTAGAAACCTTGTGTGGGGAAGTGAGATGGGTGAAGAAGCACAGGGGAGGAGAGCACATTATTCTCAGTTTAACAATCTGCAAAAGATTCCCCCATCAGGATGAGAAACTGGTCACAAGAAAGTTGTGGGCCTGAGGCTCTCAATGCCAAACTGGATCGTACCCCACAAACCGAGAGCGAGAGGAAAAGGTAGGGATCTGCCCTCCAAATAACCTACAGAGGTCAGTTGAGTCCCTCCCCTTCTCTGCCCTGTTTCAACCAAGCCATGATCAATTTGCTTCCCATCCCCAATAAATGGCTGACGGCACATGACTTTGTCTGGCCCAGGATGAGCTACCAGTGCAAGCTAACTTTTTTTAACCAGCACCCAACTGCATACCACTTCCATTGCGCCTTTTCTTAGTTTGCAAAGAGCTGTAAGCTAATTTGCAAAGAGCATAGTTAGCAGTCTACAGAATTGGAGATTTGAAGCAGAAAGCCCTTTTAAACAGGGACTAGGCTGAAGTGACCTTTATTGCTACAATCTAGAGAAGCTTGTTTCTACAGCTTGCAGTGTTGGGGATGGAGCACTTAAAGCATCTTTCAGCTTTTTTATTTGTGTTAAGAAACAACTGTGATCCAGCAGGGCGGGAGCTCAGTTGGCAGAGCCTCTGTTTTGCATGCCGAAGGTTGCAGGTTCAATCCCCAGGGTCTCCAGGTAGGACTTCTTGTCTGACTGCATAAGGCAGCTTCCTTTGTTCCTATTTTTGTTCTTTCGGTTTTGAATTCTCTCTGCTTGCCAGACTGTGTGTTAAAGCTACATTATTACCTATTTTCTTTAGGAACCTCTTCCCTTGAAGCAACCCAAAAGGATTCCCCATACTATAAAAACATACACAGAACAATTGCATATGCAGAAAGCAGCTTAAACGTTTGTGTGTTATACAATTAAAAACACATAAAATTTAAAACACTACTCCAAATGTATTGTTACAAGTTGGGGGGCGGGGTAGGCTGTATCCGAGGTCCTTCTAAACCCTGGATCCAGCAAGTGTTAAAATATAAGCCACGCTAGTTTCCTGCATTAAGATGATCACTTGAGAGATGGACCATTTAAGAGAACAAAGGAAAGTGGGCTCTGTGAGACACAACAAATGAGAGATAGTTAGAAGGGCAAACCCTGAGCTGAAAGTTGAGAGTTTGCTGTGATGTGTGACCCAGGAGCAAGCTGGAGAGAAAGTTGGAGAGCAATGTCTGATGTCTGTTTTAATCCAAGGCTGCAGCTCTGGGAGAAACAAGACCCTTTGGGGGTGTTTGTACTGTGAGCCCCCCCATCGTAGGCCCAGGTTGTATATAAAGGTAAAGGGACCCCTGACCATTAGGTCCAGTCGTGGCCGACTCTGGGGTTGCGCCGCTCATCTTGCTTTATTGGCTGAGGGAGCCGGCATACAGCTTCCGGGTCATGTGGCCAGCATGACTAAGCCGCTTCTGGCGAACCAGAGCAGCGCACGGAAACCCCGTTTACCTTCCTGCCGGAGCGGTACCTATTTATCTACTTGCACTTTGACGTTCTTTCGAAATGCTAGGTTGGCAGGAGCAGGGACCGAGCAACAGGAGCTTACCCCGTCATGGGGATTCGAACCGCCGACCTTCTGATCAGCAAGTCCTAGGCTCTGTGGTTTAACCCACAGCGCCACCTATGTAAATAAATCATATATCATAAAGACTCCACAGTTTGCTGTGCCTCATTTCCAAAAGGAAACGCAAAGCCTGGATAAGCGCCTGGAACCCCTGGAACCTGATGCTGCTCAGAAAGTGGTGTGGCGTGAATACATACCGTATTTTTCCGTGTATAAAACTAGGCTTTTTACCTAGCATATACAGTGGTGCCCCGCAAGACGAATGCCTCGCAAGACAGAAAACCCGCTAGACGAAAGGGTTTTCCATTTTTCAATGCGCTTCGCAGGACGAATTTCTCTATGGGCTTGCTTTGCAAGACGAAAATGTCTTGCGATTCTTGCGATTTTTTTTCGCTCCCCGCCCCCTTTTTCTAAGGCACTAAGCTGCTAATAGCCTTTTAGTAGCTAATCCACTAATCCCTTAAGCCTTTAATAGCCGCTAATAGCCGCTAAACCGCTAATAGCACTAATCCGCTAATAGGGTTGTTTCGCAAGACGAAAAAACCGCTAGACGAAGAGACTCGCGGAACGGATTCTTTTCGTCTTCCGAGGCACCACTGTACATTGTGATTTGTGATATATCGCCATGTCAAATATTATGAAACCGTTATCACGATGTGGACTTCAAAGCGATTTTGAATGGTGTAGCAATACATCATCCAGCCCTAGTATCCATCTTTCTAGGGAAGCTATGAGGAGGACCATTAAATGAAAGTTTTAGCAGAGTTTTACTTAGTAGCACCTCCATGCCTTGTACAACACATTCCACACATATGTCAGAATGAACTTCTATGTTACTAAAACACACTAAAGACATCACAGTTTCTTGCCCAGTTTCTCTCTCTGAGCCCAGAGAGGGTTTCTGCTTTTCAGTTTCCTGCTTCCTTAAAGTTCACAGCAAGCATGAAGTCCAGTTGCCAGATTCCTGCAACTTTACAGTTCTTCGGTTCTTTTATTCAGTCTCTCCTGCTGCGTCTCCACATCTCTCTCTCCTTTTCTCCCTCATTCATAGACAACACTACGTGCTGGGCGGCACAGCAATGAGATAAGGAAGACACGAGCAATTGCAGCTGCATCTTAATAAAAAAACATGACTGCACAGCTTATGCAGAACAACACTTTCCTCAATGTAGCTCACCAGCAAAGCCTGGTCATCAGCAGGGTGCTTTTGAGGGCTTCCCATGAAGCCTTAAGGCCAGGAGATACATGGCACTCTTTATCATCAGGTGGCAAGATGCTTACCTTCCCCCTCCCTGACCAACCTCTTATAATATTCCCCCCCAAGATATTTTTGCTAACCTGCTCCACTTTGTACCTTGCCAGTCATTTTCTTTTTCTCCCCTAGCCCAAAGACGCAAGTGGCTGCACTATGCAGGTTATGGACTGAGCTATGCATGCATGAGAACCAAGCACGGATCCGGAACAAACAGCTGTTGCAGGACTTTGCTGACGTGGAGGCCCAGTTGGCGGATCTGTCGGCCAAGATAGACGCATTGAGGAAGAGGAGGAGGAGGAAGAGAAGCGATTTAGCCAAGGTAGCCAAGAAAAACGGGCAAGGGGGTTGTTTAAAATCAGGAGAAGAATCCCACCAATTGCTAGTGGTAGGTTTCCTCTGTGTAGTGTTGCTATATTGCAAGGGCAGAATTAGCAATTCTCATGCATTCAAACATCTTGAGAGGCAGACATTTAATAGTCCCAATTTCCCCCCAGCATGCAGATGCAGTGATGGGAAGAGATCTGCCTATTGAATTCTTAGGTTTTGGAATTATAGGGTGCAACGTATAACTAACAGGTGATATTCATAAGATGGTAGGGATGGCTGCTAATCTAAGGTAGCTTTTAAAAAGAAACTGGATCAAGGTGCAGTATGTCGACGGCCAAAATGAAACCTCCATGCAGCGCAGGAAGGAGTAACCTGCTGCCCTGCAGATGTTGCTGACTATTTGCCATTGGTTTGGGCTGATGCTCCTCATCCTCCCTGCGTGGGGATAGTAAGCTGTAGCTGTTGGATCCTAGACAAAGAGGACTTTTGCTATCATAAGAACATAAGAGCCTGGCTGCTGGAGCAGGCCAAAGGCCCATCTGATCCGGCATCTTGTTCTTACAGTGGCCAGCCAGATGCCCATAACAGGAAACCCGCAAGCCGGATCTGAGCGAAACAGGTGGCCCAGAAACATCCTTTTGAAGGACCCACCTGGGTCACTATTAACCTTCCGAGCTAGATTCATGCTCGCGTGATGGAGAAAACAAATGGCTGATCTGAAGTTCTAATCTGCCAAGAGTTAAACAAAGGGGTGCTGGTGCTGATAAAATTGGGGATGGAGAAATCGGCACTCCCAGATGATCCAAAGCTACTTTTTATTTCAGAGCAACTATGAAGAATCGCTTCCTCATCTGAGCAGAGGCCTTCAGAAGCCACACGGGTCTGATGTGAGACAGGTAAACTAACTCAGGTGGCTGTTGTGAACTATATAATCCGCTGTGCCAAAACCCAATGAATAATATTATTTTGAACAGAATTTTATTAAGTAGTGGGTTAAATTAACTGATGTGGACCTGAGTGAAAACTATATACACAATACCCCCCGGTGGCTAGGGTGAGAACTTCAATACACAACAAATTTCATATACCGAACATTTAGGAATGGGCAAATTGTGCCCCAGCACTGCCCCCCCCCATAAGTTTCAGGCCTATTTCCTTGCATCTGAAGAGGGTCCCATTCAAATCTGAAATTTTGCTGACTTTTTACATTTCTGAAATAATTTCTACAATAAAAGTCGAAAAAGAATATTTATTTATGTTTCATTTTTGTTCACCACTGGGGAATTGTCTAAAGGAAGAGCAGTTTATAAATTCAGGAATAAATATTTGTCATCCAGATTCTAGTTCTGAAGTTTGAGGTATAGCATCCACCTTCTGATGCTGACGGTTGTCTATTAGCTTTTCGCTGTGGGCTCTTTAAAATACATTTAGAAATACAGTAATTAAACCTTGTTTTATTTCAAACCACCAGCAAACATAAGGAAATAACCATTTGAAGAGTGAATATTTGAAATATTTCCCATTCTGGTTCCCACATGCCTTTCTTTTGCTCTTTGCATCCCAGGAACTGCTGGCAAGACCCCACTCTGCTAACTGGAATGGGCAGCTCCCTTTTGAAATCGGACGCCAGAGAGAATGGTTGCCATTTCACCCCTTTGAAACGGTGCCATCCTGGGCCCCAGAAACTTATGGGAGACTCTGGTCAGGTTTCGGGGAACACAGGAAGAGCTGGGGCCATTCCGCGGCCCATCCTTTCCCCTCCATAACACTCAGCTCCCAAACTTCCAGAGAACATCGCAGTCAGGCCTGGTCTTCCTCGCGGTCTCCATGGCAACCCCAGAAGGATGAG